>NW_026991712.1:112547408-113747408 GCF_029215605.1 Mirounga angustirostris
GATTCCCTGACATACCCTTAAGAGGTGAACAAGAACTAGACAACTGGGAGGATTCTAAATAGAGAAGATCTAATAAGCATAGGCATGGAAGAGAAAAATTACAGCATTTATGAAGAACTATGAATGGGTTCATGTTGCTGGAACATCAACCGTGAACCAAACTATGGTAATTAGTGAGCTGGAAAGGTATATGGGGGGGGCAGCAGAGGCCCTTCTATGTCCTATTAAAGAAGTCTAACTAAATACCCTCTACCTGTGGTTCTTAGTTATGGTTATCTGAAACGCCACCAAAAACCATTTTTGTGGATGAATGAATTTATTGATTCAAACATGAGCAAATCTATGTGCTACACATTAATTACTTCAGGTACTGTATCAAAAGAAAGATAAAAAACTCAGTTAATTAGAACAGGCAAATACACAAAGACAGGAAGTAGATTAGTGGTTCCCAGGGCTTGAGGGAGGGGTGAATGGGGAATGACTGCTTATAGGTACAGGCGTTTCTTTTTATGATAAAAATGTTTTAAAATTAAATAATGGTGATGAGTATACTAAACTGTATACTAAACTGTGAGTATACTAAAAGCCAATGAATTGTATACTTTAAAAGGGTGAATTTAATGGTATGTAAATGATACCTCAATAAAGCTGTTATAGGAGGACTGGCTACAGGACAGCAGTCCATCTGCCACAGGTACATCAAATACAAGTCTAAAATGGAATTTATTCTCTTTATAAACCTTATTCTTTTCTTATATTAATGGTACTACCATCAACCTAGACATTTCAGCCAAAAATCTGGCAATCACCCTACACTTTATCAAGGTGAACACCTTAGGGTGTTCAAGTCCTAGAGATTCTATTTCCTAACTTTTTAACTTTTTTAATAATAAAAAGGAAAAAATTACCCCAGAAGAAGTCCCTTCTTCACACTTTGCTACTGCTCTGGATACAGATGTGTGAGGATAGGATGACTGAAACTACTACCACATCTTGCAACCAAGATCAAGAAATTCACAATGCCGCTGACATCACTAAGCTCTAGAATCCCATTTCCAAACTTCTTGTTATGTGGTTAAGACTCTTACTTGAAGAGGAATGCCTCTTAACTGACACTACAGAAGAGCTGAATAAAAATGTCCAACAGAGAAATGTAGTAAAAACTGGAACACTAAAGAAACTTCTGGGATCTAGATACAGATGTGACAGTTAACACGTAACAGGACAATAACAAAAACAAGAGCTACCATTTGTCACCCACAATACTATTTACCAATCTCTATGCTAAGCACTCTATAATCTTATACTTACAGCAAACTTACAAGCAGGTATTATTAGCCCTATTCTACAGGACTAAGACATGGTCAAATAGCTAATAAAGGACAACGCCAGAAGTGCGTGGGTGGCTCAGTCAGTACAGCGTCTGACTCTTGATTCGGCTCAGATCATGATCTCAGTTGTGAGATCAGCCCTGGGTCAGCTCCGTGCTGGGCACGGAGCCTGATTAGGATTCTCTCCCTCTCCCTCTGCCCTGCACCCCCTTTATAAAAAGGGAGGGGGGAGGACAACACCAAACCCCACCTCAAATCTGTTCCAACACCTAAGACAGTTAAAACAATAATGAATGAGAATGAGGCTACCCAAAAAGTACGAAACGAGAAGGTAGCTAAAAATAATCTAGAAATACACATTTAAGAAGGAAAGACAAACTGCGTGAGAAGAGCAATAAGGATTAACAATCAGGTAGATCAGAGGTAAACAAATTATGGCCCACCCAGCTGCCTGTTTTCATAAATAAAGTTTTACTGGACACACCACACTCATTCATCTATGTATTGTTTAAGGCTGCTTTTGCACGACAACAGCAGAGATGAACAACAGCAGCAAAGCTGAATAGTTGTGACATATGGTGCCGAAAGCCAAAATTATTATCTGGCACTTTATAAAGAAAAGTTTTCCAACCCCTAAGAGAGATAACTCGGACAACCCAAAAAAGCCTATCACTGAAGATGTTTTTTTTTAAGTTCTAAGAAGAAATCGTGAATTCATCACAGAGATGTAAAAACACTGGTACTAAAAATATCCATGGAATTTAGCAATTACAAGGTAACTAACTTATGAGCACCTTGATTATAACTACAGTCTCCAACCTATAAATGTTATTATTGCCATTATACTTATCATTCAAACTGGGTTTTCCACCACTTACAGCCACCAATCTTTTCTCATATAGTGTTAAAATTAAACAGAAAAGATATCCATGTACGGAAGAGTAAAGCTGTATACCCTTACCTTCCACCACAAAGACTAACTCAAAATGGATCAAAGACCTAAACATAAGAGCTAACACTACAAAACTCTTAAAAAGATAGGGGGAAAGCTTCATGACACTGGATTTGGCAATGATTTCTTAGATATGACACCAAAAGCACAAGCAATGAAAAAAAAGTAAAGTGGACATCAAAATGTAAAACTTGTGCATCCAAGGTCACAATCAACAGAATGAAAAGACAACCAACCAATGGAATGGAAAGAATTTACAACTCATGTATCTGATAAGGGGTTAAAATCCAGAAAATATATTCAAACACCTAAAATTCGGTAACAAAAAGAGCAAATAATTTGATTTAAAAATTGGACAAAGAACTTGAATAGCATTTCCTCAAAGATACAAAAATGGCCCTCAAGCGTATGAAAAAATACTCAATATCACTGATCATTAGAGAAATGCAAATCAGAACCACAGCAAGATCTCTTACACCCATTAAGAGGGCTGTTACCAAAAACAAAAACAAAGGGGTGGCTCAGTTGGTTCAGCACCTGACTCTTGATTTCAGCAGCTCTGGTCTTGATCTCAGGAGTCGTGAGTTCAAGCCCCGCATTGGTTTTGATGCTGCGCGAGGAGACCACTTAAAAAACAAAAAAACAAAAACACAAAAATAACAAGTGTTGGCAAGAAGGTGAAGAAATTGAACCCTTGGGCACTGCTGGTGGGAATGTAAAACAGTTCACAGCCACTGAGGAAAACAGTATGATGGTTCTTCAAAAAATTAAACACAGATTTACCATATGACCCAGCAATTCCTATTCTAGGAATACACTCAAAAGAATTCAAAGCAGGAACTCAAACAAATATCTGTACACACATGTTCATAGCATCATTATTCATAACAGCCAAAAGGTAGACCCAAATGTCCATTAACAGATAGAGATACACAAAATGTGGTATACACATACAACGGAATAATATTTAGCCTTAAAAAAGGAAGTTCTGAATATGTTCCAACATGTATTACCCTTATATTATGCTAAGTGAAACAAGTCAGTTGCAAAAAAAGAAACACTCTATTTTACTTACGAGGTACCTAGAGTAGTCAAATTCACAGAAACATTAAGTAGAATTGCAGGGGCTGGGAGAAGGAGAAAATGGGGAGTTGCTGTTAATTAGGTATAGCATTTTAGTTTTTCAAGATGAGTAAATTCTGGAGATTGGTTGCATAATGGTATGAATATACTTCAGGCACCTCTAATGTACACTTAAAATGACCCTTCTAAATATTAGATTCTTAAAAGACAACTATATACCATCTTCAAAGCCCAGATTCAAATAAGCAGCTAAATCGGTCTGATTTACCTATATTTTATACAAACAGAATAATGAAATAAACATTTTACCTCATTTTAATCACTGCTACACAATTCAAATGGTTAAAAAAATAATTCAGAAATGAAACTACTCAAGGCATTATGAAAGAGCCAAGAGATTAATGAAGTGATCTACACAGCCAACACCATTATCAAGTTATTTTTGTAGTTGTTTAAACAATAATGAGGTCTTTAAATCCTTTTCATTGGCAAGTTTACTATCAAAATATTTAATACTGATTTGAGTTTTCTTTCCTAAGAGCTTTGTGTTTTACTTGTTAGGTTCTGCTTCATCATTTAATCCAAAAAAAAAAAAAATCTAAAACATTTTAACAGAAAAATCAGGATCAGGGTTTGTGATTCTCATTAAGGTGATGAGCCTGAGTTTCTTTACTAGTTAAATGAATCATTCCACATTGACTGAATTCTTCCTCAACAGTTTACTGTTGGATGTTTACTATAGGGAAAATACTTTACAGGTCTTAAAAATACAATGGTAACAAATATCATCAAACTCTTGTGAAGATTAAATAAGACAGCAGCATATATATACTGAAATGGACACTCAATCCAGTTGTTAAAAATGGAGGTTAGTAGTTTGGTGTTATGATAATTAAGTTAGGAGGGCTGGGGGCAGGCAGCAGCATTTTAGGTATAACAGCATGAAATGAGATAAAAAATAGAGCTCTATGGGGGCGCCTGGGTGGCTCAGTCGTTAAGCGTCTGCCTTCGGCTCAGGTCATGATCCCAGGGTCCTGGGATCGAGCCCCGCATCGGGCTCCCAGCTCAGCGGGAAGCCTGCTTCTCCCTCTCCTACTCGCCCTGCTTGTGTTCCCTCTCTCACGGTGTCTCTCTCTGTCAAATAAATAAATAAAATCTTTAAAAAAAAAAAAAAATAGAGCTCTAATGGCTCACAAAAAGTACAAAGAAGGACAGGAGAAAAATGCCAATAATCAAAAAACAAAACATCAAAAAGCTAAAATATGCTAATGATAACTACATGAAGTCCAATCCAAACATATCAAGAAAACATAGTTACGTGACATTAAAGAAAAGGTTCTCCTGCTGTCATGGTGTTTGCTCTCTAAGTCATCAGGAGAAAAGAGCTAACAGAGTTAAGGAAAATATTAAAGGCAAGAATCAGAGAGAACTAAAGTAACATTATACTATCCCTCACACCAATTTACAATAGGTTATGAGAACAATAAAAGTAAAAAGAATTTATCTTAAATTCTCATAAAGAAACACTTTCTACATGAAGTTGAAAAAACACCCAAAAGTATTCTTTTCTTTAAAGATTTTTATTTATTTTAAAGAGAGAGAGAGAGAGCAAGAGAGAAAGCACAGTCGGGTAGAGGGGCAGAGGGAGAGGGAGAGGGAGAAGCAGACTCCCTGGGGAGCAGGGAGCCCAGCAGACGAGGGGCTCAATCCCAGGACCCCCAAAAGTATTCTTAATTTCTCAAGAAGGAAATGAAAATAAATAGGGCTTCTTGAAAGGTTTTTTCTCCTTAATGAAAAAAATTTTCTTAAAAGGAAGAAGGACTTCTAAGGTGTTAACCTTCTTTTCCCCAACCTATTCTTATCTTTATGGAAAACATACAACTAGACCTAAATTTATGAAGTACATAATAATTTAATTTACATTTTAATCAAATTTCTGTTAACTGTAACATTATAAACAGATATGTTAGTTGTAAATACTATGTTATATAGTTTTTAAACAATTTATTATTGTCTCTAGTAAAATACTCAAGACCCAAAGATGTCTCAGTGGTACTAGGCACTGGTGATAGGGAAAAAAATCCTCAATAGAGAATTATTCATTCTCCCTATACTGAAGCAGCATGATGTACTAGCAAGAGCCCAGACTCTGCAGCTAGTCTGAATCCAGCTAACTTTCTTCACCTCTCTGTAACTCAGTTTCCTAATCTTTAAAATAATACTGACATCTCACTGGGTTTTTATGAAAACAAAACATATTAGTATGTGTAAAAGCACTAGAACAGTACCGAGACATTAAATGCTATGTAAGTGTTCAATAAATACAAAAAAGTGCTTGCTATGTGCCATGCACTGTTCTAGAATAGGAATAAGCAACACACATAACAAACAAAAATCTCTTTCCTTTGTAAAGTTTACATTTTATTTATTTATTTTTTAAGATTGTATTTATTTATTTGAGAGAGAGAGAGAGAGAGCAAAGGCAGGACGGAACAGCAGAGGGAGAGGGAGAAGCAGGGTCCCCACTGAGTAGGGAGCCTGAGGCTGGGCTCAATCCCAGGACCCTGGGATCATGACCTGAGTCAAAGACAGACACTTCACCAACTGAGCCACCCAGGCACCCCATGAAGTTTACATTTTAGTAAGTAGGTGATGATATTCTAGAATTAAGAAGACAATTATTTAGCCAATAAATCATCCAATACATGACACATAGATATATGTATTCAGGCAAGCTCAGTGACTACTGGGGATTGACAGGAATGAAAGAATTTCCACAGGATCTAATTCTATGAAGAAAGTTCATCTAAACCCCAAAATATGGGGAATAGTTCTTCCTGCCTCTATCCAGATGGCACTAATAGGGTTTACTACATTAAGCAGCTGATCAAAAACTCAGGAGACCAAAGCTGTAGAGAGTTGAACAACAGCTAACCAAAGAATAAAAGTAATCTCTACTTTAGGGGCACCTGGGTGGCTCAGTCAGTTAAGTGTGGACTCTTGGTTCGACTCAGGTCATGATCCCAGGGTCATGAGACTAAGCCCCGCTAGGGCTCAGTGCTCAGCGGGGAGGAGTCTGCTTGAGAGTCTCTCTCCATCTGCCCCGCCACCCCCCCGCTGCACACATTCTCTCTAAAATAAATAAATAAATCCAGAAAAATAATAAAAATTAAAGTAACCTCCACTTTCATCAAATCAGTACTAAGAAGGGGCGCCTGAGTGACTCAGTCATTAAGCGTCTGCCTTCAGCTCAGGTCATGATCCTAGGGTCCTGGGATGGAGCCCTACATCAGGCTCCCTGCTTGGTGGTAAGCCTGCTTCTCCCTCTCCCACTCCCCCTGCTTGTGTTCCCTCTCTCACTGTGTCTCTCTGTCAAATAAATAAATAAAATCTTAAAAAAAGAAAAATCAGTACTAAGAAGAGCTCCCTGGATTCTTGTGAAACTAAACAAAGTGACAAAGAAACAGAAAATTCTGATAAAGAGGCATGAGAAAGTAAAGACTAATTAGAAAATAAAAACTGGTTTTATATGGATTATTCGGTATATAAACCTACCCTAAATATTTGGGACAGCTCTCAGTAGAACAACCTCATCACAATGATGTACATGACAAAAACTCTAGTATGGATAAAAAGCAGTACTTTGTCAAAGGTTCAGCATATGTCCAGAGATCCTAATTTCTATTTTTTTTTTTTTTAAGATTTATTTATTTGACAGAGAGCGCACAAAGCAGGGGGAGCAGTAGAGGGTGAGGGTGAAGCAGATTTCTTGCTGAGCAGGGAGCCCGAAGTGGGGCTCATTCTCAGAACCCTGGGATTACAACCTGAGCTGAAGGCAGCCACTTAACGGACTGAGCCACCCAGGAGCTCCCAGAGATCCTAATTTCTAAACTAAACTGAAATACAGATCATTCAATTATTTATTCATTCAAGTTATAGTCACTCAGCTCTAGAAGGACCAGCTATCCTTCTAGAGCCAGGCTTGGCATTGGTACAGAACATAAGATCAAAAGGAATTTGGAGATTTCTGTTCTGGTTAAAATAAAAGTAGCTATTAGGCTTCTGTCGTCCAGTCTATTTCTCTTCCGGTATACCACACTGCCACATTTGAACCAAAAGGGAATGGTCTGGGGTGGAAGTAGGGGAATATAATTTCACAGAGCAATCTCTATGATGGAACTTAATACTGTGATTATCTTTACTAGGAAAAAGTAAAATGGGGCACCTGGGTGGCACAATCGGTTAAGCATCCAACTCTTGGTTTCAGCTCAGGTTGTGATCTCAGGGTCCTGGGATCAATCTCTGCATCAGGCTCCACACTCAATGTGGAGTCTGTTTGGAACTGTCTCTCTCTGCCCCTGCTCCCTGCGCCCTCTCTCTCTCAAATAAATAAATCTTACAAAATAAATAAATAATATAAAATGATGCATACCTATCACTTCAGCTTCTTTTACTAATTTCAATCTCTGCCATTCAAATAGTGTAAGTTTATTAAAAGAATGACCAATTTCAGTTTTTTATGCCTGCAAACCAAAAAGCATTTTACCAAGTAACCTGAAGTCATTATATACCATCAATTAAAATGGACATGATTTCAATTATCTGTCTCCAAACATGACTGAATAGATGCTTTATTATCTATTTATTCCCATCCTCAAGCCACTACCAAAATCAATCAATACCAAAAATCAAAATAAAGTTAAACCAGAACCATCAAAACAGACAAAAGAAGGGGAAAAAAAGAATAAACTGAAGGTACTAAAGACTGACAAATTTTAATCTTACAACATATCTAAAATGTCAATGTGTAACATTCTGAATATAGTTATTATTTAGGAGGGAAAAAAAAGGCTGCCTCACTAGGAAAGATACTGTCTTCTGTAGTAGCAAAAACAGGAGGGAGTTAACCAAAAGAATTTTTCCCATTAAAGAAAAGGAAATAAACAACGCAAACTTGTTCCCTTTGGATAAACAGATACTATAAAGAGCAGTTGATAATTCAATCATTTACTAAGTATTCAGCCAAAGGAACAAATCTCAATGTAGAGGGAGGGAAGGGAGTAGTGGTTTCATGCTATACGTGCCTCCTCCCAATTCTTCCTTACTGGAATTTCTCAACACCTTCCAATAATCCTGCCTTTGTTGAAAATCACTACATTGGAGAGCCACTGTTAAAATGGAAATGTGCCAAATTTATTTAGTGTGCTGGGACAGAAGAAAGATGCAAATCACTGATCGAGAGCATCTATACATTAAAAAAAGCCTACTTTCTCACTACAAAATTATATTTTCTATATCATGTAATTGTGTGTTCTAGTCATCCTTGCTTCAATGAAGTGGTATTCAAATCAATTTTGACAAGTAAGTGAAAATTATAATGGTTATTATCAGTCACAAAACAGGCAAAGAAATCTGCGATTTGATTAGTTATGTTACTCTAGTTCAATCTTGGCCTTCCTGAAACCTTTGAGTCCAGAGACATTCTAGATAGTTAAAATACTTCAGACTGGGGCACCTGGGTGGCTCAGTTGTTAAGCGTGGCCTTTGGCTCAGGTCATGGTCCCACAGTCCTGGGATGGAGCCCCGCATCGGGCTCCCTGCTCAGCGGGAGGCCTGCTTCTCCCTCTCCCACTTCCCCTGCTTGTGTTCCCTCTCACTGTGTCTCTCTCTGTCAAAAAATTAATAAAATCTTAAAAAAAAAAAAAACTTCAGATTGCTGAAGTTCACCTTATAAATTACCAATTTTTATTTTATAATTTGTGACAGAATTTTCTTTTGAAGTATATCATCTTCTTTGCTTAAGAACAAGTGTTTTAGGGGCACCTGGGTGGCTCAGTTGGTTAAGCGACTGCCTTCGGCTCAGGTCATGATCCTGGAGTCCCGGAATCGAGTCCCGCATCGGGCTCCCTGCTCAGCGGGGAGTCTGCTTCTCCCTCTGACCCTCCTCCCTCTCATGCTCTCTGTCTCTCATTCTCTCTGTCTCAAATAAATAAATAAAATCTTAAAAAAAAAAACAAGTGTTTTAAACTATAAAAATAATATACAATCATTGAAAAACCTTCAGTAATTCAAAAGTCTAAGTAAAAGTGTTTTAAGTTTCCTCCCTTACCAACCCCTCACTCCCATCCCCCAGGGATAACCACTGTAAAATAATTTGGGGTGTATTCTAGATCTCTTCAGAATACATACAATTTTTATATATAACTGTATACACAAACTTGAGTGAACAAGAAGGAGATCTTGCTGTACATTCAGTTCTACAACTTGCTTTTTTTACACTGAGGGACTGAATAGCCTTTTAAGTTTATCCTGCTACACCTGATTTGTTTAAACTGCATATTCTATAGTATTTTTCATCACACCCTTACTGACAAAGTACTTTTAGGTTGGAAACATTGTTTTCATCCATTTTTTATAATGTTAAACTTTTCCTTTATTGTCACTTCATACTGCCATCACTGCATTGTCTCTATTTCTTCTTCTCACTTCCACTGAAAAACTTGGAAACTTGGGGCACCTGGGTGGCACAGCTGGTTAAGCGATGACTCTTAGTTTCGGCTCAGGCCCTGACCTCAGGGTTGTGAGATCAAGATGTGTCAGGCTCCACACTCAGTGCGAAGCTGGCTTGAGATTCTCTCTCTCTCTGCCCCTCAAGCACCATTTTTATTAAGTTCTAGCAAAAACTGTCAAATTGTAGTCTAACAATGATTTTCCACTTGAACAAAATCTTAAGATAAATTCCATTTGTTTTAAGGCTAAAATTTTCCCTTTAAAACTATTATCTTCTAACACCTACTCCAACATCACTTTCATCAGTGAAATATATCTGATTTTTGACAGAAATGCAGCTCAACACACTTGGATTTCCAAGTTATAGAAACGCTGAAGATCTGAGAAACCGAAGAAATCGTCAATGCTTTCGAAAGATTACTAAAGCAAAAAAGTTACAGGGAAAAACTGTATTACTCAGGTATTTCTTTTTCCTAGCATTTTGCTTCCTGATTTTAGGATTTTAAGATGTTTCTGGAATGATGTCTGTTCATGATCTAGCTAGCCAATATTCCTTGTGGTACTAGCAATGATTTAATAATTAAATTGATCACTTAAAAAATCAGTTACCTAATTCAATCTAATTCTGACCCAAAAAAACCCACAGAATTTACATTTATCTAATACTCAACTACTTAAAAATGTAATTTCATTTCTGAAAACTGAAAAAACTTAAACTTACCTCAATTGTTTCGCATAGTTCTGTTCAATTTCTATCCTCTCCTTAACAAATTTGGCGTATCTTTCCAAGAAGTCAATTCCCCATTGTGTATGCTTGTCTAAGCTGTCGAACTGATCCTAGAAAAAGAAGGTAAAAACACATTGAAAAGTCTAAAATTTTATCCACAAATATTTTCATCAGCTTCTGATATTTATTCAGACAGGCAATGAGGTAAAAAAGGAAAAAAATCCAGGCTCTTCTGGTCTCTACCCATTTCATCCTTTAAGATCTACAGAGAAATACGTTATAAATGCTAAATTTCTTAGAATGCTAATCTCGTTAGCATAATTCACACTACTTTATGTCTAAATGCCTTACATATGTGGTTTCCCCTGGATGCAACACCCTCCCCTGGTCACCTTTTTACAATTTTCTCTTACTCCTCCTTTGAGATTTAGTTCAGGCACTATGGCTTCCAGAAAATGGCCCTAAATTCTCAGACTGTCTGGGTCTCCAAGGCTCCCAAAAGTTACTATCTTTTAAGTTTTTATTTAAATTCCAATTAGTTAACACACAATGTAATTATTAGTTTCAGTTCTACAGTACAGTGATTCAACACTTCCATACATCACACAGTGCCTCTTCACAAGTGCACTCCTTAATCCTCATCATCTGTTTCACCCATCCCCCACTCACCTCCCTTTTGGAACACATCAGTTTGTTCTCTGTGGTTAAGAGTCTGTTTCTAGGTTTGCCTCTCTCTCCCTTTTCCCCCTTTGCTTGTTTTGTTTCTTAAATTCCACATATGAATGAAATCATATGATATCTGTCTTTCTCTGACTTATTTCACTTAGAATACTCTCTGGTTGTTGCAAATGACAAGATTTCATTCTTTTTTATGGCTTCGTGTGTGTGTGTGTGTGTGTATATATATATATATACACACACATCTTCTTTACCCATTTATCAATCAATGGACACTTGGGCTGTTTCCATAATTTGGCTATTGTAGATAATGCTGCTATAAACATCAGGTTGCATGTATCCTTCTGAATTAGTATTTTTGTATTCTTTGGGTAAATACCTAGTAGTGTGATGGCTGGATCATAGAATAGTTCTATTTTTAACTTTTTGAGGAACCTCCATACTGTTTTCCACAGTGTCTGCACCAGTTTGCATTCCCACCAACACTGCAAGAGGGTTCCAGGTTCCCTTTTCTCCACATCCTCGCCAACACCTGTTGTTTCTTGTGTTGTTGATTTTAGCCATTCTGACGGTATGAGGTGATAACCATAGTTTTGATTTGCATTTCCCTGATAATCAGTGATTTTAAGCAACTTTTCATGTGTCTGTTAGCCATCTGTAGTTCTTCTTTGGAAAAATATCTATTCACGTCTTTTGCCCATTTTTTTCATTGGATTATTCATTTTTGGGGTGTTGAGATTTCTAAGTTCTTCATCTATTTTGTATACTAACCGTTTATGGGATATGTCATTTACAAGTATCTGCTCCCATTCCGTAGGTTGCATTTTAGTTTTGTTGACTGTTTCCTTTGCTGTGCAGAAGTTAAAAAATTACTATCTTATTTACTTGCCATACTCTATTGAGGGCAGAAACGATGTATTATTCAACTCTGAACTCCGAAGGCGTAAATACCATGCCTGGCACCGTAGCAGGCACCCAATGAAGCTAAATAAAATCAAATACACCTGGGTTCAAATTCTGCCCAGATGTGGGTAAGTTACCAAAGTTCTCTAAACTTTGTCCATCTTAAAATGGGAGTCCCGACACACACCTCAAGAGGGTTATGATGATGCTACTAAGTGTTCTACAATGCAGTAAACATGATCACTGTCCTGAAGAACTCTTTCAATCCTCAAATGATACCCCTTTCTACCTGTTGCCTAAGAAACCATCATTTCCTATCCTTCAAGAATAATCTCCAGATTGATGAATAACTTGGTGCTTTCTCCCTCTCCCATAACAAAAGTCTATAATGTTGATAAAATGTTCAAAAATCATCCCTTTCTATTACCTAATTGTTTTTTCTAAATCACCCATAGTTTAACAGGATTCGTTATTTACAAATAAATCATCTCCAAGTCTTTGCCTTTATCCCTTTCCCTACCTTAAATCATTTTAAAATTCTACTTGTAAAGGTAAATTCTACCTAAACAGCAGAAATAGAATTCATCTGGTTATCACAGTTTGGTATTACTACTGTAATTCTATTCTTTCACACAACTTTTTCATTATCATTTGGCTTCTAAAGTAGACTTGAAAACAGCAAGAGAATGCACTGCCCAGTGAACTTAACTGGCATATTATTAATATTTCCTAGTATAAATTAAATTCCCTTTCAAACTGTAAAACTCTCAACGAAATACGTTCCCCCAAAAAGGACAAGTCTGAAGCTAAAGCAATCACCCTTCATTTTCCCAAAATGCTTTAAAGGCTTCTTCCCACCAGCTTCTTCATCAAATTTTACATTAATAGCTCTTTATCTTCTAGATAAAATCTTCAGTTTTTTAAAATTACAGACCCTTATGAGTAAAAAATCTAAACAAATATCCCCATTATATGTTTATTTATAAATTACATAGACTATACTATTAAATTATGTAATTGTGAAATCCATAAAAATAGAAATCTTAAAAAATGAAAATGAGGTAAATATTAGTTTTAAATAGTTTTTTAAACTTATTTAACAAACAAAAGTCATTGGGCCATGACTTTTTAAAATATTAACAATTTTAGTGAGATCAATGAATTAAATATGCTTCATTATTTCTAAAATCTTGGTATAATACTTAATGGCAGGGCACCTGGGTGGCTCAACTGGATTCTTGATTTCAGCTCAGGTCAGTATCTCAGGTTGTGAGATCAAGCCCTGAGTGAGGCTCCAAGCTCAGTGAAGAGTCTGCTTGTCCCTCTCCCTCCCCCTTTGCCCTCACCCCACTTGCCCACACATGCACTCACATGCATTCTCTCTCTCTAAAATAAATCTTAAAAAAAAAAAAAAAAAATTAATGGCAAAGAAATCTAAACCCTTGGTTCCAAACTGCGACATTTAGTTTTTAGTGGCTGTCATAGTTGTAGAAACAAAAGACACCTCACAAAGATCTAAAGATCTAAGTGGAAAAAAATTCACTACTGACAATACTTTCCAAATCCTTTTTCAATCTCATTCACTAATATGCAACGGTTTGTGTTAAAATTTGGCTAATAAACGTTCTTGATGTTAGTCTGTTATTTTTACAAACTAATCAGAAAGCACTGCATCTTTGTATTTTTAACATGTAAGTTCAAACTCCACTGAAACTGTGATGTAATTTTGTGTGTCAATTTGGCTAGGCCACATTGCCCATATATTTGGTCAAATATTATCCTGGATGTTTCTGTGAAGGCATTTTTTAGATGAGATTAATATTTAAATTGGTGAATTTATAATACAACAGATTACCCTCTGTAATGTGGGTGGGTCTCATCCAATCAGTTGAAGGCCTTAACAGAACAAAGACTGACCTTTATCCTGCAAGAAGGGATACTGCCAGCACACTGCCTTTGGGCTAGAACTGCAACTGGAACTCTTCCCCGGGCCTTTCTTGCAGAGTTTGGACTTGCCAAACCTTTAAAATCATGTGACTGAATTCTTATAAACCAATCTCTCTTATTTTCTACACACACACACACACACCTATTGGTACTACAGATAGAATATTTGCAGGTACACACATCATTTTCAGCAACAAAGTTATATAATGATGGAAGCATTCCCAAACATTCATCATCAAAATGCTTTCTCCACAGTTCAAACTTCTTTAGCAAAGTAGCTATTCACTCATTATTAAAATGTTCCTTATCTTGAAGGAACAGATTAAATTTTCTCAAAAATACTTGCTAAGAAAGCGTATTACTAACCACCACTTATTAAAGAAATGGTCAGGGGCGCCTGGGTGACTCAGTCGGTTAAGCGTCTGCCTTCGGCTCAGGCCATGACCCCAGGGCCCTGGGATCAAGTCCCACATCAGGCTCCCTGCTCAGGGATGAGTCTGTTTATCCGTCTCCCCTCTGCCCCTCCCCCCTGCTTGTGCTCTCTTTCTCTCACTCACTCTTTCTAATAAATAAATAAAATCTTAAAAAAAAAAAAAAAAAAGAAATGGTCAACAAATTTGAAACACCCAGGAGATGAATAACAAACCTGTGTGAAACAAAGATTTTCAGTGGTCCCTCCCCATTTCATTTGAAGATACTGTAAAAAGTCTATCTACTGTATTATAAAGACATTATTTTTATAAATAATGACCATTTTTATAAATGACCATAATAAAAATATGCTGTAATATCCTGTGAACTTCTGGCTTCACTTTTTTTGCTTATCAATAAATGATGAAGTGAATAAATTGCAACCATATCCCCATTTCCTTTTTAAAATTCCAGTCAGTGCACTGCTGTATCACTGATTGTATGATTTCTTCATAAAACACTGTTCAAATCATTTACTATTAAGATTAAATCTTCAGGGGGGCCTTGGTCAAAGGGTCCTGGGATCGAGCCCTGCATCGGGCTCCCTGCTCCGTGGGAAGCCTGCTTCTCCCTCTCCCACTCCCCCTGCTTGTGTTCCCTCTCTCGCTGTGTCTCTGTCAAATGAATAAATAAAATCTTTAAATAAAAAATAAAAATAAATACTAGTAAAGTGTTACAGTTCTTTTTCATTTTTTTTTTAAGGTTTTATCTATTTATTTGACAGAGAGAGACACAGCGAGAGAGGGAACACAAGCAGGGGGAGTGGGAGAGGGAGAAGCAGGCTTCCCGCCGAGCAGGGAGCCCGATGCGGGGCTCGATCCCAGGACCCTAGGACCATAACCTGAGCCAAAGGCAGACGCTTAACGACTGAGCCACCCTAGTTGGGCTAGCCCCTAGTTCTTCTTTTTTAGATAACATATATAAGTAAAAATTCTAAGCTCTTTTCTCCTTATCTCAGTGGATCATCTTGTATGCTCTACTTTGAAGACCCTTGCTTTAAATTATGCATTATCATCTGACCTATATCAAGTCCTCCTTAATCTACTATGTGGTCTTACTGCTTTTTGTGATCTTTACCTTCTCTTGTATCCACATAGAATTCTACTTTTCTATTTTAGTTAATCACCTTCCAAATTAAATTAAGAATACTGGTCCAAATTTACATACCCCCCAGGTCTCTTTCAAGCTCTTTCAGGATTCTCAAAGAAAAATTAAATCTAAAGAACTTCATATCTAAGACCTATGTCAAACTGTTTAAAAAGTGTCATTCCTATTTCCTCCAATACTCAAAATAATTTTTTTTTTTTAAGATTTTATTTATTTATTTGACAGAGAGAGACACAGCGAGAGAGGGAACACAAGCAGGGGGAGTGGGAGAGGGAGAAGCAGGCTTCCCGCCGAGCAGGGAGCCCGAGTGGGGCTCGATCCCAGGACCCCGGGGATCACAACCTGAGCTGAAGGCAGACGCTTAACAACTGAGCCACCCAGGTGCCCCAATACTCAAAATAATTTATGTTATAATTCCACTGAACAGAATCTTGGACTATATACATTAACTCACCAAAAGGTATTTTTAGAGTTGGTCGCCGTAACAAAAGTATTAAAGCCCAATCAGAATATTAAGAAAGTATAGTAAAATTTTATTTTTCAGCTACTGAAGGTTAAGTTACAACCTATAAAATCTCTTCTGATAAAATTTTTCATCTCTTATTTTTTAAATATTCAAAAATATCACTGGACAACTGTACAAGTAAAAAATTAGACAGCCAAATAATTGAGTTAATTATGTTTAAGATTTTCATATACCTATTAAGTAAATAGATCCCAAATAAAGGCCAGCTAAAAAAACATACCAATCAGCATTAAAAGGCAGGATAAGGCAAGATACACATGTTTGAAAGTGAAACAAAGTTCTCTGTTTTAATAACTACTTTGGGGAAAAAAATCTGAATTGAAAAAAAGTACCTCTGAAAAACAGAAGTCTTAAAATAGAAAATTTTAAGTACTTTTACATATATACCCACATTATGAATGATTTTTTGCCTTGTCAATCCACAAACTGTAAAAAAGAATTTATGTCAAATATAGATTTAATGTTATGACACTTAAAATGCAGAAGAAACACTTTATTTTAAAGATAAATTTTATTTAATCCATTGAATAACCTATCTGGGTTTTCAACTAGATATATTAATTACAATACATTTAAAAACAGTATAAATATCGTAGACTCCAAACAAATATAAAAACTGGTGCCCAGAATGCTTAAGTGATTTGCCCATAGCTGGCTAGCAATCAAAATGGGATGGGGCTAGAAAGATTATCTTCTAAAATCATTGCCAGTCTTACATTCTTAATAACCAAATGAGTAACTGTTATGAATATTATTACTAAAAATGATGCATTTCTTTCACCAGGAAAGAAATAGATGGTTTGAAAAAAATTTCTGGGTCACTGGGGAGCTTTGAGCACCATGAAAGGAACAAATTAAAAAATCTCAAAGTTAGAAACTGCCTAACACAAACACACATTGACTATTTAAACCCTCTTTACAAGATCCCTGGTAAGTTGTTCAGCCTTTTTGAGCAGTCACATCATTAGTGGTCAGAACAACTCCAAAAGCATGAGAGAACATGGCTGGACATCGAGGAATGCTAATTTTTTACTAACACAAAATAAAGCAGAAAACTCTTAAGTCAAAAAATAAGAATCAATCATAAAGCCTTATGTATTCATAGGTAAAACCCTCTAATCCCTTTAGTTTCAAAGCCCGAGATCACATTTTTCCCCAGTCCATGCCAGCAAATACCTTGGACTATATAGTGGAAAATGTCAGGAAATGCTCAAAACAAGCCAAAGAAGTGAAATTAAGCAGTATTCTGAAACCACCTATGGATTACAAATAAATAATATTCAGTTATCAAAACAGGCAATTTATCTTTACTCCCCCATTCTTCCTACCTCTAGCATTGCTCTTATTTCTATGGATTTACTCTAGATTACTAGCAGAGTCCAACTTCTTCCATTTCCTTGCCTTCATTAACCCCTCACTTCCTTTTCCAACACATTCGTTCTTACACAGCTTCTGTGAAATGTGCTCTCTCCCCTCAGTGGTATGCCCTAATTAAATGTTATCCTATATTTAAATTCAAGAAAGCTATTACTTTCTGTTTCCTTCAGGTATTGTTTTTTAATTCTGTAAAATGTTTAAAGTTATTTTACCTTTTCATTTGGGAACACAAGGAAAACATTCTAAATTAAAGTTGGCATCAACACCAACTAAATGTCCACACTATTCAGCATAAATCAAATGAATTACATGTTGCTCCAAGGTTCTACTGGTTCTACTGTATAGTGATGTGTGATAATAAATACTAAATTTACTCAGTCACCTTACTTTTATCTATAAAATTATATCTTTAATGCAATTTAAAAATAAGTATTTTATGTATCACAAAATGTAATTTTTTTCAGAAGTCACTATTTTATATTCAATCCTTGTTTTTCTAATTACTTTGACACAGCCTTGCATCCAAATGAAGTCCCAGTAAAGTACTTTTGGTAAAGCACCAAGGGTCACACTATTTATAAAAAAAACAAAAAAAACAAAAAAAACTTTCTTCACTAAAAACCAGAATAATGACTTTGCTGTCCTAGTTTGGGCTTACTCTATAGCTCTGGTTTTCTGCCAAAGTTTCTCCAGCACTTCTGAATACCAAAGTACTACCAAAAACATTTTTAAGATCTAACACAACTGACTTTTCTCATTCTTGGATTCATACGAAACTGGAAACTTTAAGTCTCACGGAGCTAAAAAATCAATTTGTAATTCAGAGTCAACAACATCTACCCCCAAAGTAAACAGGGATATTTTAATTTTAAATTAAATAATTATTTGGATTTGTTTCCTTGTGGTTTTTTGTTTTTTTTTTAAAGATTTATTTGAGTGAGAGAGAGCAAGTGGTGGGGAAAGGGAGAGGGGGAGAGAGAGAAAATCCTCATGCAGACTCCCCATTGAGCAAGGAGCCTGATGCAGGGCTCAATCCCAGGACCCCAAGATCATGACCTAAGCCGAAATCAAGAGTTAGCCACTCAACCGATTGAGCTACCACCCAGGTGCCCCCGTTCTTTAAAAAATAGATTAAAAACTTGTATATTTGGAAAACTTACCTATTACGTTTTAATTTTCTTTCTTTTTTTTTTTTTAAAGATTTTATTTATTTATTTGAGACAGAGAGAATGAGAGACAGAGAGCATGAGAGGGAGGAGGGTCAGAGGGAGAAGCAGACTCCCCGCTGAGCAGGGAGCCCGATGCGGGACTCGATCCCGGGACTCCAGGATCATGACCTGAGCCGAAGGCAGTCACTTAACCAACTGAGCCACCCAGGCGCCCTACGTTTTAATTTTCAATTAAATTT
Organism: Mirounga angustirostris; assembly: GCF_029215605.1. NCBI lineage: Eukaryota > Metazoa > Chordata > Mammalia > Carnivora > Phocidae > Mirounga > Mirounga angustirostris. The sequence goes on from NW_026991712.1 coordinate 112,566,429, forward strand.
TAAATTAGGCTCTCAGTGACTTCAAAATCTATACAGATAATATTTCCAATCCCTACAGCACATTACTTTACTTTTCTTCTCATGACTTTCTCTTCCACTCTATCTCAGCAACTCATTCCAATGGTCATCCCCATTGTTATGAGCAATAACTACATCTCCTCCTCCAATAAATTTCAAGACTCTCATTCTCAGATGGCTAACCCTGTCTGCCAACTCACAAACTCCAGTACCCCAAGGCCAGTAACTTTTTTTTAAAGTAAGCTCTACACCCAACATGGGGCTTGAACTCATAACCCAGAAATCAAGAATCACATGTTCTACTGACTGAGCCAGCCAGGTGCCCCAGGGAGAGTAACTTTTGACCCCACAGAGACCTCAATCCACTGATCCTGACAAATTACTTCTATTGCTCATCCCCCTCCTGTCTGCATTTCCATCTTGACACAGCTTGGATTCCATAAGCCATCACTGTAATCACTCCATGCAAATAGCCTATACTGTCTTTGCCCTCTCTTGCTTTGTCAAATTTCAACCCTGGTTTTATACTTAACTCTTTACCAACCCTTCCTCATGCTGCTGGAAAAAGGTGGGGGGGGGGGGGAAGGAAGGAAGGACAGACAGGCAGAAGAACCAACCAACCAACATACTGACTGGTCACACTTTGAAATGTGTGCTTATCAACCCAAAAGGCTTAAATACTACTTAGCCTGAACCCATTCCCCATCCCATTATCCCAGCCAACTATCTTATACCCTCTTTCAGTTTAAATTCACACCACTTTCTATCCATTTCACTCTCAGCCAATAACCTTGCTTCCTACCTGAATAAAAGACACAATCAGAAGATAATTCCTCATTCTCCAACTCTATTTTTACCATGAACACCTATGTGCTTTTATTCTGCCCTCCTGCTTACTACTTTGGATAACCATCCACAGCCTTAGTGTTTCAGCCTACCTGAAAAATGAGTGCGATTTCAGGTGTAGTTGTTAAAATGTTTAAGATCCTGAGCCTGCATATGCTTGATGTATTCCAGGAAGAGTAAGAAGTTGAATAAGCAAGCCACAGATGAATGAACAGAGGGAAGCGTAGAAGTTAAAATGGGAAGTGTATGGAGACTGCACAAGCCTTATCTTCCACCATAAGGACATTGGCTTTAACACTGATTGAGATGAAAACACACTGGAGGTTCTTGAGCATAAGCCTAACATGACCTGACTCAGATTATTTTTTTTTTTAAAGATTTTATTTATTTATTTGAGAGAGAGAGAATGAGAGAGAGAGAACACCTGAGAGGGGATAGGGTCAGAGGACAAAGCAGACTCCCTGCCGAGCAGGGACCCCGATGCGGGACTCGATCCCGGGACTCCAGGATCATGACCTGAGCTGAAGGCAGTCGCTTAACCAACTGAGCCACCCAGGCACCCTGACTCAGATTATTAAACAGATCACTCTGGCTTCTATGTTGATTAAAAAAAAAAAAAAAAAAATTATTCTGGGCAAGGGAGACTTGGAGAAGGCTACTGCAATAATCCATACCAGAGATCAGGTTAGCTTGGACCAGGGTAGAAGAGCAGAATGAAAAGTGGTAAGATTTTGGATATATTCTGAAGGCAGTGGCAACAAAATTTTCTGACGTTTTCAGTGTGGGTTGTGAAAGAGAGACATCAATTTTGAGCACCATGACCTAGAAGGATAAATTTGCTTTGAACTAAACAGGCAATTAAGTAAACAAGTCTGGTCAAGGGGAAGACAAAAGTTTTGGTTTTAGGCAGTTAAGTTTGTGATATCCTTAGACATCCAAGATATGTTGAATAGGCAGTTAAACACCTTTACCTGGAATTCAACAGAAGTGGTCCTCATGAAGATATATGGTAAGACATGATCCTGAATTCAAAAAGACTGAAGTCATACCATGCATCTCTTCCAAACACAATGCTATGAAACTAGCTATCGACCATAAGAAAAAATCTGGAAAGAACACAAATATAGATAGGTTGAATAACATGCTACTAAACAATGAATGGGTCAACCAAATTATCAGGAGGAAATAAAAAAATACATGGAGACAAATGAAAATGAAAACACAACATTCCAAATCTTTGGGATGCTGCAAAAGCTGTTCTAAGAGGAAAATTTAGAGCAATACAGGCCTACCTCAAGAAGTGAGAAAAATCTCAAAAAAAAAAAAAAAAAGAGAAAAATCTCAAACAACCTAACCTTACACCTAAAGGAGCTAGACAATGAAGAACAAACAAAATCTAAAACCAGTAAGGGCGCCTGGGTGGCTCAGTTGGTTAAGCGACTGCCTTCGGCTCAGGTCATGATCCTGGAGTCCTGGGATCGAGTCCCGCATCGGGCTCCCTGCTCGGCAGGGAGTCTGCTTCTCCCTCTGACCCTCCTCCCTCTCATGCTCTCTGTCTCTCATTCTCTCTCTCGCAAATAAATAAATAAAATCTTAAAAAAAAAAAAAATCTAAAACCAGTAAAAGGAAAGAAATAATAAAGATTAGAAAAGGAATAAATGATATAGTAACTGAAAGAACAAACAGATCAATGAAACCAGGAGCTGGTTCTCTGAAAAGATCAACAAAATAGATAAATCTTTTGCCAGACTCATCAAAGAAAAAAAAAAAGAGAAAGAACTCAAATTATACACAACACAGAATCAGAAATGAAAGAGAAGAAATAACAACACAAAGGATTATAAGAGAATATTATTAAAAATTTATGCCAACAAATTAGACAAGCTAGAAAAAAATGGATAAATTCCCAGAAACATATAACCTCCCAAAACTAAATCAGGAAGAAACAAAAAATTTGAACAGAACAATTACCACCAATGAAATTGAACTGGTAATCAAAAAACTCCCAACCAACAAAAGTCCAGGACCAGATGGTTTCACAGGTAAATTCTAACAAACATTTAAAGAAGAGTTAATACCTGTTCTTCTCAAACTATTCCAAAAAATAGAAGAGGAAGGAAACCTTCCAAATTTATTCTATGAAGACAGCATTACCCTGATAACAAAACCAGATAAAGACACTATCAAAAAAAGAGAACTATGGGCCAGTATCTCTGATGAAGATAGATGCAAAAAACGTCAACAAACTATTACCAAACCAAATCCAACAAATATATTTAAAAAATCATTCACCACGATCAAGTGCAATTTATTTCCTGGGGTGCAAGGGTGGTTCAGTATTTGCAAACCAATCAACATGATACATTCACATCAGAATAAAGGGAAAAAAACATACGATCATCTCAGTAGATGCAGAAAAAACATTTGACAAAGTACAATACCCATTCATGATAAAAACCCTCAACAAAGTAGGTTTAGAGAGAACATATCTCAATATAATAAAGGCCATATATGAAAAACCCACAGCTAATATCATACTTGATGGTGAAAAACTGAGGGTTTTTCCCCTAAGATCAGGAACAAGACATAGATGTCCACTCTCACCACTTTTATTCAACATAGTACTGGAAGTCCTAGCCACAGCAATCAGACAAGAAAAAAGAATAAAAGACAACCATATTGGTAAGGAAAAAGTAAAACTGTCAACATTTGCAGATGACAGGATACCGCATATAAAAAACCCTAAAGACTCCACCAAAAACCTATTAGAACTGAAAAATGAATTCATTAAGGTCTCAATATACAAAATATACACAAATCCATTAATTTCTATACACTAATAATGAAGCAGCAGAAAAAACAACAAAAAAAATTTTCCATTTACAGTTGCACCAAAAATAACAAAAAACCTAGGAATAAGCTTAACCAGGGAGGTAAAAGACCTGTACTCTGGAAATTATAAAACACTGATGAAAAAAATTGAAGATGACACAAATGGAAAAATATTCCATGCTTTATAATAATGCCTTTAATACAATAATGTTAAAATGTCCATTAATGCAATCCCTATCAAAATACCAACAGCTTTTTTCACAGAGCTGTAACAAATAATTCTAAAATTTGTATGGAACCACAAAAGACCCTGAACAGCCAAAGCAATTTTGAAAAAGAACAAAACTGAAGTATCAAAATTTCAGACTTCAAGTTATATTACAAAGCTGTAGTAATCAAACAGTATGGTACTGGCACAAAAACAGATAACAGAACAGAGAGCCCAGTAATATACCCACAATTATATAATGTCAATTAATCTTTAGGAGGTGGCAAGAATATGCAACAGGAAAAAGCCTCTTCAACAAATGGTGTTGGAAAAACTGGTTAGCTACATGCAAAAGAATGAAACTGGACCACTTACTTCCACCATACACAAATATAAACTCAAAATGGAATAAAGACCTAAATGTGAGACCTGAAACCATAAAAATCCTTGAAGAGAGCACAAGCAAAAATTTCTCTGACACTGGCCACAGCAACTTCTTTCTAGATATGTCTTCTGAGGTGAGGGAAACAAAATTAAAAATATACTATTGGGACTATATCAAAATAAAAAGCTTCTGCACAGTGAAGGAAACAATCAAGGAAACTAAAAGGCAACCTACTGAATGGGAAAAGATATTTGCAAATGATGTATCTGACAGAGTTTGTATCCAAAAATATATAGAGAACTTACATAACACCAAAAAATCAAATAATCCAACTAAAAATAGGCAGAAGACATGAACAGACATTTCTCCAAAGAAGACGTCCAGATGGCCAACAGACACATGAAAAGATGCTCAACGGCAATCACCAGGGAAATGCAAATCAAAGCCACAAATGAGATATCACCTCACACCTATCAAAATGGCTAAAATCAGATACGTTCGTTAGATTACTCCTTTCTGCCCGTGGACGCCGCCGAGTAAGCATCGTTAAAGTCTCCCCTCCCACCGCCGTCATGTCTAAGTCAGAGTCTCCCAAAGAGCCTGAACAGCTGCGGAAGCTCTTCATCGGAGGTTTGAGCTTTGAAACAACCGATGAGAGTTTGAGGAGCCATTTTGAGCAATGGGGAATGCTTACGGACTGTGTGGTAATGAGAGATCCAAACACCAAGCGCTCCAGAGGCTTTGGCTTTGTCACGTATGCCACTGTGGAGGAGGTGGATGCAGCCATGAACGCAAGGCCACACAAGGTGGATGGGAGAGTTGTGGAACCAAAGAGGGCTGTCTCAAGAGAAGATTCTCAAAGACCTGGTGCCCACTTAACTGTGAAAAAGATTTTTGTTGGTGGCATTAAAGAAGACACTGAAGAACATCATCTAAGAGATTATTTTGAACAGTATGGGAAGATTGAAGTGATCGAGATCATGACCGACCGGGGCAGTGGCAAAAAGAGAGGTTTTGCTTTTGTAACATTTGATGACCATGACTCTGTAGACAAGATTGTCATTCAAAAATACCATACTGTGAATGGCCACAACTGTGAAGTAAGGAAAGCCCTATCTAAGCAAGAGATGGCTAGTGCTTCATCCAGCCAAAGAGGTCGAAGGGGTTCTGGAAACTTTGGTGGTGGTCGTGGAGGTGGTTTTGGTGGGAATGACAACTTTGGTCGTGGAGGGAACTTCAGTGGTCGAGGTGGCTTTGGTGGCAGTCGAGGTGGTGGTGGATATGGTGGCAGTGGGGATGGCTATAACGGATTTGGTAATGATGGAAGCAACTTTGGAGGTGGCGGAAGCTATAATGATTTTGGCAATTACAACAATCAATCCTCAAATTTTGGACCCATGAAAGGAGGAAATTTTGGAGGCAGAAGCTCTGGCCCCTATGGTGGTGGAGGCCAATACTTTGCCAAACCACGAAACCAAGGTGGCTATGGTGGTTCCAGCAGCAGCAGTAGCTATGGCAGTGGCAGAAGGTTTTAATTACTGCCAGGAAACAAAGCTTAGCAGGAGAGGAGAGCCAGAGAAGTGACAGGGAAGCTACAGGTTACAACAGATTTGTGAACTCAGCCAAGCACAGTGGTGGCAGGGCCTAGCTGCTACAAAGAAGACATGTTTTAGACAATACTCATGTGTATGGGCAAAAAACTCGAGGACTGTATTTGTGACTAATTGTATAACAGGTTATTTTAGTTTCTGTTCTGTGGAAAGTGTAAAGCATTCCAACAAAGGGTTTTAATGTATATTTTTTTTTTTTTGCACCCATGCTGTTGATTGCTAAATGTAATAGTCTGATCATGACGCTGAATAAATGTGTCTTTAAAAAAAAAAAAATGGCTAAAATCAAAACACAAAAACAAGTGTTGGTGAGGACGTGGAGAAAAAGGAACCCTAGTACACCACTGGTGGGAATGCAAACCAGTACAGCCACTGTGAAAAACTGTATGGAGGTTCCTCAAAAAATTAAAGATAGAATTACCATATGATCCAGTAATTCCACTTTGGGTATTTACCCAAAGAATACAAAAACACTAATTTGAAAAGATACATGCACCCTTATGTTTATTGCAGCATTATTTGCAATAGCCAAATTATGGAAGCAGCCCAACTATCCACTGATAGATGAAAGGATAAAGAAGATGTGATACGCACGCACGTGCGCGCACACACCCACCCACCCACCCACACACTGGAATATTATTCAGTCTTAAAAAAGAATGAAATTTTGCCATCTGCAACAACATGGATGAATTTAGAAGGTATAATGCCAAATGATATGTCAGTAAAAGACAAATACTGTATGATTTTACTCATACATGGAATTTAAGAAACAAAACAAATGAACAAAGAAAAAGAGACACAAACAAAAAACCAGACTCTTTAATATAGAGAACTGATGGTTACCAGAGGGGAGGTAGGGGAAGGAAATGGGTGAAATAGGTGAAGCTCCCTGATAATGAGCTCATCATGATGTGCACTGAGTAACGTATAGAATTGTTGAATCACTACACTGCATACCTGAAAATAATATGCCACTGTATGTTAATTATATCAGAATTAAAATTTAAAAAATTAAAAAGTGGCCATTAGAAAGAAAAACATCCGGTTAACTTCTGAATAGTTCACTATGTGCACAAAGGAAGCAAATGATGTGATTCTTTGGTAAGTCACACTCGAAGGGTTTTTTTAAGCTACAATTTTTTTTTTTAATTATGTTATGTTAGTCACCATTCAGTACACCATTATAAGCTATAAATTTCTAGAGAACGGCACATACAAAACTTGATATACAATATTTTCAGAAAAGTCACAAAATTTTAAAGACCTTAATCTATATACTTCTAAAATAACCAAATTCAGAAGAGCATGTGACTCTTGATCTCTTGGTTGTGAGTCTGAGCCCCACACTGGGTATAGAGATTACCAAAAAAATAATAAACTTTAAAAAAAAAAACCAAGAAATGAAAAATAAAATAAAATAAATACACAAAATTCCTCTTTTCTCTGAATACCCAAATCTAAGGTACAGCCTATGCAGTGCATTTTTTTCAATTCTATATTTTTCTTTTTATTGCACAATATACCCAACATGCAAAAGAATGTATGCAATGAATATGTAGTTTCTACTACAAAAATATTTTCAGAATTTATTTAATACTAAAATACCAATTTTAATACCAGTATTTATTTATTTTGGCATTTACTTCATTTACCATAGAAACATCAGTTTTAATACCAGTATTTTGAAGTGTTCACAATTTAGTAACTCCTTAAAAAAAAAAAAAACAGGTGAAACAAAAATCAGTGAAACTAAAGCATTTAAAATATAGACTATGGGGGCACCTGGGTAGCTCAGTTGGATAAAGGTAGTGAGATCAAGGCCCACATACCACTCCATGCATTGTCTGCTTGAGATTCTTTCCCTCTCCCTTTCCACCCTCTACCCCTCTTCCCTGCATGCGTATGCTCTCTCTCTAAAATCTTTTTTAAAAAATTAAAATATAGACTACAAATACATTTTTATAAATACAACACTAAACATCACAAAATGGCAACTTTTCATAAATATAAATTTACAAAACAATGTAAAACACATAGTTATTTTTAACATAAACTAGCACATTTAATAAAAATATTCTAAAATAAACTGAACAGTACATACATTGATGATCACTTATGACACCTGAAAATAAAATTTCATTTGACTTTTTAAAAGTAATCTTTCATTGAAAGAGCCAATAACATTTTTTTGTTGTGCATATTTTTATGCAGTTTTCCAGCTGCTGATACACTTTCTGCCTGAAGAGAGCAGTGAGGAGATAGCTACAAGCTACCACCACATATTTTCCTATGATGCTTTAATCTTCAAGTAATCTCATCTCATGAATAGCTTTTGAGAAAATCTTTTGAACTGTCTTTTAACAGGAACTAAAATCGTTTTTACTGTTAGAAAGTTATAGCTTTTACTTCAAAAAAAATTTGTAGATTGGTCTTTATCTCCTTTAGTTTCATCATGTAGAGATGGAGGTTCCAACACATTTATCTATACATCATTTTTTGTACTTTCATGCTCATATTCTCTGAATTAAATTACAATTATTCTTGCTACAGAGTTATGCTTTATCAATGATTTTTGTTTTCCTCTTGAAAATTATGTAATTATAGAACTCTGACCTTTGTTTAATCTGAAATTCTAATGTGGAGTACATATATAACTACCCGGTTACATCTCAAGATGCAAATGATTCAGATTTTTTAGATTCCAAAATAATTGTATTATACTAACAAAAATAGTGGCACATCAATACATTAAAATAGCACATGATATATCAGACCAAACATCAATACTTCAGTAACTATGCAGACTACTAATGTTTCCTGCGTTCACTTAAAGCATTTATTCAGCTTTCAGTAGACTACAAGCTCTAAGTGCAGGATCTATTTATAATTCTTTGTATCTCCCACCTAGACTAGGGGGTTTTTTGTTGTTCTTTTTTTTTAAGATTTTACTATTTGAGAGAGTGAGAGAGAGAGTGCGCGTGCATGAGTTGGGGGGGTGGGCAGAGGGAGAGGGACAAGCAGGCTCCCAGATGAGTGCGAAGCCCAATGCGGGGCTCCACACAGGGTTGGATCCCAGGACCCCAAGATAATGACCTGAGCCAAAGTCAGACACTTAATGGGCTGAGCCACCCACATACCCCCCACATACACTAGTATTATTTAGTAGCTCTTGACTCCTGAGCCTCAGGTTCCACAACTATAAAACTGGTGTAATTACAGGACTCCAAAGTGAGAACATTAAACGATATAAAGCATTCAACACAGTGCTTGGCACTGGTGTCTATTATTATTCATTTATTCAACAAGTGAAAGAGTGCTGAGCTTGGCAGTAGGGACATAATGTGAGCAAAAATATTTAGTGGGGGCGCCTGGGTGGCTCAGTCGTTAAGCGTCTGCCTTCAGCTCAGGTCATGATCCCAGGGTCCTGGGATCGAGCCCCGCATCGGGCTCCCTGCTCAGCGGGAAGCCTGCTTCTCCCTCTTCCACTCCCCCTGCTTGTATTCCCTCTCTCGCTGTGTCTCTCTCTGTCAAATAAATAAATAAAATCTTAAAAAAAAAAAATCTTGTAAAAAAAAAATATATATTTAGTGGGAAGGAGAGTTAATAATTAAATAATCACAATTTCTCTTTAACTTCATTGGCTAGTATTTTCAGAATAATACTCAGAATAATTAAATACTGCAGTGATGGTTAATTTTCAGTGGTCAGATTTGTATATCTGAACGTGCATCAACATACAGGTTTTATGTCTTTAAGCAAACTCAACATATAAATGCCATGTTTACAAGACACTTAAATTACAAGATAACTGTTCTCTGTAGACCTTTATTTTTTTTTATTTTTTTTATTTTTTATTTTTATTTTTTAAAGATTTTATTTATTTATTTGACAGAGAGAGACACAGAGAGAGAGGGAACACAAGCAGGGGGAGTGGGAGCGGGAGAAGCAGGCTCCCCGCAGAGCAGGGAGCCCGATGCGGGACCCGATCCCAGGACCGTGGGATCATGACCTGAGCCGAAGGCAGTCGCTTAACCAACTGAGCCACCCAGGCGCCCCCTCTGTAGACCTTTAAAATAAATTTTTAAAATACCTTTAAAATGATTCTACTGATCCAAAATAAATTTACATACTATCAGGACATATCTGTTCTATGAAACAATGTTCAAAGCAAGGACTACACCTGTAAATTATCTAATATCTTCTTTAATTTTACAATTTCTGACAATACCATAGCATCTATATTGATGATCCATCTTCCCACCTGTCCGTCCCTCTCATTTCACAGTTCTTTGTAATTTGAGGATCCTCCTGATTTTCACTTGCTTCACATTAGCCTCTTGTTTAGCACTGCTCTGCTTCCCAAATCTCAAACTTGAGCTCAGGGTCATTCAGTGGTTACTTAAGGGTAAAGCTGAGATTACAGAATAGGATTACCTACTTTTTTTTTTTTTAAAGATTTTATTTATTTATTTGACAGAGAGAGCACAAGCAGAGGGAACAGTAGAGGAAGAGGGAGAAGTGGACTCCCCACCGAGCAGTCAGCCCAATGTGGGGCTCGATCCCAGGATCCTGGGATCATGACCTGAGCTGAAGGCAGACGCTTAACCAACTGAGCCACCCAGTGCCCCAGGATTAACTACTTTAAATCTAGTTTTATGTTATACTCTTTTGCCCTGGCTCAAATTCTCTGGTCATCAACTTTCATCCTTGTCCCTGCTACCTTCTATCCTGGACAACTTCCTGCCAATGTTCCTCTACCCTCACACCAATAATACAGTATCAATCCCCTGGAGCAGACATTTACTCCTCTGTCCTCAGACCAAAGAACATGATTAACAAAAGGTAGAGTCAAATTTTTAATATGAACATTCTCCAGAACAGTACTAAGCATCCCTTTGCATAATCTCTGATTTCTTGGCTTTCTTCCCCCTGAGTTCATTTTCCTTTTTATCCTAGCCTCTTTCCCTTTTCCCCATTTCAGACTCTTAAATCTAAAATTGTGAGCACAATTTAAGTATGAAATCTAATCACAGATCATATGTCTAGAAGGGATATCAAAGGTCAGCCTCTCTATTTACAGATGAGAAAACTGAAGCCAAGATTATGCTATTTGTCCAAGGGAATAGAGCTGAGTAACAGCTGAATTAAGGATACAGATGTTTTAGTTGTTCCTGTTTTCTTCCTTCAAATTAGTACACTTAGGGGGCACCTGGATGGCTCAGTTCATTGAGCGACTGATTCTTGATTTCGGCTCGGTCATGATCTCAGGTCACAAGATCAAGCCACATCAGCTCTGTATAGGGCTCCTCACTCAGAGGATAATCTCCTTGAGAGTCTCTCTCTCCCTCTCCCTCTGCCCCCACCCCCACACTCTCTCTAAAATAAATAAATCTTAAAAAAAAAAAAAGTACACTTAATTAAGTAAATGCTCAAAGACTATATTATTTAGAGAGCAAATGGGCTTCCCGGCCCTAATCTAATCTGAAGAATTACTTAGTTGTTGGTATATTCATGGGAATAACTCCAAAGAGTGACTTCATACTATTCTTAGCATATAATTATGGTTTAAGTACTGAAATAATTTAGCTATATCTATATATGCTCTATTATATTTGGAAGAAGCAGAACTGGCCCAGACTGAACTTTTATGGCTTATTTTCTAAATAGTATGAGAAAATCTTAATCCGTAGAATCAAGAAATTATAATTGTTAATATTAAAGTAAATTTTTATATGGTACAAAAGTAGTGTCCATTAACCTACTCAGAAGAGTCTCTAAGATCCAAAAGCAGGAATATTCAGAAAACATACATGACTTAGCTATTTATTCTTTCTTGTATGTAATGCAATTATATTATTGCTGGTAGGCACTGAGTAAAAGGTAAATGGTCAAGTAAATGAATTCTCTTGCATGTTAACATAAAATAGGTACTATTAATACCACTTTAAATTTACATGGCCACCTTGCCCTTTTCATATTGATTCTATAGGATTCTTACTTCAACCTCAAAAAAACTGGCTTATGAGCAGGTGGGGTAGTTAATACTAGCTTTCATTCCCATATACCCATCACTGTGCATAGTACTCTGAGTGAATATAACTTCAGACTTTTTAAAAAAAACTTCCTATTAAGATTGATCCTTTTTTACTCCTAAAAGAGCACTGGAGTAAACCTTATACTGCACATGAAGATGTACTAACAAGTATTATATCTATGAGATAAATTTAAAGAGGAACTATTAAAATTCTTACCTAGACTTTTAATGTCTACAGCAAAATGACTGTCAACAGAAGAGGAATGACTTGTACTTGTTAATGTAAATTAAATCATATATTTAGAATAACAATTAAAAGAGGATTAGCAGCTAAGAAAAGTTGGAAATAAGGCAAACAAAAAACTTTCAGGTTAGCACTCTTGTTTTTCTGGTAGATTTGTATTCAAATGGAATAGACTGAAATTTTACATACAAATACTTTCCCTTTTTTTTTCTTTCAATTTATTTCTCTACTTCCGAAAAGGATTGAGGAAAATGACCAACAGTTATTCAGAATTAGACTGTTTATTCACAGGTGGCAAGGAAATACAATAAAGTGCTAAAAAGATATTATAAATGGACAGCAGTCTGCTACTTTTTGTTGTATTCCCAGCTCAGAGGTAAAATCTGTTTTGAATCTCAATTTCTCTTGAGTTTTACTATGCCTTCATTTAAGCACAGAACACAGTTACAGGCTTGTATGACTTATTAAATTGATTAAGTTTTTTTGAGAATTGTTATTTTATCCCATAATTAATGGTCCATTAGTTTCCTGAATTTTCCTCTTAAAAATTCTTAATCATTTCAGCTGTCAATACTGTCTTCCTTTCTGATGGTATTAATACCAAATGACTATTGACAGGTTGGTAGTGCTGAAGATTGGGTCTAAAGCGTGCGGTCACTAAAATATTCAGAGAGTAGTATTCAGCAAGTGACTATCGGAGATTTTTAGCCAAAATCTCTTATATAGGCCTACTTAAACTGAGGCCTATCTAACTGCTTATATAGAAATTAAGAAGTCTGTTCTACAATATGGAGAGACACCTACAACAAAAGAGTGGAAGCTTCAGCTACTTATTGGTTATGTACCTCTTCTACTATAGCATTTATTTGGGAGTGATTCTATGGTAACACAGGTAAGATTATTAATAACAGGCATCAGAAGAAGTGATCATCAGCATTATGATTTTTTTTTTCACAGTTCTACCTTAAACCACTGTTTGCTCTTGGAAGACGTGAAATACAGTCTGGAAACTTTATTACATAGAAACTTGAAGAGATTTAATAAGCTGCTTCTTTAAATTAGAAGCATTTGGGGGCACCTGGGTGGCTCAGTCAATTGGACATCTGCCTTTGGCTCAGGTCATGATCCCAGGGTCCTGGGATCGGGCCCTATGTCGGGCTCCCTGCTCAGTGGAGAGCCTGCTTCTCCCTCTCCCTGCTGCTACCCCTGCTTGTGCGCTCTGTCAAATAAATAAATAAAATCTTTAAAAATAAATAAATAAAATAAATTAGGAGGATTTAGAATTAAAAGATCCTGAGAGACCCGACTTGTAGGGCCCCCGGGGTTCATGAGTGAGGATGTATAAAGATACTTCAAGGGATGTACACTCCAGTGCCCCCAAAGCATGGAGGAATTTTATGTGCATTCTCATTTAACCCACAAACCTATGAAGTCAGTGGTATTATCCTTATTTTGTATAGAGAGGAATGGGTTCTCAGAAGTTGAGCGGTTTGTGAGGGGTACAAAGTTGGGAGCCTTTCCATTTGACACTGCAGAAAAGACAAAAGCATTAATGATTTGTATTTGTATTCAGACTCAGGCTGGTACGATGTGCATGAGTATTATTGGTATTATGGCTAATAAAGGTTTACTCATTTCTCCTTGCTAAATTGTCCCGAGTTCAGTAAAATCATAAACTGTGAAGAACTGCATACTTTAGGGAAGTGTGAAATGAAGAGATTTAGAAGAGTTACAAATTTTGATGATTCAATGGCTGCCTTTTGGAAAGCAAACCTCAGTATGTGTCTGAATCATCAATTATTTCCTGTCAATGTGACTGTATGAATTAGAGAAAACCTGAGTCAAAATTAAACTTCCCATAAGAAGAAATACTATTTCTGGGATTTTTCAAAATTGCTATATAAATCTCAGCACTCCCCAGGAATTTCTGAATGGCTAAATTCTGTGTAATGTTGTGTCCACCTGACTTGGGAAGTTCATTCTCCTTCATAAAACTGCTAAAAGCTGAAAGGTACAATATCCAAATCTTAGCATGGATTCGGGCCCTAAACCTAATACTGTAATTCTTGGTAATAGTCAACTCTATAATCAAGTATTGACTCTCTCACTTTCCTATAAATATAGCTGACTGCATTTCTGTTTTTAAATTTAAATTTTTTAATTACTAAAAATTCATATATCTCACAGTCTAATGATCACTGTTATCAATAAAAAAATGTTAAGGACCTATTCATATTAAATTTTTTAACATGAGGTTCCCACTGTAGAGACACTTCCAAGTTTCCAAGTTATAAAGCATGGGGAATAGTTCTGAGGCTATCTGGGGTACAAAGCAGGAAGAGTGAACAGCCAAGGCAAACTGGGGGAAATGGCCCCTGGATAAACTGCCTGGGTTTGTTACCTGACCTGGCAGTTGAGTAGTCTAAGACATGGGGTTCCTGGACTTTTGAATTTCATGGACCACTACAATTTCAGATTAGATTTGGGAAATGACAAAAGACTGTCAACACTGTGTTTGTTTTATGTCTTTACTTTAAAAAATAAAATCCATAAATTACTGCCTTCACTTACCATCATTTTATAAAAGAAATAATTTAATACAATCCCCCAAAAGAAAATATAATTTCAGAGTAAGAGTCCTTTAAATTAGTATTAGCAACTTATATTTTTAAAAAAATCATCATGTATTATTTTTCTCATTTTATGCAATTATTTGTGAAATGTTTGTTGTGAGACCAGCATTTGAGAATCAACAGTCCAAAGCAAAGATTCCCAAACATGATCATTAGTTAAGAAGCACCTAGGGAGTTTTAAAAATAACGAATCCCGGGACTCAACCCCAGAACTACTGAATCAATCTCTGGAGTTACGTACCCAGGAATTTTGATGTACAGTTGGATTTGGGAACATCGGTCCAAAATATATATAAATAAGTACAATTTTTTTTAAGATTTTATTTTTACTCCAGAAAACCAATATTGCACTATATGCTAAGTAAAATTTAAATTAAAAAAAAAAAAGATTTTATTTTTAAGTAATCTCAACACCCAACTTGGGACTCAAACCTACAACCCCGAGACCAAGGGACGCATGCTTCACCAACTGAGCCAGCCAAGTGCTTCATAAACAAGTATAATTTAGGCAGTACTTCATAACAGTTACGTCCAATCTGGTTGATGCAGGCAACAAAAGCTCCAGGAAGAAATCCTTTGGGAAGTCGGTGGAAGTGCTGCTTGGAATTCAGTTATGTTTATATGGCAGATGTACTAAGAAGAGTACATCTGACTTACCTCAGTGGGTGAGGTGTACTAAAAACAATAGTATGCCAGGAGCTAGAGTGTTGGCAGGAACTAGGAAAGGGTAGTAGGGCCATGGTTCTCCAGGGGGATTAAAACACTCAACGCAGGCAAAATAACCAAGAAGAAACTAAGGCAAAAATACAGGTTTTTCACTGGGACCACCGTGGCATATAGTATTGTTACTTAGAGTTACCATCTCAGCAAATCCCAAGTTTGGAAAATGTCATTTGTTTTAAGCCCTGTGATTTTAAGCTCCCTAAGGATTAACTAAGAAAGTGCTTGACACAGTGTTTATGCATAGGAAATGTTCAATATATATGCACTGAGTAAAGTCAATTTTTACTTTAAAACATTTTTTTAGGGACGCCTGGGTGGCTCAGTCAGTTAAGTGGCTGCCTTCGGCCCGGGTCATGATCCCAGGGTCCTGGGATCGAGTCCCGCATCGGACTCCTTGCTCAGCGGGGAGCCTGCTTCTCCTTCTCCCTCCCTCTGCTTGTGCTCTCTCTGTCAAATAAATAAAATCTTTAAAAAAAAACACAAAAAACATTTTTTTAAACTGTATTTTTCTTCCACACTTGGAAAAGGTTTTGAGATTCTGGGAAATGTACACAATTTAAAACAAGATAGGGTAACAGGTTTAATATATCACACTCATGAGTTCAGAACAAGGACCTTTTCCTTGTGGAAAAAAACATTCACAATAAAAGTAAATAATACACAGATCTTTCTCAGTTATCAAGAGTTGTAGAAAAGAACAAAATTGTTTATAATTTTGTAAGACCCTAATAAGTGACTCTGCAATACAGTTAACACTAAGTTTTTATATCAGGTTTACTTTCCAAACATTTTTCTTCAACTGATGTCTATATTAATGTGAATTTTTTTCAGTATATACCAATTCATTTTGGGAGACCTGGCTGGCAGATGAAAGTTAATCCAAGATGGAACATTTGCCACCAGCAGTATGTGTAGGACACAGAATAGCAGAGCAGTCTCTAGAATTCAGATCCTGAAGCCAGACCATCTGGATTTGAGTCCCAATCCCACCTCTTACTGGCTTTTGCACATTGTTCAAACTACTGAGTCTCTGTGTCTCATTTTCCTTATCTGTAAAGTAGGGAATAATAATACTACCTACCTCTTACGGTTTTTATTAAAAGTAAATGGGTATGGGCGCCTGGGTGGCTCAGTCGTTGAGCACCTGCCTTCGGCTCAGGTCGTGATCCCAGGGCCCTGGGATCGAGTCCCACATCGGTCTCCCTGCTCCGCGGGAAGCCTGCTTTTCCCTCTCCCACTCCCCCTGCCTGTGTTCCTTCTCTCATTGTGTCTCTCTCTGTCAAATAAATAAATAAAATCTTAAAAAAAAAAAAAAAGTAAATGGGTATGTGTAAAACATATATGGTAAGTGTTCAATATGTTGCTTTGACTAATTTGGAACAAGTACTGATTCCAGTTTTACAGACCTTTCTGACTTTTTTCAAAATATTTATTTATTTATTTATTTATTTATTTATTTATTTATTTGAGAGAGAGAGAGAGAGTACACAAGCCAGGCGGAGGGGAGGAGGGAGAGAAAGGGGAAGCGGAGTGCCCGCTGAGCCCAGAGCCAGAAGCAATGCAGAGCTCCATCTCACAACCCTGAGATCATGACCTGAGCCGAAATCAAGAGTAGGATGCTTAAACAACTGAGCCACCCAGGCACCCCACTTTTTGACTTCTTTTTAACTAAGGATATTATTTTAATTCTCATGAAGTTATCATATACACAATGATATAACAATTAAGTTCTATCAAACACTCAATACATCAAAACTCCTGATCTCATTTTAAGCAAACTGATTTTTTTTTTTTTAAAAAAGGTGGCATGTGCTCCAACTTCAGGTCAATTTAAACATTCTACCAGATGAGATTAATAGTGGGCAAAGCAAGCTAACATGGCCGTGAACACCTGTAAGCGTTTTATTGGATATGCCAAAATGCAAGTCCTCAATGGACTTGAGAATCTTTTGACTTTTAACTTTTTATGTGTTGTCATCTATGGCATAAAGTTTTGAGAAGGAATGACTGTCCTTCCTTAGGATTAAATATAGATTATAGATTAGATCAGTGATCTTCATTATGTTGTGACTACATAAATTTTTTTTAAAAATTTATATATGTATATATAAATATACATATATAAATATATATGTAAAAATAGAATGCTTTCTTTACAGACTAGTATTTGAGTTTATGTTAGTCAAATTTTTTAACTATAAGCAAATTGAGTTACATTTTTCTACTCTTATTTTTATTCTTGCTAATGTCAAGGTATAATACATAGACGCTATAAAAATTAAATATAAAGACTACGTAGAAACTTTATCTCTTAATAGCAAGTATCAGTTAATACTGAATGTTGACCCATCTTGTGGCTTTATACTGAACATAGAAAAGATGCATTCAGGGTCATTAAGAAAGACTATTGCTCAGTCATTATACATGTGTATGTATATGCAATTTCTTTTTTTTATAATTTGGATATTTTTCTTGTTTTTTTTTTTTTAAGATTTTATTTATTTATCTGTCAGAGAGAGAGAGCATAAGCAGGGGGAGTGGCAGGCAGAGGGAGAAGCAGGCTCCCTGCTGAGCAAGGAGCCCAATTCGATTCGGAACTTGATCCCAGGACTCTGGGATAATTTAAGCAGAAGGCAGACAGTTAACCAACTGAGCCACCCAGGTGCCCCCGTATATGCAATTTCTTTGAAGAAATTCAGAGTTTTTTAAATTATAAAAACTAAATGGACAAATTAATTGCTTTAAGAAGAACTCACTAGCGAATTTCTTTGAGAATAAGTTGTTTTCATTTATTTCAGCTCAGTAAAAATCTATCGATGTCCTGCTATCATATTAAAGATATATTCATCCAGTTCACTTAAAATGATTTAAAGTTTACAAAACTTAAGCTTATATCCCACTTTTTCTGAAAATCTAAATTATTATATACAGGTTAGATTTATGCCAGACTTGAAGGTAGATGAACAATCTTTATTAAACGTTCAACAATCTACAGAGTGCATGGGTGGTTCAGTCTATTAAACGTCAGACTCTTGATATCAGCTCAGGTCTTGATCTCAGAGTCTTGAGTTCAAGCCCCACAGTGGGCTCCATGCTGGGCACGGAGCGTACTTAAAAAAAAAAAAAAAAGTTCAACAGTCCACAATATGGTTCTCAACTGGGGTCAATTTCAACCCCTCCCCATCCAGGGACATTTGACAGTTGGGGTCAATTTCAACCCCTCCCAACCCAGGGAACATTTGACAATGTCTGGAGATATTTTTGGATGTCTCAATGCTGAGAAGCGGGAGGGGGAATTGCTATTGGTATCCTGTGGGGAGAGGCCAGGGATGCTGTTAAACCTCTTATGGTACACAGGACAGCTCCTACTCTGCCTCAACAAAAAATTATCCAGCCCAAATGTCAATAGAGCCAAGTTTGAGAAACCTAGTCCATGCTTCTTCTAGAAGATATGCTAGTAATCTTAAGATTGGAAACCCAGAAATTATATGAAAACTCGTAAGAGAACAGCAGTGAATGCTCTAAAGTGACCTGGGTGCAAAGGACACATGAGAGAAACAGGGTGTCCCCTTTATGAGCCCTCACAGGTTTAAAACACACATAAATGAGAAAAAGCCAAGAGAGTTTTAAATTAAACTTTAAAGAACGGAAAAATGGGGGTGATGAGATTCTGGGTCAGATGTTAAAGAGAAGATGACAGCAGCCAAAACTTAGAATTGGAAATGTTCATTAAATAATGAAAACCAGTAGTAAGGGAGATGTTTATCTCCATGATAAACATTTTTAGTACAAGGAAACAGAATCTGAGAATTCAACAATTTCAAAATTGTAACATATCCAGAGATATACCATTTAATGTTTCTGCCTCAGGATAAAGGCAACAGGGGATGTTAAAAACAAGACAGCTCAAAATGGATTTGCTTATGCTAAGTCACACATAACCAAACTGAGACTTAATTAGTTTTGGCTCTCCCAGAAATGAAATCTTAAACTGATCAGGAGTCACCTGATCAGCATTAGTTAGATAATCTTCCTGACAGACCCGTCATCCCCTAAAGGAAAGTAACCTTGCAATAACCAATATGCTAACTTCCTTGTTCCTGCTCCCTTCTGCCTATAAAAGTCTCATTTTGTACAGCTCCTCGGAGGTCCTTTTCTATCTGCTAGACTGGATTCTGCCTGACTCATGAACTGTTGGAAAAAAGCCAGTAAAATCTTTTAAATTTACTCAGTATTTGAACTGAACTCTTTGGATTCCCAAACATTCTTCAATGTACTAAATGAATAATAAAACATCAATGGGGAGAGGGTCAATGTTAAATAGTCTTATTTGGTCTATCACAGTAATCATTCCCTTGCAAGCATCCTCAGTTCCTTTGCCCTTCTCCTGCTTTGTTGTACTTCTGATAAAATCCAATCCTGGTTACATACAGTTGTCTAATTCCTCCATAGGCCTATATCATGTCAGCTGAACAAAGCTGGAGAAAAACAGCCATCCATATTACTTGGTCTCACTTTTAAATTTTTGACCACAAAACTCAGGAGGGCCTTCAGGGGTGACCTTTAATCCTACATTTTCCTGGTCTGTTCACTCTCCTACTCTTCACAATTTGCCACTTCCTCTTGCTCATGAAACCTCCAATGCCATCTTTCCTCATTCTCAACTACTAATTTAGATTCTATTTTCACTAGGAAAATTGAAGCAATCTATAATTACCTCATCTTCACATTATTAAACTATCTGCCTGTGCTCTACCTTCTTCTCTGCTCTTTTGGTCACTGCTCCTAAGATCAATTCCTTCATTTGTGCATGGACCCCATGCCATTTCTTACTTAAGTACATTCTAAAATTGTACCCTCTTCCACATTATCAATTCCCCAATCCTCTAGATCTTTCCTATTCATCATAAACATACATCCCATTAATATCCATGTTTAAAAAAAAAGACAAAAACCAAGAAAGTCGGTTACTCCATTCCCCTACCTAGTCCCACTTTATTTTTCTTTTCTTAGCAAATTCCTCCAAAGAGCTGTTTGTGTACTTGCTGTTTCTACTTCTCGCACCTCCCATTTACTTTTTTTTCTCACACCCAAATCCATTACTATGTATTTTCTACAAACATGGAAATTCTCCTACATGAAAATATAGCCATCAAAATCAGATAGTTAATGATGCAATACTCCCATATAATTCTCAGACCTCATTCAAGTTTTGTCAATTGGTCCAACAATGTCCTTTAGAACAATAGGACCAAGTCTAGAATGATATGTGACGGGCGCCTGGGTGGCTCAGTTGGGTAAGCGACTGCCTTCAGCTCAGGTCATGATCCTGCAGTCCCTGGATCGAGTCCCGCATCGGGCTCCCTGCTCTGCAGGGAGTCTGCTTCTCCCTCTGACCCTGCTCTCTCTCATTCTCTCTCTCAAATAAATAAATAAAATCTTAAAAAAAAAAAATTAATGATATGTGACAATATTGTCATGTTCCTTCAGTGTTCTTCAATCTGTAACAGTTCCTTAGTTCTTTTCTTATCTTTAATGACTTTGACACTTTTGAAGGTTTCAAGCCAGTTATTTTGTATAATGACCATCAATTCTGAGTTTGTTTGATCTTTCCCCATGATTCAGATTAAGCATCTTTCACAGGAAATGATGCAGTCTCCTCACTGCCTTCAATCAGGTGGCACAGGACTTCAATTAGTCCCATTACTGGTGATGCTAACTGATCACTTGATTAAGGTGATAACTACCAAGCCTCTCCAGTGTAAAGTACTCTTTTTCCCTTTGTGATTAACTGTGAAACTATGATTATCTTTTTCATCAAACTTTCAATGTATTCATTTATTTTTGTCAGTATTCATGGGTTCCCATTTTATTCCATAGATTATCATTCAAAACATCATTATTTAGTTTGATTTTTTTTTTTTTTAAGATTTTATTTATTTATTTGACAGAGAGAAAGAGAGAGAGGGAACACAAGCAGGGGGAGAAGCAGGCTTCCCGCTGAGCAGAGAGCCCGATGCGGGGCTCAATCCCAGGCCGCTGGGATCATGACCTGAGCCGAAGGCAGACGCTTAATAACTGAGCCACCCAGGCGTCCCTATTTATTTTGATTTTTAAATTGTCCCATTATTTGGCCAGTGGGAGCTCCTTTAAGCTGGGATCTGTTTGACATGTCCTCACCATACTTTGAGCACTTCCTTACCTGTAGAACAATGTAGTTCAGGCTCATCTTGTACTTTCCCTGCCCCAGCCCTGGAATTAGCTATTTCTCCAGGGAGCTCTGGTTGCTTTTAAAGGAGAAAGATATTTCAGATTCTGATCAAGGAGGTTAGAGTAGAGCTTGGGAGTTTGTTTTCTTGTTACTGCCTTTAAATTCCCAAGATGATTCTAATGGTCACCAAGTTAGTTTTAAGGTCTGCTAATTAACAATGTTTCTCAGCCAGGGTAAGAGCCACAATCACCAGTAAAGTTTTATAAAACTCCAGATGGCTGACCAACCTACACCCCCACAACTTAATAAATCAGATCTCCAGGACAAACTGGCCAAATAATCAAAAGCTGAGTGAAACTAGAGAGGAACTGTTGTTGTTCAAGTGTATGAAATCCACAAAATAAAGAATATCCTCTGGACTATCAGAAGTGGAATGCAGAAACAGATCAACATTTTACCTAACCAAGAAACAATTAGGATAGAGGAAAAGAAAAAAGGAAAACAAAACAAAAAAACATATCTAGGTACTCGACCTAGATAATATAGTCAAAATACTAAGAAAAACAAAAATGTGACTTCAGTTAACAACTAACGTTATATCTGCAAAAGAATAAGTAAATAAACACTACTGCAGCATTTGTTACCTCGCATCACTAAAAAAGAATATTGCCGTTAGTCTTCTTAGAATAGATCTGAAGAACAAAGTTATCTTAGTTCCAGACATTAACTAAATTCTGCAGTAAAATTCAAAATTCAAAAGGTCATGTATGAATTATACGGAAGTTTTCATTATTTTTTTTTCTTTCTTTTTTTTTTTTTTAAAGATATCTTTTATTTATCTATTTGACAGAGAGATAGCACAAGTAGGCAGAGTGGCAGGCAGAGGGAGAGGGAGAAGCAGGCTCTCCGCTGAGCAGGGAGCCCAGTGCGGGGCTCGATCCCAGGACCCTGGGATCATGACCCAAGCTGAAGGCAGCTGCTTAACCAACTGAGCCACCCAGGTGCCCCAAGTTTTCATTATTTTTAAGTATCTCCTAGACCCCACCTTTCCTTGCCTTTCATAGCCGAAACTACTGAGATCGAACAACATCAAGTTTCTACTTGACAATGACAAGCACTGCCATCATGGTCAGAGCTAAAGGAAGAAAGCCAAGTGGAGTGCCACTTAGCTGAAAAGTTTCTTAAACATAAAAGAGAGCATAGCTAACATTTACACTTGGGTCCTCCTTTAGGAATACATGAGTAATGCAAAAGTGTTTTTTTTTTTTAAAGATTTTATTTATTTATTTGACAGAGAGCTAGAGAGCATAAGTAGAGCGGCAGGCAGAGGGAGAGAGAGAAGCAGGTTCTCCGCTGAGCAGGGAGCCCAATGTGGGTCTCCATCCCAGGACACCGGGATCATGACCTGAGCCAAAGGCAGACGCTTAACATCTGAGCCACCCAGGCGCCCGAAAAAAGTGAATTTTAATTATATATGCTGTAACATAGATAAGCCTTGAAAACGTTATGCTTATTGAAAAATTCCAGTTACAAATGACCACATGTTGTATGATTCCATCTATATGAAATGTCCAGAATAAGCAAATGCTTAGTGAAAGAGAGTAGATTAGTGGTTTCCTAAAGGTCCTAAAGGTTTCCTAAAGGTCCCTTGAGTTTGCGGACAAGAGAGAAATAGTTACTCCTAATGGGTACTGGCTTTAAGGGTGATGAAAAGTTCAAAGAAAGATCAGTAGTCAGAGGTTAGAAAGGAGGAAGAGTTAATAGGTGGAGCACAAAGGACTTTTAGAGCAGTGAAATTACTCTGTATGATATCCGAATGGTGGCTATGTCATTATACATTTGCCTAAATCCATAGAATGTGCAATATCAAGAGTGAACCCTCATGTAAACTATGGATTTGGGTAATAATGATCTGTAAATGTAGGTCCATCAACTGTGGCAAATGTACCACTCTGGTGGAAGATGCTGATACTGGAGGAAGCTATGCATACCTGGGGGCAAGAGACATATGGGAAATCTCTACCTTACGCTCTATTTGGCTGAGAACCTAAAACTGCTAATTTAAAAAGAAGTCTACTCGAACCATGAGAGACGGTGGACTCTGAAAAACAAATGGGGTTTTAGAGGGAAGGGGGGTGGGAGGATGGGTTAGCCTGGTGGTGGGTATTGAGGAGGGCACGTTCTGCATGGAGCACTGGGTGTTGTGCACAAACAATGAATCATGGAACACTTCATCTAAAACTAATGATGTAATGTATGGGGATTAACATAAGAATTAAAAAATAAATAAATAAATAAGAGAAAAAAAAGAAGTCTACTAAAAAAAATCATCAGTTGAGTAGGGAGGGATGAACAGGTAACAGCACATGGGAGGGTTTTTTTTTTTTTTGGTGGAGGGGAGTAAAAATATACATAAGATAAAATTTACCATCTTAATCATTTTTTTTTAAAGATTTTATTTTATTATTTATTTGACAGAGAGAGACACAGCGAGAGAGGGAACACAAGCAGGGGGAGTGGGAGAGGGAGAAGCAGGCTTCCTGCGGAGCAGGGAGCCCAATGCGGAACTCGAACCCAGGACCCCAGGATCATGACCTGAGCCAAAGGCAGATACTTAACGAGACACCCAGGCACCCCCATCTTAATCATTTTTAACTGTACAATTCAGTGTTAAATACATTCATCACCATCTATCAGCAGAATTCTTTTCATCTTCAAAACTAAAATTATACCCATTAAACAATAACTGCTCATTCCCTCCTCCCCTCTGCCCCAGCAACCACCATTCTATGTTCTGTCTCTATGAATGTGACTACTCTAGGTACCTCATAGAAGTGGAATCATACAGTATTTTCTTTTTGTGGCTTATTTCACTTACCATAATGTCCTCAAGGTTCATCCATTTCAGCAGCAAAGGTCAGCATTTCCTTCTTTTTTAAAGCTTAATAACATTCCATTGTATCTACACACCATTTTGCTTATCCATTTATCTGTTGATCAATACCTGGACTGCTACTCTCTAGCTACTGTGAATAATGCTATAAACGTGGGTGTACAAATCTCTCTCAAGATCCTGGTTTCAGACCGCCTGACTCGCTCAGTAGGTAGAGCATGCAACTTGTGATCTCAGTGTCTTGAGTTCAAGCCCCACTTTGGATGTAGAACTTACTTTAAAACAAACAAAAAAGACCCTGCTTTCAATTCTTTTGGTATATACTCAGAAATGGAATTGCGGGATTATACGGTAATTCCATGGTTAATTTTTGAGGAACCACCATACTGTCTTTCACAGTAGCTGCACCATTTTACATTCCCACCTATAGTGCACAAGGTTCTAAGTTCTTCACATCCTCACCAACACTTGTTTTTTTTGTTGTTGTTTTCACAGTAGCTATCCTAACAGGGGTGAGATAGGCCACAGGGGATTTTTAAGAGGTGAAACCATTATTTATATGATCTTGGAATGTTGGATACATAACATTATACCTTTGTCAAAGCCTACAGAATTCACAGCACAAGGAACGAGCCTTAGTCTATTAGTCATAGCCTTAGTGTATGCAATTTTTTATTTTATTTTATTTTTTGAGAGAGAGACTTCGAGCAGGGGAGGTACTGGTGGGAGCAAGGGGAGAGGGAGAGAGAGAATCTTAAGCAGGCTCCATGTCCAGCCTGGAGCCCCAAATGGGGCTCAATCTCACAACCCTGAGATCATGACCTGAGCTGAAATCAACAGGATAGCTTAACCAAGTGAGCAAGCCAGGTGCCCCTATCTATAAAATTTTTTAAAAAATCATTGAGAAAGTCAGAGGATCCCAAGAAAGAATGCAGACTGAGATTAAAAAAAAAAAAAAATCTAACTGTATTATAAATGTATGAAACAAGTTCACTGAGGGGGCTGGGGGGAGTAAATGGTGCTGACGTAAGTAACTAAGAATTAAGAGTCTGTAGAACTAGGGGGAAAAGGAACTGCATATAAGCACTGTACTCTAGTTGATAAAGTTGTTCCCCACAGGGCTACAGGTTAATAACTCTGATATTGCTATACTACAGCTATACTGAAAAGGAACAATTAAGCAAATGGATGGCAACCAAAGGGAGTTGTCCCAAGTGGGAATTTACAGAGAAGCAAGAAGAGGCTAGGAGGATACATATACAAATGGATTACTGTTGGAGACATCATTAAATATTTAATTTAATATAGACACATATTATGACGTATAGAATTATTTATAGATACAGTGCACCTACACATGTATTTCTTTGTTTTATCAGCTGAGAGAGACTAAAAGAATAAAACTGCAGTAGCAAGCACATCTACCACCTGTATCTTGGTCTCTAATACCATTCTCCAATAAAAGGAACCAGGGCCCTTTGTAGAAATGGCTAATTCTAGGACTGGGACAGAAAATATGCAAGATGAGCCTGGACCATCTTATAGTCCAAGGAAGTAAAGTTGTTCTTTAAAAAAGTCCTTATTGGGGTGCCAGCGTGGCTCAGTTGGTTGAGCATCCAATTCCAGGACCCTGAGATCGAGCCTCATGTCGAGTTCCCTGTCAGTGGGTAGTCTGCTTTCCCTATCTCCCTCTCCCTCTGTCCTTCCTCCTGCTCATGCGCGCTCTCTCTCTCTCTCTCAAATAAATAAATCTTTTTCTTTTAAAAAGTCCTTACTGATGGAGATGTGTTACAGGGGCACAGCAGCCAACTGAAAGCACTCACAATGGCCAAAGCTGGAACAATCTGAGCAAAATAAATGAAGCAGCATTGGATTATATCCTTGAGTCCATACTGCTATAAATGAATGAGTAAATTAATAAATGGGGGAGAAGAGATAAATTTTCCATGCAGAATTCCAATAAATTATGTAGCTACTCCAATCATAAAAAAAGGGAGCATAACCCCTTTCTCTTTAAGTGTGGGCTACAACAGTGACTTCCTTCCAGAGAGTACAGTATAGAAAAAGGGGAAAAAATAACTTTACAGGGAAGAAATATGACAAACACTACTTCAGCCAAGTGAGCAAAATCAAACAGTAATAAATCCTATTGATAGTATGTACCTTTGAAATGATGTGATGAAAATGGCACTTGATCATTCTCCCCAAAACACGTAACCCCAGTCCAATCACAAATAAAAACATCAAACAAATTCCAGTAGAGGCACCCCACAATATACCTGACCAATACTCCTCTAAATTCTCAAGGTCAAGAACAAGTCTGAAAAAATGGCAGACAAGAAGTGCCTAAGGAGACATGAAAATTAAATGTAACATGGAACAGAAAGACATTAGGTAAAAACTAAGGAAATCTGAATAAACTTTGGATTTTAGTTAATAATAATATACTAATATTCATTATTTGTAAGAAATGTACCATTCTGATGTATCAATAGAAAAGCAAGTGCCAGTAACTCCAGGCTGATGGCCTCTTACTTCCTGGAGTCAATTTTATAGCTTGGTATTATATCTACATGACTAAGAGACCTGGGTCATTACAGGAGATCTTTATTGTTTCCAACATCCAGGAAAACTTTCTCCTCACAAAATAAACTTCTGGACTTCTTTTTCACTACCCCTTCCTCAGTCCCTGCAGTTCGGAACTTCCTTCACTCAGCCTGAGGTTAGGTAAACTTCCACAAGCCCTGACCATCAATTCTGACCATTATGCAAAACACCCATCTATTCTGGCAGGTGATATCAACATGGCACAGTATGGCAAACAAAAGGTGGGCTATAAATTCCAGGTAAGACACAAA
This sequence comes from Mirounga angustirostris, assembly GCF_029215605.1. Classification (NCBI taxonomy): domain Eukaryota; kingdom Metazoa; phylum Chordata; class Mammalia; order Carnivora; family Phocidae; genus Mirounga; species Mirounga angustirostris. The sequence goes on from NW_026991712.1 coordinate 112,593,927, forward strand.
AGCCCTTTACCATCAAGCTCTTAAAATGATGGTGGGCCATGTTAGACCCTGAAAGACCTCAACTCTAAAATATCTGCTTCATCACTTGTATTACTGCCTTTTCTTAACCCTCTTGCTATTATTCAAATATCCATAAATAAATAAATATGCATGTGTGTGTTTGCCTCTACAAAGCAGTCATTAATTCCCTGAGGACACCATAAATTCTCTATTTTGGGGTACCTTATACTTATTCCCTTTCTTCCTTTCTAAAGAAACCTACTCTTGTTCAGGTGGCAATGTGCCCAGCTTTGGATAGTGAGACCTAAGGGGAAGTTTGTTGTAGAAACATTGGGAAAGCTTTTGCCTTCCTGACAAAGAGGCAGACATATTTGATGTTGTTACTCTTTCTTTTTCTTACTTTCCTTTTTTTTCTTTTTTTGTCCTTAAATACAGACAAGATGGTTGGAGCTGGAACTTGCAACTGAGGGAAAGTCTAAAACAGTCCTGAAAGTGCTAAGTTCTAAATCCAAGCCAGTGACTGCCTACCCAATACCTTATTGTATAAGACAAACTATTTGTTTAAGCACCTGTTAAAAAAAAAAAAAAAAAAAAAACCAAGTTGTAGCCCCCAGCACCATAAACAGCAGTGATAAGTGTGACTTCAAAAGAAAGACTACAGTATACACCTCCTGAGCTTTCACAATAGGACTGGAAAGGAGGTAGAAGATCTGAACAATCCCAGGGGGAACTATTAAGCAAAAACCCTTAAAGGGATCAAAAACTTCAAATGGCCCAAACCCTAAACTTATAGGTAGGGCATATCAAAAGTCAGTATGCCCTAATCTTTTTTTTTTTTTTTAAGATTTTATTTATTTATTTGACAGAGAGAGACACAGTGAGAGAAGGAACACAAGCAGGGGGAGTGGGAGAGGGAGAAGCAGGCTTCCTGCCGAGCAGGGAGCCTGATGTGGGGCTCGATCCCAGGACCCCAGGATCATGACCTGAGCCGAAGGCAGACGCTTAACGACTGAGCCACCCAGGAGCCCCTCAGTATGCCCTAATCTTAGCAGACATCTTTCCAGGATCCTGGGGTCACAAAATATTTCAAGAAAGTCTCTAACATAAAAAACAAGAACCAAAACTAGCAAAAAGGGAAACAAAGCAACTTAGAGGCTACAAATATTATGCAAGGGTAAGAAAACTAAACACAATAAAACAAAAAACCTATTTTTGGTATACACAAAGACCTAAGAGAAGGTAAGTGGAGGATGCTATGTTAAAAGTACATTCAGAAAACTGGGTGTCTCAGTCGGTTAAGCATCCGACTCTTTTTTTTTTTTTTTTAAAGATTTTATTTATTTACTTGAGAGAGAGAGAATGAGAGAGAGAGAACACATGAGAGGGGATAGGGTCAGAGGACGAAGCAGACTCCCCGCCGAGCAGGGAGCCCGATGCGGGACTCGATCCCGGGACTCCAGGATCATGACCTGAGCCAAAGGCAGTCGCTTAACCAACTGAGCCACCCAGGCGCCCAAGCGTCCGACTCTTGATTTCAGCTCAACTCTTGATCTCAGGGTCATGAGTTCAAGCCCCACACTGGGATCCACACTGGGCATGGAAACTACTTTAAAAAAGAAAAAAAAAGGGCGCCTGGGTGGCTCAGATGGTTAAGTGTCTGCCTTCGGCTCAGGTCATGATCCCAGGGTCCTGGGATTCAGTCCCGCATTGGACTTCCTGCTAGGCGGGGAGCCTGCTTCTCCCTCTGCCTCTCTCTCTCTCTGACTCTCATGAATAAACAAACATTTTAATAAGAAGAAAAGGGGGGGTGGGCGGCTGGGTGGGTGGCTCAGTCTTTAAGGGTCAGGATCCCTGCTCAGTGGGAAGCCTGCCTCTTCCTCTCCCACTCCCCCTGCTTGTGTTCCCTCTCTGTGTCTCTCTCTGTCAAATAATAAAAAATCTTTAAAAAAGAAAAAAAGAAGTACACTGAGAAAACAAACAAAAAACAGCTCTTAGAAATTAAAAATACAATAGCAAAATAATTAAAAACTCAGTGTCACAATTTTCAGTTTCCAGTAGTAGCAAGCTAGGTTTTTTGGATCACCTATCACTATTCTACTGGGTAACAACTTTGAAATATGGATAAAATATATTTCAAAAATGTAAAGCATCAAAGACAAGCCAAGATAACAAGGAATTACAAAGTCACAAGCAAAAAATGAGAACCCAAAAAGGGAAGAAAAAAAAAAAGCATATAAGATACTTTTTCCCTGAGGATGTTTGCCAATCCTGAAAAACAGGATCTTTGTTTTGATAACATAGCACAAGATATAGGGACAGAAATCAAAACCCAACAACCATACAAAGGAATTTCAAGCCCTGAACTTGGTTTAAGGTGGTCCTAGACTATGAGTGACCCCAGGCACACAGAAAAAGAAAATACAAATCCTATACATAACATGGGATACCACAAAGTAAACATAAAGGATGATTCTCACATAAAACATGTTAAATGAAAGAAGACAGACGAAAAAGAATATACAATGCATGATAATATTCATGTGAAGTTTAAAAAACCTACAAAATAATCAAAGGCAATACAAGTCAGAATAGTGGTTACTTTTGGGCAGATACTTACTGGGAATGGCATGAAGGCAACTTCTGTATCTTCATCTTAGTGGGAATTACAGAAGTGTGTTTTTTTTTTTTTTTTTAAATCTTAATGTTGTACATGTAAGATCTGTACACTTTAATGTATGAATGTTATATCTTAATGAAACTTAAAAAAAATGAAGGTAAAAGAAGTTAACAAATGTTGACTCAAAAAGTTAACAAATGTTGATTATATTCAGGCTTGGCAAACAGTAAAAGATGTTATTTAGTTCGTGATCTAAGTATAGAAAATTGACTCAAAAGTTATAGTTTGTATTTATTCAAAAGCTATTTACCATAGCTGTTTCAATAATTTTGACTTTTATAATTTCTTTTTTTTTTTTTTAAAGATTTTATTTATTTATTTGAGACAGAGAGAATGAGAGAGAGAGCACATGAGGGGGGGAGGGTCACAGGCAGAAGCAGGCTCCCCGCCGAGCAGGGAGCCCGATGCGGGACTCGATCCCGGGACTCCAGGATCATGACCTGAGCTGAAGGCAGTCGCTTAACCAACTGAGCCACCCAGGCGCCCAGAATTTTATAATTTCTAATGGAAAAAAAATCTCAACTAACCACCACTAATATTGTCAAAAATCTCTCAGAATCAACACTTGTACTCACTAAAAACCAATCTTTTATGTTTTCCCAATTCATTAAGGCTCAGATAATTTACATGAGAATGTTAACTGTTCCCATTTTTAGAATCCAAAGGTTCGGGGCGCCTGGGTGGCTCTGTCAGTTAAGTGCCTGCCTTCGGCTCAGGTCATGATCCCAGGGTCCTGGGATTGAACACTACATCGGGGCTCCCTGCTCAGCAGGGAGTTTGCTTCTCCCTCTGCCTCTCACTTGTGCTCGCTCTCTCTCCTGCTCTTTCTCTCAAATAATAAAAAAAAACCTTTAGAATCCAAAGGGTCATAAGATATGCCATCACTAAAAAATAATCATTTGTACTCAATCAAGGAAATGAGAATTCCAGACCTAAAAGAAAAAAATTTCATATGAATAGGCACAATCAGTTATATTTCCAGATTATAAAAAGGATCCCTAAAGGGGCACCTGGCTGGCTTAGTCGGTAGAGCATCAACTCTTGATCTGGGAGTCATGAGTTCAGGTCCCACACTGGGTGTGGAATCTACTTAAAAACAAAGGATCCCTAAAGTTAAAGATAAAAGAAATATACATGCTGGGGGGAAAAGCCTAAATACCCTTAGTATGCAAAACATCTGATGATATGAGTTATAGCAATTCATTGATTTCCTCATTCAACAAATAATTCAGTGCCTATTATATGCCCATTCCTTCTGAACAAATTAGGTATACAGCAGGGCTACAGCAGGAACAAAACAGATGACTTTCACTCTGGAAACAACAAAATAATGGTGTGGAAAAAAAAAAAACAGGAAAATTTGACTCTATATAAACATTTATATTTTTTCAAACTACAAGAAATATGTAATAGTAATACTTCACATATTTCATGAGGCATCGTGAAAGTCTGATGATTAGTTTTCCATCAAGAACTTAAGGAAAAATTGCTCCTAAGCCCCAAATATCAATAACTAATTTGGATGCAATAGGGACATTTTACAAAAACTTTTATTCTTATTGTTCTAGATTTCTTTCTCTTGGGCTCTATCCAAATTCTAAATGCTAAATCCCACATTACAAAAAGCAGTCAGACATCATCTTACAATGCCTTACAGCAGCTCCCTATGGTGTAAAAGAGGTGGTTTTAAAGAACTAGTCAATGAAAATCCTGTAAAAGTAATCACAGAATAAACTTATTATAAGAAAAAAAAGGAAAATGCTTAAAAGCACAGGTGACAATATTAAAATTAACTGTATCAACAGATTATTTTTAAGCACAATTTTCAATTTTAAAGCATCTATCATTCTGCCATCAATTAAAGGTGATACCTCAAAATATTTTTGTTATATGAGAAAATTAGTGCATGATCAGCTCATGAAGCTATTAATTAGAGCAAAACTGGGAGGATCAAAACTTACTACATTTCCCAATGAACACCTCTCAGCCTCAGAAAAAGCACTGGAACTAAACTGATATAGAAGTAAAAACACTAACTCATATATAAGGAAAAACAGTATAAACAAATTGCAGAAGTAACATATATTTAAAAAAGACCAATAAATAACAAACTGCAGAAGTAACATATATTTAAAAAATACCAATATTAAAAAATACCAATTTAAAAAATACCAATAACACATTGTTAAAAGAACGAAAACCCTTCAAATATTCTTGCAGAGGTGATAAAATCAATAAACTTTCATCTTTTAAAACCCAGGGGGATTCTTCCTCCTGCCACTAAAGCATTCAGAAGGAAGAAATAATCCCTTCTACTAACACAAACTACAACTTCCTTCTGTGGATTTTTAAATGGTCTAAAAATCAAGTTTATTATATGCTAATAAATAAATAATACCTGTGTGTGTGTGTGTGTGTTCATAAATGTAAATCAAGGGGCGCCTGGGTGGCTCAGTCAGTTAAGCGACTGTCTTCAGCTCGGGTCATGATCTCAGGGTCCTGGGATCCAGCCCCACATCGGGCTCCCTGCTCAGCGGGAAGCCTGCTTCTCCCTCTCCCGTTCCCCCTGCTTGTGTTTCCTCTCTCTCTGTGTCTCTTTCAAATAAATAAATAAAATCTTAAAAAAAAAAATGTAAATCAAGCATTCAGCCAAATCAACCTCTTAGCCTGGTCCCAATCTACCCTGCATCACTACTTTCAGCCATCCCATACTCAAAATTCAAGCCAAACCTAACCACTACACTCAGGTCAATCCAGCAAACAGTTACTAAAGATCCGAGTAGCATCAGGCTCTATGCCAGGCGGTGTGCTGACAAGGGAAAATACAGCAATGAATCAGACAATGATTAAGCAATTAATAAGACATGATCTCTGCCCTCTAGGAACTTAGGCACCTATATGCAAAATCTTCCTTATTCCAAAGCGCACGCCAAGTATCTTTATGTTAGATCTGATTTACAAAGCCTGGACTAATACATGCAACAGCTTTTGTTTCCTATAAAACAAAACCTTTATATAATCTTTTCCCACAAGTTTTTAATATGCTGTAGGTAGGACTATGTTCCCCAAACAGAATTTTTCTTTTCTGCTTGAGCTAAAAATGTTTAAGGACTGAAGACTAATAAATAAGACAGCACCTACAAGTGCCATAATTATAAATCATTACTATTCTTTTCTTTTTTTTTTTTTTTTAAAGATTTTATTTATTTGACAGAGTTAGCGAGAGCAGGAACACAAGAAAGGGAGTGGGAAAGGGAGAAGCAGGTTTCCCTCGGAGCAGGGAGCCCGTTGTGGGGCTCAATCCCAGGACCCCGGGATGATGACCTGAGCCGAAGGCAGACACTTAACGACTGAGCCACCCAGGCGCCCTATTCTCTTATTTTCTGCCTGCAAATAGGGGCTCTTGGATAGGAAAAAGTTGGTAAAAAAATTTTTTAAGGATTTTATTCATTTATTTGAGAGAGAGAGCACGAGCAGGGGAAGGAGCAGAGGGAGAGAGAAAAGCAGACTCCCCGCTGAGCAAGGAGTCCCGTGTATACTGTTCCCAGGACCACAACCTGAGCCAAGGCAGACGCTCAACTGACTGAGCCACCCAGACTCCCCCGTAAAATAGGCTTGTAAGTATCCAGCCAAACTCACAATTACAGACTGGGGGAAGGAGAAATAGCTTAAGTGTTCCAAAATAAAGGCAGGGAAGGGGAGTGGAACTGAGTGGTTTAAGGAAGCAGCAAATGCAGAGGAGAGATATTGGTTAGAGGCCATTCTCCAGCTTCCACCTTAATACAGTCAGGATAGAATGGAGGCATAAACAGGTGTCTTGATTAACTCAGCCTCCTTAACTAAGAACAATAGCTGTAATACAATATTGAACACAACAATTCCTATCAACAAAATGGAACATAAGATACAAATATTTATACCATGACTATTTTCCAAAGGTTTGAATGTACAAGAAATAACTGTAACATAAGGTGGTAGTTCCATAAGAAAGATGTTATCCAGAATGTGTACTCTGAAAAAAAGGGGGGTTCAGAGGGACTGGTCAACTGAAGACCTTCGGGACAGTGATACCAACATAGAGGAGTATTTTGGAGTTAGGAAAGAATATCACCTCAAAATGACTCTAAGTTTCCTCGTAGCAGGACCATATTACAAACCTTCATAAATTTCACCATACATTCACAGTGCTTCCCCATAACAGACACTCAATAATTACTTTATTGTTTAAACTAAATTCCTACAGCAATTTCATGGCCTTTGAAAAAAGCAATACCATTAACTTTAATTAACAAGGAGTCTTCACTGTCAATCTCCTCTACATGGATTTTCTAAAAAATGTGAAGTAATGCTCAAGTCAATATTACAGAGATAGTCTAACCACTATGGACTACAATGGAATTACACTGCTGTCTTCTAGACAAATCTATTAATGTGGTCTAAGATTTATTTCACCAGCTATTTTTACAGTCACATCACAGAGCTATAAGTCAGGTAAAGTCAAAAGAACTACCTTTAGGTCAGTTCTTCCCCAACTGTACAAGTGTTTAACCCAAACACTAAACCTTAACTTCATAATCTTGGTTTCAACTTATTTAGACATTCTTGAACTGTTATCTAGACCACTTAATCCATCATCACCTACAAAGGCCTTCAGAACCATAAAGACCATCCTCCAGGATGCACTTTTTAATCAGTAATCAATATTCTAGGTAATGAACTATGAATTCAATTGGGCAAAACATGCGTGATCAGCTATAGGCATCGTTTTAGTCAGTGAAAACAGAGATTAATCCAGTTCTATACTCCCAAGACTCAAAAGTCTAGTACACTTACAGCACAGATATTAAATAAATGCTATAAGGACAAAGATAAAGAAGCATTAAGGGTTAAGACTGGGGGTATCCACTGAATCAAGAGCATGAGCAGGATGCCTGGGTGACTCAGTCAGTTGGAGCATCTACCTTCAGCTCAAGTCATGAGACTAGAGTCCCGGGATCGAACCCTGAGTAGGGCTCCCCGCTCAGCAGGGAGTGTGCTTTTCTCTCTGCCCCTCTCCCTGCTTGTACTCTCTCTCTCTCAAATAAATAAATAAAATCTTAAAAAAAAAAAAAGGGAACGAGCTTTGTCAAATGCACTTAATAATTTAATGAAAATAACAATGGCTTTTAAATTATATACTCTTAAAATTAAGAGCCAAAAATCACATAGACCAGGAAACTAAGGCATAAAAAAGGTTTATCGGGGGCACCTGGGTGGCTCAGTTGTTAAGCGTCTGCCTTCGGCTCAGGTCATGATCCCAGGGTCCTGGGATCGAGCCCCACACTGGGCTCCCTGCTCAGCGGGAAACCTGCTTCTCCCTCTCCCACTCCCCCTGCTTGTGTTCCCTCTCTCGCTGTGTCTCTCTCTGTCAAATAAATAAATAAAATCTTTAAAAATTTAAAAAAATTTTTTAAATAAATAAATAAAAAAGGTTTATAAGACCTAATAAATTAAGTCAGATATTGGAAGCTACCTTCTAACTTCCAGAAGAGTCACTTCATTTCCCTTGGGGAGCAAATTTCTGAATAAATCATGATATGAATATAACGTGCTCAGCCATATTTTTTTCATATCTATATACACATTCACAATCAATACACATTTTTTTTTTCCTGGCAAAATTTGGCACCTCAAACACCAAAAAAGTATCTCGTAATAAATAAAACTTATTGACTAAACATATAACTTCTCCAACTCTAATTTTCTTCCTTGTAAAAAGAGCTAATAATTACAAAATCTGATTTGTGAAATCATTGATTCATACTTGGACTCCTTTTGATCCAACCATTCTTCCTGTGATAATAAAAAAAAAAAAAACAACACTTAAGATGCTATCTTATAATTATGTTGCAGCCTGAAGAAATGAAGACACTGTCATCTCTTTGTTTGATATTACCCAGAACACAGAACCAAGTCTCTAGCATACATTCAATGCTTACTTAAATGCTCATCTGGAACCCTTGAAATACCTTGAAGCACAGCTCAAATCTAGTACCAGTTAATTCATATCCCCTCACAACCACACACAACAAAGTCTGACATAACAGACTTAGCCTATCACTATTAGTTCTGTCCCCCAGAGTCAGTACTAAAGTGGTTCTCTATTATTTTCAAATTTAACATAAGACTTAAGAAGCATTAAAATAGCAATGAAACTCCAAAGAATATAAGGAAAAAACTTAAGCTTGAGTGCATAACTGCATTCATATTTTTGTAACAACATGTTCCAATAATTAAACCTTTGGGATAGTAATGTGATCCTAAACATGAAATAATAGAACTGGTTTCTAAACTCAGAATTTCAAGAGAATTCTCCCAACCTCAAATTCCTCAATGATAAGAGCACAGTATAGGTGTTTGTTACAATCCACTGGAAGCACAATATCCTTATTCAAAACAGAACAGTAAAAACAGGAAGTCCAATCAAATTTTTCTAAGGTCTCTTCTGGTCCTAATAGCCCGCTACAACAACTTCTACTTACCTAAGGTTTAAGCATCCAGATGATACTGGTTGATTCTCTATCATTTAGTTTCTAATAAATCTCTCCCTCAAATCCTAAAACCACTAAAAAGTTTGAAACATGGTGCATTAAATTTTAAGAGGAAACTTAATTTAAAAGCTTTTTTCATAATTTCCAAAGCGCTACCAAACATTTTTTAGTTAACAGAAATTCCCATCTCTTCTACAGTTTACCTTTCCAAACTGCTGAGAAACTATTCAAATGCTGAAAGTAACTAACCAAATTACGGGAGACATTGTGGGATTGCTGATCACTTCTGAATGCACTATAAATTATAACTTAAAAAAACTTTTAAAAATCGCATTTTAATCTTCACTAAAATACTGTTTCTCCTTCAAACTGTTTTTCTGTAGTATGATAGAAAGTGCTTTTTAAATCTAAAAGTTAAATCTAAATATTACTCTACTCTTCCTATGTGTACTTTAAAAAAATATTCTGAGTACATTTTTGCTTCCTCTGAAACGTGGATCATTTAAGTGTGTAAAAAATATGTTTTCTAATTATAAAAATGGAAAATAAAACTACATCCATCTACTTTAATTGACGACACACTATAATCAATTATAAAATGTACAAAATCAAAGGGAAAAGACCAATAATGCCTGAGAATCTAAAGTAAAGGGTTAAATTTTATATAATTCATTTACTACATAATCCTCTCTAATGTAAGAACAATTAATGCTAACTAAGAAACGAATGTCTGAGGTATTTTCTCTTGGGTGGTGTGTTTACAGACTGGGCAAACACTTGTCCGGAATGTTGCAGGAGATTCCTGGGCTGGCTAAGTGTTCTCCTAGATGAATTCTAAAGTCTCTTTCAGTTCTAAGATTCCCAATCTGTGGTTAAGAGGTGAAAAATAACCGAAGAAAACATTTTGCCCTTCAATTAACCAATCTACCTTCATTCGCATCCTACATGCTCCTACCGAGATAAAAAAGTTCTTTCTCCCCTTTCTCTGCAGTGGTTTCACTAGACCCTCGTTAACAAAAGGCACGGAAAACGTGCACAGGTGGGATAAAAAGGGGAGTGGCTGAAGCCCGGCAGCTCTCGGGACAGCGCCCCCACTCCCCGGGTCCCTCGGCTGCACCTGAGAAATCACTACGCTCCACACCTCCACCCTTGTTTAGCCGCGTCGCGAGCAAATTCTCCGACCTATTTCAGTCCACCCGCACCTTGGCCAAACACTGGGCATTGTCTCAAACCTTCAGCGCCCAAGAAAGGCAAGGAGGAAAGAGAAAACAGGGAGAACGAGTGGGAATAAAGAACGGCGGAAGGGGAAGTAAAGCCATCGGGAAGCCCTACGCTCCTTTCGGCAAAATTGGCTTCCCCGTCGATCCATCAATTTAATTCAGATTCCAAAAGCCAGCCCCCCTCCCCCCCAGCCCAAGGTAGCAGCCGGGGATAGCCCAGCCGGAGTCCCCGAGGCCACGCGCGGATTCGGGGCACACAGACTGGGAGAGGGAAATGGGTTTGTGGGCTGGGCCTGCCTGGCCGGAGGCCGGGCTCGGAACAAAGCCGCCAGGCTCCCCCTACCTGGGGCGAGGGCGGTGGGCGGCGCCTCGAGGCTCCCCGCGCCGTCCTGGCCCGGCGACGCCCTCGCCCCGGGGACCCTCGCCCGGGCTGGGGGCCACAGCGGGCCCCCTCCCCGCCCGCGAACAGCGCCCCTTCGGGACAATGGACCCCCTCCCCCGCCTCCGGGCGAAGAGATACAAAGGGAGAGGAGCGCGGCCCGGCAACGAGCCAGGCGTCCGGAAAGTGAAGACGAAGGAGACAGGGAAAGGGAAAGGATGGCGGCGGACGCGGGAGCCCCGCGGGCCGCTCCTCCCCGCCGTCCACGGCGCTGCCCTCAGCCCGGCCGCGGCGGCAGAGGCGGGAGCGCAGACCAGCAGCCCACTCAACCCCGGCCGAGAGGGAAGAGGGGTCTGCACACAAAGAAGAGTGGAACCCCCGCCCTCCCCTGGCGCCAGAGGCGGGGATGACCCAAAGCGCTCTGGCCGCCGACGGTCAGCGGCGCCTGCCCGGCCCGCGCCCCTCGCGGGCCGCCCCTCACCCGGACTCACCCACAGCTCTGTGCCCCAGCTCATGGCGGAACTTGAGGCGACTCGGGGCGTCCGGCCGCTCCGCTGTCCGTCCGTCTGTCGGATCTGCCCTCAGTCTGTCCGACCTCCCACTGGCTGGCCGACGGGCTCGGAGCTCCGCCGCTCTGCCTCCGAAGGTGCCGCCACCGCCGGGCTCCCCAGTGAGTGAGAAAGACGCGACTGGAGAAGCCGCCGCCGACGCCGCGTCCCCGCCTCCCAGAGCCGGCAGGGAGGGGGCCCGGGCTGAGGGGAGGCGGGACGCGGAGAGGGGAGGGGGCGGGGCGCGGTGCACCCTGGGATCGCGGCGGACCCGCTCTCGCTGGGCCTCCGCGGGCGCGTTCCCTCGCGGAAGGGTCTCCCACCCCGCTGGTTCACCTGCTAGGTCTCTTCCCGCTTGCCCGTTGGGTCTCGGACAATCCCACCGCCGCCGCCACTCGCATCGCTGTCTCCAAGGTGGAAAGGGAGAGAAGGGAAAGACGCCCACCACCCTTCTCTGCCCTGAGACCCCTTAGACCCCTTAGATGAGCCAACTCCAGTCACCCTCCCTTCCTGCCTTTTGCGTCCTCCACCTGGGCGAAATCCTGGCAGATGCCTCTTAACAAATCCTTGGGTTTACGTAGTCGGAGATTTGTGTTTATTTTTTTTAAAGTCTTGATTGGTAAGGTGATTGGGAATAACCAAAATGTGTAGTCGTTGAACGTCAAATGTGAATGCAACGTGCCCCGATTCTATTTTTAATAAAACATTTTAATTTTATAAGTTCTGTAAGGAAATCATAAAAAGAGGCAGATCTTTCAGCATTCATTTTGGGATGTTGCCGTAACAAGAGATGGAAGACGCGGACCAATGTGAGCCGAGCTGTCACCTGCAGGAAACGAGAACCGAGCTTGCCCCAGCGGTAGGTTGCCCCAGCGGAGGAATGGGTACCTGGTCTGTGGGGGCTGGACGCGGACCAGATTCCTCTCCGGTAGTGCAAAGAGCCTATTGGAACTTCAGACACCTCTCACTCAGAATATGGGAATCTTGGAGGCCGGTCCACCATTTCCTTTTTCCTCTGTGGAGTTACTTCCCGGCCTTTCTGAGCAATCATTAACTGCAATCAGCCGGTTTGGCGGGTACTATTAGATACCAGATACACTTAGCAACTCCTAACATATGCTTTACGTTAATTGCTTGTCTCCCAAACACACACACACTCCAGTCCAGTCACTAGCACAGTACTCCTCTGTTATGACAGCTGAACATAAGAAGTTCTCCAAACCGGAGTGTCAGCATTTGAAACTCCTCCCCTTATACGGCCTGCTCTGGTGCCCTAATCTCTTCTGCTTCAGTCCTTCAGTCCTTCAGTCCTGTCAATTTCCACTATTGAAAGGAAATTTCTCCTCTCTCTCTTAACTCCCTAGACATCATGAATGCATTTAGCAATTACAAGTAAGATTAGTAATGGAAAGTATATTTATTAAATGGATGTCTCATTATTCAGAACCATTCCAATACTAAGGTTTACCGTATCTAAGTATTGTCATAAAAGTTAAGACATGTGGAGCATAATTGAAGCCAAAATTTCATGCTTTCCCTTTAAAAAATAAAATAATCTGCCATTCACATTGAAGATTATCCTTAACCACACTGTTTACACAATTTCCCAAATGAACATGAAGTCTTATCTCCTAGATGAACATTTTTCTTCTCCCGAAGTTTCTGAACAGAACTCCACACTTAGAACAATTCATTTCTCTTCAAAAAGTTAATTTTTGGCCAACAAATTCAGGGAAAATTTCTGTTATCCTACATTGCTATAAAATTTAAATATAATTCATATCACCAACTTAACTTGATAATCTTGATAAGTATTTGTAACTTGCAAAATTTTATATTAAAATTCACTATTTACTTCAAAGTCTTTAGGCAAAAATGATTAAAAAGTGAAAACTATCACAACAAAAGAGTATGTTCTGTGTTATATTATGCTATAGAAATAATAAAGATGAATCAGCTTCCAAAGTATTCCTTTCTATAACCAATCTCTAAAATAGTATAGGCACATTTTAGCTAACAAACATCCAGAGGTGCTTTACACACACAAATATAGTCACACACAAATATATATTATTAGCATGGTAGTTCTTAAAAATGTTGAGGGGCGCCTGGGTGGCTCAGTTGGTTAAGCGACTGCCTTCGGCTCAGGTCATGATCCTGGAGTCCCTGGATCGAGTCCCGCATCGGGCTCCCTGCTTGGCAGGGAGTCTGCTTCATCCTCTGACCCTATCCGCTCATGTGTTCTCTCTCTCTCAAATAAATAAAATCTTTAAAAAAAAAAAAATGTTGATTTTTTTTTTTTTTGAAAGAGAGTGTGGGGGCAGGGCGGGCAGGGGGTGGGCGGAAGAGCAGAGGGAGAGGAAGAGAGAGAAACTTAAGCAGGCTCTATGCTCAGCACAGAGCCTGCCGCCTGGATCTCAGGACCCTGAGATCATGACCTGGGCTGAAATCAAGAGTCGAACATTTAACCGACTGAGCCACCCAAGCACCCAAGAATGTTGATTTTTTACATAATCAGAATCCACTGGGTTTTAAATTATTCATATATATATATGATTTATTCTTTATGGACCCATGACAAGGCACTTTGTGAGCAGTTCAAACATCGCTTTTCTCTCTAAAAAAGATAAAACATGACTTTGCATCTTGAAAGCAAAATCACTTTAGTATAACAGCAATCTATTATTTCCGATGCTACTACCTCCAAGTCATATTTTGCATCATTAAGGGATACAAAATTCCGTCAAACCAATTATCTTATACCTTTTTGCTACTTGACCTATTTTGATAATCCATTACCAAAGAGTTTCTGTTTCTTTTACATATTTTATAAGGTAATCAACACTAAGAAGGAATTGAGGAAATAATATCATTTTAGCTTTCTCCACATAGTTTTACAATGCAGCCACTCTACTGAGTAAATTTGAAAGAGCTCAAATTACACAGACTCATTAGCAATTTTAAAAATTATTACACTTTTTATTAATTATGGAAAATAATTTTTATTGAATCCATTTTCTCTTCAGGCATATATTTGAATTCTGCTCTATGATAAGCGATTGAAGTGTTATATTTTCTTTTGCATGTTTTTATCTTGTATTAATTCGAATGTAAGTTCCTTGTACAGTCTCTTGGTTATAAACATTTAGCTAATGCCCTTTCCAGTTTCAAATTTTCCCTGCATGAATTCCCTTATTAAGTCAGATTATAAAAGATAACTGTTCACTGCTGCATTCTGGAATATAGAATAATTTACTAGCCCAAATACATCAACCTTCAACCATAAACCAATCTCTTGTCTTAAAACTAAATTTTTGCAAAAGTATTCCATATATAAAGTTAGTAATGAATGGGGCACTTGGGTGGCTCAGTCGGTTAAGCGTCTGCCTTCAGCTCAGGGCATGCTCCCGGGGTCCTGGGATCAAACCCCACATCGGGCTTCCTGCTCGGCAGGAAGCGTGCTTCTCCCTCTCCCACTCCCCCTGCTTGTGTTCCCTCTCTCGCTGTGTCTCTCTCTGTCAAATAAATAAATAAAATCTTTAAAAAGAAAATAAAGTTAGTAATGTAAAGTGTCTTCAAAGAAAAAAATAAAACTTTATATCTAAACACCTCGAATATGGAAAGCTTTTCTCAAGATACATGTATCAATGTTCCACCGATATACAGTTACCAATCATAAAGAATTCCCACTATTGAAAGGAAATCTATAGTATAAACAATAGCAACTCCTTTCTTGCCATTTAAGTATCTTGAGATTATGTATTAAAATTATAGCAAGTGTCCACAGATAGAATCATTATCAACATAGGTAGGCCAGAACAATCAAGCTAACACTATTTTAGGAGGAATACCAAGACGATGTACTTGGCACCTCCATTTTAATGCTTCGAATGGAGCACCACAGCAGAAACGGGATCATGCCAGAATACAGATCCATGCCAGCCAAGTGAAGAATGGCACTGAGGAGTTAATAGTCATCACTGCTTTTCTGCACTGCCAATTTTCCTAACCAAGAGTTGGAAGAAATTCAAAACTTTAAGGGGATAGTTTAAAAGTGGCTCACTGAAGAAAAAGAAAGAAAGAAAACCACCTACTATTTTGTCTCTGGGGATTCTGCTGTCCGTTACTGAATCTATTTGAAGCATTTTATATAATTGCTCTAATGAAACTTAACAAAAAAAGTGAAAAAACAGAAGACAGAAAATCTTATGTGAATCAAATGGAATAAATTTGTTTAAAGAGATAACTCATTGCCAATTTTCTGTGATGACTGATTCTTTCCCACTGGTTATTATAGAACCATGTGACTTTAAAAGCATTTAGGTATTTATTTAGATAAAATTCTCTTTAGAGTCAGCAGACCTAGTAGAACAAAAGTTACATAGAGTTTTCTTCAGGTGATTATTGCACCTTCCCAAATCCATTCAAAATTTCCATTAATTAAACTCTTAAAGCATTCATTTGTTTTTGTTTGTTTGTCTGTTTTTTGTGGGGATTTTGCCTGTGTTGACAAATTTAAAAACACACACATCAATTAACAAAAAAGAACACCTCGTTCTCTATTTTCTTTTTATGAAATCCAGTCGGGTGTACCATAGGCACTTATAGAAATAAACCCAGCCTTTACAGGCTCACAAGAGCCAATTGTTAAGTTTTCAGGAGTTCTGCAAACAGATTGTTAAAAATGTTAACTCGATAGCAGTCATAGTGAAAGTGTTTCCACCATGGAATTGGCGAATGCTACAAATCAGGGCTGTCTTTTCCCTTGAAGAAGGAATCGTTAAACATCAGCAACACCACTGTTGAAATCCTGTACAGGTTAACATTGAAGGAAGTGAAAATTTAACTACCAAGGAGAACAATTCTGAAATGCAATGATTAATTTTAATTTTATTGACTCCATTCAGATGCATTTGGGATACCAGGTTCTAACATAATTTTTCCTTCATTTCCTGTGTAACAGAATCCTACCTATCATGGTAATCCTTGTTTCTACTGTTTACCTATTCGGATTCTAATGTTTGTTAAGTCTTTGTCATTTGATATTTACTATAACATGTTATTGATTTACTAAAAAGTCATACGTAACAATTTTGCATCCTCCATGTCAGGATATTATGCTACCTATGAGTCAATGCTTAATATTATTTTTGTTGATAATAAAGATGATTTAAATAATCAACAATGAAAACTTACCTCTAGGCTGATTCTCTTCATCCTGTCCAAACCCAATTAGCTAAAATTTTAGTGCTCATTTTAAGGACCAAAATAGCCCAGATTTTAGATATCTTAAGGTCTTTGAAAGTAAGATAAACTACTATATGTAAACTCAATGTAAGTTTTTATTTTAATGACCATTGCATTGCAACAATCCCTTAAATAAAGCAGCAAGTTAAAGCCACTTATTTTGAAATAAGCCAACAGATAACCAATTTCTGGTTAAACTCTTAGAATTTGACTTTATCCTTTAGAGCCTGGTGGTATAGCTATAATCTAGGTCATCTCTAATACAGGGCGTTCTAGAGAGAATTAGTTGGAGTAGCTTCCTATAAATCAAAATTTTCTGTAGGGTTGCCAGATTTAGCAAATAAAAATACAGGACTCCCAGTTAAATTTGAATTTCTGATATAGCTAATATTAAATGGGACATACTTATACTAAAATTTATTTATTTGTTGTCTGTCTGAAATTTGAAATTTGAATTCAACTGAACATCCTGTATTTTATCTGGCAACACTAAGTATTCAGGATAATCTTAAACACCAGAAATAAGAAACTCTTAACCATGAATTTTGGCCATGGGTCTGAGGGAGTTGGTAAACACCTAAAATTGGCTGTAAAAGATTTTTAGGGATGCCTGGGCGACTCACTTGGTTAAGCGTCTGCCTTTGGCTCAGTCACGATCCCAGGGTCCCGGGATCCAGCCCCGCAGCCTCGGGCTCCTTGCTCAGCGGGGAGCCTGCTTCTGCCTTCTGCTCCTCCTGCTTGTGTACTCTCTCTCACAAATAAATAAATAAAATCTTTTTTTAAAAACAGATTTTTAATACATGTGTCTGTAGCATTTCTTGAGAACAGAGACATACCTTTTATCTGTGGCTTTTCATGAAGAATTTGCTTCTTAGAGAGTTTTGAAAACTGTGTGCCTTAGAAGGTTCGGAACAGTGGGCAGAAGATACTATCACTTTTGTTTAATAAAGAAAGGAACTTTTTGCTGTGTGTTTATATGCACAGAATACCTCCGAAAGGACACATAAGAAACTGGAGGGAGGGGTTTCCTCTGTAGGGGGAAAAAGGGGAGACTGGAGTGAGAAGTCTCACTTTTCACCACTCTTCTTTTGCACAATTTCCACTTAATTTTATTACATTGCCCATGTTTTACCTATTTAAAAATAGAGTTTAGAATTAAAAAATAACGGTGGCTAGGGCTTACTTGAAGCCTGTTAAGTCAGGATTTCTAAATTTCCAGTGGTTGGGCCATGATATTTGTATGTAGTTGTGTCTGCTATTTTTAAATTCCACAACGTATTTTGATTATTTTTTTTAAGATTTTATTTATTTATTTGAAACAGAGCGCGAGAAAAAGAGCACGAGCCAGAGTGGGGGATGTGCAGAGGGAGAGGGAGAAGCAGGCTCCCCAGTGAGCAGGGACCCAACGCCGGGCTTGATCCCCAGGATCCATGACCTGAGCCAAAGGCCCACTCTTAACCAACTGCACCACCCAGGCGCACCTGATTATTTATCAAAATCACGCACATACTGTTCTATGGCATTTGCCAAAAAAAGAACAAACACGAACATACACACTCCACACTCACACAAATACCATCCTTTATACCTCTCAGGAAAGACCCAGAAAATGAATGACTCACCTCAAGCTACGCTGGAGAGATTCGGTCTAGAACTGATAGGGAGTGAATCAAACCAGTCCACACTCAGGGGTGGGGAGACAGGAAACTGCTCAGTGTTTAAGTTGAAGGCTCAGGAAAATGGACTCCTAATTAATGTTTTTGGCCCCTAGAGTACGCAATGCGGGTAATTGAGCCAGTTGCTTATACATCTATTAAGTAACCTGCCTTCTCTGCACTCCTAGTGGGTGAGGCCAGGAGTAGCAAGGACCTGCCACTCCCAGAAACTCTTCCTGGCATGGTAGGCGTTTGCCCAGCCTGGTGCAAAGAGACAGTCCCACCTGTTCACAATTTACCTCATCCTACCCATTACCCAAAAAACGTCCGTCAGTGTTCGTGGACTGACTACAATTCTTCAGGATTCAATCTGTTGCCCCCAGCTGAGTGTGCCAGAGCACTGCCTGAGGTGTTCTCCTGAGGTGTCTCTTCTCCACTCATGCTTCCTCTCCATTTCAGCAAAATTGGCAGCAAAGAATTTTTTCATGAGCAAATATATAATCTGAGGGGAAAAACTTTACTTCCCATTTTTAGTGTTCTATTTCTGGTCCATTGTGTTCAGAGGAAAGGACTGCCACAAGTTACAAGACTGCATTACAGTTTATGCAAAGCATTTGATGTCATTCACAAACACAACTCTAGCCATTACTATAAACCCATATTGTAGAAAAGGGTGCCTGGTGTTCTTCCATTGAGAGTAGTCCTGGGGCTTCTTGGAGATTCTTCTCCAGCCTCCAAACTGGGTACTTTCTGAGGTCATTACGGCTATTTCACTTATTCTTTGGAAGAGGGCGATCCAAAATTTTCCCTGATAATACTAAATATTTTGTTGGCTACAAGGATCCAGATGATCATATTAAAATCCTTTTTTAATAAAAAGCCATTTTTAATAAAAAGAAATATTACAGAACTGTGAATTTTGTCAGCATGCAAGAACCTTCATGACATGGCTTCAGACTCTCTCACCCCCTGTCTCCCACCATTCTGCCCTCACTCCTAAACTCCAGCCATATCCAAATGCACTTAGTTCCACTACTGGGTGGTTCCACTACTGGGTACCCTATCATGCCTTGGTGCACGTGTTCCTCTCCATCTGGGTAACGCACATTCTCGAAGACTCACCTCACATGTGATGGGACTGAGAAGCCTTTTGTGAATCTTCCTTTCCCTCTTCTTTCCTTTCCTGACATTGTTTTTGGTGCTCCTTGGTATGTTCTTATTGTTCTCGGTACCTACATCTAAACAGATAATTCAAATAAGTCTTTAACTTGTCTGTCTCCTCTGAGCTCAAGACTATTCCTGTCACAGAATAGGTACTCAATTAATATTTAATAAATGACAATGAAAGGTTCTCAAAAAATAAAACAAAATTCACTTTCTACAGAGCTTTAAGGTTGACAATAGATGTAAGTAAATCATATTTCTAGGATTTTCAGATTCTTCTACATCAAATGCCTATATCCCATTCTTATTTGCTTCCAAATTGCCAATAAACTAGAATTAAAATGTGATTCAAAAGAAATTTTAAACTGAAAATTATTTATAAAACAATGTTTTGGGTTTTTTTTTAAGATTTTATTTATTTATTTAACAGAGAGAGACACAGCAAGAGAGGGAACACAAGCAAGGGGAGTGGGAGAGGGAGAAGCAGGCTCCACACTGAGCAGGGAGCCTGATGCGGAGCTGGATCCCAGGACCCTGGGATCATGACCTGAGCCAAAGGCAGACGCTTAACCAACTGAGCCACCTAGGCATTCCTAAGTGTTTATTATAGAGTGAATAATCTACAAAAGGGAAGTGAGCTTAAGACTTTTTTTGAAGTATGGAGAAAGTCAATTCAATTATGACTCCCAAACTTCTAAACATTTTATCTTTTTCTATTTTGTTGTTTTCCTAAAGAATTATACTTGCAGATATATGATATAATTAATCAAACAACACATTTTAATGTATTCAAGTACAAGAGATAATTTGGCAAGACTTAAATAGAAAGACAGCCAGATAAGGCCTTCTGTGAAAATATACAATCATAAACTTCAAGAAGTAGTAAACAAGTTAATCTACATTCAAGTATAAAAGTTATAAAGTACAGAAATAATTTTAGAATACAACACCTCTTATTTAAAACCAAACAAATTTTTTAAATTACAAATCTTTTGAATTTCTGGGAACAGTATTCATGGTTCATTTGGGTTTTTTTTCATCTTTTACCAAGCCAACTATGAAGAGGTAAAAGATGAAACATTTGATTTTATATTATTGTGTTTGTTTTCTAACCGTTTGATGTGTTCGTGTTTCCCCAGCTTGATGGTAACACCTTCCTAGGTTTGGATCAGATCAGTCACAAGGCAGATTTGAGGTTGATTAATAGATTTTAAAGTGTCACCAGGATCATCTCTAAGCCTATATAATCTGCTTTACTTCAAGCAATTTGTTTATCTTTTACTTTAAATTCCCTCAAGAAGGAGAGTTTTAAACTCTCAGATAATTCAATACCTTTTGGATAATGATGAAATTATCCCCTATTATAATCAAATGTGTTTAGGTTTTGTCAAAACCATGCCACCGTCTACATATTAAAGGATTTGAATGGGGTTTTTTATTTTATTTATTTATTTATTTATTTTTTTAAGATTTTATTTATTTGCGAGAGAGAGAATGAGAGACAGAGAGCATGAGAGGGAGGAGGGTCAGAGGGAGAAGCAGACTCCCTGCCGAGCAGGGAGCCCGATGCGGGACTCGATCCCGGGACTCCAGGATCATGACCTGAGCCGAAGGCAGTCGCTTAACCAACTGAGCCACCCAGGCGCCCTGAATGGGGTTTTTTAATGACTTTCTTTTTCCAGAAAAACTCTACCGAATGATGAACTTTGCTAAATATGGATATGTTCTACTTTAAACAAACCTGATATAGCTTTTAAAAATCTGAACATAAAACACCCATGTTGGCACTGAAGAGTAGGAAAGCTATAGTCACTTTATCAAATGGTGCTCAATCAACTGGATACCTGTATGGAATACCCGTATGGATACCCGTATGGAATAAATCTTGACCTCTAACTCATGTAATACATAAAAATTCAATCCCAGGTAGATTTTAGCTCTAACTGTGAAAATTAATATAGTGAAGCTTCTAGAACATATCATAAGAGATTATCTTCTGATGTGATATAGGCAGAAATGTGTTAAATGGGATACAAAAAAACACTAGCCATAAAGGAAAAAATTAGCAAATTAGTGTTCATTAGTATTTATCAAAAAGTGCTTTTGAGGGAATGCAAAAACAAGCCCAGAACAGGAGAACTATATTAGAAATACATAAATCTAACATAGGACTCATATCGAGAATATGAGAAGAACCACAAAACAATAAGATAAACCGCATGATAAAAAATTTGGCAAAATACATGGATAAGCACTTCACATAAAATATTCACAGGTGCCTGATTGGCTCAGTTGGTAGAGCATCTGACTCTTGAATCTTGGGGTCATGAGTTTGAGCCCCATGTTGGGTGTAGAGATTACTCAAGAAAAAAAAATATTCAAATAGTCTACAGATGTATTAAAAAGTGTTTAGTCGTGGGGTGCCTGGGTGGCTCAGTTGTTAAGCGACTGCCTTCGGCTCAGGTCGTGATCCCAGGGTCCTGGGATCCAGCCCCGCATCAGGCTCCCTGCTCCGCAGGAAGCCTGCTTCTCCCTCTCCCACTCCCCCTGCTTGTGTTCCCTCTCTCGCTGTGTCTCTCTCTGTCAAATAAATAAAATAAAATAAAATAAAGTGTTTAGTCATATTAGATATCAGAGAACACATTAAAAAAACCCAGGAAATACTACTACATGTCTATCAGAATGGCTAAAATTTGAAAGATTGACAATACCAAGTGTCGGTGAAAAACGGAACAATGGAAATTCTCACACACTGTGGAAATGTGAATTGCTACAACTTTGAGGAACGATTTGGCAATTTGACATACTATATGACACAAAATTTCTACTCCTAGATATATATTCAAAATGAATACATTCACATGCAGGCCAAAAGGCATGTACAAGGATGTTCATAGCAGCAATTATTCAGCTAAACGCTGGAAACACTCCAAATTTCCTTCAATAGTAGAATGGATAAATAGAGGTATATTCATATAATAAAATACATTACCAGAAAGAAAAAGAATGAAGTATATCTATAAGCAAACATAACAAAAATATTAAGTGAAAGAAGCCAGACACAAAGAATCTATAATACATAATTATACTCATAAAATTTCTCAAAACAGGAAAACCTAAATTATAATGTCAGAAGTCAGGGTAATGTTTATCTCTGGGGAGAAGGAAGAGGGTGATGATTAGGAGGAAGAACGAGAGGGTCTTTTGAGATGCTGGTAATGTTCTTTCACTTTAGATGGGGGATGTTTATACAGGTGTTTTCACTTTGTGATGATCTTCAAACTGGAGGTACTTAGATTTGTGCATTTTGTATATGTGTTACATATCAATTTTTAGAAAGTTAATTTTTAAAAGAAAAAAGCTGATCTCTTTAAGGGGATACTTATTTACCTTGCAAAATAATTCTGCTTTCCAAAAGGAATGCTGGATCATTTACAATGTCTTACAATTTTCACTGAACTTTTCAGAAACTTGTCCACCGAGCAACGTTAACTTACACATACGCAAATCATTAAACGTAAGGAAGGGGAGTTTAATCATTACATTAGTTTTGACTGCCATCTAATGGCGAGAATGCTGCATTATATAGAAACAAAAAACCTGTCCCTGCAGTGAGCAAAAGAACATTGACTTCGGCTACAGTTTGCTGGCCTGCTTTTCTGTGCAATTTATTACCTGCAAATATTAGGCAAATATTTGGACATGATGTAAATATTTAGGTGTGATATTAGGACATGCAGATATTAGGACATGATGTAAATATTATGACATTCATTTAAGATTGTTAAATCTGAAATAAAACTGAATTTTCCATTTCTTTGTGTAAGAACTTCATGACCCTATTATAATTTTTATTCTGTCTCTTGGCCAGACTGTATAGTCCTTACAGATTACAGCCCACTTAGTACAGCAAACATCAGGCAGCAGTACAACATGTATTTCTGTTACCATGAAAATCCAAAAGGAGAAATAGACTAAATATGAGTAATTCAGTTCTTTGAATATAAGCAGTGCTCAGTACAAAACCTTGGATTAATGTACTGCTTAAAGCATCCTACTTGCACTCTAGCTTTTCAGTTGGATTTTGAAAGCAGAGGCCTATGTGGCATGTTACTATTCATCTGACATGTACTGTGATAAAAGCTATGACTAGAAGAAAAAGGTAGAGAATGCTTCTGTGAGAATTCTAGGGAGAATAAGCACTTTTGAACCTCAAGTATTAACTAGATATTTTTGAAAGCAAAGAATTTCCCTAGGCAGAGTCTTCTTAAAGAAGCCTTAAGATAACTACCACCCTTTTGGTGTATTTCAACAACTTCCATGGAAAACGGAAAAATAGAGAGAAATTGGAAAAGAGGAAGCTTTGGTTATATCTCTTCAGCACCCTGCTCC
This sequence comes from Mirounga angustirostris, assembly GCF_029215605.1. Classification (NCBI taxonomy): domain Eukaryota; kingdom Metazoa; phylum Chordata; class Mammalia; order Carnivora; family Phocidae; genus Mirounga; species Mirounga angustirostris. The sequence continues at coordinate 112,617,739 of NW_026991712.1, forward strand.
TGATCAAACCCAGTTTGATTACTAAGAAACCAAGATGAGCACAGTTTCACCTCTAGCAAAATGCCCCAACCCCTTATACTATGTTTAATCCAAGTAGAAGTAATAAATTGGTTTTTTGTTTGCTTATATTAAGTTTTATTGAGGTATAATGGAATATTATAAACTGTACATTTTAAAGGGGATATATATATAACCATTACAACAATCAAGTTAATAAATATATCCATCACCTCTAAAAGTTCCCTCATGACCCTTTGTAATCCAAACTCTCCTCCCTCTATTCTGCTCTGTCCTTAGGCATCCATTCATTTGCTTCTGATTATTATAAATAAATTTGTATTGTCTAGAGTTTTCCATAAACGGAATCATGATGTAGGTACTCTTTACTGTCATACTCCTTTTACTCTGCAATTATTTTGAATTCATCTATATTGTTGCTATATATATTGTTAATTCCTCTTTATTGTTGAGTGCTGTTCTATTGTGTGGGTATACTACAATTTGTTTATCCATTTATGTTGACTGACAGGTTTTTTGTTTTACAAATAAACTACTTGTAAATATTACTAATAAAGCTGCTATGAACATTTATGTAAAAGTTTGTGTGTGAATATATGCTTTCATTTTTTTCTTTGTAGTGATTACCTAGAAGGGTTTGGCAGGCTGAATAATGACTTGCCAAAGATGTTCATGTCCTAATCCCCAGAACCTGTGAATATGTTACCTTACATGGCAAAAGTTACTTTGAAGATGTGATTAAGTTAAGGAATTTAAAATGAGGAAATCATCCTGATTATCCAAGTAAGCCCAATGTAATCACAAACATCTTTACCAGAGGTAGGCAGTAGAGTTAGTCAGACAGAAGATGAAGTGATGGTGGAGCAGAGAACAGAGAGAGAAATTGGGAAAAGAGTCTCTGCTGTTGGCTTTAAGGATGGAGGATGGGATCATGAGCCAAGGAAGAAGCTAGAAGGCAAAGAAACTAATTCTCCCCTGGAGCCTCCAGAAGGAACCAGACCTGCCAACACCTTGAGTTAGCCCAGTGAGAGTGACTTTAGACTTTTGACCTCCAAGACTGTAAGATTATAAATGTATATAGTTTTAAGTCACTGAGTTTGTGATAAATTGTTACAGCAGCAATAGAAATAATGTAATAGAATATAATTGCTAGGTCATATAGTAGGTCTATGATAAACTTTTTAAGAAATTCCCAATTGTTTTCAAAAGAAATTGTCCCATTTTAAGTTCCCACAGGCAGTGTATGAGAGTTCCAAGTGCTTCACATGTTCACTGATACTTAGTATGATCGGTCTTCCTACTTTTAACATTCTAGTGGGTATATGGTCGTATCTCATTGCATTTTAAGTTTGCATTTCCCTGATGAACAATGATGTTGATCATTATGTCATGTACTTATTTGCCATCCATATATCTTTTTTGGTGAAGTAACAATTAAAATCTCTCTTGCCTATTTTAAAAAATTGGTTTATCTTCTTTTTATTGAGTTGTATGTGTTCTTTATATATTTTAGATACCAATTCTTTATTGGATATATGTTTTGCAATTTTTTTCCCAGTCCATGAGAGTGTCTCTTGAAGAGCAAAATTTCTTAATTTTTGTAAAATCCAATTTGTTCTTTATGATAGTCAGTTTCTGAAATGGGTTCTAATGATCTCCATCTTCTGGCATTTGTGTAATACCCTCCTCTTGAGTGTGAGCTGGACCTAGTGATTTATTTCTAATGAAAAGCTTGTGGGGAAAGTGATGGAACGTCACTTTCAAGATTCTGCTACAAAACTCCATGACTTCCTTCTTGCATGTAGCCTCTCTCTGGCTTTTTTCTCATTCTTTGATGAAACAGGGTGCTCTGTTGTGGACTGCCCTATTGAGAAGTCCATGTAGCCTGAGGTTGGCCTCTGGCCAATAGCCAGCAAGGAACTAAGACTTTTCCAACAACCCTTGAGAAACTGAATCCTGACAACAACCGTATCAGTGAGCTTGAAAGTGAATCCTTACCCAGATGGGCCTTCAGATGAGACCACAGCCACAAGGACAGCTTTATTGTAGTCTTATGAGAGACTCTGAAGTAGAAGGCTCAGCTAAGTCATGCCTGGATTCCTGACCCACAAAAGTCATAATGTGTATTGTTTTAAATCACTAAGATTGGAGGTAATTCTTACATAATAGCAAATAATTAATACAGTAGGGTTTTTGTCTTTTTGCTTTTTGTGCCCTATTTAAGAAATATTTGCCAAACCCAAAGTCATGAAGATTTTCTCCTATGTTTGCTTTTAGAAATTTTAAAGTGTTAGCTATTTATTTACTTATTTAGAGAGATAGCAAGCAGGGGGAAGGGCAAAGGGAGAGGGAGAGAGAGTCCCAAGCAGACGCCAAGCTGAGCAGAGCCTGACATGGGACTTGATCTCATGACCCTGAGATCATGACCCGAGCTGAAACCAAGAGTCGATGCTTAACTGACTGCACCATCCAGGCACTCCTAAAGTGTTAGCTCTTATGTTTAATTCTATGATTCATTTTGAGTTAATTTTTGTATATAGTGTGTATACAGTGTGACATAACCGTGTATAGCATGTCTAGAATGTGAGGTTCATTTTGTCACATATGGCTATCCAATTATTTCAGCATCATTTGTTTGAAAGATTACCCTTTCCCCAGTGAATTGCATTAATCCTTTGTGAAAATCAATTGACCATATTATGTTTGGCTCTAATTACAAACTCTCTATCCTATTATCTATATTTATACCAATACCATAGCAACTTGATTACTGTAGCTTTATAAGGCTGGAAATTAAGTAGTGTAAATCCTCCCCAACTTTATTCTTTTTCAAAGTTGTTTTGACTGTTTTAGATTCTTTTTATTTTCATATACATTTTAGAATCAGCTTCTCAATTTCTACAAAAACAATTTTGTTGACCTTTTTTATTGGGCTTGTATTGAGTCTATAAGGGGAGAATTGCCATCTTAACAATATTGAGTCTTTGATCCATAAATAGGCTATATCTCCCCATTTATTTAGGTCTTCCTTAATTTCTCTTAGCCATGTTTTATCTTTATCAGCTTTCAACATCTTTCATTAGATTTATTTCTAAATACTTCATATTTTTTTTTAAGATTTTTTATTTATTTATCTGAGAGAGAGAATGAGAGACAGAGAGCATGAGAGGGGGAGGAACAGAGGGAGAAGCAGACTCCCCACTGAGCAGGGAGTCCGATGTGGGACTCGATCCCGGGACTCCAGGATCATGACCTGAGCCGAAGGCAGTTGCTTAACCGACTGAGCCACCCAGGCGCCCCTAAATACTTCATATTTTTAATGCTATTAAGACTGGTAGAGATTTTTAAATTTTGAATCCTTCCTATGGCTAGTATTTTTGTATTTTTTCTATATTGACCTTGTATATTTCAATGATGATAATTCACTTCCTAGGTATAGTAGCTTTTTAAAAATAGTTCCTTAGAGCACCTGGGTGGCTCAGTCAGTTAAGCGTCTGAGCAGGAGCCTGCTTCTCCCTCTGCCTGCCGCTCCCCCTGCTTGTGCTCTCTCACCCTCTCTCTTTCTCCCTCTCTCCCTGTCTCTCTCTGTCAAATAATAAAATCTTTAAAATAGTTCCTTAGGATTTTCTTTTCTTTTCTTTTTTAATTTTATTTTTTAAGTATTCTCTACTCAATGTGGGACTTGAACTTACAAACCCAAGATCAAGAGTCGCATGCTCTAGGGGGGCCTGGGTGGCTCAGACGTTAAGCATCTGCCTTCGGCTCAGGTCATGATCTGAGGGTCCTGGGATTGAGCCCCACATTGAGCCCCACATTGGGCTCTCTGCTCAGCGGGAAGCCTGCTTCTCCCTCTCCCACTCCCCCTGCTTGTGTTCCCTCTCTTACCGTGTCTTTCTTTGTCAAATAAATAAATAAAATCTTAAAAAAAAAAAGAGAGTTGCATGCTCTAGCAACTGAGCCAGCCAGGCACTCTAGCTCCTTAGGATTTTCTCAAAGATGACTATGCTGGTACAAATATATTTTACGTTCTTCTTCTACAATTTACATGGTTTTTGTTTCTTTTATGGCCTTAATACAATGTTGAATAAAAAAAATGAGCATGGACATTCTTCGCCATGTTTGGAATCTTAGAGGGAAAGTATTCAGTCTTTTATGATTAGCCATGAGGTTAGCTGTCATTTTGTTTGTTGTTGTTGTTGTTGTTTTGGTTTGGTTTTTCTATGGGCTTTGTCAGGTTGAGGAAGTTCTCTTTTTTTTTTTTTTTTTTAAAGATTTTATTTATTTATTTGACAGAGAGAGACACAGCGAGAGAGGGAACACGAGCAGGGGGAGTGGGAAAGGGAGAAGCAGGCTTCCTGCGGAGCAGGGAGCCCGATGCGGGGCTCAATCCCAGGACCCTGGGATCATGACCTGAGCCGAAGGCAGACACTTAACCGGCTGAGCCACCCAGGCGCCCCGAGGAAGTTCTCTTCTATTCCTACTTTGCTGGAAGGTTTCATGGAAAATGAATGTAAGGTTTGTCAAATGATTTCTATCAATTGGGATGAATGTGTGAGTGTTGTGTGTGATTTTCAAATGTTACACCAGTCTTACTTTTCTAGGATAAACTACTTTAATCATAATGTATTATCCTTTGTATCTATTATTGGATTTATTTTGCCAAAATTGTCTAAAGATATTTTGCTTTTATGTTTATGAGGAATATTAGAATGTACTTTTTTTTCTTCTATTGTTTTTGTCTGGTACCAGGTTAATGCTGGTCTCATACAATTAATTAAGAAGTATTCCCTCCTCTTCAATTACTGGAAGGAATTTTTATACAATTTTAATTATTTCACTTTTACATTTTGATAGACTTCAACCATGAAGCCTAGAGTTTTCTTTATGGGAAAGTTGGTTTTTTTTTTTTAAGATTTTATTTATTTATTTGATAGAGAGAGAGTGAGCACAAACAGGGGGAACTACAGGCAGAGGGAGAGGCAGAAGCAGGCTCCCCGCTGAGCAGGAGCCCAATGCGGGGCTCAATCCCAGGACGCTGGGATCATGACCTGAGCTGAAGGCAGATGCTTAACCAACTGAGCCACCCAGGCACCCCTCTGGGAAAGTTTTTAACTAAAAATTTGATTTAGTAGCTATGAAACTTTTAATATTATCTTTTTGAGTAAGCTTTGGTAGTTTGTATATTTCATCTAAGTTTTTGAAATTATTGGTATAAAGCTATTCCTAATACTTTCTTGTTATATTTTCAATGTCTATAGACTATAGTGTTCTTCCTCTCGGTTTTTTTTTTTTTAAAGATTTTATTTATTTATTTGTAAGAGAGAGAGAGCACGAGCAGGGGGGAAGGGCAGAGGGAGAGGGAGAAGCAGACTGCCCACTGAGCAGGCAGCCCGATGCAGAACTCGATTCCAGCACCCTGGGATCATGACCAGAGCTGAAGGCAGATGCTCAACTGACTGAGCCACCCAGGTGCCCTGTTCCTCTCCTTCTTATAATTGATGACTTGTGTCTTCTTTATTTACTTTACTATATAACTATTAAAATGCACATATAGCGGATAGACAGAACTGAAATGTATAAAGTAAGTATGTAGTCAAGACATTCCTGTTCCTGAATCTTTTTTTTTTTTAAAGATTTTATTTATTTATTTGAGACAGAGAGAATGAGAGACAGAGAGCATGAGAGGGAGGAGGGTCAGAGGGAGAAGCAGACTCCCCGCTGAGCAGGGAGCCCGATGTGGGACTCGATCCCGGGACTCCAGGATCATGACCTGAGCCGAAGGCAGTCGCTTAACCAACTGAGCCACCCAGCGCCCACCTGAATCTTTTGAAGTAGATATTTCTATGGGATTTCTAGGGGATAACTCTAAAAAGAACAAACAAGGAGAATAGATAAAACATTTATATTGGTTCTCGATTTGAGGGTTCTTTTCTGAGCCCACACTTTAAGCAATCCTCTCTCATCCTATATAGAGTGGGTCACAGTCAATATGTGAAAATATCCCCTTGGCTTGGAGTTACTTCATGGAAGATTTTTTTTTTTTAAGGTACAGCTTTTTATTTTCTTTTTTAAAAAGATTTTATTTATTTATTTGTCAGAGAGAGAGTACAAGCGGGGGAGCGGCAGGCAAAGGGAGGAGCAGACTCCCCGATGAGCAGGGAGCCCAGTGAGGGACTCGATCCCAGGACCCTGTGATCACGACTCGAGCTAAAGGCAGACGCTTAACTGACTGAGCCACCCAGGCGTCCCTGGAAGATTTTTTTCCCCCCAATTTGTTTTTATTGTGGTAAAATACACATAACACAAAATTGACCATCTTAACCATTTTTAAGTGTACATTTCAGTGGTATTAAATACATTGCTGATGTTGTGCAACCATTACCGCCATCCATTTCTGTAACTCTTTCCATCTTGTGAAACTGAAACTCTGTACCTGTCACTGGGGGCTCACTAACAAGCTCCAAACAAGCCACAATAACCCAGTTTTGTAGACCTGTTTATAGGTGCTGCTTGCCACCCGAAACTAAGGGTGGCAAGCAGCAAACGAGCCCCCGTGACCCAGTTTCCAACTGATGCGATCGAGTTTAGATGCTGTGATAACCCTCCAGATGACCTTGAGATAATTACCATCTAATTTAATAATAAAAAACATCCCTATAGCACCATAATAGATCTGACTCACCTGTTTAAGGGAAGAAAAGAGGGGGCACTCTGATTCTGAGAAGCCTCTTCCTCCTTCTTCAAAAAATCCCATTGTCAACTTGCTTACCAGCCCCTTACTTACCCTAACCCCTTAAAACACTGACCATGAGATCTAGTCGGAGAGAAGGTGCCTTTAGAACATGAGTCCCAAATACAGTTTGGTTATTTGGCGAACTGTACTGAGGAGGAAAAGGAACTGCTACTTTGGTAATATACCCATTAAACAACTCCCGGGCTCCTCTGGGAACCACCATTCTGCTTTCTGTCTTTATGACTTTGATTACTCCAAGTACCTCATATAAGTGGAATCTTACAGTGTCTGTCTTTTTGTGACTGGCTTATTTCACTTAGCGTAATGTCCTTAAGGTTCACCTGTGTTATAGCATATGTCAGAAATTCCTTCCTTTTTGAGGCTGAATAGTATTCCTTTTTGTGTAGATATCATATTTTACTTTTCCATTTATCTGTAGATGGGCCCCTGGGTTGTGTCCACGTTTTAACTATTGTGAATAATGCTGCTATGAACGTGGGTATACAAGTAGTTAATCAAGTCTCTGCTTTCAATTCTTTTGGGTATATAGACAGAAGTAAAACTGCTGGACCATGTGGTAATTCGTGGCTTAATTTTTTGAGGAATCACCAGACTGCTTTCCATAGCAGTTGTACCATTCCTAACAACAGCACACACGGGTTCCAATTTCTCCTCATCCTCTCCAACACCGGTTATTTTCGGATTTTTTTTGATGATAGACATCCTAATGGGTGTAAAGTGGTCTCTCATTGTACTTAATTGATTAACATTCGCCTAATGATTAGTGATGTTGAACATCTTTTCATGTGCTTATTGGCCCTTTATAGATCTTCTTTGGAGAAATGTCTATTCAAGTTCTTTGCCCATTTTTTAATATAGTTGTTTGTTTTTTTATTGTTGAGTTTTAGGAGTTCTCTATATATTCTGGATGTTAATCCTCCATCGTATATTTATTTTGCAAATACTTTCTCCCATTCTGTGGGTTGCTTTTTTATTCTGTTTCTAGTACCCTTTGATGTGCAAAATGTCTTAATTTTCATGAAATTAATTTGTCTGTTTTTTCTTTTGTTGCCTCTGACTTTGGTGTCCTAGCCAAGAAATCATTGGCAAATCCCATGTTGTCAAGCTTTTACCCTATATTTTCTTCTAAGAATTTTATAATTTTAGGTCTTACATTTATGTCTTTCCTCTATTTTTTTTTTTTAAGATTTATCTATTTATTTGAGAGAGAGAGTGCAAGACTGGGGAGGGGCAGAGTGAGAGGGAGAGACAGAATCCAAAGCAGACTCCATGCTAAGTGCAGAGCCTGACCGCGCCAGGGAGTGGGGGGGAGTTGGCGGGGGGATCTCACAATCCTGAGATCATGACCTGAGCTGAAACCAAGAGTCGGACATTTAACTGACTGAGCCACCTAGGTGCCCCTGTCTTTCCTCCATTTTGACTTAATTTTTGTATATGGTGTTAGGTAACGGTCCACTTTCATTCTTTTGCATGTAGATATCCAGTATTCCCAGCACCATTTTTGAAAAGACTGTCCTTCCGCCATTGAATAGTCTTGGCACCCTTGTCAAAAATCATTTGCCCATATGTGCTAGGGCTTATTTCTTGGCTCTCTATTCTCCATTGGTCTAGATGTCTGTTTTTATACCCTTACCACACTGTTTTAATTACTGTAGCTTTGTAATAAGTTTTGAAACTAGGAAGTGTAAGTCATCAGCATTGTTCTTTTTCAGGATTGCTTTGGCTATTTAGAGTCCAATGAGATTCCATATGAATTTTAAGATAGGTTTTTCTATTTCTTTTTTTTTTTTTTAAGATTTAAGAGAGAGAGAGCTCGAGTGGGGCGGGGAGGGGCTGAGAGAGAGTGAGAGGCAGAGTCCTCGCTGAGTGGGGAGCCCTATACGGGGCTTGATTCCAGAACCCCAGATCATGACCTGAGCTGAAGCTAGCCGCTTAACTGACTGAGCCACCCAGGCGCCCCAGGTTTTTCTATTTCTAAAAACAAAACAAAACAAAACAAAACTCATTGGAATCTTGGTAGGGATTGCACTAAATCTGTAAATCACTTTGGGTAGTATTGATGGCTTAACAATATTAAGTCTTCCAATCCATCAACACGGGTATCTTTGGCTTATTTGTGTTTTCTTTAAATTCTTTTAGCAATAATTTGTACTTTTCATTATACAAATCTTTCACCTCCTTGGTTAAGTGAATTCCTAAGTATTTTTTATGTCATTGTAAATGGAATTGCTTTCTTAATCTCCATTTCAGATTGTTGTTAGTGTATAGAAATGCAACAGATTTTTATGTTTTGACTCTGTATCCTGCTACTTTGCTGAGTCTGTTTATTATTTCTCACAGTTTTTTTGTGGAATCTTTAGGGGTTTCCATGTATAAGATCATATCATCTTTATACAGAGATAAATTTATTTCTTCCTTTTTAATTTGGATGCCTGTTATTTCTTTTTCTTCGATAGAACCTCCAGTACTATTTTGAGTAGAAGTGGTGGATGGGACATCCTTATCTTATTTCTGATCTTAGAGGAGAAACTTCCAGTCTTTCACTATAGAGTATATTTGCTGTGAGTTTTTCATATATGGCTTTCATTATGTTGAGGTAATTTTCTTCTATTACTAGTTTTATTGTGAAAGGGTGTTGATGAATTTTTTTTTGCATCAGTTGAGATGATCAGATGTTTTTTTTCCTTCGTTTTGTCAGTGTGGCATATGACTCAATCGGTTTTCATATTTTTAAGGATCCTTACATTCTGGGAATATATCCCACTTGATAATGGCATATACTTCTATTAATATGCTGCTGAATGAGGGGCTCCTGGGTGGCTCAGTCATTAAGCCTCTGCCTTCGGCTCAGGTCATGATCCCAGGGTCCTGGGATTGAGCCCTGCATCAGGCTCCCTGCTCAGCGGGAAGCTTGCTTCTCCCTCTCCCACTCCCGCTGCTTGTGTTCCTGCTCTATCTCTCTCTGTCAAACAAATAAATAAAATCTTTAAAAAAAAAATATGTTGCTGAATGAGAAGGTACTTATATTTAAAATTTTTATTTAATAAACACAAGTTATATTTTATGTAATCACTATCCTAGACATTTTTATTAAGTACTTTAATCTGCGTAACAATTCTAAGAAGTAGGTATTATTTTTATCCCCATTTTATAAATGAGGAAAGTGAGTCACCTGGGTGGCTCAGTCGTTAAGCATCTGCCTTCAGCTAGGGTCATGATCTCAGGGTCCTGGGATCGAGCCCCGCATCGGACTCCCTGCTCCATGGGAAGCCTGCTTCTCCCTCTCCCACTCTCCCTGCTTGTATTCCCTCTCTCACTGTCTTTTTCTCTGTCAAATAAATAACTACAAATCTTTAAAAAAAAAAAAAAGTCAAGTAAGTTTCGAAAAGTTACTTGGCCAACAAAGGACCAGGCTGAGATTTAGATACAGGTAGGCTTGGTTTTAGAATCCAAGTTCTTAATTATTGCTTTGTGCTGCCTCCCAGCAAGCCTTTTCATCAAATGCTATTTTGACCTATATAGTTTCTTCCTGAATCAGAACTTGTAGGTTTATAATTTTTATTTCCATTTAAGTGTCCATTTGCAGGCTACCATTCTGTTAAATAATAGATATATCCATAATAAGCTTTCCTACACACAATGGAAGGAGAGCCAGGCTCTTTTTTCTATCATACATGACACATTGCCCCCTTTTCACTAGTTGACTACAGATCTTTATCCTATTCTGGAGAACATTTGATCAGATAATTTCAGCTTATAAATTCATAAATTACATATAATACCAGACATTTATTATCAGTGTCTGAGCTGTCAGATAGACTCTGAGATCATATGTGTGAAAGCAATTGGTAAGCTGGGAAGTGCTAAGTAAGTGTCAGCCGTGATTAACTACAAGGCATCACTATATTGCTCCGGGTTTTTCATTAAGCCCAGCTTTCTTTTTAGGATAAAAAATTTCAAATTTCTAACATCTTATAGAAATGAAAAGTTTCCCAAGTTTTAAGGAAATTTATTTTCATGTGCTAAAATATTTAAAGACACCAATAGAGGGGCGCCTGGGTGGCTCAGTTGGTTAAGCGTCTGCTTTCGGCTCAGGTCATGATCCCACAGTCCTGGGATTGAGCCCCGCATAGGGCTCCCTGCTCTGCGGGGAGCCTGCTTCTCCCTCTGCCTCTGCCTTTCTCTCTCTCTGTATCTCATGGATAAATAAATAAAAACTTTAAAAAAAAAATAAACAAAAAATAAAGACACCATAGAGACCATCTTATCTAAATCTTTCCTTTTTTAATAAGGAAAGTAGGATCTAGAAAAGATAAGTGATTTCCTCTAGGTCTTATTGCTAAATAGGGACAGGTCCAGGATTAGAAAATTCTGTACTCCTTATGCCCAATCTAGCATTCTTTCCATTATCATACCAGCTCAACAAACATAGATTGGGCATTTACTATATTCCGGACATGTCATATCTAGCTTATTTTTAATGTAAAAACATATTTTTATTCATAGTTTACACAAAAAATAAACATGCCTCTAATGCATAACTTTGTCATGCCCAATTTGACAGTCTAATACATAAGAAAATGGAAAGGAATCTCATTTGTTCAATATCGTAATAGAATTACAAATTTCACATAATTTTTCTAGGTAATATAATTTATTCATTGTAAGTGCAATTTTAAGTGCAAAATAATCTTAATATTGCTATTTTAAATATTAAATTTTTTCTCATATATTTCAATAATTATTTTGTTGTATTTTCTTTTTTCTCTTTTTTCCATTTTTTTAAAATTTGAGTATAGTTGACACTCAGTGCTACATTAGTTCCAGCTGTACAACATAGTGATTCAACAAGTTTGTACATTACGCTATGTTTACCACAAGTGTAGCTACCATTTGTCCTGATATATCACTATTACAGTATCATCGAGGATATTCCTTATGTAGTGCTTTTTATTCCTGTGACTTATTCATTCCATAGTGGAAGCCTATACCTCCCACTCCCCTTCACGCATTTTCCCTATTTCCCTTTTCTCCCCCACCCCGGCAACCATCAGCTTGTTCTCTGTATTTATGATATAAAAAATATGTATATATGTATGTATATGCATATGTATATGCAATATGTATAGTCGAACTACCTGCCATTGAAATGGCATATAGTGGCAATCAGTGACACCTGCATACAACTATGGTGTTGTTAACCTGCAGAAAACTATTACGTAGGGTTGTAATGCCTCCAATTTGAAAGTTATAACTATGGGTATTTATCATTTTTATTAACACCTTATTAGGAAAAACTCCCTGTATACAGAAAAATGAAAAAAAAAAAAAACCAAAAAACAATTCAATACCATATACCTTCCATTAGCATCTACCTGGAATTAGACTTAACATTTGTCAACATTTTGTCATACTTTCTTTGCGCGGGTGTAGTTTATTTTTTTTCCGAATCATTTAAAAATAGATTGCGGAAATCATGACACTTTACTCCTAAATAGTTCAGCAAGCGTATTCTAAGAGTAAGGATGTTCTTTTTGTTGTTGTTGTTTAAGCTGATTTATTTATTTATTTTTAAATAATCTCTACACCCAGTGTGGGGCTTGAACTCATAACCCCAAGATCAAGAGTCGCATGCTCTACTGACTGAGCCAGCCAGGCGCCCCTTTCATGGCTTGTCTTACCATACTACTTTGCAATAAAAATAAGCATGAAAACTTTCATTACAAAAGGCATGTTTCCTCTGATTGTAAGGCTCTAAATGTTGAAAAAAATTCTTTTGTATATATTTATAATTCCAATGATCAGTAGTATAAAACTTATGAAGACAGTGAAAATATTTATAAGTAATCATAAATATACACATTTCGATAAGTAATTATTGAACATACAAGTCCAATTTTATTGGAAATGCATTTCTTAATTAGTTGAATGGGCCATTTTAATTTTTTTATATGGATGAATATAACTTATTACTATAATGAGAGAAGATTCAGCAAGGGTTTGTTTTTTTTTTAAGATTTTTATTTTATTTATTTATTTGAGAGAGAGAGAGCACAATCAGAGGGAGCGGCAGGCAGAGGATGAGGGAGAAGCAGGCTCCCCACTGAGCAGGGAGCCCACCGTGGGGCTCGATCCCAGGACCCTGGGATCATGACCTGAGCCGAAGGCAGACGCTTAAACAACTGAGCCCACTCAGCTGCCCCTCAGCCTTAGTTCTATTCTTAGCTTTCTGTTTTAATAGATGTAAGCACTGAGAAACCTGTTTACATAAATAAGTAGCTGGGAATGGAAGAAGTTTTGTCAGAGTAATGCCACTCAATTCTTTGAACTTGAGTTACAGGGAAAAAAAATCATATCATAATCTATCATCAAAAATAATTTTTAGGGGTGCCTGGGTGGCTCAGTCAGTTAAGCTTCCAACTCTTGATTTCACCTCAGGTCATAATATCAGGGTCATGGGATTGAGCTCCGTGTTGGGCTCCATACTGGGCGTGGAACCTGCTTGGGATTCTCTTCTTTCTCTGCTCTTCTCCAGCCCCACCCCCCAACTAAAATAATTCTAAAAAATAATAATTTTTATGTGGGGCGCCTGGCTGGCTCAGTCGGTTAAGTATCTGACTTTTGATTTTGGCTCAGGCCATGATCTCAGTTGGCTCAGGTCATGGTCTCAGGGTTGTGGGATCCAGCCCTCCATCCGGCTTCATGCTGAGTGCAGAGTCTGCTTGAGATTCTCTGTCTCTCCCTCTGCCCCTGCCCCTCCTCCCCCTCACACTCTCTCTCTCTCTCTCAAAATAAATAAATAAAATCTTCACTACTACTACTAATAATAATTTCTGCTGATTTCTCCACTGACAACTCAATTAAGTTCTCCAAATTTCTGGAAAGAAAAAAAATTGAAACCACCTGACTTTTAAAGGATTTGCTCCCCCGTCATTCACTTTCTCAACAACCATATTCAAGTTTTCCCTTTCTATGGAATGGAAGTGTTTTTTGTTTGTTTGTTTGTTTGTTTTTTAAAGATTTATTTATTTATTTTAGAGAGAGAGCGTGAAGGGGAAGGGCAGAGGGAGAGGGAGAGACAGTCTTAAACAGACTCTGAGCTGAGCGTGGAGCCTGAAGAAGGGCTTGATCTCACAACCCTGAGATCACAACCTGAGCCGAAACCAGGAGTCAGAAGCTTAACCCACTGTGCCCCTCAGGTGCCCCTATGGCATGGAAGTTTTTAATACCTCGGGAAATGCATCTAGAAGAATTTGGGATGTGAGGAAGGTTTATTTTTATAGACTAAGAAAAAAATTGTGAAAGGCGATGTGAGAAAGGAGAATCTACACTTCCATCACAAGCTCATATTCAGGCAGATCAATCCTTAAAAAGAGTGTGTATATTGGGCGCCTGGGTGGCTCAGATGGTTAAGCGTCTGCCTTCGGCTCAGGTCATGATCCCAGGGTCCTGGGATCGAGTCCTGCATCAGGCTCTCTGCTCCTTGGGAGCCTGCTTCTCCCTCTGCCTCTCTCTCTCTGTCTCTCATGAATAAATAAATAAAATCCTTAAAAAATAAAAATTAAAAAAAAAGTGTGTGTATTAGTTGAAGATTTAGAAATTGACTCCTTGGGGCGCCTGGGTGGCTCAGTCGTTAAGCGTCTGCCTTCGGCTCAGGTCATGATCCCAGGGTCCTGGGATCGAGCCCCGCATCCGGGTCCCTGCTCCATGGGAAGCCTGCTTCTCCCTCTCCCGCTCCCCCTGCTTGTGTTCCCTCTCTCGCTGCGTCTCTCTCTGTCAAATAAATAAAATCTTTAAAAAAAAAAAAAAAGAAAAGAAAAGAAATTGACTCCTTAAAAGTTATCCTTCCTGTGTACCTTGGGAAAGTCTTGGGTATCTCATAGGGTAAGCATCATGTCTTTGGGAACACTTAGAAGTAGGCTACATGTCTATTTGAGTGGCTCTGCTCCATACTGTGAAAACAGGTAGCGCGAATGATAGATAAATCTTTATAATTTTGAACCACTGGGAACTCAAGAGTTGTTACTGCAGCAAAATCTAGATCACAGATAGAAGGTAGAAATTGTTATCTAAAGTGAGGTGCTGTCATGACAAGAACCTAAAATATTTAAGAGACAGATGACAGGTAGCAAGAAGACCATTTTCAGAGGAGGGAAAGATAGCAATCTATGTTATGAGGTGATAAAACCATTTCATAAAACTGTTTCCTACAGTTCATTTGGGAGACAGGTCATATAATAAAATTTGTAGCTTAAGCAGCAGATAGAAAAAAAAAAGGAATGTTTTGTGTTTATTCCTGTTGGCTTGCATTTGACAAGATATTCCAAAGAAGATATGAGGTGAAAAAAGAATTGATTGTAAGCAAGAATGAAGACAATAAAGAATCACCAATTTGAGGACTCATGGGGTTGAAATAGGCAACTACTTTTCAACTTCAAATAGTTAAAGAGAAAACTGAGAAATGCTTGCAATGACAAAGGATAACTAGAACTCAGCCTGAAGGCAATGCATCAAATTAAGAGAATGGCCGTTTCACCACTTTTTTAAAACTCTGAATGGATGAATAGGTCCCAGATCAAAAGTCCAACCAACTAAGGTTATATATGGCTCAGAGAAAAGAGACTAAGGGGGGAAGGGACTCTCACATCAAGTCTGATAAACCTATGTAATCACTATGAGAGAGAGAGGGAAAGGGAGGGAGGGAGAGAGATAGAATACAGATAGGGGCTAGAAAACAAAGAATTATACCAAATGAGAGTTATGCCTTGGAAGGAAGTATGAAGGTGACTATTGACTTGTGAAGCTGATGAAAATGACTAGTTTTGGTTTCTTTCCCTTTTCATTAAGTTTCTGAGAGAGTTGCAGTTTGAAAATAATTACTACACTGGACTAAATAAAAGAGATCATGAGTATTTACCCTTAGAACTCCAATATCTCTGGGAAGAAAGGAGGAGGGCATATCTCCCCCAACACCCATTCCAGATGTGGCCAAGGATAATGATGGAAAAAGTCATCCACAGAAAGAATCAGGAGTAATGCAGAACAATGAACAAGGGGGTCACTGCTAGGGGGCAGAGTCAGGGCTCATGAAGAAATATTCCTCATTCCCCAGGGTGATATAAGATCCTCAAAAGAGCTGCCAAACAGAATTTCAGAACTGCCCCAGATTGGTGCCTGTCTCTGCTACATGTCTCCTTCCTGAAGGGGATCTTTACGGTGGTTATCTTTTCCATGGGACAGATAACTTGAGTTTTCAGGCATAGGTTTTTATGCCAAAAGGAACCACATCTGTACCTATTGTAGAGGTGACTACACATCACTCGGAGATTCTGGGTTTTGATCTGGATGCCCCGGCTAGATAGAGCTTTGAGGATGTCTACCTTGGGAAGAGGGTGAGCATATTTTGCATGCATGAGGGAGAATTAAATTAATATTTGGTGACCAGAAGAAAATATTGCTACTCCCCAATATTTCTGATTTTTTTTCCTTGCAGGCACATGGTAGGACTACACTTCCCTGCCCCTTTGAAACTGTAAGTGGCCATGTGATTTCTTTGGGCCAATAAAACTGCCTAGAAGTCATGAGCACCAGTGCCAAGAGGAAGACTTCAAAAGATGTTACACAATTTGCCCTTCTCCCTCCCCTTGCCATGGTTCCCAGTGATGTTTTCAGATAGTGAAGCCTCTGTGAATCTGCATCTTTTAGTGAGAACAACATGGAGCAGAGCCCCTACTGACCTAATATGGACATATAACATGAGTAAGAAATGTAAAACTCTTGCTGTTTTAAGCCACTAAGATTTTGAGGATGTTACTGAAACAAAACCTAGCCTAACACAGAAACAAACAAAAAAAGATAAACAGAAAACAGCTTGCCTAAACTGAAAAAAAAAAAAAAGAAAAGCATATTATCTTAAAATAATAAAACCTAAAAATGACAATCTTTAAAATAAATTTCTTTTCAAAATTTGGCTGGAAACACAATCAATGCCTAGCAGAAAATTAGGAAATCTTCTGTTCATTTTAGCCCTTAGAGTTTGTAACGAATGTTTAAAGAAACTTCATAATCTTAATATAGCCTGGCTAGAATTACACTGTACTGCAAAACATATTAAAACTAACCATGATCCAGGGGCGCCTGGGTGGCTCAGTTGGTTAAGCATCTGCCTTCGGCTTGGGTCATGATCCCAGGGTCCTGGAATTGAGTTCGGCATCAGGCTCCTTGCTTAGTGGGGAGTCTGCTTCTCCCTCTCCCTCTGCTGCTCCCCCTGCTTGTGTGCATGCACGCTCTCTCTCTCAAATAAATAAATGAAAAATCTTTAAAAAAATAACTATGATCCCCAGTTTGCAAAGAGCCAAGGTGGAGTGGGATTGTTGAGAACAGATGAAGTGGTGTCTCCTTAAAGTGGTAGCCGAGGTGATAATAACGTTGAGATTCCCATTGAGAACAGAGACCACATCCTTTATATATTCTCACTACAGAACCTAACAGTGCCTGACATGTAAGAGGCATGTGGTAAGTATTTGAAGTATTGGCTACAGCTGAACGCAGTTGCTCACCTGAAAATCTAGTCTCAGTTGGTTAAGTGCCCAGCTCTTGATTTTGGCCTACGTCATGACCTCAGGATTGTGAGATCTAGTCCCACGTCAGGCTCCACGCTTGAGATTCTCTCTCTCCCTCTGCCCCTCTCCTGCTCTCTCTCTCTCTCAAATAAATAAATAAATAAAATGTTTTTAAAAATTAAATTGAGAAAAGCAGGGGGGCATCTGGGTGACTGTCGGTTAAGTGGCCGACTCGAGTTCGGCTCAGGTCAGGATCTTGGGGTTGTGGGGTCAGGCTCTGCACTCAGTGTGGAGTCTGCTTGAGATTCTTCCTCTCCCTCCCCCTCTGCCCCCCCCCCCCGCTCGCACTCTCTTTCTTTTCTCCTTTCTCTCTAAAAGAAATAATAAATAATAAAAATAAACAAATAATAAAATAAAATCTTAAAAAAAGAAAGAAAGAAAATCTAGTCTCCAAGAGCAGCCTATGGAGCTGAGCTGCACCTGATCAGGGCTGCCAGTGAGGGTACTGTAAAGGTACTAGGGGAAGTGATTCTGGTTTGATGGTAAAAGGCAAGCTAGGCTGTTAATCCCCAAATCTTGATTCCAAGAATAACAAATAAAAAAATCCTAGTTCCCTCTGTTCATATTGCTAACAATTCCTCTGTCATCGTCATTTAGTTTCATGAGTCAATCAATTCTTCTTTTTGCCTAGGGTAGTCATGTCAGGGTTTAGTCACCTACAGAAAATGCCACCTACTATAATCCTTTCTCAAGGGATTAACATAACAGATACGAAGAAATAATTAAAAACAGTGCCAAGTGGTATTGGGGAGCATGTAAAAAGGCCAACCCTAAAAGTCTAATGAAGTCATTGGGCACAGTGGATAGTGCTGATGTAGGCAAGCAAACTTTGAGGCTCAGTGACTTCTTGACACAGGGAAAAGTGTTTGAATATTCTCTCATCAGATCTGTGCACATGAGTGTCACAAGTCCAGGAAGGCAAGAAGAGTCTAAATCCAAGAGTGTCAATGAAGGCAAGGAGAACCAAAGACTACAGCTGTTGGGCTGGTATTGGGTTTCCTTTTGTGTGTAAGCAGGCAGTTTTGTGTCTGCAGCTGAGAAAAAGAGTGCCTCACAGATGCTGGAAAACCCAATTACAGAGGGGGGGTGGGCACTCCTGACACACCAGCCTAGTAAGACCACAGCAGCCCTGGGCTGCTGGACCAACTGTACAATGTGTTTGGTCTGGTTCACTGATTGATTGGCTCCATCCCAAAAGAGCAATTAAAAGGTAGCTCCCAGATCCCAGCCAGCTTGTACTACTGTAAAAACATTTTAGGCCAAACCTATGACTAGAAAGAATAGCTTAAAGTAAACTATTTTAAAACTAAAAACATTATTGGGTCGCCTGGGTCGATCAATGCACCATTAAAATGGGAACTAGATGGGGCGCCTGGGTGGCTCAGTCGATTAAGCAGCTGCCTTCAGCTCAGGTCATGATCCTACAGTCCCGGACCGGACAGAGCCCCACGTCAGGCTCCCTGCTCAGAGGGGAGTCTGCTTCTCCCTCTCCCTCTGCTCCTCCTCCCGCTCATGCTCCCTCCCTCCCTCTCAAATAAATAAATAAAATCTTTAAAACTAAAAACATTATTTTTGACAGATGTTCTCTAAATGAAATGATTTATATCCAATTACGGCAGGCAGCCCAACTGACATATCTTCATTACGTAAATGTACATTAAAAGTACTTTTATTGCAAAAAATTCTCATAAACACAGAAGTAGAGAGGTTAGCATAATTAACTTCCACGTATCCATGACTGATTTAAATAATTATCACGTTTTACCATATTTGTTTTATCTGTCTCTTTTATGTGTTTTAAGTAATTTATTTTTTAAAGATTTTATTTTTAAGCAATCTCTACATCCAGCGTGGAGCTCCAACTCACAATCCCTAGATCAAGAGTCGCATGCTCCACTGACTGAGCCAGCCAGGCGCTCCTCATCTGTCCATTTTATTTTCTTCTTATTAAAGTATTTTAAGGGGGCACCTGGGTAGCTCAGTCAGGAAAGTGTCTGACTTCAGCTCAGGCCATGACCTCTCGGGGACCTGGTATGGAGCCCCTCTGGCCCTCCCCTGCTCATGCTCTCTCTCTCAAATAAATAAATGAAATCTTAAAAACAAAAACAAAAGGCCCTCAGGTCATGATCCTGGAGTCCCAAGATGGAGTCCCGCATCAGGCTTATAGTATTTTAAGGCAAATTCAGACATCATTTCACCCTCACATATTTCAGTATACATTTTTTAAGAAAGGACATGTTTTTATGCTACCACCACGCTATTATCACATTGTAGCAAATAGTGTTGGTGCGTTTCCCCACATCACTTCGGCCCTTACCATTTCAGGGTATGTTTTTGGCCTGAGGGCTTTCTCTGGCCACTGGAGAGCCACTCTGCCTCCCTCTCCCATGGGCACAGCTGAACCAATGCCTGACGGGAGCTGGTATATAAGGAACCCAGGTCCCTTGGTCTGGGGGTGGGGATTAGCTCCGAGGAATAGTCCACACTATTTCCCCAAGCACACCAGTGAGATTAAGTTCCACGGGCCCACAGTGGTTAAGTTGCTTAATAGTGCAGCTTTTATTAGCTTCTATTCCTTCCTCATCTCACTTCCTCTTCCTCTTCCAGTGTTCCCTGCGATCCTTTCTCAAATATACTACTTGTATTTGAATCTTTATCTCTGGGTCTGGGAGAACCCAAACTGAGAAACTCACCCAACCAGACTTACAATAATTCTTTGGTATCATCTAATACCCAGATCTTATTGAGATTTTCCTGATTATATCAAAATTATCTTTTTATAATTGGTTTGTTAAAATCAGATCTTTAAACTAATTGCATTTGGTTGTTTCTTATGCCTCTTTAATCTAGAGCAGTCTCTTCTTCCTCACCTCTTTTTGATAACATTGACTTGATTGCAGAAACCAGATCAGTTGTCCTATTGAAGTTACCACATTCTGGATTTGTCTATTTGCTTCTTGTTCCTTTACCTCCTCTATTTCCTATAATGAAAGTTAGCTTTTAGAAACTTGCAGATTTAGGGGCGCCTGAGTGTCTGACTCTTGGTTTCGGCTCAGGTCATAATCTCAGGTTCCACACTGAGTGCGGAGTCTGCTTGATATCCTCTCTCTCCCTCTGCCCCTCCCCTCGCACTCTCTTTCTCTCAAATAAATAAATACATACATCTTAAAAAAAAAAAAGAAACTTGAAGATTCAATTTTTGGGGGGAGCAAGAATACTTCACAGGCAGTGTTGTCAGCCTCATATCAATCCCTTTGGGAGACACATACTGCCTGGCTGTCCCGCTTTAAGTGATACTAAGATTGATAAGTGGGTTCAGCTGGTTCATCTCAGAGGGTTTAACGGGAAGCTGTGCTGCTTAAAAAACCATGTTCCATGTGGCATTACTAACACTGTTCTATGACTTCAGAGGACAGATGCTAAGTTCACAGGGGATGTTTTGTAGTGTAAAATAATTTTAAACAGGCTTTAAGCTGTTAACTGCTTCATGTCTTAGAACATACTCCAAGCTATTTTCTAGGGAAAATCCTTTCTTAAAAAATGTATACTGAAATATGTGAGGGTGAAATGATGTCTGAATTTGCCTTAAAATACTGTAAGTCTTTTTTTGTTTTTGTTTTTAAGATTTCATTTATTTAGGGGCGCCTGGGTGGCTCAGTCGTTAAGCGTCTGCCTTCGGCTCAGGTCATGATCCCAGGGTCCTGGGATCGAGCCCCTCATCGGGCTCCCTGCCCCGCGGGAAGCCTGCTTCTCCCTCTCCCACTCCCCCTGCTTGTGTTCCCTCTCTCGCTGTGTCTCCCTCTGTCAAAATAAATAAATAAAATCTTTAAAAAAAAAAAGATTTCATTTATTTATTTGAGAGAGAGAGCACGAGCAGGGGAGGGCCAGAGGGGCTCCATACATACAGCTTGAATCATAACTTAATGCACCATTAAAATGGGAACTAGATGGGGCGCCTGGGTGGCTCAGTTGGTTAAGCGACTGTCTTCGGCTCAGGTCATGATCCTGGAGTCCCAAGATCGAGTCCCGCATCCGGCTTCCTGCTCAGCAGGGAGTCTGATTTTCCCTCTGACCCTCCCCTCTCTCATGCTCTCTCTCAAGTAAATAAATAAAATCTTTAAAAAAAAATTAAAAAATGGGAACTAGACCCACCCCTCATGAAGTCTCATTAACCCACTTACTCAACAAATACTGAATATTGCAATGTGCCAGACAATGGAATAGGTACCAAGGATACAAGAGTAAGCTAATCAGTCTCTGTGCTCAAAGAACTTAGTCTTTTTTTTTTTTTTTAAGATTTTATTATTTATTTGACAGAGAGGACACAGCGAGAGAAGGAACACAAGCAGGGGGAGTGGGAGAGGGAGAAGCAGGCTCCCCGCGGAGCAGGGAGCCCGACGTGGGGCTCGATCCCAGGACCCTGGGATCATGACCTGAGCCGAAGGCAGATGCTTAACGACTGAGCCACCCAGGCGCCCCAGAACTTACAGTCTTGTAAGGATCTTACTAGTGATACAATGGTAAGCATAGTAGTGGTACCTAATTTGGAGGGAGGATGTCATTAGGAAACTCTTCTTAGAGGAAGTGATATCTAAATTGAAACCTACATGGTTATTTCTTTCTTTCTTTTTTTTTTTTTTTTTTATTCATGAGAGACAGAGCGAGAGAGAAAGGCAGAGGGAGAAACAGGCTCCCAAGGAGCAGGGAGCCCGATGCGGGACTCGATCCCAGGACCCTGAGATCATGACCTGAGCCGAAGGCAGATGCTTAACCATCTGAGCCACCCAGGCGCCCTACATGGTTATTTCTTAAAGAATAAGCGCCAGGAAAAGCAAAGCTTTCCTTTTCTTGAAACGAATATCTTTTTTCTTAAGGAAACATGAATCACGTTGTTAACTCTTTTTGCTTTGACCCCTAATAATTTCAATTTTGCAGCTTAACTCTAATTATGTAGGACCTGATAGTTTGCATATCTTTATTCCAAATGTTTCCTGGTCTTGATTTTCTTTCTATTCTTTTCGTTTTTTAAATGTTTCGATTTTAAATGTTTATTTGTTATTTTTCTGTTCCAAATTACATGTTTTTGAAGCTACTTCAAATCGCAGTCTCTTTTGGTTATATTTAAAAACAGGAACAAAAAAAATCCCATATTGAGCTGGACCACGGATGACTCTAACTTCATCACAAATGGTTTTAAGGAGCTACCCAGGGAGGGGTCCATATGGCATTGTTCTGCATTCCCATCATAACTCAAAGGGCAACTTTCACAATGTCCAGAGCCCTTGATGTCCTGCAAACGAAGGAGGAGGATGTCCTCACATTCCCTGCAGCAGGAACCCACTTAGGGGGCACCAACCTTGACTTCCAAATGGAACAGTACATCTACAAAAGGGAAAGTGATGGTATCTGCATCATAAATCTGAAGAGAACCCGGGAGAAGCTTCTGCTGGCAGCTCATGCCATGGTTGCCGCTAAAAACCTGGCTGATGTCAGTATCCTCATCCAGGAATACTGGCCAGGAGCGGTGCTGACGTTTGCTGCTGCTAGCGGAGCCACTCCTACTGCTGGCCACTTCACTCCTGGAACCTTCACTACCCAGACCCAGGCAGCCTTCCGGGAGCCGAGACTGAGCCCAGGGTTGACCACCAGCCTCTTACAGAGGCGTCTTATGTTAACCTGCCTATCATCGCTCTGGGTAACACAAACTCTCCTCTGCGCTACGTGGACATCGCCATCCCTTGCAACAACAAGGGAGCTCACTCAGTGGGCCTGGGAAGTTCCGTGCATGCGTGGCACCATTTCCCGTGGGCACCCATGGGGGATCATGCCTGATCTCTACTTCTACAGAGATCCTGAAGAGATCGAAAAGGAGGGGCAGGTCGCTGCTGAGAACTCTGTGACCGAGGAGGACTTTCAGGGTGAAAGGACTGTTCCAGTTCCTGAGTTCACTGCTATTCAACCTGAAGTCACAGACTGGGCTGATGGCGTGCAGGTGCACTCTGTGCCTATTCAGCAGTTCCCCATTGAGGACTGGAGCGCCCGGCCGGGGCCACGGAAGACTGGTCTGCAGCTCCCACTGCTCAGGCCACAGAATGGGTGGGAACAACCATGAGCGGTCTTCCTCTTCCACAAAGGCAAACAAAATGGAAAGAAGGTTGATGGAAAATAAAGTTTCTAAAAAAAAAAAAAATGGTCTTAAGGAGGGTATAACTTTCATCTCTGCTACCACCCATTAGTCCCTGAGGGAGAGTGGAGGGGAAAGTGAAGTGGAGTCAGAGATATGCTTAAATCCCAGATCTGACAACACTGATATCAATCTTAGTTTGAAATCCTATGGAAAAAATTTTCAGGGACTCCAGGATCTTTTCCTGAATTACTACCAATACCTTTTTTCCATATGCTTAGCTTGAACTTAAAAATAATCATTATATTAATTAATCTTTGGCTGCAAACCAACAGAGAATTGACCCACAGTCTGTATTATTTCCTGAGGCTGCCATAACAAATTACCACAAACTGGATGGCTTAAAACAACAGAAATTAATTTTCTCACAGTTCTGGAGGTCAAAAGCCCAAAATCAATGTGTGAGCAGAGTCATTCTCCCTCCAGAGGCTCTAGAGGAGAATCCTTCCTTACCTCTTCCAGCTTCTGGTGGCTCCAGGCATTCCTTGGATTTGTCACTGCATAATTCCAATTTCTGACTCTGGGTTCACATTGCCTTCTCCAGTGCTTCTGTTTTCTCCTCTGTGTGTGTGTGGTTTTTCTTAAAGATTTATTTATTTACTGGGGCCCTTGGGTGGCTCAGTCAGTCAACCGTCTGATTTTGGCTCAGGTCATGATTTTGGGGTCCTATGACAGAGCCTCGAATCTCGGGCTCCGTTTTCAGTTAAGAGTCTGCTTGTTCTTTCCCTTTTCCTGTGCCCCTCCCCCCATCGTGCACATGCATGCCTGCTCTCTCGTGCTCACTTTCTTTCAAATAAATAAAAATCTCTTTTAAAAAAGATTTATTGGGGCGCCTGGGTGGCTCAGTCGTTAAGCGTCTGCCTTCGGCTCAGGTCATGATCCCAGGGTCCTGGAATCGAGCCCCGCATCGGGCTCCCTGCTCGGCGGGAGGTCTGCTTCTCCCTCTCCCACTCCCCCTGCTTGTGTTCCCTCTCTCGCTGTCTCTCTCTGTGAAATAAATAAATACAATCTTTAAAAAATAAAAATAAAAAAAAGATTTATTTACTTTAGAGAGAGAGCAAGCATGTGAGCAGGGGGAGAGGCAGGGGGAGAGGGAGAGAAGCAGACCCCCCCCCCCCCCGCCCGAGCACGGAGCCTGATGCAGGGCTTGATCCCACAAACCTGAGATCATAACCTGAGCTGAAACCAAGAGTCAGACACTTAACCGACTGAGCCATCCAGGCACCCCACCTCTGTATGTCTTTCATGAGGATACTTGTCATTGGATTAAGGACCCACCCAGATAATCCAGGATGATTTTATCTCAAAATCCTTAATTTAATTACATCTGCAAAGCCCTTTTCTCCAAATACGGTCACATTCATAGGTTCTGGGGGTTAGGACATAGACATATCTTTTTGGGGTCACCATTCAACCACACAGTGGACTAAACAATGAAGCTATTTCAATTATGTGTTATTATCTGCTTGTGGTCAGTACTAATTTAGTCTGGTGTCCTACACCATCTGTTCTTGGTGCAAAAACCTTTACTGTGAGAGTTACTAGAGATATGGAGATGATGATGACATGATTACTGTCCCCTAGACACTCTCACAGAAAAATATGTAAGCAAACAAATTATAATAAGGAATGATAGATACAAAAATAGAAATATATACCACAGGCACAGACTATGCGGAGGAAGCGGCTACTGACCGTGCATTGAAGGTATCAGGGAAGGCTCTAGATGTGGGCTGAAATGTAAGCTCTTTTCAGAGCAAAGAAGAAGCATGTGCAAAGACAAGCATGGCAGAGAGTCTCTAAAGATAGCTCCCAACAATTCATCCTCTTCCTGTATGCTTATGGTCTCCCCTGCTATCCGAAAGTAGAGCGGTTCCATGAAAACTTTGGTAAACTGAAATGGCATGAGGCAAAGAAGAAATTACTATTAATTTAGATGAAAAAAAATTTTGAGCATTCCCAGACTGAAAAAATAACCTTTCTTAGGCTTTTCTCACACCTTGGGACACATCTTGCTAACAGATGAACAAAATAAATCACGATAAAGCAGAGATGCTCACAGACTCAGTTCAAAGCCATGGCAACTTGATGCTGAGAGGCTAACTCCCCGGGAAGGAGTTAGCGATGCTACTCTGCTGCTCAGTGTGCACCCTGCCTCTATATGGGCTCTCTGCCAAACAAACCCTGAATGTTATTTTCCCTTTTCATCTTTTTTTTTGTAAAAGCAAAAAGCCCCTTCAGATTTCTTTTGGTTAGTGAAAATAGGTACTAATGTAGGTCTTTTTAAAAAGAAATTTTATTTGAGAGAGAGTGAGAATGAGAGAGATCACAGAGGGAGAGGGAGAAGCAGACTCGCCCCTGAGCAGGGAGCCCGATGCGGGGCTCAATCCCAGGACCCTGGGATCATGACCTGAGCCGAAGGCAGACGCTTAACTGACTAAGCCACCCAGGTGCCCCAATGTAGGTCTTTCTTAAGTGAGTGGCGTAACTTGAACTTTTGAAAAAGTGAGAGATACCTGTATCTTCTCCCTTTGAATCTAGATTGGCCCTGAAATTGCTCTGAGCAATAGAATGTGGTGGAAGTAATGTTTTGGGACTTCTGAGCCCAGAGCTTGAGAGGACTGGCAGTTTCTATTTTCTTCCCTTGGGAACACCCTTGAGACACTCCTTCTTAGAATCCTACCATGCTCTAAGAAGTTCAAGTCACATGGAGAATCAAGGAATTGCAAATGACCCCTCCAGATGAGATCCCACCTGACAGTGCCAACTACCAGCCATGTGAGTGAGTTATCTTGGACATTTCATTCCAGTTGAGCCCTCAGATGACTGCAGCCTCAAACAGCATGTGAAGCACAACCACTCAGCTGAGTCCAGCCAATTCACAGAACTGTGATTAATAATATGATTGTCGTTTTAAGCTGCTGAGTTTTAAGTGATTTCTTATGCAGTAACAGGGCTCCTGCATGAGTGAAAGTCAGTAGATGAGTGGAGGCTCTGAGGGAGTTCTCATAATTCCTCATCACTGGGCAATATGGTCTGACTTTCCTTTTTGCTCTTCTAGTTCTTCCAATAATTTATTACTTAATTCCTTGCATTATATCACTCTTTGCTTGAAATACCTTGAGTGCCCTCTGTTTTTCTAGTTAATTATGTGCTATGGTATTGAAATACCATATTCCTGACAGTTTTTTTTTCTTTTCTTTTTTTTAAGATTTATTTAGGGTCTCCTGGGTGGCTCAGTCGGTTAAACGTCTGCCTTTGGCTCAGGGGTCCTGGGATCGAGCCCTGTGTTGGGCTCTCTGTTCAGTGGGGAGTCTGCTTCTCCCTCTCCCTCTGCCGCTCCCCCTGCTTGTGCTCTCTATCAAATAAATTTTAAAAATCTTAAATATTTATTTATTTATTTGAGAGAGAGCAGGGGGAGTGGCAGAGGGAGAGGGAGAGAATCTCAAGCAGACTTCCTACTGAGCCCCGACTGGGGGCTAGATCTCATGACCCCATTTTCATGACCTGAGCTGAAATCAGGAGTCTGACGCTTAACTGACTGAACCACCCAGGGGCCCCTTCCTGACAGTTTTTCTTAAATAAAAGGACCTTTCTTCTTAAACATAGTACATGAAATGTAATTTTTCTTCTTTTCCGTTATCATCACCATCAAATATTTACTGAGTGACTGTATATTGTATTATAGCTCTAGGAGCAAATGTTGTGGAACATCAGGTGAAAGGAGGGCTGACCACAAGCAGATATTTGTAAGTTCAACTGCAAAAAACTTCACTATTATCAGTTGCTAGGGATAGTGAAATAATGATATGGTCCCTGTTCTCTAGCAGCTCCCACTGTAATACAAATAATTTATAAAGGGGCGCCTGGGTGGCTCAGTCGTTAAGCGTCTGCCTTCGGCTCAGGTCATGATCCTAGGGTCCTGGGTTCGAGCCCCGCATTGGGCTCCCTGCTCTGCAGGAAGCCTGCTTCTCCCTCTCCCACTCCCCCTGCTTGTGTTCCCTCTCTCACTGTGTCTCTCTCTGTGAAATAAATAAAATCTTAAAAAAAAAAAAATTGTAAACAAATATAGTATGGTATTATGGATTTGAAAATAGAAATATGTATCACAGGTGCAGATATGCAGAGAGAGAGTATCTAGGCATTGAGGCATTTGGGAAAACTTTACATAGGAGCTAAAATTTAAGCTGGATCTTACTGAATGGTTAGACATTTGCCAGGTGAAGAAAAGGTCAATCCAGATTAGGGAAGAAGCACATGCAAAGGTAGTAAAGTATAAAAGAGATGGCATTATTCAGCCCATATTCCAGCTTAATTGAGAAAGTGTAGAAAAGGTTGAATCATGTTACAAAACATACCTTATGTAATGCTTAGGAGTTTGGACTTAATACTATGATCACTGAGGAGCAGAGGAGTCTCATAGTCATATTTGTATTTTCAGAAATAACACTGTTAGCAATGTGAAGGAGAGATCAGAACAAGGAGGGACTGGCAGCAAGGCCAGTTAGGAGGCTACGGCAAGATTCAGCTGGGAACATCAAGAGGCTGTGAAGTAAGGATTTATAGCTGCCCAACCTCCAAAACAGCCTGACTGGAATACTATGAAACAATTCTTACATTAAAGGTGGAGGCAGGGGGTGCCTGGGTGGCTCAGTCACTAAGCATCTGCCTTCGGCTCAGGTCATGATCCCAGGGTCCTGGGATGGAGCCCTGCAGCGGGCTCCCTGCTCAGCAGGAAGCTTGCTTCTCCCTCTCCCACTCCCCCTGCTTGTGTTCCCTCTCTCATTGTGTCTCTCTCTGTCAAATAAATAAATAAAATCTTAAAAATAAATAAATAAATAAAGGTGGAGGCAGCACCTTCTCCAAGGCTTATTCTCATATATGTATATATTATATATATACATTTTTTTAAAGATCTTATTTACTTGTCAGAGAGGGAGAAAGAGAGAGAGCACAAGCAGGGGGAGCAGCAGAGGGAGAAGCAGGCTCCCCGCTGAGCAGGACTCGATCCCAGGACCTGATGCGGGGCTCGATCCCAGGACCCTGGGATCATGACCTGAGCCGAAGGCAGACGCTCAACCAACTGAGCCACCCAGGCGTCCCTATCCTCTCCCACTCCCCCTTGCTTGTGTTCCCTCTCTCGCTGTCTCTCTCTGTCAAATAAATAAATAAAATAAAATCTTAAAAAATCTTAAAAAAATTAAAACTAAAAAAATAAAAGCAATTTAAAAAATACTTGTTAAAAGATATACACTGTAATGAGACAGTATACCTGATCTATCTTAAACTGGGTTTGGCTAGGATCTCTGGGTGAAAAGCAATGAGCAGGTAGATTTAAAAAAAAAAAAAAAGTTTTTTTAAGATTTTATTTATTTGAGAGAAAGAGTGAGTGAGAGAGAGAGAGAGAGAGAGAGCTCATGAGCAGGGGGAGAGGGAGAAGCAGGCTCCCCACTGAGCAGGGAGCCCGATACGGGACTCTATCCCAGGACCCTGAGATCATGACCTGAGCCGAAGGCAGACGCTTAACCGACTGAGCCACCCAGGAGCCCCAAGCAGGTAGTTTTTTAAGAACTGGACCAGCTTTCTAGGGGGTACAGAGATCTACAGATGTGAAGTCAGAGCCACCTTTAAGATTTTACTTTCCTCAAAATATATTTTAATCCTGGGCCTATTCTCTCCAAATCACCTTGCTTCTTTTTGTCTTTATCGATTTACACCATGTGTTGCTTCCAAACAGAGGTTCAATTTCAGTCTTTCCCCAGTACGCTATCCTAAAAGTAAAAACCCAGATGTTGTAAGGTTCTCAACAAGGGGTGATTTTGCACCCCCTCCCAAGACATCTAGGGATGTCTGGAGGCATTTTGGGGTTGTTACAAGTGGTGGGGGGTGCTACTGGCACCCAGTACATACATAGAAGCCAGGGATGCTGCTAAACTCACAACACAAAGGAAAGCCTCTCAGAACAAAGAATTAACTGACCCCAAATGCCAATAACGCTGAGGTTGAGAAATCCTAAAAAGTTCTAAGAAATTAAGAAATTCTAAGGTTCTAAGTTGCTTGATTTCTGGTAGAAATTGATTATAAGTTAAAAGTTGCCTTCTTTGCTTCCCTACCATCTCTTTTCACTTATATCTTGTATAGGGAAAAAGCAAATTTAAATACATATGTAAGAGTAGATCTTTTATTTTGAGGAAATAGGAGAAGGATCAGTGGTGATGCGTGGGGGTAGGTGAAAGGATGCTATTTATGCAGTCATTCTCTTCACCCTGGCCAATCCTACACATAATATTCTATGCTGTGGGGCAAGGTAAAAAGTAGAGGGGGCCAAGGTGTTGGGGACAGAGGAGAAGAAAAGAAACAAACACAATCCAAGTGAAGCCCAGTGGAAGGCAGTGTCTATGCCATCTGGATTAGATAATTCTTCCGTGGCCATTTGGGTATGAGGAAATATCTGTATTTCCAAAAAAGGTTATAACAAAAACATTTTAATTCAATTAAAAATGTAAATCATATATTTTCCATAACTAAACATTCTATTTATAAACTCAACATACTATTTATGATTACCTAAAACTTGCATTTCTTCTGAGGAGCAATAATCTGAGTGCACAATACTACTGTGTCTGTAATAAGAACAAATACTTTTGCTTTTATTTTCATCTTGTGTGATATTAAATAACAACAGACCTGCTGTAGCAAATATAACTCATTTGGTAAAATTTAGGTATTTTGAGAAATTCACTAACATTGTCAGGCCTCTAGACCTTTAGAGTAATTCATTATAATGGTACATATTAAAATAGTGCCATCTAATAAGCTTTTGGAAAATTGACATACATACTAAAACCAAATATGTGCACACCCCATGACCCAGCAATTCCACTCCCAGGTATATATTCAACAGAAGTGCAACAGAAGTACAGTCACCAAAAGACATGTATAAGAATGTTCTCCACAGCGTTATTCATAATAGCCAGGAACTAGAAATTCCTCAAATACCCATCAATGGCAGAATGGAAAAATTTTGGATATAATAAAAATGGTTAAACTAATGAAATACTATTCAGCAGTGAGAATGAATGACTATAAACACATACACTCTGAGTAAATCTCACTCCAGCAAGTTGAATAATGGCCTCCAAAGATATCTAGGATCTAACTCCGGGAACCTGTGAATGTTATCTTATGTGGCAAAAGAGGCTTTGCTGGTGTGATTAAGGATCTTGAAACGAGATTATCCTGGATCATCCAGGTGGGCCCTAAAGGTAAAGGCAGAGGAAGATTAGACTACAAAAAAGGTGATGTGATGATGAAAGCAGAGGCTTTAATACCAGGTAAGGGGCCACAAAAACTACAGGCAGCCACTGGAAGCTGAAAAAAGGCAAGGAAACAGATGTTCCATTTACAACCTTCAGATTCAGGAACCAACCCTGCTGATAGCTTGACTTTGGCCTAATGAAAAGTTTGGGACTTCTGATCTCCAGGACTATAAAAGAATGAATTTGTGTTGTTTTAAGTCACTAAGTTTGTGGTAATTTGTTACAGTGGCATCAGAAAACCAGTATACTCACAAATATAACAATGATCAAATAAAATAGCACACTGCGAGGGGAGGGGGGGTCAGTGCCTACGTGGCTCAGTCGGTTAGGCATCTGCCTTCAGCTCAGGTCATGATCTCAGGGTCCTGGGACAGAGTCCTGCATCCAGCTCCCTGCTCAGTGGGGAGTCTGCTTCTCCCTCTCCCACTCCCCCTGCTTGTGCTCTCTCTCTCTAATAAATGAAATCTTTAAAAAAAAAGAGTACATTGGGGTGCTGAGTGAGGTGGCACTGGATTGGCAGGCAGGCAGGGCTGCAGTCCATGACACTAGGGAGCAGCTCCAGGACCCAGGAGCGTGAGGCAGAAGGCGATGGAACAGGATGTGCTTGTGCATGGCACCTGTCATGGACTTCCTGGCCCAGGGCTGTGAGGCACCCAGAATGCTGGCAGCCCTCTTCTAGCCCCCATCCACCTTCTCTCCCTCTCTTTCTATCCCTACTCCCACTTGCGTGCTCTCTCTTGCTTTCTAAAATAAGTAAATCTTTAAAAAAATATATTTTAAAGTAATCTCTACACCCAGCATGGGGCTTAAACTCACAACCCCAAGATCAAGAGTCACACGCTCTACCGACTGAGGCAAGCAGGCGCCCCAAGCTATTGCTTATTTAATGAGGTCACCTAAAGAAAGAGCTCCTCAGGATCCTTGAGATGATAATTCTCACATCCAGAAGATCAGATCAAGGGAAGTAGCTCTGAAGAACAAACTTCACGTTACTTAAATGAATTACAACAGCTTGCCACCTTAGGAAAAGGTAGATATGAAAGAGTATACAAGATCAGGAATAAATTAGATGGTCAGTATTTTGCAATTAAAAATTTGCAATAAAAAAAATCCTGATTAAGGGTGCAACTAAACAGATTGCATGAAGGTACTATGGTGAGTGAAGGTATTGGCAGGTCTTCGGTATCCTAATTGTAGGGCCATCATAATGCTTGGATAGAACATGTTCCCGTGGCCCAAATGCAAGGTAGAATTTCTATTCAGCTGCCATCTCTGGAAGTGAGGTTGGAACCAGGAGGACGACAAAAATCAATATGATGTTAAAAATGATTAAAGTTAACAGCTCATCCACTATCCTCGCCAAGTTCACCTTAGAAAAAGAAAAATCCTTAGAAGAATCTGGCATTGAAAATCAGACTAACAGACTGATGAACTATATCACCAATTTAGTCACAAAAGATGCCAGTGAATTTGAATCATTCATTTTACTCCAAGAAAATGGCTTGGCTGATTTGTCTTCCAGATTGTTGAACATCAGCGGCCACTTAGGCATGATTGCGACTTTGAAGAGAATTTCATATCCATCGAGGAATCTTCTAAAGAAAACTTAAAACTTGTTGGGGCAGACATCACCTGATGGAGTGTCACCTGATGTTGCACATCCAGATCCAGCTGTGGGACTCTCTCTGTGGGACTGGATAGCTGGGAGAAACAAGCAGGGCCAGGAGTGTGGGGGCCAATCTGCATGTCCTTATGTTATGGCCAGTGTTGCAATAAAAATCTTTCAAGAATTGGAGGAAGGTGTATTTTATATTCATAACATGAGAATAATACACAGATATCTGAAGCCCAGAAATATTTTCCTCATGGCCCTGCCAAGCAAGTAAAAATAGGAGACTTTGGTCTGGCCTGCACAGACATCATACAGAAGAACACAGACTGGATCAATAGACATGGCAAGAGAACACCAACACATACTTCCAGAGTAGGTACTTGTCAGTACCCTTAACCTGAAGAGTTAGAAGGACCTGAGTGTGACACCATATCAGATATGTATAGCTTGGGTGTGATCCTACTAGAGCTCTTTCAGCCGTTTGGAACAGAAATACAGCAAGTATAAGTTTTAACAGGTTTAAGAACTGGTCAGATACTTGAATCCCTCAGTAAAACACAAGCCAAGTGTATCCAGCACTTAACCAGAAAGAATGCAACTCAGAGACTGTCTGCTCTGTTCAGCTGCTGTAAAGTGAACTTTTCCAAAATTCTGGAAATGTTAATCTCACCCTACAAAGATACTAGAACAAGAAAAAGAAATTGAAGAAAGAAACAGCTAAGCCTCCTTTCTCAGGACAAAAGGATTAAATATGACATGGAAGATAGGAATGTGCTTGTCTAGCCTTAATTAGGCTCTATAAATGTGGAAGTGGTCTTAAACTCTTTAAGCTAGTCAGTTGGAATGTAAATTTTCAATTTTTATTATGGTATAAAGGGTATAATACTTTTCTTTAGTAAGCCTGTATAAGACTTATTAAAGTGAAGTTGTAAAAGTTTTTAAAAAGTGTATTATTTATGATTGCCTCTACACAAAATAAAAGACAGAACTAATCTATGGTTTTAGAAGACAGAACAGTACTTACTTCTGGGGAGGAAGAAGGTAGTGTTAAAATAGGGGCAAGAGGGGCTTCTGGGGTGTTCATACGGCTGTGTCTTGATCTGAGGGCCAGTGATAGGATTACGTTTAATTTGTCAAAACCCTCACTTATATACTTTTCTATATGTATGGTATATGCAGTTTTTAAAAATTGGTAGCTTTTCAGCA
The DNA here is from genome assembly GCF_029215605.1 of Mirounga angustirostris. Taxonomy (NCBI): domain Eukaryota; kingdom Metazoa; phylum Chordata; class Mammalia; order Carnivora; family Phocidae; genus Mirounga; species Mirounga angustirostris. The sequence goes on from NW_026991712.1 coordinate 112,651,454, forward strand.
TTTATCAGTTTGATAGGCTACTGAAAAAGACAGAGATGTATTCAAGGAAGTGGGGAAAATATTTACTAAACAATAACCTTATTTCTCAAGAACGCTGAAGATTTGTTTCTCTCTCCACAAGATTTTAAAAATCTCAACGGACAGTATAGTGACTTTTAAATGTTAAAAAATAAAAGTAAAACACTGCTTAATTAGTTTTGTTATGCCTAGATCCTAGGACTGTAAATTACAAAAGTACAAGTAAAACCACATTTCTTGAAATAACAATAAAGGAGAAAGTCAGGTACTATATACCAAATGATAAAAATATCTTCTGGGCCTAAGATTCTTAAAATTAGTAAAAATGTTAATAACAGAAATCTGCTGCTAATCTATGTAGATTATTAAATGTAAAAACAATTTATAAAACACATCAGAATTTTATTGCTTGAAGAATACAGCATATGAAATCACAAGAATGTCAAAATGAAAAGTCACTAGGCTTCAAACATATAATACATTATCAGATGCAGTAAAATATTAATTAACCTGAACTCTGCATCAGGGAAAAAAAAAGTGTGGAAAAATATCTAAGTTGTTTACTTAAGAAACAGATAATCTTAAAATAGAAAGTATAAGGATGTTACAGTACAAATTAGAAAAGCCAACACTTATTAACTTATTATTTCTTAGACTAGACTACCTTTGGTACTTAAACTTTTAAAAAAACAACCCCTTCTATCTTGTCCAAAGCACTTCAAGGATACAGTATCAACTTCAACTTAAAACATCCAGCAAAATTAACCTTTTCATGGCATGGGGGAAGTGTATTTAATAAACATATGTTAATATTTCATTTTTTCTAAAACTGCAAAATAAGATCATTAAGAAATCTAATACTTATAAACTTTACTTATTTAGCTCTTCAATTAAAATTGGAATCCCAGCAGCCACAATTTTTCCTTGGGCTTGGTAAATATACAAATTTAAATGATTTGGCAACTGACATAGGAATTTAGATTACTTTATACTATCTTAAGAGGCTTTTTCATTCTGTTTCCAAAATATACACAATATGCCATTTCCTCAACTCACTGGATTCCTATAAAAATCACTACTTTATTTTTGTTGTAACCAAAGTAAACCTTCTCCCTTTTAATGAGTAGGTTGAAACTATTTATGTTTCACATAGGGCTGATCTGTTATGACATGCTTTCTTAAACAAAATAAAGCCAATCATTTTTAAAGCTATCACTCAATTATGATGGAGACAATGATGCCATTTCAAAAGGAAGCACTGGACACTCTAGGCCATCTAGTCAAGAAAATGTAAAAGTAATGCTAAAAACAAACAATAAGTAAACTATAACTACAAGTTAAATTACCAAAAAATCCCTCTTTTACAGTAAGCATGCTTATTAACTTTCATTTCTTTCCCCCAGCAAAGGTTTGAATATTCATGAATCTCCATTAAACCAATGGAACCTAAGCAATTGTTTCACAAGGTCCAATAAACATGGATGGACTAAGCAAGTAATACTATTAACAATTATTGGAGTGAAATAGTAAGAATCATGACAGTCCTCAAAATTGGGCAGTCTTTGAAATGTAATAGCGCAGCTCAAGATGAATTATGCCATAATAAAACTGGAGTTTTTACCTCTACATAAAACAAAAACAAAATCAGAAACATAACCCACTGAATTTATACAACTATTGAACATACTCCTTCCTAGTTTTTGAATGTTTTGAGATTTTTTCTAAACAAGTATATTTATCTGAGCATATATATTTACTGCATATATATATATATATACTCATTTTAAAAGACAAAAAATTCAGATACTACAAAACTGAACTGTTTTTTCACCAACCTGAACTAACATCTACTGCATTACACAACACCCTCCCCCCAATAATTTAAAATTCCCAATTTTTAGTTTAGTTAAAAGGGCAGAGGAAATGCAAATGCAGATTTAGAGTTTCTGTATGTATAAATTTCACTGTATTTTATAAACTTGACGGTTTCTGTAACACTGTTTATTGATCAAATAAAGGACTCACTGCTATCTAAAATTTCATAAACACCATTAAAAATTCAAAATTGATATTATACTGAACCTTAAATTTTCAATAGTTCAAAGAGACAGTTTTTACATGAGTAGCACACCATAGATGAAACTTAACAACAGACATCCCTAGAATACCAATGGCAAGTCCACCAAGATGCATACAAAATTACAGGTAAGCATTTCTTTCACTGTTTTCTTGTGCAGGGAAAAACATTTATAGAGGAAGTAGAAACTCAGCTGGTAAATTTCAGATATCATCATCATCTTCTTCATCCTGAGAAGATCCTGCCTGGTTAGATGCACTGGCTGTGGCAGCAAGCTGTGCTTGTTGAGCAGCTTGCTGCATTTGAAGCCATTCCTGCTGGGCCAATTCTGCTTGCTGCTGTCTAGCCTAAACACCAAAAACATAAAAACAAATAATATATATATTTTTGAAACTCACAACATACACACTTCGGTTAAGTATAAATTAAGCCAATTACAGGCTTAATCATCAAATTTGGGTATTTTCCAACCACTACATAACTGTTATACATCTGGAGAACATGAACTCTATAAGAAAATACAGACGACTGCCTGTCAACTAAGGACAGTTTCCAAAACTTGGTTCTTTTACAGACAGACCCCTTTATGCCACATAATTTTATGACCTTTGGCTCAACTGAAGTTGAAAAAGCTGGTAGAAAAATCACAATGTCCTCTCTTTGGTTCCTTTCTCTGCTTCTCATTCCTTTTGTTTCACTTGATTCTTCTGTCCCCTCAACTTACAGTTAACATGTAAACATTTTTCAATCTAAAAATTATTTCTGTGGTTTAAATGTTGTCTAGTACAGTACCTCTAACTCTTAAGGGGAAGTACCATACATGAATGCAATAGCTACCTTGATGTTTGAGGGTTTTTGGTTTTTTTTTAAGATATTTACTTATTTGAGAGAGAGAGAAAGAGAGAGTGAGCGAGCGCACAGGCTTGAGTGCCTGGGGTTGTAGCAGAGGGAAAGTGATAGGGATAAGCAGACTCTGCCCTGAGCACAAAGCTTGACGGGGGGCTCTAACCCACGACCCTGAGATCATGACCTGAGCCAAAATCAAGAGTTGGATGCTTAACCGACTGAGCCACCCAGACACTCTGATGTTTGAGTTTCTCTCACAGTTCCCTACCCCATACATACATTTCTCCTGTCCCTCTCCCCATAAATACACACACACATACACCCTTCCCATACACAGTAAAGAAAAGGCACTTATCCAGGACTGAATTTAAGTGAGATAGTTAAAATCCATTCATCTGATATATAGCCTCTCCAACAATCATCACAGAATTTTTAGAAACCAGGGCGCCTGGCTGGCTCAGTAACTAGAGCATGAGACTCTTGATCTCAGGGTCAGGAGTTCAAGCCCCACACTGGGCATGGAGCCTACTTTGAATAAATAAATAGAAAAATAAATAAATAAAGCTTTATATTCTAAAGCTTTATTCTTAATAAAGAATTTTAGAAACTAAGATACATACATATGCATTACACACACCGTTGCAACAGCTAAAGCTCTTTCCCTATTTAATTTCATCCACTCACAGAAAAATCCCACGAAGAGGGAAAACATGAATCTGTTCTTGAAAAGATCATATAATTTCCCATTGTATATATATATTTTTAAAGATTTTATTTATTTGACAGAAAGAGACACAGCGAGAGAGGGAACACAAGCAGGGGGAGTGGGAGAGGGAGAAGCAGGCTCCCCGCTGAGCAGGGAGCCCAATATGGGGCTTGATCCCAGGACCCTGGGATCATGACCCGAGCTGAAGGCAGATGCTTAACGACTGAGCCACCCAGGCGCCCCTGTCATTGGATTCTACCAAAACAATGCTGTTTCTCTTTCTCTGCCTTTTCTCAGAATTGTTCCTTAAGCCTGGCTCATATCCTCTACCTTCCTTTATGCATGGCCAATTCCTAGTTATCATTTAAAACAGAAATTGGTCTTTCTTGACCCTTCTAGGTCATATTGAATACTCTATTTCATATGCCATAATTCTCTATGCATTCCCACACCTATCTACTTTATTCTTTAATTATCTGAGCATATTATCTTTTTTCTCCACTAGACTTGAGACTAGAGAATATTTTCATACTCTTTGCTGCATTTCCAACACATAGGCCTCCAGTATTTTCTGAATGAATATTTTGTGGGGAAATGGTAATACTCAGCATAACTCTAACATTAAGATTTCACCATGTGCATTCCTAACTTTTCTTAATAATCTGTCATGAATTTGCTATCCAAACATTTCTAGATGAGAATTCTAATAAGGCCATTATTATACTTTAAAAAAATCATCTGTTGGGCGCCTGGGTGGCTCAGTTGGTTAAGCAACTGCCTTCGGCTCAGGTCATGATCCTGGAGTCCCTGGATGGAGTCCTGCATCGGGCTCCCTGCTGGGCAGGGAGCCTGCTTCTCCCTCTGACCCTCCCCCCTCTCATGTGCTCTCTCTCTCTCATTCTGTCTCAAATAAATAAATAAAATCTTAAAAAAAAAAAAATCATCTGTTATACCAATTAAGTCCAATTTCTCAGCCTAGAGTTCAAGGTCCTCCAAATTACTGCCTGCCCCAACCTATCTCCCAAATCAACTTCTGTAATATATACTTGGTACTCCAAAAAAACTTAGAACATAAAATATTTCCCAGATACACCATACCCTCCCATTTTTGCTACCTTAACTCATGCTGATATTCACTCTATTTGAAATTTCCTAATTTTCACAGAAGTCCACTCTTCCTTCAACTCATACTGAAATACTATTTTATCCATTAAGTTTTTTCCTGATTCCTAACTGTATCATTCAGGATCTAATCAGGAGATAGAAGTCACACTAGTTAGGGGAACAGAGAAAATGAAATATAAAGGATTGTTAACGAAGTATAAAGCTGGTAACTACGTCATCGAAAAGGCAAGAAAACAACACTAAGATATCATGCAACTGGTAACTATCAAAACCAGCCACCATCCCTAAAACCGGGGCAACAAAGGAAGAGGCTGGAATTTTTAAAACTTAGAAGCTTAAAGGAACAATCCATGGAACTGAAACTCAGACCTCTGAAGAAGGGACATAGATTGGCTGGTAAGCATCTCTTGAGCTTGGTAGAGTGCCCCAAGGTTTGATACCCACATCCCTAAGGAAGAGGGTGAATGTTTAGGCTGGTTCTGTAAGTATTAAAGAAACTGCAAACTGGATTCAGGTCCTGCTACAGGAAAAAAAAAACTGATGCAGCCAGAGTGAAGAAGCACTGGTAGGTGATACAAAAGAGCTTGAAGCCAGCAGTTAGTAAAAGAAAGGAGCCCAAGTGCTGCCTTCCTCCTCCAACCTGGCAATCTCCCTCCAGAACCCCCTAGTGGCAGCAGAGTCTATAATGAAGTACGCAAGAAAAGCAGAAACTCGGTTTGCAGAATACTAGGCTTGGTCACAAATCAAAGCATAGAAAGGTGGGTTTCAAGCTAAGAAAATTGTTTAGTAACTGGCGCATGATGTTTTTTTCTTTTTAAAATTTTATTTAAACATAATTATGCTTACAAAAATACACTCAGATTGGGTAACAGAATGCAATTTAAGTTTAACTTATTCTACTCAATTTGGACCAACAACTTAGTATATAGTTTAAGCTCAAAAAAAAAAAAAAAAAGATTTGCAATTTGATTTATTTTTCACCTACTACGTGTATATAAAAGATTCTCCATCAAATGCTACAACAAAACATTGTAATGTTTCAATGCCAGTTTACAAAGTTCAATAACTAATGGATGTTGAAAAGGGTGGGGAGAGCCTATGTACACATGTGAAAATGTAAAGCTATCCAATTTATTTTTTTTAAGATTTTATTTATTTGTCAGAGAGAGAGCATAAGCAGGGGAAGTGGCAGGCAGAGGGAGAAGCAGACTCCCCACTGAGCAGGGAGCCGGATGCAGGACTCTGTCCCAGGACCCTGGGATCATGACCTGAGCCGAAGGCAGACGCTTAACCAACTAAGCCACCCAGGCATCCCAAAAGCTATCCAATTTAGTTAATATTGCATGTGGATCACAAATCTACACAAATTAAGATTCAGATAATCTTGAATCTGAATTAACACTATCAGCTCAGTTCATCTGCTGAGGTCAACAAGAAAACTGCACACTAGCTGTTTTTCTGAGTTATGCAAAAAAGAAAATTAAGTTTCTTCCCCAGCTTTTCAGTCCAGAACTGATATTATACTACAGGCAAGGTATTCCTTCCATTGTCAATATTCATAAGGAGACATGTGAAGTCGGCTTAGGTTTAAATTTGTATTAGCACTCACATGCAAAATAACTGGCACACTCTTACACTGCCAAAATCTAATGTGATGTCTCCGTACTTGGTATCTCTATACCTTCCTCATCAAACAGTCAGCCTCATATTATAGTTGTTAGTGTACCTATTATCACACCTCTCCTACAAGAAAAAAACTTTTTTTGTTTAGGAAATAAAAAACCAGATATTCTAATCACTACTTTCATTCATTTTTATTTTTAAAAAGTATGGAAAATAGTTATTCTAACACACAGGCATATATGCTTTTATGGCAGGAATACCTGGAGTGTAAAACAGACTAAGAATGCTTCATGAAAAACATTTTAAGAGTTCATAATGGGGCACCTGGGTGGCTCAGTCAGTTAGGCATCTGCCTTTGGCTCAGGTCATGATCCCAGGGTCCTGAGAGGGAGTTCCAGATTGGACTCCCTGCTCAGTGGGGAGTCTTGCTTCTCCCTTTCCCTTTGCCCCTCCCCCCTGCTTGTGTTCTCTCTCACTTGCTTGCACACTCTCTCTCCCAAGTAAATAAATAAATAAAATCTTTTAAAAAAAAGTTCATAAGAAAATTATAGGTCAAACCAAATATTTGAATTTAATAAACTTAAGAATACCTACTCTGTGCCTTAATCAACTATAAATAGGTATAATTTCATAGCACGGAAAAAAAAACTCAAATAATTTCAGGTGTCTACACAGGTTTAATTGCAAAAGGTGCTTGATCTCGTGTTTATTCAGTGATCTGCAAAGACACGTACTGGTTACAATTAAAATTTAACTGACTTTTAAGTACCATGGCCCCATATTAGCAACCACACTTTTCTGTCTGGACATAAAAACATTCCCGTGCCTTTAAAATCTTTGCTGACTGATAGATTTTGTTTATATTCATTTTCACAAATTAGAATTTTCAGTGGTACTTTTTCTAATTTCCTTTTCCCCTCTTGCCTCTTATCCAATGTACCCCAAGTATTTTTCTTCTAAAATGGGAGTGTGAAAGAGAGTAGATATATATTTCCTAATTCACTTCTTCTTTTGGAGAGTTTTCCTATGTTTTAAGAATCTCATTCCCAAATACTAAAACAACTCATTTATAATTTACAGTTAACCTTAATTTCAGTATATTAATGGTTTCCCCTTTCCAAATATTTGTTGCTAACAGCTGAAAGACAGCTTCAAATGAGGCTGCAATTGTGTTAGTATTTAAAGTCTAAAAGATGAGGGGTGCCTGGGTGGCTCAGTCATTAAGCTTCTGCCTTTGGCTCGGGTCATGATCCCGGAATCCTGGAATCAAGCCCCACGTTGGGCTCCCCGCTCTGCGGGAGGCCTGCTTCTCCCTCTCCTGCTCCCCCTGCTTGTGTTCCCTCTGGCTGTCTCTCTCTCTGTCAAATAAATAAAATCTTTGAAAAAAAAATAAAGTCTAAAAGATGAAATGAAATGAAACTAATGAAAAAGATATTATATTTACTTAACAGTTCCTTTCATATTTAGGATTTAATTGCTTTGTGCTTTGAGGAAGAAGTACTAGATAGGTGCTATAATTTTCTCTCTCTGCTGATCTTCTCACAAGAGCAAAAAAATACTAAGGGATCTTGACCCCAAGATGAGGGTAAGAAAGAAGGGAGATAAGGAAGAGGAAAAAACAGATGACAAGCATAGAAAAGTAAAGACAGATTTGACAGATTTCTTTCATTCTTCTTTTTGCCCTGGAAAGGATAAGGCATGTTCCACTTAAATGTTCCAAAACAGGGGCGCCTGGGTGGCTCAGTCATTGGGCGTCTGCCATCGGCTTGGGTCATGATCCCAGGGTCCTGGGATCGAGCCCCGCATTGGGCTCCCTGCTCCATGGGAAGCCTGCTTCTCCCTCTCCTATTCCCCCTGTTTGTGTTCCCTCTCTCACTGTCTCTCTCTCTCTCCCCCCCCATCAAATAAATAAATAAATAAATAAAATCTTAAAAAAAAATATTCCAAAATAAAGTTAAGCAGACAAAATACAGGCTAGAACATTAGCAATGGTAATGAAGAAAGAGCAAGTTTTGGAGTCAGAAGATGGGAGTTTTGAATTTAGACTCCAATACTTCCTAACTATATGAACTTATTTGTTTTATTTAACTCAATCCTTTCCAGTAAACTACGTTTCAGAATAGCAAGAACCATGTCTCTTTTGTATACTATTATAAGCCTAGAATTCAGCACTACGTCTGGTAAGTAGTGAGGACTTCAGTAATTATCTGTAGAACAAATGAATGAATGATCTCAATCAAGTTTCTCCATCTCCAAATCTGTTTCTTAATGTGTAAATGGGTATAGTAAAATTTAATTTATTTATTTTACTCATACTTATAAAAACTCTGCAAAGTATGAAAAGTATCTAGCAGAGAATCATTTTCTTTTCATCAAATATCTCATTTGGGGGGCACCTGGGTGGCTCAGTCGGTTAAGTATCTGACTCTTGATTTTGGCTCAGGTCAGGATCTCAGGGTTGTGAAAAAGAACCCTGAGTCAGGCTCCGCACTGTCATGGAGCCTGTTTAAGATTCTCTCTCTCTCTCTCCCTCCCCCTCTCCCTCCCCCTCCCCCCTCCCTACCCTCTCTCCCTCTCTTTAAAAAAAAAAAAAAAAATCTAATTTGGAACTCTCAGGTGATCTACAATAGCAGAGAATTTATAAATAATAGCCATTAATTTTTTTAAATCATCTTTCTTCATAACCTCATATTCATATGGATTATATATTGTTTGCTTGTGTTTACGCCTGCTTCAAAAGCTTTTAGTAACTCTTTAGTACTTATAGGTGGTTGTGAGGATTAAAAAAATACAGGTAAATTACTTAGCAACATGATTAATACATGGTTAGAACTCAAATGTTAGTAAACTTTTATTTTTCTTATTAGTTTAAATGGTTTCTAGTGCCTAGTACTTGACAACACTTAAAATTCAAATGCTTTTTGATTCAAACCCAACTGATTGTTATTACTACAAAGAGATCAGGTATGGTGCCAATCTGGAAGAGATTACCTAAAATGATACTTCCCAGTTCTACAATACAATACTGGTAACTACAATAACTGGTACAAAATCTCACCCTTTCTATTCAAACCAAAACTGCCTTACAATCTCAAATGAGAGGCCAAAACTTAGTGGGGAAAAAAGAACTTCATCCTCTCTCTTCCTTTTTTATTTATTTTTTAAATAGAGGAATATTAAAAAATAAAATAGAGGAATATTAGTACTTGGTGCTAATCCTTCACAAACTGGTAATTAGAACTTTAATAAGAGAAAAAAAGTTCTCTCCCTTTCTCTGTTCTACTAGCCCTTCAAAATTTTTTAGGATTAGAATGTTTGTTTTATTATTTTTTTTAAAGATTTTATTTATTTGTCAGAGAGCACAAAACAGGGGGATTGGCAGGCAGAGGGAGAAGCAGGTTCCCCACTGAGCAAGGAGCCCAATGTGGGACTCAATCCCAGGACCCTGGGACCATGACCTGAGCCAAAGGCAGACGCTAAACCGACTGAGCCACCCAGATGTCCCTAGAATGTTTGTTTCAAAGGTGTGTTAAAAACTTGATTTAGGGCGCCTGGGTGGCTCAGTTGGTTAAGCGACTGCCTTCGGCTCAGGTCATGATCCTGGAGTCCCTGGATCGAGTCCCACATCGGGCTCCCTGCTCGGCAGGGAGTCTGCTTCTCCCTCTCCCACTCCCCCTCCCACTCCCCCTGCTTGTGTCCCCTCTCTCGCTGTGTCTTTCTCTATCAAATAAATAAATAAAATCTTTAAAAATAAATAAAAATAAAAATAAAAATAAAAACTTGATTTAACTAGGGTGACGGGCATTAAGGAGGGCAACGTGATGTGATGAACACCAGGTATTATAAGCAACTGATGAATTACTGAACTCTACATCCGAAACTAATGATGTACTATATGTTGGCTAACTGAATTTAAATTAAAAAAACTTAATTTAACTATAAAATAGATGTTTATCAAATTTTCCTCATATGCTACTCATTATAAAATCTGATATAGTATTTTCTCACCAGTCCATCATTTTAAATTTTAAGAATGTTTAGGTATACTTCTCATGCTTTTAAGTCGGTATTTTGTCTGGAAAAAAAACCCAAAAAACCATCAAAGTAAAATCTCAGTAGTTATTTGGAGTTATTCTCCTTAGAAAACAGGTTGCTACAAATATATACTTTTATAAGAAGTAAATAACTGGCCAAACAGAGTCAAACTGGTTAGTTAGATCTAAACATCAGACTCTATGATCAAACAATCAGCCACAGAAAGAAAATCCTCTGGGGATGTATGTTGATTTAGGAAATGATTTCAGAAACCAGTATGATTTCTGTTAGCAAACAGGGTAGGATTCAGATGAAAATAATTTAAAATGCATTACTTACTTTTGCAAATAACTCTTGTTGCTGTCTTAATAATTCTTCCTCAGGAATGCCAAGGTTTTCCAAACGAGAACTGGCCTTTCTTCTCTTTAATGCTACAGTCTTGCATTCTTGTAAGACTTCCTTTACTTCACTGATATATGAGCCAAAGCCCAAACTTTCTAGTGCTAGGGAAATGAAAATAGGAAAACATGAAAGAGTGATAAAATTTAGTCTTTCCCCCATCTATGGAACACTAAGCTTTTGTGGGGGTTTTTTGGGGAGGGGGCTGCTGTCTTGTAATAATTTTACCTATTTTATAGTTGGACAGCAACTATCTGAATGGCTAGATCCATTTTATCAACTTTCTTAATATTAAATTGCAAATTAGATAAAACTTGAGGAACATTTAACAGCATAGGTCTTTCCTTTTCCCTTTCTTTCTAACTTTTTAAAAACCAAAGCATTTCCTGTGAGAAAAAAAAGTCCAATGTAAGAATATGTGTTTTTAATAAGAAAACATTTTTCCTATACCACTCATTGTAAATCAAACATCATTAACTCAGTCACTTTTTCAAAGAATACAAAAAAAGGAAATATTTGGAATCTATTTGTTAATAACATATTTTGTGCCATTTGGCTTAGAAAAACTAGGCTGGTAACACATGTTCTAAGTGTCAGTAGGATAGGATGAAAGAATAGATAAGTTCTTTTGTACAATATATCAACAGAAAACTATTTTTAGCAAAGACACTCAAACTGCCAAGTTTAAAAAATACTGGTGGAAATAACTTATGAAATTCAGCATTTATATTCAGCCAACAAGTTTCCCTTGAAAATAAAATTTAACAGGAAGCACTATAAAAACATTTCAAGTGATGTGGCAGAAAACTGGGATAAAGGAAAACTATAAGGATAGAAGTATTAACAAATAATTCTCTCCCTTTATTTTTTCACGCTTAAAAGGAAAATTTTATAATAATGCACTTTCTAAATGCCTTCTGTAATCAAGACAAAGCATTAAGTTTCCTTTTGGCTCACAGCAATTAAAATTATATTTTACAGTTTACTATCTGTTGATATCTCCAAAGGCATTTTTGGTTTTTTGTGTGTTTTTTTGACATTTTTGTTTTCTGACCCAATGATGAAATATAGGTGGTGAAAAACATAGTAAATGAACTTAACTTAGTTCATCAGTTCTTGTAGTTTTTCAACAATTATGATGAACCAGAGTGCCCTCAGTAAAGATACCCTGAATTCTAACATCAGGGATTTGCTCTTCAGGGAGAATACCAAATACACCTTTATGAATACACATTCCCCCCTGTGTAAGCTGTGGTTTTTAAGACATTTTGAAATGATTAATAACTTTAATTACTTCAAATATTAAGCTGTTTGCATCAACCTTCTTTAGAAATAATCTGATGCCAAAAAGCATAGTACTATTACTTGAACTTTAAGTATATTAACTTATTGCCCCTTTTCACCCTCCAAAAAACTTCAATAAAGCATTACTCTGAGTTCTGTATATCAAAATACACTTAATTCTTGGCCTCAAGGAGCTTGGGGTACAGTGGAAAATTAAGTGAAGATTAGGCAACCTGCATTTTTTATTTGAATTGACAGACGGATTATTAAGCGTCAACGACAGAAGTTTTTCTTTTATTCTCCTTTTTAAAGGCATGAACATAACAGTATATTTTCAGTAATATTGGCTGGAGATGATACCAAAACCAAGAACGGCTTATGGTTTCCTCCCACATTCTGAAGAAAGTCTTATTTCCTTAGTGTACACCAAGTTTCTCCAGGATGTAGCCCCACCTTCCAGCTTTATTTCTGCCATTAAATCCCTGCATACTTATGCTAAATCTGACAGCTCAGTGTTTCCCAGCAGACATCAGTTTCCCACATTCATCCTGATGGTAATGCATTCATGGCTCAAATCAAACTCCATCTTCAAATTAAGCTTGCCTGATCCTTCTATACAGAAGTAATCTCCCCCTTGTAAAATCAGACAGATATCTTAGAATTTGAAATTTGGTTGTCAATATATTCATATAACCTTCAATACATATCTCCAAGCTTCAGTTTTCCTTCTCTGAGAATAGCATCTATTTTATATCTTCCTAAAACATATGCAGTTATAGTGGTTATGCATGTAGGCCCTAAGGCTGACAGACTGATCCCAGCTCTGCCTCATATCAGCTGTGTGACCCTAGATAAATTCCTTCACCTCTGTGCGTCTAAAACAAGAATAACAGTACCTTTATCTCATCAGATCAGGTTACTGTGAAGAATAAATGAATTAATATAAACAAAGAGCTTAGAACAGAGGATGGCCCATAGAATGAGCAAATAAAGTACTCACTATTATATTTTTATTATTTTTGGATGTGAGAATAATCTCAATAAACAAGTAATCTAAGGCATTTAACAGTGTCTAGCACATAAGATTAGCTTAACCACTTGGACTATGTATTACTCATCTTTATTTTTTTTCTTACATTTAAAAGAGTGCCCTACCAAAAAAAAAATTAATTAAAAAAAAATAAAAGAGTGCCCTGATAAGTGTACAGGACCTAAATAAATGTAGAGATATGCAGTATCACACTAAATTCAAGTTGAACGAATATATTTGTAATATAAAATATTAAAATTTATAAAATTAACAAATCAACACAATGGAGACAACTCTTCAAAACATCATGAATTACTAGACTAGACATCAAAAAAAAAAATCCAATCCAAACTACCTTTAACCATGGATGGCTTGAATTAAAAATTAAAAAGAAAACAAAGAATTCACCTTTAAAAACACCTAAGGTTAAGAGCACTGCTTTCAAAAAATTTGCAAGTAAATCCAAGGTTAATATTTAATATTATTCAAAGAGCTTCCATATACAAATCTGTACTCTCAATAAAATGGCTCAACGGGAAGAGCCATAAATTTAATTTCAAAAACTATACTGACTTTAATCCAAATTTTAAATACATTTTGGCTAACAGATAGCCGTAAGTGGTTATAGTATCTTCTAAACAAGGAGATGTTTTACATCATTTGTTACCATGTAGTAATACTCATTCCCATTTTACACAAAGGAGAATCTTAAAGGATAAGGGAAATGACTCATAAGCAGGGCCATCATTTGCAGTGGTGCAGGTTATTTAGTGCACAATAGTACCATATCTAAGGAGGGCCATTCCTACTGTAAACATAGATTTGTATGTTTATTATGGCACTTTTCTGGCAGATAGTAGTAAAGGTTTGTAAGGAAAAAGTGCCTTTTTCTAGCTTGTGTAAAGAGACTTAATGGACTGTTACGGCCCTGGCTCTAGGGATCTGAGAGTAAAAGCCAGAAAAGAAAAAAAAAAAAAAAATTGTGGGTAAAACACATACATCACTTGCTCCTCAGAGATCTGTCTGCTACCTTCTGCCATGTATTTTAAAACTATACCCAGAAAAGTGCATGGTATATTAGGGGAAAAAAACACTTGGCACATTTTTCAATTTGAAAGACAGATGTTAACAAGACAAACACTTAAAAAAAGAAAGGTAAAACTTCCATCCAGCAACAATAATTCTAATATAGTCTTATCTTATTTTATAAAAGTGATATAATCTTAGAAAGTTTTGTTATAACAAGACTTTGTGTGACCTGTATAATGCAGGTTTTTCATTAAAAAATTAAAATACATAAAATAGCGTTCTCAAATTTCTCTATTTTCTTTTGTTTATATGTTAAGGGCAGGGGGGTGATGTAGTTCACTCAAATATATTTAGAGGATAATATAGGCCAATGTGACTTCTTGGCTCATGAGCCTGGCAAAGGTTTCTGAAGACCCTTAACCATGTCCTCTATGGATCACTATTCCTGGGAATCTGGGACAATAATGAGAGACTGATAGCAGAGCAGGAACCAAATATCATCCATCTTTCTTTTTTTTTTTAAGATTTTATTTATTTATTTGACAGAGAGAGACACAGTGAGAGAGGGAACACAAGCAGGGGGAGTGGGAGAGGGAGAAGCAGGCTTCCCGCCGAGCAGGGAGCCTGATGCGGGACTCGATTCCAGGACCCTGGGATCATGACCTGAGCCGAAGGCAGGCGCTTAACGACTGAGCCACCCAGGCGCCCCATCATCCATCTTTCTATCCTTAGCAGTATCTAATACAGTGCCAAGTACCTAGTAGTATTCAAAAGAAATTGTTGGGTGGCAGAAGGAAAATAAAAATGAAAGATATATCAGTTTTAAGGAAAATAATAAAATGCCAACTTGAAAAGAACAATGCCATATACAATGTGTCCCTTTGGAAAAAAATATGAGCATGCATGATTATTTAGGTAATACAGTATCATTCTCCTTATTATTACAACTTCTCTGCAATCACTCAGATTCTCTGATTTTTAAAAACTGCTTCACATCCACTTTCTAAAATAGACTGTGGTTTAGGCTTTATAGCAAATCTACTCAAACTATGGTCCGTGAACTTGTACCAGAACTGCTCATAATGGTCTGCAATGGGTTAAGTATGAAAATCAAAGTAAGCATTTTGGAACCTTCACAGCAAAACTGTAACTACGTGGGGGTGATGGATGTGTTAGATAACCTTACTGTGGTATCATTTCACAAATATATACATATATCAAATCATTATGTTGTACACCTTAATCTTACACAATGTTATGTCAATTATATCTCAGTAAAGCTGGAAAAAAAAAGAATCTTCATAGCAACTTGACAGTAATTTTATGTCTACTAAATCTAACAACAAAAATTGAACTTTTGTCTTTTTTAAATTTTGTTTATCTACTGATCCATTTTTACTGTGTTTTACAAAAGTACCAGTGTGAGAGGGACTGAATTTTTAAAAATCCTTTAACACAGATAGCTTGGAGAAACTCAATTTCTGAAGAAGCAAATCTTCAGAGACTTTTTCAAACTTTCACTACTTTCAGTTACTATTGTTATAAATGTGGGGGTGGGGAATTTATCAGGAGATTAAAAATGAAGAAAAAAAAAAGTCCCTCAAAATATCCTTACTTACACTTTGGCTTTAACAAATGGCATCATGCTGTAAGATTAAACATAACAGACTTCCAGCTTTATGTTTCAATCAGTACCATTATAATTTTAAAAATTATTATTTATTAGAGCATATCATCTAAGGGTCTCAACCTCAACTGATTCTCAATAAATGCAAGTAATACCTGAAACAATTAGGTATTATTTATACATAAATGGGGAAACCTTTAACAGATTTGCATAAGGCCAAAGACTTTCCAGTGTAGAACTTGCCACTCTTAACTCAATGTCAGCTCTTTCTGTAATACAACAGACTATGTTAAAATTCATTTAAGAATATGTGTTCACAGGGGTGCCTGGGTGGCTCAGTCGGTTAAGCATCTGACTCTCCATTTCAGCTCAGGTCATGATCTCAGCATCCTGAGATCAAGCCCCAGGATGGGGCTTGAAATTCTCTCTCTCCCTCTCCCCCTGCCCCCTCCCCCCGACTCTCTCTAAAATAAATACATCTTAAAAAAAAAAAAAAAAAGAATATGTGTTCACAGAAACCAGCAATGACATAAAAGGAACACCTTTTATAGCTTAGAACCCCTTTGTGTATCTGTGATCTTCAATACAAAGTCCACTTTCTTAAAATAAACATAACATTTAGAAATTTTTTTTGAATTTAACTATTTCAAAGATTTTCTGGCAATAAAATTATTTCAACTTTAGTAACTTGCATTCTACAGAACTGCCTCAAATGCTTAATTTGCTCTGACAAGGTAAAGCAAAGTAGCAAGTGAAAAATGACATGTCCTAAAGCAAAATCTCGTTCATTAAACTTATTACTAGAAAATCTAAACTTCAACATGTGAGATTCATACAACTTTAAATATACATTATTATTCCACTTGGATATATCCTACATACCAAAATAATCAGTGCTTACAAAATAATCCTACATACCAAAAAAAAATGTCGTTATCTACCATGATTTAGCAAGCTTTCCAGAATTAATCTGTTAAACACCTAAAAAAATACACACCCTAAGGATTTCTTTTTAAAAATGTAACCACTCAAGACAAAAATTATTTAAAATGATTAAGGAATGTGAGATTAATACAAGATGATAAATGTATATATTTTATGCCCCTAACTGGAGAGAACTGGGGGCAAAAATGGTAGGGCCTTATCTACTTAACAACAGCAATGTTACCCAAAAAACGGGTAAATTTGTAAGAGTATAACAGGTCAATGGATGATTTATTTTTCCCCCAATGATTTTTTAAAAAAATTAATCAATCATCCTCAGTACACAAAGGAAAATGCTTTCACTGGAACTTTCTGACTCACACCTTAAACTGAATTTAGCATATTCCAAAGTTGAGCTATTTAGCATAGTGCACGCTACAGCTGCACTTTTATTCCATCATGTCAATCAGAAATCTAAATATATCCTAGAAAAGAATAAACTACCCAAGAAGACAGATTGTAATGTGTTATTAGATTTTTGGAATGACCCCACTTCTGTGTTGTAAACAAATGTTTAGGCAGATCCTTTAGAAATCTTGTGCAATTTTCATTAGAAAGGCAATGTTGATAAAAGATTCTTTTTCTTTTTTATGAGTTGTAAAAGGAAATTGTAGCTATCTGTGTTGGATAATCTTATGAAAGACTTATGACAATTGTACATACAATGTAAAAATAAAACACAAAACATAGAGAACTTGACTTTCATTGTACTTGCCAGAGTACTCAGCACACCAAACAAGTAGAAAAAAATACTAGCTTTAAAATCAAGTATCATTTTTCCTAGAGATTTTTTTTCCTCCTCATGTACTGAAGTGGAAATAGCAGAGTATACTTAAATCTACCTTCCACACATCATTAAGTACCAAAAATGAATCATTTAATTCTTTTGTCAATATTGACAGTAAAATATTGGATATGGTGAATACAAGCAGATGTGTTCTCTACTTCAGAATAATAGGAAAGTCACCTTTAAAAAGTTAAATTATAAAAAATAAAATGGTAGACAACTGTCTGCCTACTAAAATGATTATTCATGATTTTTTGACTTGAAATGCAATAACAAATTGTTAGAATTTTATAAAAGGCAAATAGTCACCTCAAATCGAATACAACTTTTTCATAAGAGTATATGTAAGTGCTCTCAAAAAATTAGGACTAGTAAATACGTCTCCCTATGCCTGAAACAAACTATCAAAATGTAGTCCCCCAAATCCCTACTACTGGACTAAATCCTTTCCAAGATAAGAAACGATTGAAACTTTCGGAAATGCTGTTCAATAAAAGCTTAGGTGTATACATCTAAATGGGAATGGCAGCAGGAAAGGACAGGGAAATGTTCCATGAAAAAAATCTCTTACAACCTTTCAATCCAAGCTTTAAAAATTTATCTCCATAGAGCAAAGCAAGCTACACAAAAGAAAAACTAAGAGAGAGAAAAAAGAAGGAAAAAGGAAAGAAGAAAGAAGATAAAGATCATCTGCCCTTTTCTTACAGTATAGAACTGGAGAGTTTTATTAACTTGATGAATGGGAGGACCACTGAACCATTTTTTTTTAAAGATTTTATTTATTTATTTGACAGAGAAAGACACAGCGAGAGAGGGAACACAAGCAAGGGGAGTGGGAGAGGGAGAAGCAGACTCCCCGCTGAGCAGGGAGCCCGATGCGGGGCTCGATCCCAGGACCCTGGGATCATGACCTGAGCCAAAAGCAGACGCTTAACGACTGAGCCACCCAGGTGCCCCCCACTGAACCATTTTTAAAGCAGAAAATATACTGTCTTTATTCAACATCACCAAACTTTACAATGTTGAACACACTTATGTCAAGAATTCTTTTACTCGTGTTCAGAAAATTTATCTTTTCCTCTACACTGGTAAAAAGGTCGGGTGGGGAAAGGGTGCTGCCTCTCTCGCTTGAAGTTCCTGTCTGAATTTTCACTTTCCAAGGGAGAACTCTGGGTTCCTTTCTCAGTTGTCACGGTCGAGGTTCCACTTTAGGCAGACAACTTCTCAGTTGTGATGTCTGGGTTCAACTTTAGGCAGGCAAAATTCTTGTTGCTTCGGCTTACCTGGCCGTAAAGTGAGACGGCAACTAACTTTCTCTTTGGAGGATGTGAGCTGACCTAAACGCTTGCAATCCGTACTTGTACTCGCTGGATGAAAAGCACCACAATACTACACAGGAGTTTCTTAAGGCACCGGCTGCTTCCACGCCCGCGTGGCTTCCCCCCACCCCCCCGCCCCGTCTGCCAGTACTTATCAGGGGAGAGGAATGAATGCTTTGACATGAACGGGTCACGCGACTAGCAGGCTGTCCCCGACCCTCATTTAAACAAAACCCCACACCTACCACTTACCTTGTATGACGTGCTCGGGTGAGATGGTCTTCTTTTCCGATTTGTTGCAAATCTCATTGGCTTCAGAAGATATGAGGTGAATGAATTCAGTGCAGCAGTTCACCACCAGCTCCCGGGCATCGTTGGCCACCCGGACGTTGGGGAGAGTCTCTTTGATCATCTTATTGATAGCAGCTCTAGGTATAGTGAGATCATCATCGTTGCCAGATGAGGAAGCCATCGTATCTCCCTCTCTCGCGCGCCCCGACTTTTAAAAACTCCCCAGCTCTGGTGCACTATTCCGCGAATTTTTCAAAAGGCTGCCCTCAAAAGTGTGATCCCAGGAGCGCCAAGAAAAGAGGGTGCAGAAAATGAAGGGAGGTGGGGAGGAGCCGGTTCGTGAGGGTGGGGGAACACCCGTGTGAGAGATTTAGGGCGAGACTGGGAAGGAGGTCGGGGCGCTGAGGATTACGGGGACAGCACTGCCCAGGTCGGAGAGGAGAAAGCAAAGGTGGTCCAGAAATTTGAGCACTGGGGAACCACCTTCGTGTCCCCTCAGAGGAGCGGGCGCTGTCGCCTAACCGCGGTCCCCAACCGCGCCGGAGCAGAGGCAAGGTCCAGGGGCACTGGCCTCACCGCGGTACTGGGCGGACACCCAGCGGGCTTGGCTCTAAAGAGCCGGAGCCCCCGCTGCCGCCGCCGCCAGCAGCCGCTGCCGCCGCCTCTGCCAAACCATCCTTCAGACACCCGCGCCGCCGCCTCACAACATGTCGGCCGCGGCCGCTGCTGGAACCGTGGCGGCCGCCTGGGAACGAATACAGACAGAGCCGGGCACAAGGGGAGCGACAGTAGCGGCCGCCGTGGCCGTTTAGCCCGAACGCAGATCGTGGAAGCCGAATCCGCGGCAACGGTGGTCCCTCCAGAGGCCAAGGAAGCAGGTTTGCTGGAAGCCTCTCCCGACACCCTTTGCGCTACCGGAAGCCTCACCCCCTCCTCGTCCCCCCACCCTTCGCAGACCGACTTCCGGGTGTGGCTGCAGCCCTTCCCCCACCCGCCCCGGCGAAAACAGCCAGTCCTCGCAGCCAGCAGCTTCCGCTTGCCGTCGTCTCGGCACGCGCCTCAGAATCCCAACCCCTGCGCTGGGACCGCAGCCGGGCGAGCGTGCGCCTCGTGGTACCGGAGATCCCCTGCGCACGCGCTTGCTCTGGGGCTGCGGCGCCGACTGGGGATGGGGCGAGGGTGGGTCCCCTCTACCATCTCAACCAGCTGAGGCCTCGAAACCCTCTCCCGGCCTTGTGTGAGGACATAGGAGCGCTGGATTTCGTCTAAGGAACACTCTTTGCCATCCTTAAAGAGCGCAAACTGGGATTGAAAGAAAGAGGCCCGGGTTCGGGAATGAGAGGGGAAAGCAGAACGTTGTGTGCCGGTCTCCATCGTCCGGAAGAAAGGCTTTTGATGTTATCTAATAGACGTTGTGCGGATCAAAGCTCTTTATGGTCCTTTACCCATTTCCTTGTTTAATGGGAAATGAAACATTCAGAGAAGTGGCTTGCTAATAACTAAGCCAGAAACTAGAAGATGCAACGTAGTGGAAATGAGTAGCGTACAATGAGCCACGTTAAGAGGTTCCAGTTTAGCCATTTTTCATGTTGTATTGCACGTTGGCTTCTGGAAAGGGTGGGGGAAAAAGTAAAAGTATCAAGCAACTCTCATCTTTGCTTCTCTCCAGGGCGACTTGTAGTATATGTCAGGGTCTTCACAAAATTTGCCGTACTGTCATTTGGAAGAAGAGGCTATGTTGTGAAGAGTGGGGTGTTGCAATTTCTAAAAAGTAAAGGATCCCGTTTAGGTCACTTTGGGCGCTTTAGATACATTGTTCTTGATACATTGGACAGCAACTGGTTTGTTTGAAATGTTTCCTTAAAACGTTTTATTTCCGTCTAAGACCTAGATGAGGCACCTGGAGGAAATCTTAGTTAACTACACTTTTTTGGTTTAGCAATTTCTCCAGTACGGGTTTCTTTAATTTGTAAAGTATAGATGCTTGTTTTTCTAAGTTTAGTCAAAACAAAATTTCTTTGATAAAACCATATTTTTAATTTTTTTCAAGATAGGAATTTGAAATTCTTGGTTCAGTTGGCACTTTATGAAGTGTTTTTGTAAGTTTACTGTCCGTTTAAAGAGTTATATTGTCTAAGTTTATCTTGGTCTTACCGAGTGTATTAGTCTGAAAAAGCTAGCTAGCAAAAAATGTTCCCAGAGTTATCACATTGTTGCTGACCCAAATCTCATTTCTGAAAAAAATGTCATAATGATAATCTTGCTTTTTTATGTAACATTTATGCTATGTGGACTTATAGGCTAATGATAACATAGATCTATAGAGCACATGTGAAGTTGTTATTCCAGTAATAGTTTATTACTACAGGTTCTGTGGTGGCATAAGCATGAAATATGTAGTAAAGAGACCTAGGTTACAGTCCCAGGTTTTTGTTACTTTAGACAGGTCACTGAGCCTCATTTTCTTCAACTAGAAATGGAAATATTATATAATTCACAGGATTCAAAGTCAAATAAGACTGTATGTAAAAGCAATTTTAACATTATGATGAATTAATATAGATGTTAGTGTTCATTATTATCATCTTTATCAGGTCTGGGCAGCCTTCAACCAATGATAAACCATACATAATACGGCTGGAGAGAAAATTTAATTAAATTTAATAGCGTGAGATGTTGGGGTGCCTGGGTGGCTCAGTCGGTTGAGCGTCCTACCCTTGATTTCAGCTCAGGTCATGATCTCAGGGTTGTGGAATCGAGCTCGTCCTCAGGCTCCACGTTCAACATGGAGTCTGCTTATCCCTCTCCCTCTGCTCCTCCCCGCTCCCCTCTCACTCTCCCTCCCTCTCTCTCTCTCAAATAAATAAATGAATAAAATCTTTTTAAAAATAGTGTGAGATGTCATGAAATATGCTAACCTGGATCC
This sequence comes from Mirounga angustirostris, assembly GCF_029215605.1. Lineage (NCBI taxonomy): Eukaryota > Metazoa > Chordata > Mammalia > Carnivora > Phocidae > Mirounga > Mirounga angustirostris. Next base: position 112,673,560 of record NW_026991712.1, read on the forward strand.
CATATTTAAATTGTTATTTATAGTACAATATATCCCTAGTGTAAATAGGCTTTTGAAAACAAGGATAATGTCTCCATAATAAGCTTAAGAGTTTTAAGAGTGCATATATGTGAAACATTTTTTTTCATGGTATTTCAAGATTTATGATATGAAAAAAACACAACAGAGCTATTTCTTATAATGAAGTAGCCTAACTCTATAGTAGTTATCTTAAAACGTGTTCATTCATAGCTGCCCAGGTTTTTAGCTAAAATTACTGACAATAATCTATAACATTTGTAATCTGAAGCTTAACGTTTAGAAAAGCAAATAACAGGGTGCCTGGGTGGCTCAGTCCGTTGGGCTTCTGCCTTCGGCTCAGGTCATGATCCCAGGGTCCTGGGATCGAGCCCTGCATCGGGCTCCCTGCTCTGCGGGAGGCCTGCTCCTCCCTCTCCCACTCCCCCTGCTTGTGTTCCCTCTCTCGCTATCTCTCTGTCAAATAAATAAATAAATAAAATTTAAAAAAAACACAACACTCTCCATTATGTTCATTTGTCATTGCTAACAGACCAATTGCTAATTGGTGATAATGCAAATAAAAAAATAACATCTACTATGTACTTCTTCCTTAGCACTGTGCTAAGTGCTTTCACCTGTATTTAACCTAAGTACTTTTATCTGTATTATCTCATTTAATCCTCAGAGCAACTTTATTTGCTAGATACAGTTTTAATCTCCATTTTTCAGATAAGGAAAGTGAAGCTTGGAGAAGCTAAATAACTTTCCTGAGTTCCATGTAACAGTCAGGATAGGCTAGATTATGTTGCAAGAATAAATAACTCCCAAATCTCAAAAGGTTTATTTCTTGCTCATGTTACGGGTTCATCATGGGTCAGGAAAAGGATTTAACATATAGTAATCACTCAAGAATCCAGTGGAGCTGTTGGGAAGAAGTAATGAAGGAGTCTTGAAAGATAGGCTTTTGACAGGTGGAGAGAAAGGGAGGAAGTATGTGTGTTCAAAGCAACAACAAAGTTGTAGAGACAGAAATTGTTCTGGGAACAGTGAGGGGATCGCCTTAATTGGAGTAAAGCATTTGTGTTATACATTAGTGAGAGAGAAGTGAGACAGCCAAACACATAAGGCAGCAGAAGTTAGGAAGTATTAACAGCAAGAGAAGCAAGGAGAAAAGCTTTAGGACCTCAAACACGTCAGAGAGCCCAACAAAATAACTGGATTGCTAGAATATTAGTGTATTCTGCTTTCAAAATAGACAGTAAGACTCCATGAAACAGTCTCCTGTGCTTCTTTATTTTCTGTATATCTTCATAATAGTCTTCTAAAAGTCCTTATTTTCTGTTATACTCAACTTGAAAAAGCCCAACTCATTCAAAGCCTTTGGCTTCAGATCTGGGTTTGGTCCCCACTCTGCCACTCAACTAACTGTAATATAGGCAGTGTATTTAAGCTGTGCCTTGATTTTTCTGATCTATAAAATAAGGATAAAAATAGCTGCTTCACAAGGTGTTTTAAAGATCAAATGACAGAATGAATACAAAGTCTTTAGCCCAGAACTGCAACGTTCATAAATGGTAGCAGTTGTTAAAAAATAATCATCATTACACTGAAGGAATATCATAATGGGATTGAAAAGAAAAGTGATTCCAAGAACTATTTCACAGAAAGAGCTGGGAGAACCTGATAGTTTGATTCCTAGATAGTCAAGGAAACAGATTAGTCAAATACAGTTACAAGATTTTTAACCTCAGAAACTGAGATTAGATTATCTGCTAAAAGTTTTCATATTCCCTGTTTCATTTAATTTTCAGGTATTCATACAAAAAGGTGTTTTGACATATAGGAAAAGAGTTTTAGAGAGATTTACTAATTTGTTCAAAGTCTCACAGTAATGGAGCTGGAATTTGAAAATAGGTTGTTATTTAACTCTGAAGCTTAGGCCATTTTCAATATGGTAACTATCTCCAAATTAGAAAGGAAAAAAAAAAGCATATTCACTCTGGCACTTAAAAAATATAAAGCACTTTCTTATGTATTTGGTTTTCATCACCAGTCATTAATCCCATCTTATAGATGGGAAAATAAAAACTTAACAAGATTATTTACGGTCACAGAGTAAGTAAATGGCAGATTGGGAATGCAACCCAAGCTTTCTGACTCCAAAACCTAAGGTCTTTCCAACATCCTTTTAAGGAGTCTGGAGTTTCTTCTGTAGACAGTGGAAAGAGCCAGTGAGCATTTTTGAGAAGAGGCATGACATAAATGTTTAAAAATATTAGTTTGGGATATCATGTGGGATGGACTGGAATGGAGAGAGACAGGACACTAGTCACTAGGCTATTTCAAAAACAAGCTAATAATGATGTAGACCTGAACAAAGAGATTCAGTGATAATAAGATAGAGGAAACAAATCAGAGGCATTTGGAAACAGAATTTATAGGACTGCGTCTGCAGTGAGGTAGGAGAAGTAAATAGTACAGTCAGCGAGTGTCTGGTTTGTTCATTTCTGCATCCCCAGGGCCAGCATAGTTCCCAGCACATGTTAGGCACTAAATAAGTATTTGTTAACTCTAGAAGTAGGCAAAGTCTTTTAAGGGTGGTAGAGTAAAAAAGGTGTCCAAAACCAAAAAGCCGAAAAAAGACAATTATCTCAGGGAATTCTTGATAGAAATACAAAAAGCATACTGCAAAAGAAACCATGAAGGGGATGCCTGGATGGCTCAGTCAGTTAAGTGTCTGACTCTTGATTTCAGCTCAAGTCATGATCTCAGGGTTGTGAGATAGAGCCCAGCATTGGGCTCTGTCCTGGGTGTGGAGCCTGCTTAAGATTTGCATTTCGGGGCTCCTGGGTGGCTCAGTCGTTGAGTGTCTGCCTTTGGCTCAGGTCATGATCGTAGGGTCCTGGGATTGAGCCCTGCATTGGGCTCCCTGCTCAGCGGGAACCCTGCTTCTCCCTCTCCCACTCTCCCTGCTTGTGTTCCCTCTCTCGCTGTGTCTCTCTCTGTCAAATAAATAAAATCTTAAAAAAAAAAAAAAAGATTCGCCGTCTCTTCCTCTCCCTCCGCCCTCCTCTCGCTCTCTCTCTCTCTTTCTCTAAAAAATAAATCAGTTAATAAATTTAAAAAAAAAATTTTTTTTTTAAGATTTTATTTTATTTATTTGAGACACACACACAGAGACAGCTAGAGAGGGAACACAAGCAGGGGGAGTGAGAGAGGGAGAAGCAGGCTTCCCACGGAGCGGGGAGCCCGATGCGGGGCTCGATCCCAGGACCCCGGGATCATGACCTGAGCTGAAGGCAGACACCCAACGACTGAGCCACCCAGGCGCCCCTAAAAAATTTTTTTAAAGAAACCACGAGGGAAGAGTTCCAAGAGTGTGAAATGCCAGAGAGGCATTGTTGGAAGGGGATCAAACGTAGCGTCATTGAAATAAAAGGCCAATAGGAGAGAGCAGAAGTCAACACGTAAACAGTTAAAGAGAGGAATGAGGTGAAGAACTGGAGCCAAGGAGCATAGAGCACACCTTCTAAATTTGTTGGTAAAGGGAAAGAGGGCAATGGGATGACAGCTTGAGGGAGAAGCAAGGTCAAGGAAGAGTCGCAAAGGCTAGAAGACACATGAGGTTCAAGGGAAAATAGCCAGTGGAGAGGGGTAGATGGAAAATACAAGCAAAATAAGGTGTTAGGAAATGGAGGTGGATGAGCTTCAAAAAGCTCCAGTGGAGAGGTCAAGATTAGATACACATCTCTGGCACGTTTCACAGAGAAGAGAAATTGAATACAAGATTATAGGCGAGTGAAAATAGACAGTGATTGCAAAAGGAGATGAGCAGAAGACTAAGGAAATCTTTAGAGAATGATCACAGGCAAGGGCAAAGGAGTGGTCAGAAACATCGCAAGAAAGTTGTATAAATTCACGGTCACATAAACCAGTAGACAACTGACCGAATTTGACAAAAGTAAGAAGTAGCCAAAAGTGTCTAGTGTTGGGCGCCTGGGTGGCCCAGTCGGTTAAGCGACTGCCTTCTGCTCAGGTCATGATCCTGGAGTTCCTGGATCGAGTCCCGCATCGGGCTCCCTGCTTGGCAGGGAGCCTGCTTATGCCTCTGACCCTCCCCCCTCTCATGTGCTCTCTCTCTCTCATTCTCTCTGTCTCAAATAAATAAATAAATAAAATCTTAAAAAAAAAAGTGTCTAGTGTTGCAGAGTAAGGAATGAAGACTGGGAATAGATGGTGTTCATCTAGTGATATTTGTACAAGCAGTTCATGAACAGAAACCTTGGAAGTCCTTTTTGTCTATTCAGTTAAAGCTGATAAATTTCCATGGGTCAACTTTGCAACTAACTCAAACTTTTTAGGGTGAATAACAAATCCCTTTGTTTATAAGTGATACATTTAAAACATGATGCAAATAACTTTTTCTTTCAAAATGATGTGAATTTTGAAACTAATTTAATCGTGATGAGTCAATTTAAAAAACTTTTGAAGCAAGTGAAACTAGGAAGCCTATTTCTGTAAATCCCATTTGTTCATTCATACATTGCTTTTATCCAACAAATGTTTATTAGGTGTCCACCGTATACTTTGCTAAGTACTAGGAACCTGGGCAATAAACAAGAAAGACACCATCCTAGCCTTCATACTGAAAATAAAAATACCAAAGAAAAAAAAGCTGTATTTGTCCCAATGTTGGTAACAGCAGCAACAACAAAATAACCTAATAATAGAGAAACTATTAATTATAGTATAACTGTTTGAAGAGCTATTACATAATCATTAAAATAATTAAGTATGAGGGCGCCTGGGTGGCTCAGTCGTTAAGCGTCTGCCTTCGGCTCAGGTCATGATCCCAGGGTCCTGGGATCGAGCCCCACATCGGGCTCCCTGCTCCGCGGGAAGCCTGCTTCTCCCTCTCCCACTCCCCCTGCTTGTGTTCCCTCTCTCGCTGTGTCTCTCTGTCAAATAAATAAATAAAATCTTTAAAAATAATAATAATTAAGTATGAATATGGTACTTCCTTCTAATATTAAAACAAAATCCAACATTGTTGTTACTAGAACTCTATGAAAATACATATGCATGTGGGTAAAGGCTGAAAAGAAACATGAAAAATTAACATAGGCATGTTGGAATAGAGAGGTTATTGGTAATTTTACTTTTGATTTTCCTTTAAAGTATTTTAAAAATGCTAAATTAGTTTTTATAGTGTTTTATAGCAAGTAGTGAGAAATTTCATTTCTACTGATTTATAAATTTATCCAATCTTCGCATTCACAGTGGGACTCGTAAAAGCAGTCCTTGGATTTTAAATCTCTTGTTTAGCTAGCAAAGCTCTCAAGTTGGTAATCCCCAGGTGAAATTTAACTCACAAATATCGTACCAGTTATTTATTGCTACAAAAATGCGGCCTAACAACCATTTATTATTTCTTAGGAGTCAATGCGCTGTTAGTTGGGTAGCTCTTCTAGAATTAGCTGGGCTCACTCATTTTCTGAGTCAGCTGTGGGTTTGGTAGGTAGATTTTGGCTGAATGCTCATGTTTGGGGACCAGCTGTCTGTCCTTAGGTCTAGAAAGGCCTTGACTCTTTTCCATCTTTTCTCACATTCTTCAAGTAGGTGAGCCTGAACATGTTCTCATGATGAAACAGAAATTTTTACTCATTTATCCATTTACTTACTGGGTCTCCTATGTGTCAGGCACTGTAACAAGGAACCAAAGAAATAAAGTCAAATGAGAACTTGCCCCTTCAATGAAGGAGCTTGCCATCTAATGGGAGAGACAGGCAAGTAAACCAGGGACTACAGTGCAGAATGGTAAGTGCATGACTGTGGCATAATAGGCTGCATGGGCACAGTGGAGGGCCTTCCAAGTCAAAACAGATTTAAGTATGGAGTGATATGATTGAAAGTATCACAGAGGGTTGGGGCGCCTGGGTGGCTCAGTTGGTTGAGCACCTGCCTTCGGCTCAGGTCATGATCTCAGGGCCCTGGAGTGGAGCCCCTCTTTGGCTCCCTGATCAGCGGGGAGTCTGCTTCTTCCTGTCCCTCTGCCCTTCTCCCCACTCCTGCACTCGTGCTCTCTCTCTCTCAAGTACATAGAATCTTAAGAGAAAGAAAGCAGGAAAGAAAGAAAGAAAGAAAGAAAGAAAGAAAGAAAGAAAGAAAGAAAGAAAGAAAGAAAGAAAGAAAGAAAGAAAGAAGAAACAAAAAAAGAAGAAAGAAAGAAAAGAAAGAAAGAAGAAAGAAAAAAAGAAAGAAAGAAAGAAAGAAAGAAAGAAAGAAAGAAAGAAAGAAAGAAAGAAAGAAAGAAAGAAAGAAAAAGAAAGGAAAGAAAAGAAAGAAAGGTATCACAGAGGGGTAATCCTTGAGCAGGTTTTCAGGGAAATAGGATAAGCTCAGTGAACTAAAACATTGTGGCATTCTTGGTGAACTTTGACATTTTGGTTGAGGGTGTAGGGAAAGGAACATATGAAGAAGTAGCATGAGAGAAAGCTATTCAGGGAAGTATAGTAGTTAAGGTTCTTCTGATTACAAATAACGAATTCAGCTAGTTGACATTACCAGAATGATATCAGGGTATCGTACAGACTTTTGGGGATCGTATAACCAGGGTAATTCAGTAGTAGGAATCCAAAAACTCTTCCTGGTGGATTGTAAACAACTCCCTGTCTCTTTGCATTCTCAGCTCAAAATTTCAGTTTTCCGGGAGAGCAAGTCTGTTTGGCCAGTTTGGGTCAGATTTCTAGCCCCCATCCCTCAGCCATGACTAGACTCAAGTTATGTGTGGGGATGCTGGGAGGGAGGTGTCCCTATGAGCTGTTGTGGCTGGTCTAAGGGGAATCTGTTGTGTTTTATTATTTCTTTGCCTTTCCCCACATGTGCAATGAAAAAAAAATGCCTCCAACTTCTGTGATCTAGCCATTCTAGTACAAAAGCTTTGGGCAAGTTCTTTCCAAGCCCAAAGATACCTCCAAATGGTGGAAGGAATGTCTTGGGGTTATTGTTTTCCTGGTCCTGATCTCTGGGTGTAAAATGCCCATTCTTTCAGTTCTAGCACAGTCTCATTCAGGTGTGGTTCCTCATGGTCTTGCAATACAACAACTAAATGGTCAGTATAATTATGCCAGTATACTCTGTAAATAATTGCTGGGGACAGGGGTGGCAATGGTTGCTACAGAAAGAAAGGAAGAAGAAAACAAGGATAGTTCTTCATTTAAAAGGGAAAAAATAGAGTAATATTTTCGTCTCAGACATTCCAGCAATATATGTGCAGACTACTCATTCCTGCTACTGTTAATGAGAGTATAACTGGCCCATTCCAAGTTTCCTTGCTTGCAGCTAATGTCTCAGCTGACTGAGGATTTTGCCTACTAGGGTGATTTAAGCCTTCATTTCTGGAGGTCTAAGTCCTTGGTGATCATCAGCGTGGATTGTGTCAAACCAAACAAAGACAATGCAGCAGACTGGAGACAAGGCTGAGGTGGAAGGACAGGGAACCGATGTATATTTAGTTCCATAAATAGTCTCCGTTTTACAGATGATGAAGCCGAAGCATAGAGAGTTTAGATTAACTCTGTCTGGCTCTAGAACGACCCTTCTCCATAGTTACATTATATTGCCTCTGCACTCGGTGTGCACATTGAGTCTGGGCGCTCAGCCTTTTATACCCAGGATTAAGTCATGTCTTGGCTCTTCAACTTTAGCTAGCCTTGTGACCAAGAACAAGTTGCTTAATTTTTCTAAGTCTTTTCATCTGTAAAATGAAGATAGCCTTGTGCAGGGCACAATACTTATCATTTGATAAGTAGATTTGTAAAATGGTGGCCATTATTATTATTATTACTATTTCTTTTTAGAGAGGGAGAGTAGGGGGGAGGGGCAGAGAGAGAGGGAGAGAGAAAGAACCATAAGCAGTCTCCACACCCAGTGCTAAGCCCGATGTGGGGCTCTATCTAACGACACTGAGATCATGACCTGACCCAAAATCAAGAGTCGAATGCTTAAGGGGCTGAGCCGCCCAGGCGCCCCAGTGGCCATTATTATTAATTCAATAAAAATGTATTGAGCATACCATGGTAGGCACTGGATGTACAGTGGTGCATAAGATGGGCATAATTCCTGTGTTCCTGGATCTTTCAATAAAAAGGATCTGAACTAAGCCATTAAATGAAAATAGCAATGTGTGGTCTACAGATCTGCCTCCCTCACTTTGGATTATGAACACCAGGAGTGACATAAGGGAACATAACGAAGATTGTGAACTGAAGAGGACAGGTCAGGAAAGATTGTTCCAAGCCTGGAACAATCCAAAGGAAAGGGAGAAAGACAAGGAACAGGGGTGAAATCAGGAAAACTCCCAAGGGAAAGCATCATCACCTACTTAAGACTGGCAGGTAAATCTGGATTTTTTTTTTAAGATTTTATTTATTTTTTTGAGAGAGAGTGAGGGCAGGAGGGTGAGCACAAGTGGGGCGGGGGGAGGAGAGAAGGCGGGAGGAAGAAGCAGACTCCTTGCTGAGCAGGGAGCCCCATGTGGGCTCAATGGGGGGCTGGATCCCAGACCCTGAGATCATGACCTGAGCAGCTGCTTAACCAACTGAGCCACCCAGGCACCCCGGAAATCTGGATTTTATATGAAAAGTGGAGCGATTCTTGTCATGGAACAGAAAGTTAGAGTAGGTAAAATAGAAACGATCTGTGAGAGACCTGTGGAGCTGGAGTGGTAGATATTCTCAACACTCCATAGAAAGCATGATTAAAGGGAAGGAAATGAGAAACATTCATTAAAAAAAAATATAATAATCCTCAAGTCCTGATTTGGAGAACAGCCACAATTTGTAATTTGAGCCAACAGATAAAATCAAATTTGTCTCTCAGGGAGCGCAAAATAAGCCTTTTTCAGGCTAAATTCCCCTGGCACCTGGCTTGTTTTCTTCACTGTAAATGAGCACTGGGAAAAGAACAGGCTTTAGACATTCTGCCCGAACAATTCACAGACCATTTTCTTGGTAATCACTATGTAGCTCTTTTTTCAGTCAGGCTCACACACAGGATTTAATCTTGGTGTTTGATAGCAAGTATCATTTTTAACATTTATCAAATGTATGAAAATATCTCTAAAAGTGCCTTAGAATATACGTAAGGGAAGAAAAGTGATATATATATATATATCTCCATCTTTGAAGTGACCTAATATAAAATTATATAATATATAAAATATATAATATAAATATATAAAATATATAATATAAAATTCTGCAGATTCATCCTTATGATTGTGGTTATGTAATATGACCTAAATCACTGTCATGTTTAAAGCCAACATTTACCCAATGAGATCCTACATGGATTAAATGACCAATTACAGTATTTTCAGGAGCACCTGATCATAACTGACTTAATTGTGGCTATATGACAGGCAAAGTAGTTGAAAAAGTCATTGTTTCCAAGTAAATCCCAGTTGACAGTGTTTACCATCAAACCTGTCATCTTTACCAAAACTAAAAGTAGGTTCATTGGTTCAATCAGAAATATGTATTGTGATTTGTGTGTGTGTGCATGTGAATTTTTTTGTTCAGACCAAAGGAACATCTATAGCACAAAAATAGATCCAACTTTTACACGGATGCTTCTCTATGTGTTTGCAACTTCAATTTAAAAGGTAGCAAAGTTGATTTCAATTTCCACGGTATAATTATGTTGATTGTATTGGAAAAACATGAACCAATACATTTAAGATCTGTGAACACCTTATAGAAAGTTACCCATGTATATGAAATTTGTTGAGCACTTGACATTCATAAATAATATTTAGCTTCTGAATGATGATGATAAATATATACATTTATGCACTTACCATGCATAATACATTAAGAATATCTTATTGGCTTATTGAGCAAAATATGATCATAAAATATGTCATTACAGCCCAGATAGATAGCAATAAAAAATTTAAGATATTTAGATAAGTTTTTAGGTAAGATATTTAGATTTTTTTAAAAAGACATTTAAATTAAAATACTCAACAGCATAAATTGATTTTAGCAATGATATTGTTTTTTTTTATTTTTTTTATTTTTATTTTTTTTTAAAGATTTTATTTATTTATTTGAGACAGAGAGAGCACATGAGAGGGGGGAGGGTCAGAGGCAGAAGCAGGCTCCCTGCTGAGCAGGGAGCCCGATGCGGGACTCGATCCAGGGACTCCAGGATCTTGACCTGAGCCGAAGGCAGTCGCTTAACCAACTGAGCCACCCAGGCGCCCCTTAGCAATGATATTGTTATAAAATACTTTGAACATTCTCTGATTAAAAAAAAAAAAGAAACCAGAGATTCATTCAGTATCTTTCTGGCATTTGAAATACCATCTCTTCGTTTTCCATACAATTGCTGGTTGAGAGGGAAAATGATTAGATCTGTCAAGAAGCTCTATATTTTCACATTAAAATTCAAAGTTATTCTGACCCAAGTAGATAGATAAGCGGCATTCCTTTTTTTAAAAAGATATTATTTATTTATTTATTTATTTATTTAAGAGAAGGAGAGAGTATGAGCTGTGGGAGGGGCAGAGGGAGAGGGAGAAGCAGACTCCCCACTAAGGAGGGAGCCCCCATACGGGGCTTGATCCCAGGACATGGGGCTCGATCCCAGGACACGGGGCTCGATCCCAGGACACGCTCCAACCAAGGACCCCAGGATCATGACCTGCACTGAAGTCAGCCGCTTAACCGACTGAGCCACCCAGGCACCCCAATAAGTGGCATTCTTAATCAGTAAGGAAAGTATAAATTATACAATAAGTTAAGGAGCCAGTGCCCAATTGTTTGAAGGAAAGAAAACATATACCTTGTGCCAAAATAAATTCCTGGTGGATTAAAGATTTTAATATAAAAATATAATCATAATATTATTAAAAGAAAATATAAAAATACTTATATAATCTTGGAAATGGGAATTATATTGCATTAAATATAAAGCAAAAGATTGATTTTTAAAATACCTCAAAAAAAATGGAGCGCCTGGCTGGCTTAGTTGGTAGAGCATGCGACACTTCATTTCGGGGTTGTAAGCTCAAGCCCACGTTGGGTGTAGATAGTCCATAAAAATAAAATCTTATAAAAAAATAAATAAAATACGTAAAAAACTAAAAACTATTTCAGAAGTCACCAACAAATAAAAAGACAAATCCCAAACTGGAAGAGAAAAAAATTACCCCCAAATTAAAGGACAAATGCCAAACTAGAAAGAGGAAAATGTGGGGTGCCTGCCTGGCTGGCTCAGTAGGTAGAACATGCAACTCTTGATCTTGGGATCGTGAGTCTGAGCCTGCATTGTGGGTAGAGATTACATTAAAGGGGCGGGGAGGGACAAAGGGCTAAGAAGTCTTACAAATCAACAAGAAAAAGTTAAATAGAAAAATGGGTAAAGAACTTCTGCAGGTAAAATAGAAAAGAAAGACTAAAAAGGGTCACTAAAGATGAATATTTTTCGTTTTCATCAGTAATAAAAAATGTCTATTATAATGCTAACTTTGCCTATCTAATTGATAAGGATTATTTTAAAAGATAATATCCAGGGTTAGAGAGGACACTACATCTGTTCTCAATTGCTCTTTGACAAAATGTCTGAAAAATGCATACCTATTAACCAGCAAGTCAACTTCAAAATAATGCTAAGGAAATATACACTCGGGAAGTAACTAATGATATATTCCACAAGATGTTTATTGCAGTTTCCTTCCTTGCTTCTCCCCTCCCTCTCTCCTCCCCTATCTCTCTCTTTCTATCTCCTTTTTCTTTTGGGGTTTATGTTTGATATTGGTGAAAAACTGAAGAAATTAAAATGTCCAACAAAAGGGGTATTGGTTAAATAAAATATGCTAAATTCATTCAACAAAACATCTACACTAGTCAACCAATAAAAATGACAGTGTAGTAAATACAGTTAACCCTTGAACAATGAGAGAGTTAGGGGTGCTGACCCCATGCAGTTAAAAATCCATGTATAACTTTTGATTTCCCTCAAACTTAACTACTAATAGCCTACTGTTGACCAAAAGCCAATACCATAAACAGTCAATTAACACATATTTTGTATGTTATACGTATTATATACGGTATTCTTACAATAAAGTAAGCTAGAGAAAAGGAAATGTTATTAAAATCACAAGGAAAAGAAAATATATTTATATTACTGTACTTACTGAAAAAAAATCCACATATAAGTAGGCTCTCACAGTTCAAACCTGTCTTATTCAAGGGCCAACCGTATATTTAAAAAGTGTTCACCAATATATTGGTTATTTTTTTTTGCTTTTGTGATTTTTAAATTTTATTTTATTTTAATTCCAGCATAGTTAATATATAGTGTTTTATTAGTTTGAGGTGTACCAACTAGTGATTTAACAATTCCATACCACAATATACTGTTAAATAAAAAACTTGGGATACAGAGCAAAATGTATTGGCTGGGGAGTGGAGAGTTAGGGGAGTGGGAGTGCATCTTTCTATCTCTCTATCCTTCTCTCTCCGCCACCACCACACCCACAGATATACTTAATGGAAAGGTATTGGAAAGACATAATAAACTATGGGGAAGGGAGATTACTACATTATTAAATGTTCTTTTTGCCTGTCATTATTTTCTAATTTAACTATAAAGAACAGGAATTATTTTTTATAAGCAAACGTATTTTCTGCTTTTAAAGATTTTATTTTTGGGGCACCTGGGTGGCTCAGTCATTAAGTGTCTGCCTTCGGCTCAGGTCATGATCTTGGGGTCCTGGGATCAAGCCCCGCATCGGGCTCCCTGCTCAGCGGGAGGCCTGCTTCTCCCTCTCCCCCTCCCCCTGCTTGTGTTCCCCTCTCGCTGTGTCTCTCTCTGTCAAATAAATAAATAAAATAAAAATAAATAAATAAAATAAAGATTTTATTTTTTATTTATTTTAGAGATAGCACAGGAGTGAAGGGAGGGGAGCAGAGGGAGAGAGACAAGCAGACTCCCTGCTGAGCACGGAGCCCAGCACAGGGCTCAAAGCAAGGCTTGACATAGGGCTTGACCCCAGGACCCTGAGATCATGAGATCATGACCTGAGCTGAAATCAAGAGTCAGACGCTCAACTGACTGAGTCACCCAGGCGCCCTTAAACATATTTTCAAATTAAACATATAATGCTACTTAGTGGTTGCCTTTACATAATGTGTAAGAATCATCAATTAGCCAGTTAGTTAAGTATAGTTTCATTCCAATATCTTCGTAATTGGGATGCAAAATTGAGAAAAAAGCATTGAATCTTAAAATGCTATAGAATTGGCAGATCATTTTTCATTTCATAAGGTATTACTTATAATCACTATTTTTATTGTTGCTATGGGAATGTTTTATACACAACGATGCTGAAGTTAGGAATTTGTGTCCTGAAAAACATCAGAACATCAAATCTAAAGTAAATAATGATTTCCTCCTTTAAATATAACAAAGATGTGGGAAGAAGTAGTGGGCAAGAAGGCTCCGTGTTACCATGGAGATGATTACGCTCTCTCCGTGGTACAAACCACCCCCACTGTAGCTTCAGGGTCAATGACTCACAGAAAATGAGCTCACAGAAAAGTCAACAAATAAAGGCATGCCTGCTATCTGCACAAAAGAATTTTCATTATGCAGAGAAGTGCTGTAAAATAATATTCCGACAAATTAAGGAAAACCAATCTAAATTAGTGTTTTTAAAATTTTAATTGGGGAGTATTCAAGATGCATGAGAAGACAAATTCTTATCCCAGGTCACTCCAAAACAGATTAAAAATTGATTTGAACACGAATTAAAATCATTAAAGCAAAATCACAAAACCCTTCTATTAGTACTTCAATTATTTTTTAAAATCAGCATTTATTAAAACAATCCCCAGGGTAGTCTTGTAATTTATTAATTTTAAGGTTCTGTGTTAAACTCTGGGGCCAATCAAGGGAGCCAACAGTCTGGCTGAGGAACCAAGATAGCCATTCATCAATTCATTCATTTGTTCAGTAAAATTTATTGAGAACCTACTATGTGCCAAGCAATGTGCGAGGCATTGAGCATTAAAGAATACCTAAAACATGCCTCCTACCCTCAAAAAGTCACATTTAGAAGGAGAGAGATTTGTGAATAAATCACCACTATAGGGCCTATCTCAGTGACTGCCATACTGACTGCTCCTTCTAGCAGAACTTTTCCCATGTCTCCTGATGAATAAGTCCGGGGTGGCCATGTTCCGCACAGAGTGACCAGTCCACTTCTCTTTTTCAGCAGCTTTCCCTGCCATAGCTAGGAAAAAGGCCTTGGCCCAAAAAATTCCGCCAGACTGGGGCAGGGTAGTGATCAGATGATTTAAGAGTTCCAGTGTGAGATACAGAGGGCAGGTTAGTAGTTGGTAGGAGGAGCAGAAGTGGGAGCGGAAAAGATTCTTAGAGAGAGACTGTTATAAGCCTTCAAGGGACCAAAGTAATGAGAAGCAGAAGCTCTGCAGTACAGAAGAGATGAAAAGGGAGTTAGAAGCAGCAGCAGATGAGGGAGGAGAATGGAAAAATGGAGAGAACCGTGGTTACCTCATGGTGAAGGATCAGTGAACTACAATTGAAGAACGGCCAACGATATAACCCAGTTCTTCGGACTATGTTGATTCCTGAATGTTTACTTAATATAAGACAACCTTCATCATATGGCATTAAGGTAGAAAAGGAGGATTCAAAATTTCATAGTGATATCTGGGTGCAGCCACAACAGAATAAAGGATTTACCTCCCACAGTAAAAAACCATAAAACTGGATAAAATAAATGAAGCAACTGTTTTCAGACAGGAGCAGTAGACAGCACAGAGCTGTGATCCTTGAGAGAAAGGGAGCAAAGAAGGTGTTAATCACAGAGTGATTTGATGTTTACTTAATGAGCAAAGAAAATATTAAACATCTCTTTAGGAATAGTTTGCATGAATCCCCTTAATGTTCACTTTATTTCTAGAATCCCCCCCACATAATCTAGAAGCTCTCATATGTAATCCAACAAATGTATGATGATAGAGCATCAGTGTAACATGTTACACACTTCCACAAGCTTCCACAGGAGAGAGGTAGTTAACATCTGGCCAGTGCAACAGCAAGGGAGTTCCTTTCATAAAAATTAGAATATGGTCACTACGGTCCACTGTGGATTGTACAACTAACTTAATTCTCTTAGTCAAGCCCTATGTCAAGCCTTGTTTTGAGCCCTGTGTTGGGCTCCGTGCTCAGCAGGGAGTCTGCTTGTCTCTCTCCCTCTGCTCCCCTCCCTTCACTCCTGTGCTATCTCTAAATAAATAATTCTCTAGAAGTCTAACCTGTAATTCTCTAGAAGTCTAACCTGTAATTCTACAAAATATTTATAGATGATCAACAGTGAGTTCATACTTGGAAATAAACAAGGAACTCCACAGTATATGCTTTAATCTGCTTGGGTCAATAATATACCTGAGGGGCGCCTGGGTGGCTCAGCTGGTTAAGCAACTGCCTTCGGCTCAGGTCATGATCCTGGAGCCCCTGGATTGAGTCCCGCATCGGGCTCCCTGCTCAGCAGGGAGTCTGCTTCTCCCTCTCCTGCTCCCCCCTCTTGTGCTCTGTCTCTAAAATAAATAAATAAAATCTTTAAAAAAAAAATAATATACCTGAAATTCAGTAGCTCACTGTAAGGAAAGGCACACTATGCATTAACACTGAAGAAACCTTGTGAAAACAACGGGTAGAGTGATTGGCACTAAAACCTAATGCACTTTTGTAATAATGGAAATTTTTCTTAAAGCAGATATAAATAATCCTTATTTAAAAATGAAATACTGAAACATGTAAGTAGGGCTGTTACAGATAATAGTCATACATAACCTGCTAATTGTAGAAAATTGATTAGTGTTCCAATGTGTCTATTACTAATAAAAATGTATTAACCCCCTCTATGCTATTGAGATACAGGCTAAGCGGCGCCTGGGTGGCTCAGATGGTTGGGCAACTGCCTTCAGCTCAGGTCATGATCTCCAGGTCCTGGGACCATGCCTGCTCTATGGAGAGCCCGCTTCCCGCTCTCCCTCTGCCTGTCCCCCTGCTTGTACTCTTTCTGTCTCTCTCTCTCTCTCAAATGAATAAATAAAATCTTAAAAAAAAAGATACAGGCTGAGATTTTTGTAGGAAAGAGACACTCGTGTAACAAATTGGAGGTGAGCGCTCCAGGCTACTAAAGGGATGGATTTCTGCTCCATGAAGTCGTGTCGGATCCCAAGGTCCTTCAGTGTTTTTGCTCTGCCATCCCCTAGGGTGTTGTCCTCATTTACATGTCTAAGGTGGGGTTGAGTTTCAGCCTGGGAGAAGGGAGTAAGAGAAGCCCTGGAGGGCAAGCAGTTTCCTTTTAAGTAAAAGGTATGGAAGTTGCAAATCTCATGATCCAATGGTTAAGAACTTAGTTTCAGGGCCACACGTGGTGGCAAGGGGAGCTGGGAAATGCAGTCAGCCTAGGCAACCATGTACTCTACTCAAGCTCAATTATTATGGAAGAAAGGGAGGATGGATTTGGGGGACAGCTAATTGTCTACTACACTGCTACCTGGGCATCCACCACTGGCGGAGGTGTAACTAGGTTCAGGTTTTTGGAAGGAATTTTGGCAATATGCATCAAGAACCAAAACAACATACCTGTGCTTCCACTTAAGAGGAATTTGTCCTAAGAAAATAAAAAACTATGTGCCTGAAGATTTAGTTGTGAGGATGCTCATCACAAAGTAATGTTAATATCAGAAAAATTGAAAACCATCTAAGTATCTCAGTGCTTACTGTGAAGGAGCCACTTAAACATGTCCCTGGATTCCAAGTGACAGCATCGCCTCAGCTACTGGGCCAAGAGCCAGAATATTTATAGGTCACCATGCCATGATTCCATCTGTAGCCGTCAGACACAGAGTGCATACTGTGTGCTTATCCTCTCCTAGAATCTTTACATACATTATTTCATTTAATCAACCCTGCAAAGCGGGTGTTAATATATAGATAAATGGAGGTTCAGACGGCTTAAGGAATTTATAAGGTCCAACAGGGAATAAATGATGTGTTAGATCCGAATTCAGTTCTGTCCGGTTCTTCTCATTCTACTTCATGCATATTTTCTCATCTGACTTGCCCAACAGGATTGATAAGGAGCGAGGAAAGAGCAGTGTGCCCACCACAGGATGCCTGGAGGAACAACGCCTCACCATGGGGTTTGTAGGGCAGAACACTCAGCCCTCAGGATTCCTCAGGATGTGTTCTGTGTTTGGGGGTTTATTTTTAAGATTTTATTTGTCAGTCATCTCTACACCCAATGTGGTGCCCACACTTAAAACCCTGAGTTCAAGAGTCACATGCTCCACTGACTGAGCCCCCCAGGCACCATATGACTCCTCAGGATGTTTATGTTTACAAATAGTAGAAACCAACTTGAACTACTCTAAGTAGAAAAAGAGGAAACTATAAGAAAGTACAGGCGTCACTGAGCTAAGGAATATAAGCAGCCAGGTGTCAGGACTGGAATTGGAACAGGAAGGTCAGCAGAGCTCAGAGAACTCACTGTTTTTCACTTCCCTGTTTTTCTCAGCATCTAGTTTTCTCAGGTATTCGAGGCATATGGTAGCTGGCAAATGGCAGCCACAGCTCCCAAATTTACTTTTACAGATCCAGCCACGTGGAAAGACTCATTCTCTCTCTCCCACCCCTACTTCCAAATTCCCTGCGAAGGGGCTCTGCTCAGCATGAGTCAGCAGCCTAGTCCCAGTCCAGTTACTGTGGCCAGACGCTGCCATGGGGTGAGGGAAAGTTAAAGGTTCATTGTGAGCCACCAAGATGTTCCAAAATGTGTCCACTACACAAGGGCCGTGCTATAGTCTTGTGGATCCTGGCAGGACTGATCTCCTCCCTTAGGGAAAGTAAATGAGCTGAGGGGCAGCCAGGGATATGATGGTCTGCAGTTACATAGATGGGCCTTCTTGATGCATGTCTTGATCTTGAAGATCAGACTAAAAGAGAACTGAGAGAGGTATTGGTAATTTTTTTTTTTGGTCTGTGACAACTTTCCCTAAAAATGTAAACAGTTACCTTTTCTACAGGTGACAATGATTGAGTTTATTCAAAAGAATTGATTTCACCACCTTCACATCTTGCCCAACTGATTTGGTGGTTAACAAGTTTGAATGCTTATAAATGGGCTGATTGAAATAATCTAGTCACTGACAAACATAGAAGTATATTCTAGTATTTTCAGTACCACTTATTGGGAAGTAGTAAGGGTTGGTTTGCTTGTTGTTTTCCCCAGAAACAGCCAGTATTCTTACACTGCACATTAGTCAGAAATAGCCCTGAAGACACATAGAGAATGACAGAAGAGACTCAGGCCAGGAAAAACCTGGGATAGCATTTCTCGTATAAATAGTGTGTGTAAGGGGGTAACTGGGTGACTCAGTCATTAAGCGTCTGCCTTCGGCTCAGGTCATGAGCCCAGGGTCCTGGGATTGAGCCCCACATCGGGCTCCCTGCTCGGCGGGAAGCCTGCTTCTCCCTCTCCCTCTCCCACTTCCCCTGCTTGTGTTCCCTCTCTCTCTGTCAAATAAATAAATAAAATCTTTAAAAAAAAATATGTGTGTGTCTATACACACACATATATATTTTATTTATTTATTTATTTATTTATTTATTTATTTATTTATTTATTCAGAGAGAGAGAGAGAGAGGGAGAGCAGGGGTAGGGAGAGGCAGAGGGAGAGGGGGAGAGAGAATCCTTTTTTTTTTTTTTTAATTTAAGCTTTTTTTTTTTTTTTTTTTAAAGATTTTATTTATTTATTCATGAGAGAGAGAGAGGCAGAGGGAGAAGCAGGCTCCCAAGGAGCAGGGAGCCCGATGCGGGACTTGATCCCAGGACCCTGAGATCATGATCTGAGCCAAAGGCAGACGCTTAACCATCTGAGCCACCCAGGCGCCCGAGAGAATCCTTTATTTTTTGAGAGAGAGAGAATCCTAAGCAGGCTCCACACCCAGCTCGGAGACTGATGCTGGGCTCAATCTCATGACCTGATACCATGACCTGAGCTGAAATCAAGAATTAGACGCTCAACTGACCGAGCCACGCAGGCTCACCTATATATATATTTTTCCCATTATATATATATATGTTTTTTTAAAGTCCTCTTTATTTAAATCCAAAAAGTACTCTATTTGAAGAATATACATAAATAATTCATTTTGAAAATTATACCATCAATAAATAGGTTGTGTTTCCTAAATGGGTATGGGAATAAGTGATAAAACCTTAAGACCTTGAGCCACTGTAACCCAGAAGAGTACTTAATAGCATCACACAGGAAGTTACAGGGCAGCCATTTTCTGTCAAATGAGGACAAAGAATTTTCAACTTAGACTCCAATTTGAAAGTTGTTCTTTTTACATAAAAGAGAAGAGTTTAAAAGACCTTCTCCTCACATTATGGGAAAAACACTTTGGAGAGAGAGAGAGAGACAATGGCCACACCCCAAGAATTGGCAAGGCATTTTGCGGAGAGAAATGGATCCTACTTTAGCACTGATAAGGACTTGGTACATAAAATACAAGTTAGGTTCCAGTTTAAATGTCCCTTTCTTCAGGAAGCATTTTCTCATCCCCTTAGACTAGGTTAAAAACTTCTGTCCTGAACTTCTATAGGGTTGCAGATTCCATGGGATATACTTACACCAATACATTATTATCTCTCTGAAATTCAAATTTAACTGAACATCTGTATTTTATCTGACAACTCTATATTTCATCACAACCCACTGTGACTGCTTCTTTAAGAGAGAAAGCTCTGGAAGGGCTGAGACAATTTTACCCGGTTTACTTTTCATCTCCAGGGCCAGATACAGTCTGGTCGTATAACATACGTTTGATAAGGATTCGTTGAATGAAAGACAAAAGTTATTGTAAATGAATACGAAGTAGAGACTGAGCATTTTTTGTAGATGGTTATAAAGACAGATTCAACAAGGTACACATCTTAAGGTGGGATGTCTTAAGATAAAAACAGAGGGGATTACACAGAAGAGGATTAATTGAGTCTGGATTTGATTAATGCAAGAAAAGAAGACATCATATTAGACTAGAGATAAATCCATAGCTTTACTGCCTTCTCACTGCAGAGAAATAGAAATCCCCCACTGAATATTAATTATGGTTTGTTGACATATTCTGGAATTTTGCTGAAATTAACTGTCTAGTGAACTGTTTATGGTTCTCACTTCATAGTGGGGACTCAGTCTTTTTCAGCTACTTCTGGCCATGGTGGTAATAAAAGGCCCTCCTGACATTGTAAAACATGAAAACAGGTGGCTCAATTAGATACCGGAATGATCCTTGTAGTGGAGATTCACAGCTAAGTCAGAAGACCTGGGGAGACCTCCAGTAAGCCTCTTTAATTCAGTGTGGGGTGCTACCTGTTTCATTTGCAGGAAGAGAGTGCCAGGCTGTTTCTCAGCTTTCTGGGTGGACATTGGAGCCAAATGAATTGCTACTGATTCCTAGAAGCTTTTTTTTTTTAAGTATATTTACACATCATATAATTCTAGGCACTCAAACTTTGTTTATGCTATTCAATCTCCCTAAACAAAACTTAATCTTTCATCCGTGGTTAAATTCAACTCTCTGACTGCCTCATGCTTGCATCCCCCAGCTGAACATGTACTGTCCTCGCTAGACCCACTTTAATTTTTTTTAAAGATTTATTTATTTATTTGAGAGAGAAAGAGAGCGGGGTGGGGTGGGGGGACAGAGGGAGAGGGAGAGAGAGAATCCAAGCAGACCACCCGCTGGTGCAGAGCCTGACACAGAGCTGGATCTCACCACCCTGAGATCATGACCTGAGCCAAAACCAAGAGTCAGAAGCGTAACTGACTGAGCCACCCAGGCGCCCCTAGACCCACTTTAAATACACATCCCTTAGTGCTGCTCATAATCATGTTATGTTTCTTTAATGCATTCATGGTCCCACTGCTTTCTGCCTTCTCCTCTCCTCTAACCTCCATCCTCAATCTCAGTGGATGATCTTGCTTCCTGCTTCTTTGTAAACGGAGAAACCATCAGAAGAAAATTGGCACAAAAAGGAGAACTCACAATGTTCTTTTGAGGCCTAACTCCTGAGTCTCTTCATTCATTTCCCTCCCAACCCAACTCTTACCAGATTTCTGGCCATTTTTGCCATAATCTGTTAAGACAAAGTTATGCTGATACAGGAATACAGAAGAAAAGTACTGAAGAACTAATAAGGAAAATAGTACTGTATTTGTTGTATTTATAGTTTATTTCAAATAGCTGATGTGGTCCCCGCATTGCTATGACATTTTTCTGTTTCCAGGCTATAAGGTAGTGCTTTCATTTAGAAGTAGGGCAGAATTATCACTCTCATCCCCCTCAGTCCTGAACAGTCTCAGTGCTCTGGCGGAAGAGGGCCCAGAAGGTCAACCCAAATGCCATCCTAGGACTGCCAGATAGCTCCCTTTCTACCATAAGACACTGAGTGTTCATGTCAGCAGTGGCCTTCAGGCTTTGTTGTTGCTGTTTATTTCCCACGATAAGAAATCTCTTTTACTTCAAGACGTAGTACACACACGTATACACGATCATATGTATGATTGAAACAAAAGTTTCACCAGTCAGTACTTATCTTAACAATATGCCAAGCACGCCTGTATTTTTTTTTTTTAGAGATTTTATTTATTTGACAGAGAGAGACAGTGAGAGAGGGAACACAAGCAGGGGGAGTGGGAGAGGGAGAAGCAGGTTTCCCGCAGAGCAGGGAGCCCGATGCGGGGCTCGATCCCAGGACCCTGGGCTCATGACCTGAGCCAAAGGCAGACGCTTAACGACTGAGTCACCCAGGCGCCCCATCACTCCTGTATTTTTTATTTTATTTTTCAAGTGCCAGTTGTGATGTAATAAATAGGTATCATTACTCACTAATGAGTCTAAGCCCATGGTTTGGAAAATATTTCATTAAGGGCTAATTAGAGATATTTTTTTTTAATAGACAAACTCTTTAAGATTCCATGAACAACTAGATGACAATTAGTCTAGGACCCACTCGAGTATAACAACCCCCGCCCCCCCAACAAAGGAGTGGCCACATGATTAGCTGTTTAGCTAAGAATAAATGACTCATATGACTATTTGTCTATGTGGTAAAAAGCACCAAGCTGATGTCAGAACAAGTAAGGTAAAATCAATTAGGGAAAGGGAAACAGTTCCTCCCTGTTCTCTTTTTGTTCTCCCCTGGCGTAAACACCACAATTAAAGTAACTTCTGCATGACAGAGGGCTGAAAATAAAGCCCTGGACTAGGGTTAGGGACTAGATGGATAAAATGACTTCTAAATTACTTTCTTTCTTTCTTTCTTTTTTTTTAAAAGATTTATTTATTTATTTGAGAGAGTGAGAATGAGAGAGAGAGAGAGAGAGAGTACATGACGGGGGGAGGGTTAGAGGGAGAAGCAGGCTCCTCGCTGAGCAGGGAGCCCGATGCGGGACTCGAACCAGGGACTCCAGGATCATGACCTGAGCAAAGGCAATCGCTTAACCAACTGAGCCACCCAGGCGCCCCCTAAATTACTTTCTAATCCTCAAACTTCATTGCTTCAACACGTATTTACTAATCGCCTAGTATATATGCCCGTCACTCTACCAGGAGATAGGGACCTAGCAGTGAACAAGGCAAACAATGCTGATCCTGTTGAGAAGCCAACAAACAAATAGAAAGTCATGAAGGACAAGAAAGTCTTGAAGGAAATAACAAAGGTCAATGATAGAGAATAATAAGGACGACGTACTATTCTTCTTATCTATTGTCAGTGTTAATCACACTACGGCTGCTATGACCACAGAAGTAGTAGCAATATAATAATTATCATTATCATAATAGGATGGGCAGGGAAGGCCCATCCGGGAAGGCGACATTTAATCTGAAACCTAAAGAGTGGGAAGGAGCCAGCTGTGGACTGAACCAGGAAAGTAGCCTTTCCAGGCAGTGGAGCTGCAAGTACAAGGTCCTAATTCAGGAAAGAGCTTGTTGGGGGCATTGGAAGGGAGAGAGCATTGTATGACTGGAGCAGAGTGGGGCCGGGGGTGGGATGGGGAGTGCAGGAGGTGAGTTTGGAGAGGTAGGCCCCTCGGGGCCCTGGAGGCCAGCGTTTGGAGTTTGGATTCTATTCTTTGTCAAATGGGCAGCATCAAAGGGATTTAAACAAGGAAGTGACAGGACCTGATTTTAAAACAGCACTGGAGATTGTGTGGAGAACGTTGGAGGGGGGGAACAGCGGAAGTAGGGAAATTGTTTTGGGAGTCCAGGCAAGAGATGATGGTGGCTTGGATTATGGTGGTGGCAAACTCTAAAAGCCTGTTTTGTATGCAGTTCATACACAATAGGAAAGTAGTTCTGAACATTGACTTGAAAGTGTTGCCTATTTTGTCTCCAAAGCAAACATGCAAACATTTTCCCATCTTTGGAATAATTTAAATCCAAGAGCTCAAAACCTGTGTGTGTGTGTGTGTGTGTTTTCAGTGAAGTGGTGGTGGTTCTTTTTAATATCTCAGAGCTTTGTAATCACGATGTGTAGGAGTTGCTTGGAGGATGGAAGGACTGGAGTAAGTTGAAACTGGTGGAAAGGAGAAGCTGGTGCCAAGCATCACTGTGTGGAATGAGGCAGAGGCATATACCGTAGCTCCCTGGGAATTCCATCACACTTGGGAAGTGTTGGAGATGCTGTGTAGACAAGGCCCACCTTGGTCAAATAGGGGATAGAAAGATGTGTAATTTATAAGTTCACTTGGTAAAGTCTAAGATGTCAGAGTAAGAGAGTATTATTTGCATAAGCGTCTCAAAGCCTCAAAGCCTTCCGGAGGAAACGATACAAGAATTTGGGATCGATGGCCAGTCCCCAAAATACCCTCATTCTATTTCCTAAACCAAATAAGAAGAAAGAGGCCTTTTCTAACAATCTTTGGGGGGGAAAGGATGGGGTTGCTTCAGAAGGCAGGAAATTCTCCTTAAGATTCATCAGGAACCCAAGAGATATAGCTGTCTGCCTGTGAATTGCTTATTATGACACAAATTAATGCTTTTCTGGCCTAGTGTCTGAGAAAACTTGTTTCAAGTCCTTAACAAAAAGAACAGCGAGTCTGAAGAGAAAGCTGCCTCTGAGGGGCTTAAACTGCATTAGCCCGAGGGCTAGTTTTGTGCTGAAAGATCTGCATTGATCACCAGAAGGAAAGGGGTAGGAGTCCCCACCCCTCCCCCATCAGGGTTGAGCGGACCCCAGCAGGGGTAGGGAAAGACTGGCAGAGTTCTGGCTGCAGCCTTGGCAGGAGGCTGATCCTGGAGCAGCAAGGAAAAAGCTCCCAGGGCCCAAGAGACCACTTGAGGGCCAAGAAAATGAGAGGAAGTCAGGTGTTCTTATAAGAACACCAGAGTGGGAACTTAGAGCCAAACACCACCCATCTTGTCATCAACATACTCAAAAGCCCCCAAGTATGGCCTGGGAAAATGAAGGTTATATTTGGCAGGTTGGAGTAAGAACTGCTACAAACCACGGAATCTTCTTTGGAGATTCGCAAGAATTAGTTAAACTATTATTTATTTAATCTAGGAATAGTTTACATCCAGATCTGCTTGGAGGTAAGGAAGTAGATCAGGGAAAGTCCCAGCCCCCACCTGCTGTTCAGCAAGAGAGAACAATCACAGACCCGCATGCAGAGTGATTTTGTGTTCTTTCCTCCTGCACACGTGGTTGACCAAATATGGACAACTCTAAAAATAAGCTTTCCCTAATCAAGATTCCAGATCAGGCAGAGGCTAAAAGACGTTTGAGCAATGATTCATTTCTTAGAGCTCTTGGTCTGGAGACACACAGATGAGTAGAGGCTTGTTCCTGAAAGGCCTTGTCTGGGCTAGGTGCGAGGCGCCCTTCGAGGGCCCTGCAGGGCGCCTGGCCGCTGACTGGTGCTTGTCCGTGTCTGTTCTGGTTTTTTCGCCACACGCGTGAACCACAAAAAGGCAAGGAATTCACAAACCAGAATGAAGTAATTGACATGCGATATCACATGGAACACATTTGGCTTTCTGAGAGGTCTCAGAAATGAATCACACATGTTGCTTTCCACTTGGGGAATAGTCTAGAACTAGTTCAGCGTGTCCAGCAGGTTGATCTGGTTTCCAAAAGCTGTAGTGCTGTGTATGGATGTGCATTTCTCTAAGGAAAATAATGAACAGTGCTTTCATCCGTCAGAAGTAGTTCTTTGTTTAATTACTCTTTTCGTCACCTTCATAAATTCAGCTCTAGTTCACCACAACATTCTAGAGGAGTGGTATATGGGCGCTAACAAAAATGAACTAACGAGGGCCGCCTGGGTGGCTCAGTCGTTAAGCGTCTGCCTTCAGCTCAGGTCATGGTCCCAGGGTCCTGGGATTGAGCCCCACATCGGGCTCCCTGCTCCGCGGGAAGCCTGCTTCTCCCTCCCACTCCCTCTGCTTGTGTTCCCTCTCTCGCTGTGTCTCTCTCTGTGAAATTAAAAAAAAAAAAAATGAACTAATGAAAAAGTGTCATAAAAGCCATTTTAAGGAAACATCATTAAAAAGTTGAGTAAGAAAATAAATTTTGCAGCCCAGATATACCTCGAATAGAACTTTTTGTTCAAATATAGAAAATTACAAAGACATATTTATCTATTTATTTATTTTAAAAGATTTTATTTATTAGAGAGAGAGAGTGAGCGCGCACGAGTGGGGGTAGGAGCAGAGGGAGAGGGACAAGCGGACTCCATGCTGAGCAGGGAACCAGACACAGGATCCTGAAATCATGACCTAAGTGAAATCAACCGACTGAACCACCCTGGCGCCCCTGACAAGCACATATTTAATTCTTGCAAAAGATATAGACTGCTGATGGGAAGGGCAGATAGAAGCATATTATTATTATTATTTTTTAAAGATTTATTTATTTTTTTGAGAGAGAGAGAGAGAGAGGCAGAGTTTTTTTTTTTTTTAAGATTTTATTTATTTATTTGACAGAATGAGAGAGAGAGCACATGAGAGGGGGGAGGGTCAGAGGGAGAAGCAGACTCCCTGCCGAGCAGGGAGCCAGATGTGGGACTCGATCCAGGGACTCCAGGATCATGACCTGAGCCGAAGGCAGTCGCTTAACCAACTGAGCCACCCAGGCGCCCCTGGATAGAAGCATATTAAACTATGTATTTAATTCTTGCAGAACACCTAGACTTTATTGACAGGAAACAGAGATAGAAGTGTGGGTATGGGTGCATGAATGGAATCACTTAAGGCTATAATGAAAGGCCATAAGGAAAAGAAAGCATTGACCCTGAGTTTGATCTTCTGTTGTCAGGACCAGATATAGCAGATCCTGTAAAGAGAGGAAGGAAAACAAAAACAGAAACAAAAGCAAAACAAAAACAATGGATTAAAGGAAATCAGTTCTAGGCCAGAATTGTAAAAGATGTGGGATTGATGCGGGATAAGCCAGTGTTGTCTTAAAGGGTAAAAAATCAAATTCTTTTCTCCATAGAATTAGTTTTAAAGAAGTGTTCATTAGAATTGAAACAACAGAACTTTCAACTACTGATTTAAAAAAAAAAAAAAACAGCACTACATTTGAGGAGCACCTGGCTGGCTCAGTCCGAGAACCCTGTGACTTTTGATCTCAGGGTTGTGGGTTTGAGCCCCACATTGTGTGTAGAGATTACTTAAAAAATAAGATATTTTAAAAAATAAAAATAAAAATTACTACATTTGAACAGTGAGAGAAGAGTCTAAAATGATTCATTTCCCTTCTGAAATCCCTGCCTGACCTGTTTCTAACAGCCAAATATTTTACGTCCCATATTACAGAGGAAAGAAGGTTTTCCTTTCTCCCCCCACTTCTCTCAACCTGCTTGCAGAGTAAAGAAATAACCAATTTATTTTTTTAAAGATTTTATTTTTTTATTTGAGAGAGAGAACAGGAGCAGGGGGAGGAGCAGAGGGAGAGGGAGAAGCAGACTCCCTGCTGAGCAGGGAGCCCAATGCGATGGGGGCTGGATCTCTGGACTCCGGGATCTTGACCTGAGCTGAAGGCAGATGCTTAACCGACTAAGCCATCCAGGTGCCCCAAGAAATAACCAATTTAAATGAACATTCACTGTATATCTATTTTGGGGCCTACAGTGTTCTGAGTACTGGAAAATCAACTGTGAATAAAACGGACAGTAATAGCACCCCCTATTTATGTTTCTAGTTAATGTTCTAGTGAGGGAGGACAAGCAATAAACCTATTAAGAAGAAATGAATAAGAACTTCAGGCACTGATAAATGTTACGAAGAAGGTACACAGGATACTGAGCCACAGGGGGCTGGGGAGGTGTGGTACTACTTTGGCTACAGTGGTCAGGGAAGGCCTCTCTGAGAAAGTGACATTTGAGTCACTTATTACCACCTAAATGATAAAAAGGAGAAACCACCTGAAGATGCAGAGGAGCTCTCCAAGCAGAATGAGCAACAGGTGGACGGCCTGAGCCAGAAAAAAGCCTTGTGTGTTCATGGAACAGAAAGAAGATCCATGGGAACAAGGGGAAGGGTGGACACCAGAGCAGAGAAAGATGGAACAAGATTGGGGGGGGACTCATGGATCCTGATGATAAATTTGTAGGTTGTCCTGATTGCAATGGGAAGTCTTTAGAGGGTTTTAAAGAGGGAAATTGTATTATGGATGACCTTGACCAACACAGGTTTGAACTGCGTGGGTCCACTTATACATGGAGTTTTTATAGTAGGGTACTGTAAATGTATTTTCTTTCTTATATTTTCTGACTAGCACTTTCTTCTCTCTAGCTTACTTATTGTAAGAATACAGTATATAATATGTATAACATACAAGATATGTGTTAATTGTGTATATTATCAGCAAGGCTTAGGGTCAACAATAGGCTATTAGCAGTTAAGTTTAGAGGAGTCAAAAATTATATATAGATTTTCAGCTGCACAAAGGATGAGTGCCCCTAACGACAATGGCCTTCAAGGGTCAACTGTATTTGGCTTACATCTTATAGAGATTACTCTGGCTGCTATGTGGATGGAGGGACAATGGGGGATCAAGAATGGAACAGAGAGACCAGTGAGAAATGATGATGGCACTGACTTAAACAAAAAGAGTAGAGATGGAGAGAAGTGGTTGGGTTCAGGATATATGTTGGAAGTTGGAGCCAATAGGACCTATTGATGAATTTGTAGTAGATACTGATGGACTGAGTGTGCTGTGTAAGGAAAAGAGAAGAGCCGAGTAGGGCTCCTAGGTATGCGTCCTGAACAACTTAGTATATATTTGTATTATTTATTAAGATGAGGAAAGCTGGAGAAAGCAGACTTGGGTGGGGTAGAAATCAATAGCTTTGTTTTGGCCATGTTAAATTTGAGATGCTCATTAGACATCCTAGTGGATATGTTAAATAAGGAGTTGGATATACACATCTGGACTCAGGTGAGAGTTTTGGGTCTAGAGGTATAAACTTGAAAGTTATCAGTATACAAAGGTCTTTGAAGCAACAAGACTAGATGAAATCACCTAAGGACCAGTATGTAGAGAGAGCTGGGGTCAGATCTCTGGATACTCCAACATTTTGAAGTCCAGTAGAGGTGGCCTCTCTTCATATCCAAGGCAAGTCTTTTATGTGTTCTCTGATTTTATCCAACTCACCCTTTTTGTAGCAGTTTTAAAATGGCTGTAAGATCTTTGAACCACAAAGAAGTGCAGTCTAATTCCCCTCCCCTGAATCTGGGCTGAGTCTCTAAGGATAGTGACTTGTTTGACCAATAAAATTAATCAGAAGTGATTTTGGCACTTAAAAGACTAGGTCATGAGGCACCTGGGTGGCTCAGGCAGTTAAGCATCCAACTCTTGGTTTCAGCTCGGGTTATGATCTCAAGGCCATGAGATCAAGCCCCATGTCAGGCTCCATGCTCAGCGGGGAGTCTACTTGAGATTCTCTCTCTCCCTCTCCTTCTGCCCACCCCCCCTCCCCAATCTCCCTCAAATAAATAAATAAATCTTAAAAAAAAAAAAAAAAAGACTAGGTCATAAGAAGTCATGCAGCTTCTGTCCAGGACATTTGTAATATTCTTTTTGGAAGCCTGAGCTATCATGTAAGAAGGCCATCACCCTGAGACTGCTCTGGGAAAGGCCACCTGTAGGTGCCTTGTGGTTGATATTCTCAGCTGAGTCCAGCCTTCTAGGCACTCCTTCCAAGGCATTGGACATGTGAATGAAGCCATCTTGGACCTTTCAGACTAACCCATCCACCAGCAGATCCGGCAAATAACCTCACCTGACATTAGGCAAGGCAAAAAAAACTGCCCAGCTGAGCTCTGCCTGAATCCCTGACCCACAAATCATGAGATATAATAAAATAGTTGGGATAATTGTTTTGTAGCAATAGAAAACTGTAACACCTTCCCTCTTTCTCTAGGACCTTATTTTATAATCAATTCCCATCCCTTCTAGATCACCCTTCTCAACACACACATTATTGTGTTAACTTTTTCTTCCTTACTGGTTCTTTCTCCTCCACATGTAAGATGCTTAGTCTTTCCTATCTTCATAAAAATATTCATTAACCTCTAGCTGCCATTTTTCAACCTACTGCAAAATCTGGCTTTTGTCTTCACCACACCCCTGCAAGTGATCTCACTGAGTTCACTATGTCAACTCCTCATTGACAAAGCCACTGTATATTTTTCTATATTTAACTATGTATTGAAATATGTCTAAACACTCTCATCATGAATTTTTAAGGATGCGGAGAGTTGATGCGGCTAGCTGAGAAATAAGATGGGAATCAGAACCAGTTTGCAGAGCCAAGGACTTCAGGTCTTCAAAGGCATAAGTTTCTTTAGCTGGAATATGAGAAGCAACTCAAAACAAACCAGGAGGGATCCTGAAGACAAGATGGGTGCAGTGTGAGTGAACCAGGCAGAACCACATTGGATAGATGAGAGGAAAATACCAACCTTGAGAAATTATTTGACCTAGAATGCTGGTCGAGCATTTGAGCAACCAGCAGGTTCAAACTCCTGACAGTAGAGCAGTAGATTGTTAAAAAAAAGAGGGTAGGCTTAGAACAGTGTGGAGAACAGGCAGGAAAAAGCCTTTAAGCAAGTGCTTGGACTTTATTGTGTCTGTGAATAAAGTGGGGAAGTGTTATTTAAGATGCTGATTCCCCTGTCTTGCCCAAGAGATTCTGGGGTTGGATCAAAAATTTCCCTTTCAAATAAACACCCCATGTCATTCTGATACGTGTGGGCTTTAAGCCAGACTTTGAGAAACACTCCCTAAAGCAAGAGGAAGGTCTTGGTGAGGGTGTTCCAGGATGAGGCCATTTTGTTATTTCTCTTTTATTTAATTAGTTAACTCATTAATTTTCTCATGATTGCATAATCAATGCCAGGCTCAGCTGAAACAGCTGAGCTGGTTTCTTTCTCTCTTTCCATGTAATTTCATGGCCTCTTCCTTTCGACATGGCCTCTCTGTGTGGCTTCTTTCCATGTGGTCTCTGCAGCAAGGTAGCCAGACTTCTTACGTGGTGGTTCAAGACTCCCAGTAGCCCAAATGGATGCTGCTGGGTCTCCTTAAAGTTGAGGCCTGGAACTGGCACAGTGTCACTTTTGCTACATGATGTTGGTTGAAGCAAGTCACAGGTTTAATCCAGTGTAAGGGCAAGGGGCTATACATGTGTGTGAACACTGGGAGATGTGGTTCACTAGGGGCCATAATGTAACAGATTAACAGGGAAAAAGCAGGAAAAAAGAAGATAAAGCTGGGGATGTTTGCAACAGAGATGTGTAAGGTTAGGATATAATATGCACATCACAAGGCGTGCTCACTTTCTAAGGTGATGAGAAGACCAGCTGGGATTTAATGAGTTAATAAAGAATTTCAAGCAGCACAGATACACAATAAGGTATCTTTATTAATATAATAAATCACAATTATAATTATTATTATTATTATTGCAGTAGTCTAAAACAGAAATAATACACATGGGAATAAGATACCAAATACGAGGAGGCAGATTTGATTTCTAATTAGATGTGGAAAGTAAGAAAGAGAGAGAATTATCATTAATTTTATTAGGTATAGAATGGCATTGAAATTATATAGAAATCTGTCCTTATTTTTTTAGAGATGTATATTGAAGCATTAGGGATTAGCCATCATATCTATAATTTACTTGAAATGCTTTAGCAAAAATTAGAACAAATAAATATAGTAAAATACTAATAATTGTTAAATCCCAATGATTGATAGCTTTGGTTTATTATACTGTCTTCTCTGCTTTTCTGATGTTTGAGGTGCTTACTCATAAAAAGTGAAACAAACAAATAAATCCAAAATTCATGAATTGTCTTCCATATTCTAGGTTATGTTTTATGGGCTTGTGAGCATCAGCAAATAGAATAGACCAAACTCACTGCCCTCGAGGAGCTTACACTATAGCAGAGGGAGATAGACAATACATAAACAAATAAACAAGAACAGCATGCATGTACAAGGTGCTAAGTGCTATGGACAAGTAGAGCAGGGTTAGAAAAACTGGAAGTGCAAGATGGGAAGCATAGTGGTCAAGGTTAGCCTCATTGAGAAGGAGACAGTTGAACAAAGACTTGAAGGATATGAAGGAATTTTTCACTTATATATCTGCAAAGAGCCCTTGAGGCAGAGGAAACGCAAATGCTAAGGCATGGGTTTATCTGGTGGGTTCACATTCTGTGAAAGGCAAGGAGGCCAATGTGACTGAAGCAGAGTGAGCCAGCATGGAATCAGTGAAGATACTCAGGAAAATAATAAGGGGTCAGGTCACACAGGGTCTGGTGGGCCACTGTGAGGAGTTCGGGTTTTACTGTGAAATGGGGAGCTACCAGTTTTTGATCAGAGGAATGACATGATCTGAATGATGTTTTTTGTTTTGCTTTGTTTTAAAAGCAAGCTTTTATTAATCTTTTTTTTTTTTTTTTTTTTTTGCGAGAGAGAATGAGATAGAGCATGAGAGGGGGGAGGGTCAGAGGGAGAAGCAGACTCCCCGCCGAGCAGGGAGCCCGATGTGGGACTCGATCCCAGGACTCCAGGATCATGACCTGAGCCGAAGGCAGTCACTTAACCAACTGAGCCACCCAGGCGCCCTTTTATTATTCTTTTTTTTAAAAAAAGATTTTTATTTATTTATTTGAGAGAGAGAGAGACAGTGCGAGCAGGGGGAGAGGCAGAGGGAGAAGCAGACTCCCTGCTGAGGAGGGAGCTGCTGTGGGGCTCGATCCCAAGACCCTGGGATCATGACCTGAGCCAAAGGCAGAAGATTAACTGACTGAGCCACCTAGGCGTCCCTGAATGATGTTTTTAAAGGGTCACTATGGCTGCTGCCTTGGGAAGGGGCAGCAAGGAGGGCAAGGATGGAAGCAAGGAGAAGAGTTGACAACTGTAGTCACCCTGATAAGGAAAATCTGTGTCCTAAGATGGCCGACAGGGCCAGCGTGAGAGTCCCAGTCCTTGCCCCCGGGGCTCTTCCGGGTTCTTCTCCCTGCTCTGCTTCCCATGCGCACCAGTCCGGGTCCTTCCCCCTGCCCCGCTTGCGCACACACCAAAAGTGCCAAGTATGCAGAAGTAGAAGTGCAGAAATTGCCCCCTTTGTTTGTGCTCGGGGCTCAGACCTTTGGAGGTCACTCTCCTCTGAGCCCGCCGACGTTAAATAAACCTCCTATCCTCCAAGATCTGCGAGCGCCACTTGGTTCTTCCGTCGGGCAATCCAGTCCAGGTTCTGTAACAATCCAAGTGACTGATGGTGGCCTTTTGAGTTACCATTGTAAAGCTGAATATGAAAACTGAAACTGTAAATGTTCAAAGAGAGAAAACGTAGAGGAAAAACTTCACTGCCTTGGCATAGGCAAAGTTTTCTTATACAGGACATAAAAGTAATTATCATCAAAATTTAAAATTTCAGTTCATCAAAATATGTCACTGAGAAAATAAAAAGACAGACTACAAACTGGAAGAAAATATTCACAGTACATATATCTGATGAAGGATTCAGAGTCCTACAAGTCAACAATAGTAAGTCAAACAAAACTATAATTATAGGCAAAAAGCTTAAACCGTTATTTCACAAGGAAGATATTCAAATGGCCAATGAACTTATGAAAATGTGCTTGCTCAACATCATTTGTCATCAGAAAAATTAAAATTGAAACCGCAATGAGATACCACTACACACCCACCAGAATGACTCATTTAAAAGACTGACTCCACCATTCCCTTTTAAAGTTGTCCAGCCCTTCAGTTCAGGAGTTCACAGGGGGACCTAGGGGCACTGAGGGGACAGGTGGTAAAGCAGAGGGAGGCCTGGCCTCGCTCCATTCATATGTATTGGCAAGAATGTGGAGCAATCAGAATTGCCACACAACACTAGTGGTTAAATGCTTTGGAGAATTGGCAATTTTTTTAAAATAAAGTTAGACATTCATCTACCTTATTATCCAGCAATTCCATTCCAGAGATATACCCCAAGAGAAATACAGAGTTCAGCAAAAAGTCAGGTGTTATTAGCAGCTTTATTCACAGTAGCCCATATCAGGAAACAACCTGCTGTCCATCAACAGAATGAGCAAACAACTGTAGTATATTCATAGAATGGACCACTACTTGGCAATAAAAAAGAACAAACTCCTTATATATGAATTAATCTAAAAACCATGTGGGTGAAAGAAGAACATGACAGTAACACTACATACTATATTATTCCCTTTATATGAAATTCAAGAATAGGCAAAACTAATCTCTGATTGATGAAAGAAAGTAGAAAATTGGTTGCCTTTGGGTTGGGGTGAGTGGAAAGGGGCACCAGAGAACTTTCTGGGGTGATATATCTTGATATGAGTCTTAGTTACACTGGTACATACACTTGTCAAAATCAGGTTTGTGTATTTTGCTGTTTACAAATTATACCTTAATAAAGCACTGGAAACATAAAGAGAGATGCTTCCATAATTCCCTTTTAAGCTTGTTCAGCATGTCAGTCAGGTGACTTGCACGTACCTGTTCGAGCTGGCACAGCTGTCTTACGGGAGTTGGGGGACAGCCCTGCTCCATCTAGGAAAGAAAACCAAGAGGGTGTAATATCTCTGAAGCCAAGTGAAGAGAACATTTCAAGGAGGAGGGAGTGAGCAACTATGAAATGCTTCTGGTACATGAGGTCGAAGAGGACCGAGGACTGACTATTGGATTTGACAATGAAAAGGTCAGTAACTGGTGACCTGGACAAAAATGGTGTCAGAGGGATGGTGGAGGTGAAAAGCCTTCCTAGAGTAGGTTTAAAAGAGAATGGGAGGAGAGGAATTAGATATGGTGAACATAGACAAGGCTTCTCAATTGTCTGGCTGTGTTCTCCGTGTCTAGCAGAATTCCTGACATATATTTAAGAGATGTTCACAAATATTTGATATTGAATGGTGTGCTTACCTTGAATAACCCTGAATCCACTCTAATTAATTTAAAATCTCCCTCTCACACATGTGATTTAGTTATTGATAGTAATAAGTTCCCCATGGCACACCTCATAAGTGAGCATTTTTTTTTTAAAGATTTTACTTATTTATTTATTTATTTATTTAAGAGAGAGAGAGCATGTATGAGCCACGGGGCTGAGGGAGAGGGAGAAGCAGGGTTCTCAATTCCAGGAGCCTGAGATCATGACCCAAGCTGAAGGCAGATGCCCAACCAACTGAGCCATCCTGGTGTCCCATAAGGGAGCATTTTTAGTAGTCACTAAAACATTTGTGTAGTCACAACTTCCATAACTAGTGACACCATTATCCTAGCCATTATTGTTGGACCCAGAATATTTGTCTTATTAGAACCTTGCTAAGAAGATTAAGGATTGAGTGAAATAATTAATAGTTTCAGGAAGAGAATTCTGTAGATCAGATTACATAGGTCAATCTGGTGATCCCCTAGAGGAAAAAAAAATGCTTGATATTTGTCTCAGCTGCTCTTAAGAATGCTTTTGGTTTTCTGATAAGCAGGAAAGAAACGCCTTTCTCCAGGGCAAATACAGAGTGACTCTTCCTTTCACCCTTGACCCAGACTTCACAAAATGGTTAAGGATGAGGTCTGCAAAAATTTCAGCAAAAAGTCGAGTCCTATAAGTGAGGATTGAGGAAGAGAACAAAACCAGTAGGACATAAGTGACAGTCCTTGTCACAAATGAAGAGAGTAAGCTTTATCAGGAGAGAGACTATGTCTATTTCATTGTCCAATGTATCCTTAGTAACTATCTCCCATCCAAGTACTATCTCGATGCCTGGCACTCAAAAGAAAACATGGTAGGCACTCAAAACAAAAGAAAACAAAACAACCATCTGAGACAAAATGGTTAAGAGTTTGGTCAGTTGGGAATGCTAAGGCTGAGACATCTTTTTTTTTTTTTTAAATTTTGCTGGGTAAGTGAAGATCTGAAGGAATTTTTATTTTATTTTATTTTAAAGATTTTATTTATTTATTTGACAGAGAGACACACAGCAAGAGAGGGAACACAAGCAGGGGGAGTGGGAGAGGGAGAAGCAGGCTTCCCGTGGAGCAGGGAGCCCGATGCGGGGCTCAATCCCAGGACCCGGAACCATGACTTGAGCCATCCAGGCGCCCCTTCAGTTTCCTTAATGAAATGGTCCTAAAACATGTGCTAATGACCAAATTTTAACACCTCATTAGAGTATTCCCAACAAACACTGATAAAAGATGTAATCAGATGCCAAATTTGGGAGGCAGGATTTTAAATGCCTACTTGACCCACAGCTCCTGCTTATTGGTACTAGATCGTGTGACCTCTTAACTTTCACCTCTGCCATTACTGATTGGACCCAGATTAACACCTGCCCTAAGCTGGGCTGATTAGATTCCCTCTCCCAGGAATATGGAATTGGTAGTGGGAAAATCTCTGAGGACAAGGCACAAACTGAATGCACTATTTTTTGGGATAAGAAATGTTTTAAGCACTTTATAGAAGCTGGTCAATAATTTTCCATGTAAGATGAAATGCTTTTTAACATCATAAATTGACATAGATCTAGGATACTTACAGGCTATGCTTCAATTCTCGCTCTTTTTTTTTTAGATTTTATTTATTTATTTGTTAGAGAGAAAAAGAGAGAGAGAGAAGGAATAGAGGGAGAGGGACAAGCAAGACTCCACATTGAGCATGGAGCCTGACATGGGGCTTGATCTCAGGACCCTGAGATCATAACCTGAGCTGAAATCAAGAGTTGGACGCTTAACCGCGTGAGCCACCCAGGTGCCCTGCTTCAAATTGAGGTAATTGTCACAACTGTGAAATCTAGTAAATACCATTATTTATGGTTTAGTTGAGCTATAGAAAGAAGAAAAGGAAGATCTATAGGATAAAACAGGACATTCCAAAGAGGAAGACTCTTTAAGAGAGCCATTCTTAAACTCTTTTAACCATCACTCACAGTAAGAAATATATTTTACATTGTAACACATATACACACAATTGAAACAAATGTTTCACAAAATTATATTAATCTTTAATATGTATAATATACCCAGATATTTTCAATTCTATCTTCCGTTGTTTTTTTTTTTTTTAAGATTTTATTTATTTATTTGACAGAGAGACACAGTGAGAGAGGGAACACAAGCAGGGGGAGTGGGAGAGGGAGAAGCAGGCTTCCCGTGGAGCAGGGAGCCCGATGCGGGGCTCGATCCCAGGACCCTGGGATCATGACCTGAGCCGAAGGCAGACGCTTAACGACTGAGCCACCCAGGCACCCCCTCTATTTTCTGTTTCAAAAATACTGGTGACATCCCATTAAATTGATTTCATAACTCACTAGTGAGTTGTGTCCTAGAGTTTGAATGTCACTGCTATAGGTATATGTCTTAGTCCATTTGGGCAGCTATAACAAAATACCATGAATTGAGTAGTTTATAAACAGTAGAAATTTATTTCTCACAGTTCTGGAGGCTGGGAAGCCTAAGATCAAGGTGCTGGCAGATTAGCTCCATGAGGGCCCACTTCCCATAGATGGTCATCTTTTCACTCTAACTTTACATGGTGGAAGGAGCAAGGGATCTTTCTTAGAGGAGCACTAATCCCATTCATGAGGGCTAATCACCTCACAAAGCCCCCACCTTCTAATGCCATCACCTTGCGGGTTAAGGTTTCAAAATATGAATTTGGGGGACATAAACTTTTAGTCCATTGTAGTGTAATAGGCAGGATAAAATAGTTCAGCAGATCTGTCCCAACAAACTTAAGCTTATACAAAAAGAAGCATCCAAAAGACTAAACAAAATGAAAAAAAAATTAACCCAGTTTCATTGAAAAAAATATTGCAGTTCCAAGGAGAAGTAACAAAGCATTAAGTACCTGGAGAGAACATCTACAACAGGGGAAACTAAGAAACCCCCAAATCACAGACAGGTAAGATTAGAGTGATCATGTCTATTTTGAAAGAGATAAATGTCATATTGAAGGCCCTCCAAGGCTATGATAACAAGGCTGAGGCACTCTGGTAAACACTGAAGGATGTAAAAATAGTAGTGAAAACTACCCAGTATTTAACAAGACTCACGGAATCCATGATGCCAGTAAAGCTAAAGTACAGTGGAGGTAAAACAAGACATTGAGTACTCCTCCACCCACCCCTAGCACAGGAGACCGGAAGCCACACTGGACATGTCCTGGGTGAGGAGTGAGGTTTTGGCTTCTGAGACCCACATTTTGTGACTGTGAGCAAGGGCTTTGAAGGGGGCTGCTCCCACCTCCTATCCCTGTGGCTTTTATACACATCTCTAAACATCTGTTTTCTCATGTGAAAAATAGGGATAGTAACTGTCACTGCATCATGACTCATTGGGGTTGTCACAATTAAATGAGATAATGCATTAAAAGGATTAGCAAAGTTCCTAGCATTAAAAAAAAAAAAACAAAAAACTAACTCTGTTATTTTTGAATCAGTCACAAAACAGATGGTGAGGGATCTGGTGTCCAGACGAAAATGTGGTGGGAAAAGAAGAGCCAAGATAGGAAACCAAGAGGATTTAGCACTCAAGGAGTCATTGCCTAAGGGATGGCAGCTTCCATGAGAATCACAGCTTGAGGGAGCATTTTCTAAAACAGGGATTGCTGTTCTGGAAAGACAAAACAACAAATGTCTACGACACTGAAAAAACAACAGACACAGTAATTGAATCCATGTTACTGTGGGTCTAAAGCATGTGTTCTTAATTACTGTATTAGCCCATCTTAAGATTTTAATTGGGACATTACAATCAATAAAGTTGAACACACACAATAAAGAGAATTAAATAGATTTGCTGAAATAATTCCATAATTAAATACTGTATGTACTTATGTTTAAAAGAGTTTTCACAGTCTTAATAAAACTTGCCCTCTAGTAGGGCCTTTATTTTATTTTATTTTATTTATTTATTTATTTTTTTAAAAGATTTTTATTTATTTATTTGACAGAGAGAGATAGCGAGAGCAGGAACACAAGCAGGGGGAGTGGGAGAGGGAGAAGCAGGCTTCCCGCCAAGCAGGGAGCCCGATGTGGGACCCGATCCCAGGACCCTGGGATCATGACCTGAGCCGAAGGCAGACGCTTAACGACTGAGCCACCCAGGCACCCAGTAGGGCCTTTATAAAAATAATAAAAAGCTCATGTCCTGTTCTTTCACCTGCTCTGTTATTTCCCCTTCTAAATAAAACTGCCCCACACAGTCACCTTAGAATCCATAGGCATTGAGGCTCAATAAATGTTTATTTAGTAAACCCAAAATGTCTTCCA
Source organism: Mirounga angustirostris (assembly GCF_029215605.1). Lineage (NCBI taxonomy): Eukaryota > Metazoa > Chordata > Mammalia > Carnivora > Phocidae > Mirounga > Mirounga angustirostris. The sequence goes on from NW_026991712.1 coordinate 112,712,497, forward strand.
GAAAACCATATTTCTGGATATAATACCTCAAAATGCAGCTAGCACTGAAAGATATAAAGAGATAAACAAATAGTATAGTCATAGAATCTAATACTACTTAGCAATAAAAAGGAAAGACTAGTCATGCATGTAACATGAATGAATCACAAAAACATTGTCAAAAAATTATGATTCCATTCTGGAAAAGATACAATTGTAGGGTCAGAATCAGTGGTAGACACGGGATGGAAGAAGGTAACTAAAAAGAGATGTGAGGAAACTTTGGGAAGATGGAAATGTTCTATATCTTTTTAAAATTAAGTTTTAAATTTTATTCTAGTATACTTAACATGCAGTGATATATTAGTTTCAAGTGTACAATATAGTGATTCATCAAATCTATATATTACACAGTGCTCATCATGGTAAATGTACTCTTTAATTCCCATTACCTGTTTCACCCACCCTCCTCCCACCTCCACTCTGGTAACCATCAGTTTTTCTTGGCCTCTCTCTCTCTGAAAATGTTCTATATCTTGACTATGGTGGTGGTTACATGCCTATATACCTTTGTCAAAATTCATAGAACTGTATATGTAAAAGGATGAATTTTACCTTATACAAATTTTGCCTCAATAAACCTGACTAAAAAATTAAAAAAACAAAAAAACAAGACCAATCTATATGCTGCCTACATGAGATTCACTTCAGATATAAGGACACACACAGACTGGAAATATATTTCATATATATATATGGGAGCCAAAAGAAAACTGGGTACTTACATCAGACAAAATAGACTTTAAAACAAAGACTGTAATAAGAGGAAAAGAAGGCATCACATAATGATAAAAGGGTCAATCCAACAAGGGAATAAAACATTTGTAAATATCTATGCACCCAGTATAGGAGCCCTGAATATATAAAGCAAATATTAACAGATCTAAAGGGAGAAATAGATAGCAATACAATAATAGTAAGGTACTTTAATACCCCACATTATCAATGGATAAATCATCCAGACAGAAAATCAATAAGGAAACATTGGCCTTAAATGACAGTTCAGACCAGATGACGTGACTAAAAAAACAATGGAACAGATCAATGAAACTATGAGCTGGTTCTTTGAAAAGATAAACAAAATCAACAAACTTTTAGCTAGATTCACACAAAAAAGAAAGAAAGAAAAAAGAGTACTCAAAAAAATATCATTTATGAAAGAGGAGATGTTACAACACAAACCACAGAAGCACAAAGGATCATAAGAAGACCAAAAGATCATAATAATGAACAATTTTACACCAATAAATTAGATAACCTAGAAGAAATGGATAAATTCATAAAAATACACAACCATCCAACACTGAATCATGAAGAAATAGAAAATCTGAACAGACTGTAAGGAGATTGAATCAATGATCAAAAACCTCTCGACAAACAAAAGTCCAGGATCAGAGAGCTCCCTGGTGAATTCTACCAAACAATGAAAAAGAAGAACTGATACTAATTTTTCTCAAACTCTTCCAAAAAATAGAAGAGGAAGGAACACTTCCAAACTCATTTTATGAAGTCAGCATTACCCTGATACTAAAACTAGATGAGGGTACCACAAGACAAGAAAATTACAGGCCATCAGCAAAAGTCAAATACTATATGATTTCACTCATATGTGGAATTTAAGAAACAAAACAAATGAGCAAAAGGAAAAGAGAGAGAGAGAGGCAAACCAAGAAACAGACTCTTTTTTTTAAAAGATTTTATTTATTTATTTGAGAGAGAGAGAGAAATCGAGAGACAGAGCACGAGTGGAGGGGAGGGGGAAAGGGAAAAGGAGGGGAGGAGGAAAGGGAGAGAGAGAAAAGTAAGAAGGGGAAAGGAGGAGAGGGAAGGGGAGGGGAAGAAGGAGGGGGAGAGGGAGGAGCAGACTCCCCACTGTACAGGGAGCATGATGTGGGGCTCAATCCCAGGACCCTGGGATCGTGACCTGAGCCAAAGGCAGACACTTAATTCACTGAGCCACCCAGGCGCCCTGAAACAGACTCTTAGTTATAGAGAACAAACTGATGGTTACCAGGAGGGAGGGGGTTGGGGGATGGGTTAAATAGGTGATGGAGATTATGAAATTCACTTGTCATGAGCATTGGGTGATAATGGAATTGTTAAATCACTATATTGTACACCTGAACCTAATAGAACACTATATGTTAACTAACTGGAATTAAAAAAAAAAACTTAAAAAAAAAAATTACCAGCCAATCTCCCTAATGAACATAGATGCAAAATCCTCAACAAAATATTGGTAAACCAAATTCAAGAATACATTAAGAGGATTATACATCATAATCAAGTGGGATTTATTCCAGGGATGCAAGTGTGGTTCAACATCAACAAATCAATCAATGTGATACACCACATTAACAAAATGAAGGATTAAAAATCATGTGATCATCTCAGTAGATATAGAAACAGCATTTGACAAAATTCAACATCCATTAATGGTGAAAAAAAACCTCTCAACAAAGTAGATATAGTAGGAACGTACCTCAACATAATAAAGACCATATATGACAAGCCCACAGCTAACATCATACCCAAAGGTAAAAAGCAGAGAACTTTTCCTCTAAGATCAGGAACAAGACAAGAATGCCCATTCTTGCCATTTTATTCAATATAGTATTGGAAGTCCTAGCCAGAGCAATTAGGCAAGAAAAAGAAATAGAAGGCATTTCAATTGGAAAGGAAGAAAGTACAATTGTCACTATTTGAAGATGAGATGACATTATACATAGAAAACCATAAAGAATCTACCAAAGAACTGTTAAAACTAGTAAATTCACTAAATTTGCAGGATGCGAAGTTAGTATACAGAAACCTCTTTCATTTTTATATATGGGTAATGAATTATCAGAAAGAAAAATTAAGAAAACAATCTCATTTGTAATTGATTCAAAAATATTAAAATACTGATGAATAAATTTAACCAAGGAGGGGAAAGACCTGTACACTGAGAACTATGAGACATTGATGATAGAAATTGAAGGAGACACAAATAAATGGAAAGATATTCTATGCTCAAGGATTAGAAGAATTAATATTGTTAAAATGTCCATACTACCTAAATCATTCTACACATTCAACTCAAATTCCTATCAATTTTCCAATGGCATTTTTCACATAAATAGAACAATCCTAAAATTTGTATGGGACCACAAAAGACCCCAAATAGCCAAAGCAATCTTGAGAAAGAAGAAGAAAGCATTATGCTCCCTGAATCCATAGTAATCCAAATAGTATTGTATTGGCACAAAGCCAGACACAGATCAATAGAACAGAATAGCCCAGAAATAAATCCACACATATATGGTAAATTAATTGTTGAAAAGGGAGCCAAGAATATACAGTGGGGAAAGAACAGTCTCTTCAATAAATCGTGTTGGGAAAACTGGACAGCCACATGGAAAAGTGTGAACTGGACCACTATCTTACATCATAAACAAAAATAAACTCAAAGTGGATTAAAAACTTGAATGTAAGACCTGAAACAATAGAACTGCTAGAAGAAAACATAAGGTAAGGTCTCTGACATCAGTCTTACAGATGATTTTTTGGATTCGACACCAAAGCAAAAGCAACAGAAGTGGAAAAAAACAAACAAAAAAGCAAGTGAGCTGACTACATCAAATTAAAAAACTTTTCCACAGTAAAGGAAAACATCAACAAAATGAAAAGACAATTTATGAAATGAGAGAAAATATTTTCAAATCATGTATCTGATAAGGGGTTAATATTCAAAATATGTAAAGAACTCCTACAACTCAATAGCAGAAAAACAATCTGATTTAAAAATTGGCAGAGGATCAAAAAAATGAGCAGAGGATCTGAATAGACATTTTCTAGAAGACATACAGATGTCTAACAGGTACACGAAAAGGTGCTCAACATCACCAGTTATCAGTGAAATGCAAATTAAAACCACCTGTTAGAATAGCTGGGATCAAAAAGACAAGAAATGACAAGGGTTGATGAGGATGTGGAGAAAAGTGAACCCTCATGCACTGTTGGTAGGAATATAAATTGGTTCAGCCACTATGGAAAAGACAGTAGGGAGTTTCCTCAAAAATTAAAAATAGAACTACCATATAATCTAGGAATCCCACCTCTGGGTATTTATTGGAAGAAAATGAAAACATTAACTCAAAAACATTAACTCAAAAATGAAAACATTAACTCAAAAAGTATCCCCATGTTCACTGCAGCATGATTTGTAATAGTCAAGATACGAAAACAACTTAAGTGTCCATTAATGGATGAATGGATAAAGAAATTGTGATATATATATTAAAATATATATATAAAATGGAATATTATTCAGACATAAAAAAGAATAAAATCTTGCCATTTGCAACAACATGAATGGACCTTGAGGGCATTGTGCTAGGTAAAGTAAGTCAGACAGAGAAAGACAAATAGTATACAATCTCGCTTATATATGGAATCTAAAAAACGACAAAACAAAACAAAAGACGTGAGCTCATAGATACAAAAAACAGATTGATGGTTCCCAGAGGCAGGGGGTGAGGAGTGGGCAAAATGGGTAAAGGAGTCAAAACTCCCATTTATAAAATAAATAAGTTATGGAGTACAGCACGGTGACTATAGTTAATAATGTGTTTCATATTTGAAAGCGGCTGAGAGTAAGTCTTAAAAGTTCTCATCATAAGAAAAAAAATTCTGTAACTATGTGTGGTGATGGATGTTGACTAGATATTGTGGTGATTATTTCATAATATATAATTATCTGTTCATTATGTTGTATTGCTGAAACTAATATAATACTGTATCAGTTATACCTCAATAAAAAAGTGCAAAAAATAAAGACCTAAAGCTCATAATATAAGACACTCTTTGATCATTTATTTTAAATACACCTATTAATTTTGATTATCAGAGTATTTCACAGAAGTCTTGAAAGCAATTTTCCTGCTCTTAGCAAAGTCCAATATATCATTCAACTATAGCATCTCAAAAATATGAAAACTATTCTACTAATTTGCTATTGTTTTTGTGAAGAACATGTCGTGTAAGCCTGAAAAGAAAGTGAGAAATAAGACATAAACCTTAATTTGGAAGAACCACCTGGAGCTGAAAAGTGAAGGGGGTAAAACGTGAGATTTCCTGTATGAAAGGTGTTTAGTTTAACTATTTTAAATATTCAAGATCTGAATGATAAAAATGTAATCACATTTTCAAAGTATACAGAAGTATCCAGCAATTGGATAGCTGCTTATCTTCATGGGCCATTTCCTTGGTTGGTTATCTCTGTCACAGTTCATACCACTGAGGGTTGTTATTATGCTGTCTTTCATGTCTTCTTATTCATTCATTCATTCATTCATTCATTCAATATATCATTTATTTAAAAAATGTTTATTGAACGTCTCTCTACACCAAACACTGGGGATGCAGGGCTGAGTAAGACGCATGATAGCCATGCCCTTTACCTTAACATCCTAGGGAGGAGAGAGACCAAAAAATGTGAACAAGTAAATACCTTCAGGTGATAGTAAGTCTTCTGAAAAAATAAAACAGGGTAATGGGTTATAGAATGACTTTGGGGGTGGGTAGTGGGTGGGAGCACAGTTTGGGCAGAGTGGTGAGGGGATCTGAGGAGCCAACATTTGCACAGGCAGCTCTGGGAAGTGAATGATGGGAGGGAGTCCGCCTGGGAGCGAGATCTGTGGGAAGAGTATTTCTAGCATAGGGAATAGTAAGAACAAATCCTAAGGCAGAAATGCGTTTGGCATTCAGTGAGGGCTGTAAAGCTGGCCCGTGTGCTCAGAGTACAGTGAAGAGGAGGAGAGGGGTAACAGATGAGGCTAGAAAGCTATGCAGATCTCCGAGGCTTGGACAGGAGCTGCAGTTTTATTCTAATGGAACGGGACGGGAAATCATCAGAGGGTTTTAGGGAGGTCAGTCCTGTGAGTTTCTTTTAAAATGTCTCTGGCTTCTTTAGCGGTAGGCAAGAAGATAAACATAGAGAATGTTCAGATGGCCATTGCTGCCATCCAGACCAGAGGTGAGGGTGGTTTGGACAAAGGTCGTAGCAGGTATGGTGGTGAGCAGAGGTTTGATTAGGTTCCAGTTTGCAGAAGGGCTGACAGGACTCTGATGGATTGGGTGGGGTGGCAAAAGGAAGCCTGGGTGACCAGGGATGCTTTATCCAAGCTGGAGAAGCCTGGGGATAGGAAAACACTCTGTTTTTGTCTTGTTACATTTGAGATGCACTAAGGGATACAAGTAGAGAAGGCAATTAAATATTCAAGTGTGTAGATCTGGGGAGAGATCAGAGTTAAACACATAATTTTGTAATTCATCAGCATATACATTGTATTTAAAGCAACAAGACCAGACATAATCACCTATGAAGTGAGAAGTGACTTTAACTGCAGAAGAAAAGAGGTCCTAGAAGAGAGACCTAGGATGCCTAATATTTAGAGGCAGAGTAAAGGAAGAGGTGGCCCAGAAGTAATTCCCGTGATGTAGGAGGACAATTGAGAGCATACAGTAATGGAAGCCAACAATGGAATGTGTTCTAAGGAGGAGGAAATGGCCATCTCTGCCAAATCCTGCAGTGTGGTCAAATTAGAGAGGACTGAAAATTGACATTGTATTTGGCAAGGTGGAGTCACTGGTGACAGATTTGATTTGAAAGTCATTTCAGCAAATTCTATGAAAGTCTAATTGCAGTGGGTTGAACGGAGACAGAGGAGTGAGAAAGAAGAGAGTAAGTGCTGACAATTGTTGGTAAGCTTCCCAGTGAAAGGATGCTGAGAGCCGGGGCAGAAGCTGGCAAGGACGTGGACTCTAGAGAGAGTTTGCTTACAGACAACACTTAAGGTATGATGCAGAAAGGGGCAGATAATGGCCAGGGTAAAGCTTGACAGGCATGGGATCCAGAGCCCTGGAGAGAGGGGATGCTTCTTCCTTGTGAAAAGAGACAGTCCATGTATTCAGAGTTAGGTGGGTTGTAGATTGGATGGTGAGAAGATGAGGTAATTCTTGCCCATTGGCTTCTATTCCTTCAACGAAGTGTAAAGTGTGATCACCAACTGAGAGTGAGGGGAGAGGAAGTATTAGAGTTTAAGGACACAGGAGATGTGACACAAACAACGTGGAGAGTCAGGGGCAATGTCATATTCATCGTTGTATCCCAGCTCAGTGCCTGGCACCTTGTAGACACTGAAAAAAATGTGTACAGGGTGACTGAAGGTAAGAACCAGAAAAGGAAGAACCGTGATGTGCACGAACAACTTACATCTTAATAACAAGAGTGATATATTTGTTTTACAAATGGCGTAGGGTCTACTTGAATCTATTCAATAAATTCTAGAATACTAGAGGAAGGAGGTATCATTGCAAGAGGTAGTTAAGACAAGATTACTATTTGACACTTTATGTACAAGGCCACTTTTCCCACTATGCTAAACTTTTCAAGGGTAAGGGATTCTGTCTTTTTATCTTTGTATTTTCAGGACGTACATCAAACAGTTCCTGGAACAACGTGAGTGTACAATGATGCCTTTTTAAAAATAAATAAATGACTATCAACAGGAGGAGCTTTTAATCTCAAGAGGACTTACAGGCTGAAATAGAAGAGTCACCAAAAGAATTTAAATATTACACAGATGAAGAGCTGTAGTGGATTGATCATAAAGACAAACAGATGTTTTAGGGACATTTTGAGGAGGTCACAATATGCGACTACACATTCCCACAAAACTTCCTTTGTGACATTATTTCAAGAATGAAAAATGATCTAAATGGATTTTTGCTCTCACCAGTATGGCAACTCTTATATTCGCTTGAGTTTACAGACTCTTTGATCTTTTCTGTACAATAGTAACAGATTTTGTCTTGTTCAGCTAACACTGCACGTTATTGTGAACTACATTCCCAGATGCTTCAGAACCATGCATCTTGCTGACTCTCCTCTTCTAGAAAGACTTGGAGAGATGTCTTTTCTATCTGCTGATGAAGCACCACATTCACCCACTCCTGCTGTGGAAGACCAACCCCAGGGAAGTTTGGACCAAGGAGGCAGATCATGGCTCCCCTGGACCCCTATGTTAGGCTTTTCTTACTTAGAGCTTTGTATAGAATGGCTTCCCCATTTATTGTAACATCACTTTCAGGAGTCAAGTATTTGGAAAAAAAGAAATAGAGGGAAAAATGCTTGGGAATATATAAGGGCAGATAGCAAAACAGAAACAGAAAGGAAGGAAAAGAGAAATCCACCACTTTAAAGTCAGTTAATATAATTACAGCCATTCAATAAAAATACAACAGAAAATACAATAAAAGAATATAATAAACTTCACAGCCGATTTTAAAACATGACAAGAGGGCAAGGAAAGAAAAGTTGAGAAAGAAATGTAACTCTGATCTGGTCCTTTTGCCCTGTAATGAAGACCACCGAAGCTATTTTTATGATAGGGAGAAATATGGTGTGGCCATAGCTATCTCTGGTTTCATGTGTACATATCACAACAAATCACAAGGGAGAGAGAACATAAACTATTTACTAAGGCTTTTACTAAGCACACTTGGCTTTTCTGATCCAGAAATTGTTCAAAAGAAGGTGAGGAACCGTTACTCAGTCATTGTGTAAGTGGCTGGCACCCTCTAGCGGCTACTTAGAGTCCCTGCCTGTGGATCCTAAATGGCACTTCAGAGAAAAAGACCTTTGGGCAAAAAATTACTGAAATTTTTTAGGAGGGAAATAAACTACTCGAGTTTTAATGTCCTGACATAGAGGGTTCCCCCCCCCCCGCCCCCGCACAGTGTTCTCTGGCAGCAAAGTTAAAATTTTTAATTGGGGAAAATACAATATTTGTCTGTTACATAATTAAAAATAAGTTGTCTTAACAAAAAGAAAAAAAAGAAGCTGTCTTTGACAAAATGAAATGGCAGTCAAAGAGACAATAGCAATTATTTCATCAAGGAAAGCTTTCTCCTACCCATTTGCCAATATCTCCATCCAACTCTAGAGAATTTGCCCAAGGGAATTTAACTCTGCAAATGGGTCAATATGATGCTATTAATTACTATTTACATATTAATGAATGTACTTGTAAAAACATTACTCAACTAGAATTCTTTTCCTTACAGTTTATATGTAAAGACTATCCTTTTATTTATGAAAATTTAGTTCTTTAAAGAGCTTGATATGAATTTTTTCTGTGCATTTGCAGCTTAATCCAGTGTTAAAGAAGATAGAAAAAAATCTTCATTTTGATTCTTTACTATGTTTTCAGTGATCAACAAAGAGTGTATGTTTGTTACAGCTGTAACAAACATGTCATAAGTTGGTTGCAAGCCTAAGTACTTTGGGCATTATTTGATAGGCAAAAGCAAGCTGTGGTATTGACAAAATTCTTTCATTGACAGATTACACTGTTGGCACCGAAGAGGATGGACCCAATCAGCGGGAGTAAGAAAAGAGGCTTGTTCTTTTTCTCTTTTCAAGTTTTTATTTAAATTCCAGTTAGTTAACATACAGTATAAATTTAGCTTCAGGTGTATAATTTAGTGATTCAACATTTCCATACAACACCCTGTGCTCGGGGCGCCTGGGTGGCATTTGCCTTCAGCTCAGGTCATGGGATCGAGCCCCGCGTCAGGCTCCCTGCTCTGCGGGAAGCCTGCTTCTCCCTCTCCCACTCCCCCTGCTTGTGTTCCCTCTCTCAATGTGTCTCTCTGTCAAATAAATAAATCAAATCTTAAAAAAAAAACACCCTGTCCTCCTCACAAGTGCCCTGTTTAATCCCCATCACCCATTTAACCAATCACCCTGCCCACCTCCCCTCTGGTAACCATCAGTTTGTTCTCTATAATTAAGAGTCTGTTTCTTTGTTTTCCTCTCTTTTCTTCCCCCCTATGTTTGTTTTGTTTCTTAAATTCCATATATGAGTGAAATCGTATGGTATTTGTCTTTCTCTGACTTATTTAAAAAAATTTTTTTTTAATTTTATTTTGTTATGTTATGTTAGTCACCATACAGTAGTACATCATTAGTTTTTGATGTAGTGTTCCATGATTCATTGTTTGCATATAACACCCAGTGCTCCATGCAATACATGCCCTCCTTAATACCCATCACTGCATTAACCCATCCCGCCACTGCCCTCCCCTCTAAAACCCTCAGTTTGTTTCTCAGAGTCCATAGTCTCTCATGATTCATCTCCCCCTCCGATTTCCTCCCCTTCATTTTTCCCTTCCTACTATCTTTTTTTTTTTTTTTAAACATATAATGTATTATTTGTTTCAGAGGTACAGGTCTCTGATTCATCAGTCTTACACAATTCACAGCGCTCACCATAGCACATACCCTCCCCAGTGTTCATTACCCAGCCACCTCATCCCTCCCACCCCCTGGCATTCCAGCAACCCTCAGTTTGTTTCCTGAGATTAAGAGTCTCTTATGGTTTGTCTCCCTCTCTGGTTTCGTCTTGTTTCATTTTTTCCTTCCTTCCCCTATGATCCTCTGTCTTGTTTCTCAAATTCCTCATATTAGTGAGATCATATGATACTTGTCTTTCTCTGATGGACTTATTTCGCTTAGCATAATACCGTCTAGTTCCAGCTATGTCGTTGCAAATGGCAAGATTTCAGGTTTTTGATGGCTGCTTAATATTCCAGTGTGTGTGTGTGTGTGTGTGTGTGTGTGTGTGTGTGTGTCTTACATCTTCTTTATCCATTCATCTGTTGATGGACATCTTGGCTCTTTCCATAGTTTGGCTATTGTGGACATTGCTGCTATAAACATTGGGGTGCACGTACCCCTTTGGATCACTACATTTGTATCTTTGGGGTAAATACCCAGTAGTGCAATTGCTGGGCCATAGGGTAGCTCTATTTTCAACTTTTTGAGGAACCTCCATACTGTTTTCCAGAGTGGCTGCACCAGCTTGCATTCCCACCAACAGTGTAGGAGGGTTCCCCTTTCTCCTCATCCTTACCAACATTTGTTGTTTCCTGTCTTGTTAATTTCAGCTGACTGGTGTGAGGTGGTAACTCACTGAGGTTTTGATTTGGATTTCCCTGATGCCAAGTGATGTTGAACACTTTTTCATGTGTCTGTTGGCCATTTGGATGTCTTCTTTGGAAAAATGTCTGTTCATGTCTTCTGCCCGTTTCTTGATTAGATCATTTGTTCTTTGGGTGTTGAGTTTGATAAGTTCTTAACCATCTGAGCCACCCAGGTGCCCGAGTTTGATAAGTTCTTTATAGATTTTGGATACTAGCCCTTTATCTGATATGTCATTTGCAAATATCTTCTCCCCTTCTGTCGGTTGTCTTTTGGTTTTGTTGACTGTTTCTTTTGCTGTGGAAAAGCTTTTTATCTTGATGAAGTCCCAATAGTTCATTTTTGCCCTTGCTTCCCTTGCCTTTGACAATGTTCCTAGGAAGAAATTGCTGAGGCTGAGGTCGAAGAGGTTGCTGCCTGTGTTCTCCTCAAGGATTTTGATGGATTCCTGTCTCACATTAGGTCTTTCATCCATTTTGAGTCTGTCTTTGTGTGTGGTGTAAGGAAATGGTCCAGTTTCACTCTTCTGCATGTGGCTGTCCAATTTTCCCAACACCATTTGTTTTTTGTTTGTTTGTTTGTTTGTTTTAAAGATTTTATTTTGACAGAGAGAGAGACACAGCGAGAGAGGGAACACAAGCAGGGGGAGTGGGAGAGGAAGAAGCAGGCTCACCACTGAGCAAGGAGCCTGATGTAGGGTTTGATCCTAGGACCGCAGGATCATTACCTGAGCTGAAGGCAGATGCTTAATGACTGAGCCACCCAAGCACTGCCCCCCAACACCATTTGTTGAAGAGACTGTCTTTTTTCCATTGGACATTCTTTCCTGCTTTGTCAAAGATTAGTGGACCATAGAGTTGAGGGTCCATTTCTGGGCTCTCTATTCTGTTCCATTGATCTATGTGTCTGTTTTTGTGTGAGTACCATACTGTCTTGATGATTACAGCTTTGTAATAGAGCTGGAAGTCCGGAATTGTGATGCCACCAGCTTTGCTTTTCAACGTTCCTCTGGCTATTAGAGGTCTTTTCTGGTTTATACAAATTTTAGGATTATTTGTTCCATTTCTTTGAAAAAAGTTGATGGTATTTTGATAGGGATTGCATTAAATGTGTATGTAGCATAGACATTTTCATATTTGTTCTTCCAATCCATGCGCATGGAATGTTTTTCCATTTCTTTGTGTCTTCCTCAATTTCTTTCATGAGTATTTTATAGTTTTCTGAGTACAGATTCTTTGCCTCTTTGGTTAGATTTATTCCTAGGTATCTTATGGTTTTGGGTGCAATTGTAAATGGGATCGAATCCTTAATTTCTCTTCCTTCTGTCTTGTTGGTGTATAGAAATGCAACTGATTTCTGTGCATTGATTTTATATCCTGCCACTTTACCGAATTCCTGTATGAGTTCTAGTTGTTTTGGGGTGGAGTCTTTTGGGTTTTCCACATAAAGTATCATATCATCTGCAAAGAGGGAGAGTTTGACTTCTTCTTTGCTGATTCAGATGACTTTTATTTCTTTTTGTTGTCTGATTGCTGAGGCTAGGACTTCTAATACTATGTTGAATAGCAGTGGTGATAGTGGACATCCCTGCCGTGTTCCTGACCTTAGGGGAAAAACTCTCAGTTTTTCCCCATTGAGAATGATATTCGCTGTGGGTTCTTCATAGATGGCTTTTATGATATTGAGGTATGGACCCTCTATCCCTACACTCTGAAGAGTTTTGATCAAGAAAGGATGCTGTACTTTGTCAAATGCTTTTTCTGCATCTATTGAGAGGATCATACGGTTCTTGTTCTTTCTTTTATTAATGTATTGTATCACATTGATTGATTTGCGGATGTTGAACCAACCTGGCAGCCCAGGAATAAATCCCACTTGGTTATGGTGAATAATCCTTTTAATGTACTGTTGGATCCTATTGGCTAGTATTTTGGTGAGAATTTTTGCATCCATGTTCATCCTGGATATTGGTCTGTAATTCTTTTTGGTGGGGTCTTTGGTTTTGGGATCAAGGTAATGCTGGCCTCATAAAATGAGTTTGGAAGTTTTCCTTCCATTTCTATTTTTTGGAACAGTTTCCAAAGAATAGGTATTAATTCTTCTTTAAATGTTTGGTAGAATTCTCCTGGGAAGCCATCTGGCCCTGGGCTCTTGTTTGATGGGAGATTACTGATTACTGCTTCAATTTCCTTACTGGTTATGGGTCTGTTCAGGTTTTCTATTTCCTCCTGGTTCAGTTTTGGTAGTTTATAGGTCTCTAGGAATGCATCCATTTCTTCCAGATTGTCTAATTTGCTGGCATATAGTTGCTCATAATATGTTCTTATAATTGTTTGTATTTCTTCAGTGTTGGTTGTGATCTCTCCTCTTTCATTCATGATTTTGTTGATTTGGGTCATTTCTCTTTTCTTTTTGATAAGTCAGGCCAGGGGTTTATTAATCTTATTAATTCTTTCAAAGAACCAGCTCCTAGTTTCGTTGATCTGTTCTACTGTTCTTATGGTTTCTATTTCACTGATTTCTGCTCTGATCTTTCTTATTTCTCTTCTCCTGCTGGGTTTAGGCTTTATTTGCTGTTTTTTCTCTAGATCCTTTAGGTGTAGGGTTAGGCTGTGTATTTGAGACCTTTCTTGTTTCTTGAGAAAGGCTTGCCTTGCAATATACTTTCCTCTTAGGACTGCCTTTGCTGCAACCCAAAGATTTTGAACAGTTGTGTTTTCATTTTCATTTGTTTCCATGAATTTTTTAAATTCTTCTTTAATTTTCTCATTGACCCATTCATTCTTTAGTAGGATGCTCTTTAGCCTCCATGTATTTGAGTTCTTTCCAACTTTCCTCTTGTGATTGAGTTCTAGTTTCAAAGCATTGTGGTCTAAAAATATGCAGGGAATCATCCTAATCTTTTGGTACCAGTGGAGACCTGATTTGTGACCTAGGATGTGATCTATTCTGGAGAATGTTCCATGGGCACTAGAGAGGAATGTGTATTCTGTTGCTTTGGGATGGAATGTTCTGAATATGTCTGTGAAGTCCATTTGGTCCAGTGTGTCAGTTAAAGTCTTTATTTCCTTGTTGATCTTTTGCTTAGATGATCTGTCCATTTCAATGAGGGGGGTGTTAAAGTCCCCTAATATTATTGTATTGTTGTTGATGTTGTTCTTTGATTTTGTTATTAATTGGCTTATATAATTGGCTGCTCCCAAGTTAAGGGCATAGATATTTACAATTATTAGATCTTCTTGTTGAATGGACCCTTTAAGTAGGATACAGTGTCCTTCATCATCTCTTATTATAGTCTTTGGTTTAAAATCTAATTTGTCTGATATAAGGATTGCCACCCCAGCTTTCTTTTGGTGTCCATTAGCATGGTAAATTGTTTTCCACCCCCTCACTTTCAATCTGGAGGTGTCTTTGGGTCTAAAATGAGTCTCTTGCAGACAGCATATCGATGGATCTTGTTTTTTTATCCAATCTGATAGCCTGTGTCTTTTGATTGGGGCATTTAGCCCATTTACATTTAGGGTAACTATCGAAAGATATGAATTTAGTGCCATTGTATTGCCTGTAAGGTGACTGTTACTGTATATTGTCTGTGTTCCTTTCTGGTCTATGTTACTTTTAGGCTCTCTCTTTGCTTAGAGGACCCCTTTCAGTATTTCTTGTAGGGCTGGTTTGGTGTTTGCAAATTCTTTTAGTTTTTGTCCTGGCAGCTTTTTATCTCTCCTTCTATTTTCAATGACAGTCTAGCTGGATATAGTATTCTTTGCTGCATATTTTTCTTATTTAGTGCTCTGAATATATCATGCCAGTCCTTTCTGGCCTGCCAGGTCTCTGTGGATAGGTCTGCTGCCAATCTAATGTTTCTACCATTGTAGGTTACAGACTTCTTGTCCCGAGCTGCTTTCAGGATTTTCTCTTTGTCTCTGAGACTTGAAAGTTTTACTATTAGATGTTGGGGTGTTGACCTATTTTTATTGATTTTGAGGGGGTTTCTCTGTGCCTCCTGGATTCTGATGCCTGTTTCCTTCTCCAAATTAGGGAAGTCCTCAGCTATAATTTGCTCCAATATACCTCCTGCCCCACTCTCTCTCTTTCTTCTTCATCTGGGATCCCAATTATTCTAATATTGTTTCTTCTTATGGTATCACTTATCTCTCCAATTCTCCCCTCCTGATCCAGTAGTTGTTTATCTCTTTTTCTCAGATTCTTTATTCTCCATCATTTGGTCTTCTATATCACTAATTCTTTCTTCTGCTTCATTTATCCTAGCAGTTAGAGCCTCCATTTTTTATTGCACTTCATTAATAGCCTTTTTGATTTTGACCTGGTTAGATTTTAGCTCTTTTATTTCTCCAGAAAGGGATACTCTAGTATCTTCCATGCTTGTTTCAAACCCAGCTAGTATCTTTATAATCGTCATTCTGAACTCTAGTTCTGACATCCTACTAATGTCTGTATTGATTAGGTCCCTGGCAGTTAGTACTGCCTCTTGTTCTTTTTTTTTGAGGTGAGTTTTTCCATCTTGTCATTTTGTCCAGAGCGGAATAGACGAATGAGAGAAAAAAATGCTAACAGGGTAACAATGACCCCAGAAAAATATACACTAAACAAATCAGAAGAGACCCCAAACCGGGGGTGGGGGGAAGAAAGGGAAAGAAAAAAAAGAAGAAGAATATGATCAGGCTGGTGAATAGATCAGAGCCACACACTAGATTTTGGGTGTATTTTGGTCTGTTAGAAGAAACTGCCTCCCAAAATTTTAAAGAGAAAAACTTATATATGTACAAAAATAAGGGTAAATATGATGAAGGGATGGAATATGATTGTAAAGATGAAAATTATAAGATTTTATAAAAGGAATTGAAAAGAAGTTGGTTGAAAAAAGAAAGAAGAAAAATTAAAAAAAAAAAAGGAGAGAATGTGATCAGGCAGGAGACTAGAACAAAGCCATACACTAGAGATTTAGGGTATAATTTGGTCTGTTAGAAGAAACTGTATCCCAAAATTTTAAAGAGAGAAAAACTTATATATAAACAAAAAATAAGGTTAACTACAATGAAGGGATAGAATATGACTCTAAAAATGAAAATTTAAAAAGATTTTAAAAAGGGAATTGATAAGATGTTGGTTGAAAAAGGAAAGAAGAAAAATTCAACTAAAAAAATAGAAAAAGAAAAAAATAAAATTCAAAAAATTAACTTTGAAAGACTAAAGCATCATGGGAAAAAAGCCATGAATTCTATGTGCTGTATTCCCCTGGTGCTGGAGTTCTGCCATTCTCATTGATGGGTAAACTTGGTCTTGGCTGGCTGTTCTTGCTGATCTTCTGGGGGAGGGGCCTGTTGCCATGTTTCCCAAATGTCTTTGCCAGAGGTGGAATTGCCCTGCCCTTGCTGGCCTGGGCTAAATAATCTGCTTGGGCTTGCTCTCGGGAGCTTTTGTTCCCTGCAAGCTTTCCGTTCAGTTTTGGAGGACGAGAGTGAAAATGGCGGCCTCCCAATCTCCGCCCCGAGGAGCTGAGAACTCAGGGCCCCACTCCTCAGTGCGCCCCCAGAGAAAAGCAGTCAGTCACTCCCGTCTCCCCAGTCTCCAGCCGCACTCCGTGCTCACCCGGCCTGTGACCGAGCGTTTCTATCTCTGGCTCATGACCCTGTGTGGAGTCTCCAAACCCAGCAGATCCCTGTGGTGCGCTCCCGCGCCGCTCCTCCCAGGGGAGGAAGGGGAGTCTCCCTGGATCTGCCGCTTGTTGGGTCCCTGATGGAAGAGCAGTGGCCCGACTGTGCCACGGATCACGGTTTTTGGCAACCCCAAGTCCCTCCTCAGTTCTGTCTTTGTAGCCAGCTTCCCTGCTCCGATACCTGGGAGCTCTGCCACACTCAGGCACCCCGGTCTTCCTGTGACCCTGAGAGTCCTGAGACCACACTGTCCCAGCGAGGGTTCCACCCCCCGCTTAGCCACTGGAGCGATGTCCCTCAGCGGAGCCGACTTCTAAAAGTTCCGATTTTGTGCTCTGCTGCTCCATCACTTGCTGGTATTGGCTGATGGAGGGCCCCTTCCCCCGCTGTCTATCTTCCCGAATATCACCTCAGATTCACTTCTCCGCATGTCCTACCTTCCAGAAAGTGGTCGCTTATCTGTTCAGAGAGTTGCTGCTATTCTTTTCTTCAATCTGTTGAGTTTGTAGGTGTTCAGAATGGTTTGAGCCCTATCTAGCTGAATTCCTGGGACCAGATGAAATTTAGGTCCCTACTCCTCTGCCATCTTGCTCTTCCTCTCTGATTTATTTTGCTTAGCATAATACTCTCAATCCATCCATGTCATTGCAAATGACAAGATCTCATTCCTTTTTATGGCTGAGTAATATTCCATTGTGTATATATACACTGCATCTTCTTTACCCATTCATCAGCCAATGGACATTTGGGCTCTTTACATAATTTGGCTATTGTTGATAATGCTGCTATAACCATTGGGGCACATGTATCCCTTTAGATTGGTATTTTTTTATCCTTTGGGTAAATGGAATTAATGGATCATATGGTAGTTCTATTTTTAACTTTTTGAAGAACCTCCATACTGTTTTCCACAGTGGCTGCACCAGTTTGCATTCCCACCAACAGTGCGAGAGGGTTCCCCCTTCTCCACATCCTTGCCAACACCTGTTGTTTCTTGTGTTTGGGTGTTGAGTTTGATAAGTTCTTTATAGTTTTAGATACTAACCCTTTCTCTGATATGTCATTTACAAATATCTCCCATTCCATAGGTTGCCTTTTAGTTTTGTTGATTGTTTCCTTCACTGGCAGAAGCTTTTTATTTTGATGAAGTCCCAATAGTTTGTTTTTGTTTGTGTTTCCCTTGCCTCAGGAGACATATCTAGTAAGAAATTACTATGGCCGATGTCAAAAAGGTTACTGCCTACATTCACCTCTAGAATTTTGATGGTTTCCTGTCTCACATTTAGGTCTCTTATCCATTTTGAATTTATTTTTGTGTATGGTGTAAGACACTGGTCCAGTTTCATTCTTCTGCATGTCACTGTCCAGTTTTCCTAACACCATTTGTTGAAGAGACTGTCTTTTTTCCATTGCATATTCTTTCCTACTTTGTCAAATATTAGTTGACCATAGAGTTGACAGTCCATTTCTGGGTTTTCTATTCTGTTCCATTGATCTATGTGTCTGTTTCTGTGCCACTACCATACTGTCTTGATGATTACAGCCTTAGTAATAGAGCTTGAAGTCTGGAATTGTGATGCCTCCAGCTTTGCTTTTCTTTTTCTATGTTGCTTTGGCTACATCAGGGTCTTTTCTGGTTCCAAACAAATTTTAGGATTGTTTGTTCTAGTTCTGTGAAAAATGCTGTTGGTATTTTGATTGGGATTACATTAAATGCATAGATTGCTTTGGGTAGTATAGACATTTTAACAATATTCTTCCAATCCGTGAGCATGAAATGTTTTTCCATTTCTTTGTGTCTTGCTCAATTTATTTCATAAGTGTTCTATCGTTTTCATAGTACAGATCTTTTACCTCTTTGGTTAGGTTTATTCCTAGATGTCTTATGGTTTTTGGTGCAATTGTAAATGAGATCATTCCTTGATTTCTCTTTCTGCTGCTTCATTATTGGCATATAGAAATGCAAGAGATTTCTGTCTGTTGATTTTGTATCCTGTAACTTTACTGAATTCATATGTAAGTTTTAGCAGTTTTTGGGTGGAGTCTTTTGGATTTTCTACATAGAGTATCATGTTATCTGTGAATAGTGAAAGTTTGACTTCTTCCTTGCCAATTTGGATGTCTTTTATTTCTTTTTGTTGTCTCATTGCTGATGCTAGGACTTCTAGTACTATATTGAACAACAGTGGTGAGAGTGGGCATCCTTGTCTTATTCCTAACCTTAGGGAAAAGATTTCAGTTTTTCCCCATTGAGGAAATATTAGCTGTGGGTTTTTCATATATGGCCTTTATTATGTTGAGGTATGTTCCCTCTAAACCTAGTTTGTTGAGGGTTTTTTTTTTTTTTTATCATAAATGGATGTTGTACTTTGTCAAACGCTTTTTCTGCATCTATTGAAATGATCATATGGCTCTTATCCTTTCTTTTATTAATGTGGTGCATCACCTTGATTGATTTGCGAATATCGAACCACCCTTGCATCCCTGGAATAAATCCCACTTGATCGTGGAGAATGATTCATTTAATGTACTATTGGATTGGATTTGCTAGTATTTTATTGAGAATTTTTGCATCCCTGTTCTTCAGGGATGTTGGCCTGTAGTTCTCTTTTTTAGTGGAGTTTTTTGTTTGGTTTTGGTATCAGGGTAATGCTGGCCTCATAGAATGAATTTGGAAGTTTTCCTTCTATTTTTTTGAATAGTTTGAGAAGAATAGGTATTAACTCTTATTTAAATGATTGGTAGAATACCCTGGGAAGCCATCTGACCCTGGACTTTCGTTGGGAGATTTTTGATTACTGACTCAATTTCTTTGCTGGTTATCAGTCTGTTCAAGTTTTCTGTTTCTTTCTGTTTCAGTTTTGGTAGTTTATATGTTTCTAGGAATTTATCCATTTCTTCCAGGTAGTCCAATTTGTTGGCATATAGTTTTTCATAATATTCTCTTATAATTGTTTGTATTTCTGTGGTGTTGGTTTTTATTTCTCCTCTCTCATTCGTGATTTTATTTATTGGATCCTTTCTCTTTTCTTTTTTTCCTTAAAGATTTATTTATTTATTTATTTATTTATTTATTTAAGTAGTTTCTACACCCAGTGCGGGGCTAGAGATCAAGAGTCTCATGCTTTACCAACTGAGCCAGCCAGGTGCCCATTTTTTCTTTTCTTTTTGGTAAGTCTGGCTAGGGATTTATCAATTTTATTAATTTTTTAAAGAACCAGCCCCTGGTTTCAATGATCTTGTCTATTGTTTTTTTAGTTTCTATATCAACTATTTCTGCTCTTATCTTTATTATTTCCCTTCTTCTGCTGGCTTTAGGCTTTGTTTGTTGTTCTTTTTCTATCTCCTTTAAGTGTAAGGTTAGGTTCTTTATTTGAGAATTTTCTTGCTTCTTGAGGTAGGCCTGTACTGCAATATACTTCCCTCTGAGGACCACTTTTGCTGCATCCCAAAGGTTTTGGACCATTGTGTTTCCATTTCCATTTGTTTTTATGTATTTTTTAATTTCCTCTGTGACTTCCTGGTTGATCCATTCATTGTTTAGTAGCATGTTCTTTAACTTCCATGTGTTTGTGGTCTTTCCAAATTTTTTCTTGTGGCTGACTTCAAGTTTCATAGCATTGTGGTCAGAAACTATGTATGGTATGATTTCAGTCTTTTTGTCCTTGTTGAGGCCTGACTTGTGACCTAAGTATGGGATCTGTTCTGGAGAATGTCTCATGTGCACTTGAAAAGAATATGTATTCTGCTACATTAGGATGAAATGTTCTGAATATATCTGTTAAGTCCATCTGGTCAGTGTGTCATTCAAAGTCATTGTTTCCTTGTTGAGTTTCTGCTTAGATGATCTGTCCATTGCTATAAGTGGGGTGTTACAGTCCCCTACTATTACTGTGTTATTATCAATGAGTTTCTTTGTTTGTTATTAATTATTTGATATATTTGGGCGCTCCCATGTTGGGGGCATAAATATTTACAATTGTTAGATCTTCCTGTTGGATAGACCCCTTTATTATATATGGTGCCCTTGTTCATCTTTTGTTACATTCTTTGGTTTAAAATCTAGTTTGTCTGATAAAAGTTGCTATATGGCCTTTTTTTTTTTTGACATCTATTTGCATGATAAATGTTTCTCCAACACCTCACTTTCAATCTGCAGGTGTCTTTTGGTCGAAAATGAGTCTCTTGTAGGCAGCATCTAGATGGGTCTTGTTTTTTTATCCATTCTGACACCCTAAGTCTTTTGATTGGAGCATTTAGTCCATTTGCATTCAGAGTAATTATTGATAGATATGTATTTAGTGCCATTTTATTACTTGTTCTGTCATTGTTTCTGGAGATTTTCCCTCTTCCTTTCTTGTCTTTGTCATTTATGGTCTTCCCTTTCCATTCAAAGGATCCCCTTTAATATTTCTTGCAGGGCTGGTTTAGTGGTCATGAACTCCTTTACTTTTTGTTTGTTTGGGAAACATTTTATCTCTCCTATTCTGAATGATAGTCTTGCTGGATAGAGTATTCTTGGCTGCAGATTTTTCCATTCAGCAGTTGACTATATCATGCCACTCCCCTCTGGCTTACCAAGTTTCATTGAGAGATCTGCAGCTGCTACATTATGGGTTTTCCCTTGTAAGTTAGGGACTTCTCTTGTCTTCCTGCTTTTAGGAATTTTTTCTTTATCACTGTATTTTGCAAATTTAATTACAATGTGTCTTGGTGTTGGCCTGCTTTTGTTGATTTTGATGGGAGTTCTCTGTGCCAAAAGGAGACCAATTCTGAGGTTGTTTGGATAGTCCAAGTGAAAGATGATGCAAGCCTACAAGAGGGCAAAGGCAGAGAATGAAAAAGGTGGGCTAGATTAAAGATTTTTCTGAAAGGGAGTATTCAGTATTACTGACTGAACATGAGAGGGGTAAAAGAGGGAGGAATTGAGAATAACTGAGATTTCCAGCTTGGGAAAAAGGATGGATGGAGACATTATGCACTAAGAACAGGAATCTAGGAAGAGGACCAGTGTTCTGTGCATCCAGGTAGGTAATAAATGATAATGAAAAAAATATTTTATATATCCACATAAAGGTGTCCAGAATACCATTAAAAATGCAAGTCTGGAATTCAAGGTTAAGGTTGGCATTTAAGAGACAGATTTGAGAGTTAATATCTATGAATGAAGCATTAAGAACAGTTAAGGACATCAGGTAAGCACACCAGAGAGAAAAGAAGGGGTCCATGGGAAAACACAACAGCTAAGGCAGTGAGAGAGCCCAAGATAAGAAGAATGATCAGAGTTAGGAGGACCTCAGATGGTGGTATTTGAGAAGATCAGAGAGGAGAGACCACGAAGCCATGGTAATGGACAATATCAAATGGGGCAGAGAAGTCTAGTAGACTGTACTTTTTTAAAAACCAGCCATTGGGCAATGAATTCAACAAATAGAATAACTACAGTTCAAAAACAGGCAAACAAATAAGCATACTGATCAGGGTCAAACAGAGTAAGCCAAAATGAATCCTGAGAGCTTGTCAAAATTCTTTTATTGAACTAGAATTTAGATATATCAAATATTGTTTGCCTGGGCTCATTACAGACACACACACACTTCTCTAGTTACAGAATTTGATCTGCATTCTCATTAAACAACTTTTATTTCAACATGAGGAAATAGCTTATTGAGCTCTCGATTCAAGGGAAAATGATGTGAACTAAAAGCTTTCTGTCTTCCTAATTGCACAGAGTGACTGTTGTAAAATGCTGAGGCTATTAACCTCTCAGTGAATCACAATATATGAAGGTATCCAAACTTAATGAAGTAAATGGATTTGTGGCCAGACAACACAAATATTATTTAGAAATACATTTAAATCACTAAACATTTAGCTGATCTGGTTATTAGATTCAAATGGTAGAAGCCTGGGGCCCCATAATGCAGCTGGTACAAATGGGGACTGGCTGTGGCCAATTTAAAGTTGCTTCCTGTCAGGGCTGTGTAGGTGGTTGGGGATAGGCCCCACCTGCCCAAGATCAGCTGACCCATTTCTCCTGCGCCTGTGTGACACAGATCAGGTTAGCCAGGGACCTGTTACAGGAAGTGTCAGGAGAAGCCTGGTGGGGGGAGCAAGCTACTGGGGGTACCTGGCATTTGCCTAATTCCAAACCCTAATCTACGCAATGCACATATTCCCCCTAAAGGCAGAGCCGGAGGAAACTGGACTGCCTGGTCAGGGTGGGGCCAGGCCTAATAGCGTGGGTATTCCGCAATTAGAAACACCTGAGTTCCTTGATGACTAGGCTCCATGGGCTGGGAGGTCTCGGCTGCCCAAGGTGGGATGAGGGGGTGCATACTGCGCATGCACGAGCCGCGCAGTTCAGCGTAGCCAAGAGCCTGGAACAGGGCAAGTGTATGGAGAGGTCAGATCACAATAGTGAGCTGTAACCTTCACAAATGCAGATATTTCTCCTGGAGTCGAAGTTAGGGGAGAGGACTGCCTCGTCTGGATGGAGTCTGGCTGGCTACGTGGTATCCTTTACCGAGAGACACGTGGGAGCCTTGATTACTGGTAAGCCTGGGACCCCATCAGGCAACCCCTCAAATGGGGACTGACTGATGCCACTATAAAGCTGCTGCCTCAGAAAGAATTTTGGGGGGGTGGGTTCCCTCCACCCTGGAGGCTATACGGGTGGTTTGGAGCCAAACCGAACTCCAGCAGCCAGGAGGGCCTGGGCTGCCCTGGGAGGGCTGCCTGTGCACAGGCGGGGAGCCAGGGACCTGGAACAGGGCAAGCGTCTGGAGAGGCCAAGTCATGGAAATGGGCTGTGGAGGGTACAAGTCAGCTGCCTTATTCCAAGCCCTAATCTACACCAGTGTGCACATTCCCCCTGAAGGCAGAGCCGGGGGGAGCTGCACTGTCTTGCCAGTGTCGGGGCCCAGAAAGCCAGCCAAATATCTTCCAGTGAGAGGTACTGGGAGGGGCGCCTGGGTGGCACAGTCTGGTAAGCAGCTGACTCTTGGTTTCAGCTCCGGTCTCGCGGTTGTGAGATTGAGCCCCTGGAGGGTTCTGCACTTTGCACAGAGCCTGCTTGGGACTCTCTTTCTCTCTGCCTCCCCCCCACCCCCAGGCTTGCGCGTGCACACTTGTGCTCGCTCGCTGTCTCTCTCAAAATAAACCTTTAAAAAAGAGATACCTGGGAGCTTTGACTGCTGGAGAAGCGAGGGGACCCCATCAGGCAGCCAATCCAAATGAGGACTGACTGTCACCAGTTTGAAGTTGCTACCTCAGAAATATTTTCAGGGGGGTAGCATAGCTCTGCCCAGGAGGCTATCCACGCAAGTGGTTGGCGGCAGGCCTGAGCTCACAGGCTTAGAAGGCCCTGGCTGCCCTCGGTGGGCTGCATACTGTGCATGTGCAAGATGGGTAGCCAGGGCTCTGGAACAGGGCACATGTTTGGAGAGGATGGGTCATGAGATCAGGCTGTAGGGGGTACAAGGCATCCGCATAATTCTAGGCCCTAAACAACACCAGTGTGCATATTCTCCCTGAAGGTGAAGCTTCAGGAGTCTGGACTTCATTGTGAAGACGAGTTCTGGCCATGTGCTGGGGTATGCTTTACTGAGAGACGCTTGGGAGCCTTGATTCCTGGTAGGCCCAGGACCCCATCAGGCAGCCAGTCCAAATGGGGACTGATAGCCCCCAGTTTAAAATGGAGCCTCAGAAATATTTCCAGGGTGTGGGCTCTCTGCACCCTGAAGCCGTTAGCGGTTGGGGTCTTGCCAGAGCTCCGTGGGCCTGGAGTGCGCCCTGCAGCCCTAGGCGAGCTGACGGTGTGGGTGCTGCCCATGCATCGGCAGCACAGGTCGGGGTGGCCAGGGTCCTGACGCTGGACAACGTCAGGGGAGGTCGGCTGACAGGAGGAGGCCATTGAGGGTACCTAGCATCTGCCTGATTCCAAGCCTTAACCTACACAAATGCATGTATTCCCCCTGAACACAGAAGTGGGGAAATCTGGGCTGCCTTGCCAGGGTGGGTAGTATGGGACACCTGGGAATCTTGGTTGCTAGAGAAGCCGGGGGTGGCATCAGGCAGCCAGTCCAAGCGGGGACTGTCTGTCACCAATTTAAAGCTATTGCCTCAGGAAGACTTTCGGCGAGTGGGCACTTTCCACCCCAGAGGCTCTGCGGGTGGAGACCGGCCTGAGCCCAGCAGACCCACAGGGCCTCAGCAGCCAGAGGCTGGCTGATGGGGGGCCAACTGTGCACGAGGCAGCAGCGCAGGTCTGGGGAACCAGGGACCTGAGACAGGGCGCTGTAGGGAGAGGCCAGGTCACCGGAGCGGGCTTTTGGGGGTAGCTGACGTCTGCCTAATCCCACACCCTAACCTACACAAATGTACATATTCCCCCTAACTCTGCTTTGTTTGGGGAGGCAAATCATGCTCAGATGGATTTTTGTCTTTGCCAGCAATGTATTTAACACTAATTCACGGTGTGAATTTCACAAGCCATTAGCATATGGGATAATGTCTTTTAATTTACCAATACAGAAATAGCATACTCCAAACCAATGTTAGGTTAATCATACCATTGCTCCAGGCAAGGGGAGATGAAAGGAATAAAGCTCAAATTTAGCTGCCATTCTTCCTCTTTACAGGAGCTAGTACTCAGGTGAGACCGCTTAGCTACTCACCAGCTCAAAAGTCCAAGTCCTGTGTTGCTGGAGCGTGTTGCTGGGGCAGGAGGGTGCTGGGCTTGCTAGGCAAGGGGCCACTGCTAGTAAAAGAGTCACCTTTACCCTGGCAGGAACTAATTGCCCCAAGGTCTTTGGAAAGCTCTTTTAGATCAACAAAGAGTAACCTTATCCAGACCGAACACCTTTGGGTAGTAATTACAAAATCTCTGTATTTATAGTCAAAATGTCCCCTTGCCATAGTTGCTTCTTCGTATGTGTTTATTGATAAGCCCCCAGCAGTGCCCCTCAGCTGCTGAGCTACTGAGTTCTTAGGGGTGAGGACAGATGAGATGGTGCCATCCTGATACCACTTAATTTATTCTTGTATCAAAACAACTTTACAACTAAAAAACACAAAACCACCTTTTTTTGTCTTTGCCATAAACAAGTGGATTTGAAAGCATATCAAACAAATACACAATAATCCATCCTGTGATTTCAAATCACTCTCACTCTAATTAATACTAAGGGCCTAATGGGGCACCTGCGGTGGTGTAGTCAGTCAAGCCTCCAACTCTTGGTTTCCACTCAGGTCATGAGCTCAGGGTCCTGGGATCGAGCCCCACATGGAGCCCATTTCAGGCTCAGTGCTCAGCATGGAGTCTGTTTGAGGTTCTCTCTTCCTCTTCCTCTGCCCCCTTGCTTGTGCTCTCTCCCTCTGTCCCTCTCCCTCCCTCCCTTAACGACTGAGCCACCCAGGGGCCCCACAAGATTTTTTTAAGTAATCTCTACACCCAATGTGGGGCTTGAACTTACAACCCCGAGATCAAGAGTCACATGCTCCACCAACTGAGCAAGCCGGGTGCCCCTCCAAGTAAAGATCTTTTTTATAAAGCTCCATGGGGTATGGCTTAGTACTGTCAAGTTCAGTTGCCATAACATCAGAATTCAAGGCTGTCATTATTTTAGGAAATGCATGTTTTTGTTCTCTTTTCAGTTCCTGCAAACTATTTTGACTTTATTAGTCACATCTTCCAAATGTTCCTTTACTTGTCTTAAGTTTTCTAATGCCTGATTTACATTTATTAGATTAATTTTAGGCAGGTCAATGTGAAACATTTCTCTGGTTATTTTAATAGTTCCTTCATCTTCTGTTGAGCTCAAATAATACCCTTTTCCTTCTATTGTCACATTCATTACCTGTTCTAGTTTTACACATGCCATCATGCTGTGTTCCTTATTTTTCCCTTGACTCCAGTAGGTTAAGGTGAGGTTGGCTTAGCGCATGCTCTCATGGTCCGATTTCCTATATTAACTTGCTGAGCAGGCAACAAGGCCATAGTCATAGATACTTGTACTATAGGCAAAGTCAAAAGTCTGGCAGTAATAAAGGTATTTGGTTCAATTCCACCAAC
Source organism: Mirounga angustirostris (assembly GCF_029215605.1). Lineage (NCBI taxonomy): Eukaryota > Metazoa > Chordata > Mammalia > Carnivora > Phocidae > Mirounga > Mirounga angustirostris. The sequence goes on from NW_026991712.1 coordinate 112,739,312, forward strand.
ATATCCTTAGGAACATGTTTTCCTTCTATCATAAGGAGGCTTTCTGTTGCCTATAGGCTTCACTCTGAGTTTTAATATTGGGGAACTACACAAGTGTGATAACCCAATGTCATGCTCCTCCTGGAAATGCCAATATTCTAATTTCACATTGGCTCAAAGCACAGCCATTAGGCTGTGAGGCACCCACTTGACTTACGGTTGGGCTGTTTGTTATCTCAGGCAACCAGTATTGTCTCAAGAATACCGCTTTTTTTTTTTATTTTTAAGATTTATTTATTTGAGAGAGAGAAAGCACGGCAGAGGGGCAGAGGGGCAGAGGGGCAGAGGGAGAAGCAGTTTGCCTGCTGAGCAGGGAACCTGAAGTGGGCTCGATCCCAGGACCCTGAGATCATGACCTGAGCTGAAGGCAGACGCTTAACCGACTGAGCCACCCAGGCGCCCGGAGAGTATCCCTGTTCTAAGAGTATTCCACACATCAGTCAATCTTAATGGCAACAATTGACAGTCTACAGGCAAAGAAACATCTTTTATGTCTTTTCTTAGTATTGTGTTATTTTTAGCATTTCCTCCAACTTAATATCAAATTTTCATTGCTCTATTTACATCCTTATGAAATTAATTGATGTTCTGTAATATATTGCTAATTTTATCCATCTGTGTACCCAACCATGACAAAGCTGCCATGGTATATATGCGAAATTGTGATTGTTTGGTTTTACATTTTTTTTTAATTACATCAATTTGGATTAAGAAAAAGCAACTGCCATTTATCCTCCAATTAAACCTCCTACCAGTCCAACAAGCATCTTTTTCTTTAGCAAATCTACTTTTGGCATAAGTTGTAAATTTGGCACAAATGAAGATGGATAAAACTGAGCACAATTAAGGGATCTATATCTGGCTTGAAAATGCTGTATATTAAATGTCAAAGTATAGGCTACTATTTTAGGTTCTAATATGAGCAAGAGAGGTTTTATTATCAGAAGATCCTATATTCTTGGGTAGAAATCTTTGGTGTGAGGCAGAAGCCTGATGTATATCACCACAGATACTGATATGTGTGATATGCTAAGTTTTCTATGTGCCCACTATCCACCTTACAAGGTGTCCCTCTTCTTTTACTGACCGGACATAGTGTCCATAGATCTATTGTTAATTTTCTAATAGGTGAACATGGATTAAACAGTGTAACTTGGAGTATAGTAAAGAATCTTTTTTTTTTTGCTTATTTATATTAAAAGATATGATTGCCCATTGTGCATACTCAGCAGCTGCTCTTATACAATGAAATGCTAGCACACAAAGCAAATCAGGAATTAAAGTGTGGTTACTTTTAGGGAGTCTGCCATGTGTCCAATGGTGCACTCAATTCAGTAAGATAAGGGAAAAGTACAAAAGTCAGTACTTGGGTCATCATATGCTCTGGGTTGTAATGCCAAGAGCCAGTTGGTACTTCAGGCCAATTTTCATCCTCTAAATCAGTGTCTAATAGGGTTGTTCAGGATCCTCATTGATTCTTATGGAGGTTGAAGTGGAGGGTTTCCACTGCTTCATCAGCTTCCCTAAGTATTCAGTTTCTCCATTGATTGAAGGTTTCCCAGTGAATAGATCATGCTGATAGCAAAAGATGGCGTCGGGAGGTTCAGCTTGGTGATGCTGGTGATGCTAACTTGTAATAAGGTGACGAGGATGGTGATCCACGGAGGAAGTAGAGGATGTCACAGACAGTGGAGTTGTATCTGGACCAAAAGTTGTCATTCCAGTTCGGACTGTGGCACAACCATGGCTGGAGCTATCGGAAGAGTATCCAAAGCTGCAATGAGAGTGCTGTTCATAGTAAGCAATAGGCAAAATAGTATGGTCAGCTAGTGCCACGCGGCACTGACCCATTTAGTAACATTGATAGGGTTAAAGATGCATACCACATTCATTCCTGCAAAATAAAGACAGTGTCCTATAAATTTTTAATTTTTTGTTGTTCTTGCTACTCAAGTTATTATGGCCATTATTCCCAATATTGTCTCAAGCACCATCACCCTGCATCATGCTAGGATAAACATTAGGCATCTAGTGATGACAGAATAAAAGATGTTCTTCAGGCCTGAAATTTCTATAGAGGCAGTATGTCATTTAAAAAAATTTTATGTAATAGGTCTTTTCCTTCGGTTACCCAGTAGGTTTCATTAGTAGCAGGTGCAATAATTTTCCCAGTACTGTTTATATCATTGTTTTTTAAATTAATACTTTCCCTTTTAATTTAGATTCTGGGGTGTTGCTAGTGCTAATTCTGATCTCTGTTGGTGCCTGCAATATTAATTCAATAGGAGTTTTTTCCATCCTTTCTATATCTATGGTTTAGAAATCTTGCTGCCTCCCAGATTGTTCTAGTTGAAGCTTTCATATATCGTTTGTTAGTAAGCAACCTTATTTTTGCTTGAGCAAGCCATTATACCTTTCAGTTGAATCAGAGATGATGGAGGTGTAGGGCAGGTGGAAGTTCTACATTATGCCTTTCTCCTTAGCCCATTCTTATACTAGGTTTCTTGTGAAGTGGTTTCCCTAATCTGATAGTATGATGATTGTGATACCAGAACAAGCAATCCAGATTTCTAACACTCTGATGGCGGGTTTTTGATCATTCTTCCTGCACCAATAGGGTGATCCTCTTCCTGACCATGTGTCTATAAGGGCACGCATATGGTTTATTCTCTGGCATAGGCAAGGATCCTATATAATCAATTTGTGTAATTCGGAAGGATCTGTCAGGTTTGATCTTATCTGAAGTACTCATCAATGGCCTCCAAGCTTTACACTTACAGCCATTCTCATATATCTTAATTTGAAATTGGAGGTATTTGGTAGGTATCCATATGTTTCTGTTTTCTAACCATGTTCTAGTGCCGTGTACCAGTGTTTGGTGAATGTGACCTATCAATTGGCATATCTGTGTATTCAGATTTTATGTTCCACTGTCTTTCTTGTTTATTTAAGGTTATGATTTGAATTGATTCCTCATTAGCCATTAATCTGTTATTTTAAAATAAATTTTAGGCATCTTTGCCTCATTAGTTTTCTTGGTAAGTTTGTCTACCTGGTTATTAAATTTGATTATTTCAGAGTTGTCCTTCTGATGGGCAGAAACCCGTGTGATGAATATGGATATATCAGCTAGTGATATTTTCTGACACATGCCCTTACCCTGTATGTTCATATTTCCTACTTTCCAGTCATTTTTCTGCCATGTTCCTGATGAAAGAGCTACTCCATTAGCTGCTGCCCATGAGTCTGAGAAAAGATAGAACTCATTCTGATTTTTCTTAACTGATTGTTCATGGTCAATTTTATGGCTATTGGTTCAGCTTATTGTGCTGCTTCTCCTGAGCTGGATTCTGTCAGGATTAGACCATCATTAGTCCTCGAGACCAGTTGGCCAGCATACTCCAGATGGTGTTATAGAGGCTGATTCATCTGTAAGCCATGCATTTTTGAATGCTGTGAACTGGGGTGGTGTCCATTGCCTGACTGCTCAAGTTTGGATGGCTCATTCTTTGGAAGTTCTGTAAAGTTCACTCTTGGCATTGCTGAGATTTCCTTAGTTAATGCAGAGGGTTGACTCTCCATCCATATGTCCTGCTTGGAAATATACCAATTGCATGTTAGGACTTTTTGGGCAGGAGTAGTTCCTCTCTGTTGGTCAGAGGTCTGCTTTACTGACTCCAGAATAGGCTTTTGGATTTTAAGTGTAATTAGTTTGTTTTCTACTAGTATATTTTGTAGGGCCTCAGAGAGTGCCTGAGTGAGCCTTTCAGTTGGTTGGTATCTGTTCTCGACCATGAGAAATTCTTTTTTTTTTTTTTTTTTTTTTTTAGGGTCCATGCAATAAAATCCTGTGCTTTATTACTCAATTAGAAAGTATCAAGCATACATCATTTTAATATAGAACATAGAATTCTGATTGAATTAGTTTTGCTTTTAACCTAAATTAGTAAATGTCACAAGAAGCCAAGGCATGAGAAAGCATATCAGAATAAATATGCTCCTGGAGGGGAAAACAGTTTGACCAGGGAATCCATTTGGAGGGGGAAACACACTGTGAGGGGCAAGGGTAGTTGGAGGGGGAAACATCCTTGTTGGTTCTTCATCTTCCACTGATTCACAAGTCTCTGCTTTTTCTTTTTTTCTTTAATTTTTTTTTTAAGATTTTTTTTTTTTTTTAAAGGTTTTATTTATTTGACAGAGAGAAGGACAGCCAGAGAGGGAACACAAGCAGGGGGAGTGGGAGAGGGAGAAGCAGGCTTCCTGCGGAGCAGGGAGCCCAATGCGGGGCTTGATCCCAGGACCCTGCGATCATGACCTGAGCTGAAGGCAGACGCTTAACGACTGAGACACCCAGGTGCCCCAAGATTTTATTTATTTATTTGACAGAGACACAGCGATAGAGGGAACACCGCAGGGGGAGAGGGAGAAGCAAGCTTCCCGCGGAGCAGGGATCCCGATGTGGGGTTCGATCCCGGGACCCTGGGATCATGACCTGAGCCCAAGGCAGATGCTTAACAACTGAGCCACTCACGCATCCCTCTGCTTTTTCATTAGACTCAGAGGATAAGGCTTCTTCCCCATCCTTCATTTCACAAGTCTTTCTCTCAGATAGAGTGACTCCCTCTTTCTCTTCTTTCATTTCACGAGTCTCCCCCCTCCTCAAGTGGAGTGACTTTTTTTTTTTTTAAGATTTTATTTATTTATTCATGAGAGACAGAGAAAGAGAGAGGCAGAGGCAGAGGGAGAAGCAGACTCCCTGTGGAGCAGGGAGCCCAATGCGGGACTTGATCCCAGGACCCTGGGATCATGACCTGAGCCAAAGGCAGACGCTTAACCGATGAGCCACCCAGGCATCCCTGGAGTGACTTCTTCCTTTTTCATTTCATGAGTCTCTCTCCCCTCAGTTACAATGGCTTCCTCCTCCTCTTTCATTTCACATGTCTCCCTCTCCTCAGGTACAGGGATTTCCTCCTTGTCTACCTTCTGACCAGTGACCTCCCTCTCCTCGGGTAGGCACTTATTAAATGTTTGATCCTCCATGTTGTTCAGTCCCTGGTGTTGATGGGGGAAGACACTTCAGACGCAGGGCTGAACTAAGTAAGTCTCATAGGCCACATCTCCTTGGACTTGACCATGAGAAATTTTTAGTCCGAAATCCAATTGGGTAAAATTTGGCGTCCTGCAGTGGTTTAGTCCACAGTGACCATGTTGCAAACCCTTGTGATTATAGATATTCTAAATATAGCTTATATTTAGAGTCCTCATTAGCTGGTGATCATGTACTAGAAGTTCTGACATTTTTCAAATAAGTAAAGGCTGCCTCTTGAGTCTCTGTCCATCTAAATTCCCTATTCTTCCTAGTTATTTTATAAATGTGTTTTAATATATCCCCATATGTGATATGTTTGTTTCCAATATCCATGCATCATCTATCAGTTTCTGAGCTTCTTCTTTTGTGGTAGGAGTTGGTATGTAATCTGTTTGGGTTATGACTTGGTCTGGTATTTTTCTGCCTTCAGAGGACTAAATCATGCCTAAAAATTCTATAGTAGTGTGGGGTCTTTGGACCTTACTTGGGTTGATTGTCCATCCCTTGAGTGTAAAGAATTTAATTAACTCCATTTTTAACTCCATTTTTGATGCTAGTTTGTTCTTCCAAGTTATCACCAGAAATAGAAGTATCATCAAAAAAGGAAATACTGGTTTCTGTGTATGTTGAATTTCCTGAACAGCCTGGATGTCTTGTGTTAGAGTGTTGTGGGATATTACTAGTCTGCTAAGGTATCCTTGTGGTAACCTAGTGAACTTATATTGTCTGCCTCCCATGTACATGCAATCATGGTTTGACTTTCCTCATCGACTGGAATAGCAAAGAACATGTCAGATAAGTCTGTCACTGTATAATAAGTTCTGGATCCAGTGGTGATATTGTTTAAGATAGCGCTTGTATCTGGGAGTGCTCCCTCAATTTTGGGGGAGTGTTTGTTTAAATTCCTAGAATCTATCTTTTTAAGGGCAGATTGGATTATTATATGGTGAAATAGTAGGCGCAATACTTAGTTCCTTTAGTGGTTCCTGAATTTTTTCCTTAATTTGAGAATATCCTATGACATCCATTCCAAGCATGTTTTCTAAATTGAGACTTATGAAACATTTAGCCTTATTTTTATTTATTTTTTTAAAGTAGACTCCATGCCCATCATGCAGCTGAACATGGGGCTTGAACTCAGACCCTATGATCAAGACCTGAGTTAAAAATCAAGAGTCAGATGCTTAACTGACTGACTTATTTAAATTATTTATTGAAACCTTTAGCCTTAGTGAGTGGTCTGTCACCAGTCTATGTGCTCACATCCCTTGGGTTGATTTTTCTCCAGATCCTTCATTAGTCCCTTTTTATTGTTAAAGTTTTCCAAATTACTAGAATATCCTTGTATCATTGTTACTTGGGGCGCTATATCTAACAACATAGTGGTATATGTATTTTTATATACACAAGGGTTTCTACTGATATAGTTAGTGTAACATATGGGCACTTGTCTCTGGCTTGGGCCGAGGGTTTGTAATGAAGTTATTATATTACATACAGTAAGTGAGTTAGTGGGTCTACAAATGGGTCTCTTTTCGTAGGTCTATTTACTCTAAAAGGTTGTTTATCTCTGTTTCTCTGCCATTATAAGTAGTTTCTGGGTTTTCTTTACCTTTTTCTAAAGATTTTATTTGTTTGTTTGTTTGTTTGTTTGTTTGAGAGAGAGGCGCCAAGGAAGAGGCATGGAGCCCAATGCAGGGGCTTGATCCCAGGACCCTGAGATCATGACCTGAGCTGAAATCAAGAGTTGGACACTCAACCAACTGAGCGACCCAGGCACCCCTCTTTCTGGAGTTTCTATTTTTATAAATTGCTTTACAGTGTAGTGGTCTAAATAGTTTAGGTGGCCAATAGGGCCTTGAAGATTTAGGCTTTTATGGTCCATTTTTTTTATTATGTTAATCACCATACATCATTAGTTTTTGATGTAGTGTTCCATGATTCATTGTTTGTGTATAACACCCAGTGCTCCATGCGGAAGTGCCCTCCTTAATACCCATCACTAGGCTAACCCATCCCCCCATCCCCCCTCCCCTCTAGAACCCTCAGTTTGTTTTATGGTCTATTTTGATTGGGTCCATTTACATTAGGTAAAGGCCTATTCTACCCATATATGTGAGCGTTAAAACTATAGCCTTTATCTTAGTTCCTCAGCTGTTCTTATCAAGTCAATCAGTTCTCCTGTGTTTCTGGCACCTGCAAATAACTGAATAGTGTTGTTCTGTCCTATGGGGTATAGCTTTAAGAATGACCTTTTTATTTTATGTAAGTTTTTACGTAAAGTCCAGTTAACACAGTGTAATATTAGTTTCAGATGTACAATATAGTGATTCAACACTTCCATACAACACCTGGTGCTCATCACAAGTGCCCTCCTTAATCCCCGTCACCTATTTAATCCATCCTCCCACCAATCTCCCCTCTGGTAACCATCAGTTTGTTCTCTATAGTTAAGGGTCTGTTTCTTGGTTTATCTGTCTCTCTCTCTTCTTTTCCCCCCTTTGTTCTTTTGTTTTGTTTTTAAATTCCACATGAGTGAAATGCTATGGTATTTGTTTTTCTCTGACTTATTTCGCTTAGCATAATACTCTCTAGCTCCATCCAGGTCATTGCAAATGGAAGAAGGACCTTTTTAATTTGTTCTGTCGCTTTTGCATGTAATGATGAGGGTGTCTGTCCCCTATCATAATTCATAGTTAGTAGTCCTAATTTCATTATTATATTAGTATCTTCCCCAGATATTTTCCATGGAGATGTCTTAAGGGACATCTTAGGAACATATTAGATATAAGCCATCTTAATCTCCAGGTTGCTACTATCCTGTCAAACAAAGATCTTTGTAAGTTAGTACTATTTTCTCCAGATGCTCTAAGATGTTGATTAAATTTAGCATCTGGGGTAATGGTCCAAGTTGTGCAGTCTCTATTCCTGTGAGGATCAGGTTAGTCCTACTTTGGACTACTAATAGCCACTGGGTTTTTGTGTCCAAATCAGTCTCTTGGAATTCCATTCTAATTTTTGTCATTTCTTGTCTGGAAAAAGCTCTCTCCAGTGACTGATTGTAGTTCTGTGTGTTTTCATGGCCTTCGCATCTAGTAAGTTAAAGTTACTGGGGCCAAAAGGATTTAAAAAATCATCATCCTCAGTGTGTGGATTGTTGTCCTTAAGAGCAAAAGGCTCTGGGGCGCCTGGGTGGCTCAGTTGGTTAAGCGACTGCCTTCGGCTCAGGTCATGATCCTGGAGTCCCTGGATCGAGTCCCGCATCGGGCTCCCTGCTCGGCAGGGAGTCTGCTTCTCCCTCTGACCCTCTCCCCTCTCATGTGCTCTCTCTCATTCTCTCTCTCTCAAATAAATAAATAAAATCTTAAAAAAAAAAAAAAAGAGCAAAAGGCTCTGGGTTTCCTCCTACTCTGGAGATCACTTTTGAGAAAGTGAGAGCATGTGCGGAGGGGCAGAGGGAGAGGGAGAAGTAGACTCACTGCTGAGCAGGGAGCCTGACAAGGGGCTCAATCCCAGGACCCTGGGATCATGACCTGAGTGAAGGCAGACGCTTAACCGACTGAGCCACCCAAGCGCCCCTGGAGATCACTTTTTGTGCTAGTACTTTTCCTTTCTTCCTATCAGCATCTATGTTACTGAATGCACCTAATAAGAGCACTAGAATGTTTTCCTTTGTTGCTCTTTTTTTTCTTTTTTTTTTTTTTTTTAAGTTAAACTCTACCCTCAGTGTGAGGATTGAATTCACGACCCTGAGATCAAGAGTCATAAGCTCCACCGACTGAGCCAGCCAGCTCCCACTTCACTGCTTTTTTTAAATATAGGATATAACTTACTGGGTTGAGTGATCAGGCCAACATTTTGAGTTATCTTCATTTTAAGATTTGTCCAGACTAAGTCTTCAGTGGGTCTTCAGGGATCCTAAGAAGTTAACATATAATCCATCCTACCCCTAAACCACTTCTTGAGTAATTTTGGTAGGGTTAATGACTGAGGCATATTTGCTATTGTCCTCCTGCCTTTCACAACAGTGTTCAAAATATGTTTTATTACAGAGGCGTGTTAATGAGGTTCATACATTGTTGGAAGAAGCCTGGTTATTAGAGCTAATTTGGGGGTAACTAGCATCTGCCTAATTCCAAGCTCCAACGTACACAAATGCAGATAATCCCCGTGAAGGCAGATCTGGAGGAAACTGGACAGCCTTGCTAGGGTGGGGGTCAGGCAGATGGTCCCGGGCCTGTATCTTCCTGGGATTTCCTGGGAGCCTTGACTGCTGGAGGACCCCATCAGGCAGTTAGTCCAATTGGAGACTGATTATCTCCCGTTTAAAGCTGCGATATTTAGGGGTGGGCTCCCTTTATTCTGGAGGGTATGCAGGTGGTTGGGGACCAGACAGAGCTCTCCAGGCTTGGAAGGCCCCAGGTGCTTAAGGGTAGCTGACAGGGGCCATACTGGTATTTCCAAGGGGCTTATTGGCTCCATAGAGTTAACCTTAGTTCCTAAAAGCTGTCTGGTTATATCAGAATCTACGCATGTCTCTCAAATACAATATTCCAGTCTAAGCCTTGTTATATAACCAGTGTTTCTAGTTGTGTCCTGTCACTAGGAGAACAGATTCTTGTTGAAGTTATGCAAATAAATATATTGCCATGAAAATGTAAGAATACTCATTGAGAATTTCCAAATGCTGGAGGGATTAGATAGGGAGGAAAAGCTAAATTATTCAGTTCTGCTTATAAAGGTGTAATTTGCCAAATTTCTGTAAGTCATAGCTGAAGAGAAAAGGTTTTCTTATATCAGGAAAACAAAAGATTAAAAACCAGCAGTATTTCAAACAAAAAGTCATACAAATTATAACCATACTCCTCAGTTTATTCAGTCCTACATAATTAATTTTTGTTGATCTTTTGTTAGTAGTTTTATGAAGCCATCAGTTTCTCTGTTAGAGTTCTGTAAATTCTTATACAGTTGAATGGTATAATTTTTAAGTTACCAGAGACCTGTATTTTAGAGTACTTGCCAGAGTTTTTTCCCTGAATCTCCTTGAAGATGAAGCCATCTTGCCAAAATATTAGAGTAAAATAATAACTGTGTAAATGACAAAAAGACTTAAAAATGTCTGTGCTTAATGATCTGATTAGAGTTTGTTACAATGCAATTAATAAGGAAATTTGGTTATTTCTGTGACACACAGTACTTCAGGATAATAACTAGAATTATAAGTGATAACATAGCAAGACACATCAGATTTTTAAGAGTTTCATATAATTTCTAGAACACTTATATTTTAATAACATATATCTCCCCAAATATAATCTAAGATGATTTAGCATCACTTTTTTGACAATGCTTCCCATGTAACTTAACATACCAAATAAACCTAATTAATTTATTATCTCTTTCATGAGAACAAATCCTTTTAAATATTCCAGGGATCTGCTGAAAATTTCAGTTAGTTTGTGGTCAAAAGACTTCATTCCAGGGGCGCCCAGGTGGCTCAGTTGTTAAGCGTCTGCCTTTGGCTTGGGTCATGATCCCGGAGTCCAGGGTTCGAGCCCTGTGTTGGGCTCCCTGCTCTGCGGGGAGCCTGTTTCTCCCTTCTCCCCTGCTCCTGCTCTTTCTCTCTCTCTCTCACTCTCTCTCTCAAATAAATAAATCTTAAAAAAAAAAAAAGACTTCATTTCAGAATGTGATTTGGGGAAGTTTGTTGAAAAATGTAAAAAAACTTGGACATTTGATCAAATAGGATCACAGGTCATTATGAAACAATATTTGGTTATCCATTTAACCAAAGTGGCATTTAAAGACTTCACAGGCAAATACAGACAAACACTTGTAAAAAGCCTTAGCTCTTTTAATATTGAATAGAGGTATCTTAAGTAATCAAAGACCTGATAAAGACAAAATGTATGGGGTGCCTGACTGGCTCAGTCAGTGGACCATGCAATTCTTTATCTTGGGGTTGTAAGTTTGAGCCTCACACTGGGTGTAGAGATCACTTAAAAATAAAATCTTAAGGAAAAAAAAAGACAAAATGTAGAATCTTTGTTTTTCTAGGTAGATTACATTAAAGGTAGAGAAAAACATTTTTTTTTATTAAAACATGATTAAAGAAAACTTTTAACAGAAAAGACAAGTTTTAATTTTGTACCAGCTTACTTTGATATTCAAACTCATTTTTAATAAGTTTATTTTAATCTTAGCTTGACCATACATTAAAATTTCTTTAAAAAATTTTTTTTAAGATTTTATTTATTTATTAGAGAAAGAGAGCACAAAGTGGGGGAGCAAAAGGCAGAGGGAGAAGGAGAAGCAGGCTCCCCATGGAGCAGGGAGCCCAATGCGGGGCTCGATCTCAGGATGTGGGGCTCAATCCCAGGATGTGGGGCTCAATCCCAGGACCCTGGGATCATGACCTGAGCCAAAGGCAGATGCTTTAACCGACTGAGCCACCCAGGAGCCCCTAAAATGCCTTTTTAAAAGTTCCTTTTAAAAAAATTCCTTTTTCACAAACGTTTTACAACTTTCTTTTCTTTTTTTTTTTAAATAGAGTTTGTCCTAAGTCTTTCCTCTTTAAGTAAACAGCCTCAGCCTCACATTAGGACAAAAGTACTCACTTTGTTTCAACAAAAATGCATCTCATTCCTCAGACCTTCTTTTACCAAAAGCACTCCCCTTAGGTTTCTTGCATAAGGAATTTACTTTTTTAAAGCCTATTTTTTTTGTCTCTTTTTTCTCCTGGGAGCTTTATGGTTTCAGATCTTACATTTAAGTCTTTAATCCATTTTGAGTTTTTGTTTTATTTTAATTCCAGTATAGATAACAGTGTTATATTAGTTTCAGGTGTACAATATAGTGATTCAACTATTCTATAGATCATTCAGTGCTCCTCAAGATAAGTGTACTCTTAATCCTCTTCACCTGTTTTACCCATCCCCCTCCCCTCCCCCTCTGGTAACCATCAGTTTGTTCTCTATAATTAAGAGTTGGTTTTTTGGTTTGTCTCTTTTTTTTTTTTCCCCTTTGTTCACTTGTTTTGTTTCTTCAAATCTACATATGAGGGAAATCATATGGTACTTGTCTTTCTCTGACTTCACAACATTATACTCTCTAGCTCCATCCACATTGTTGCAAATGGCAAGATCTCATTCTTTTTATGGCATGAATAATATGCCAAAGATGTGGTATATATATATACCACATCTTTGTGCATTCATCGAACAGTGGACACTCAGGCTGCTGCCACATCTTGGCTATTGTAGATATGCTGCTATAAACATAGGGGTGCATGTATCCCTTTGGATTAGCATTTTTGTATTTTGGGGGTAAATACCTAGTAGTGCCGTTGCTGGGTCATAGGGTAATTCTATTTTTACGTTTTTGAGGAACCTCCATACTGTTTCCACAGTGACCATACCAGTTTGCATTCCCACCAACAGTGCAAAAGTATCTCTTTTTCTCCATATCCTTGCCAACACCTGTTGTTTCTTATGTTGATTTTAGCCATTCTGACAGGTGCAAGGTGATATCTCATTGTAGTTTCAATCTGCATTCCCCTGATGATGAGCATCTATCTTTTCATGTGTCTGTTGGCCATCTGTATGTCTTTGGAGAAATGTCTGTTCACTTCTGCCCATTTTTTTAACTATTTGGTTTCTTGGCATTGAGTTTGGTTAGTTCTTTATATATTTTGGATACTAACCCTTTATCAGATATTTCATTTGCAAATATCTTCTACCACTCTGTAGGCTGTCTTTTAGTTTTATTGATTGTTTCCTTTGCTGTGAAGAAGCTTTTTATTTTGATGTCCTGATCATTTATTTTTTCTTTTATTTCCCTTGCCTTAGGAGACATATCTAGAAAAATGTTGATACAGCTGATGTCAGAGAAATTATTGCCTGTGCTCTGCTCTAAGATTTTTATGGTTTCAGGTCTCATACTTAGGCCTTTAATCCATTTTGAGTTTATTTTTGTGTATAGTGTTAAAAGGGGCCCAGTTTCATTCTTGTGCATGTAGCTGTCCAGTTTTCCCAATACCGTTTGTTGAAGAGACTGTCTTTTTCCCATTGCATATACTTGCCTCTTTTGTCAAAGATTAATTGACCATGTAATTGTGAGTTTATTTCTGGGCTCTCTATTCTGTTCCATTGATCTGTGTATCTATTTTTGTGCCAGTACCATACTGTTTTGATTACTACAGCTTTGTAGTATAACTTGAAATCTGAAATAGTGATACCTCGCACTTTGTTTTTCTTTTTCAATGTTGCTTTGGCGATTCAAGGCCTTTTGTGGTTCCATACAAATTTTAGGATTGTTTGTGAAAATTGCTTTTGGTTCTTTGATAGGGATTATATTAAATGAGAAGATTTCTTTGGGTAGTATGGACATTTTAACAATATTTGTTCTTTCAGTCCATGAGCATGTAATGTTTTTCCATTTCTTTGTGTCTTCCTCAATTTCTTTCATAAGTGTTTTATAGTTTTCAGAGTACAGATCCTTTACCTCTTTGGTTAGGTTTATTCCTAGGTATCTTATGGGTTTTGGTGCAGTTGTAAATGGGATCAATTCCTTGATTTCTCTTTTTTTCTGCCTCATTGTTAATGTATAGAAATGCAACTATACATTGCATTTCTATAGTGCATTGATTTTATATCCTGTGCATTGATTTTTATATCCTGCCACGTTGCTGAATTCCTGTATGAGTTCTAGCAATTTTGGGGTGAAGTCTTTGGGGTTTTCTACATAGAGTATCATGTCATCTGCAAAGAGTGAGAATTTGATGATAACTATGCTGATTCGGATGCCTTTTATTTCTTTTTGTTGTCTGATTGCTGAGGCTAGGACTTCTAGTACTATGTTGAACAACAGTGGTGAGAGTGGACATCTCTGTTGTGTTCCTGACCTTAGGGGAAAAGCTCTCAGTTTTTCCCCACTGAGAATGATATTCACTGTGGGTTTTTTGGTATATGGCTTTTATGATATTGAGGTGTGTTCCTTCTATTCGTAAACTACAGAGCTTTAATCAAGAAAGGATGCTGTATTTTGTCAAATACTTTTTCTGCATCTATTGAGAGGATCATATAGTTCTTGTCCTTTCTTTTATTAATGTAGTATACCACATTGATTTGAGGATGTTGAACCACCCTTGCAGCCCAGGAATAAAACCCACTTGGTCGTGGTGAATAATCCTTTTAATGTACTGTTGGATCCTATTAGCTAGTATCTTGGTGAGAATTTTTACATCCATGTTCATCAGGGATATTGGTCTGTAATTCTCCTTTCTTTTAGGGCCCCTGTCTGGTTTTCGGATCAAGGTAATGCTGGCCTCATAGAAAGAGTTCGGAAGTTTTCCTTCCATTTCTATTGTTTGAAACAGGTTCAGAAGAATAGGCATTAATTCTTCTTTAAATGTTTGGTAGAATTCCCCTAGAAGGCCATCCAGCCCTGGACTCTTGTTTGTTGGGAGATTTTTGATTACTGACTCAATTTCTTTGCTGGTTATGGGTCTGTTCAGGTTTTCTATTTCTTCCTGTTTCAGTTTTGGTGGTTTATATGTTTCTGGGAATGCATCCATTTCTTCCAGATTGCCTAAATTGTTGGCATATATTTGCTTTATAATATTCTCTTATAATTGTATTTCTTCAGTGTTGGTTGTGGTCTCTCCTCTTTCATTCATGATTTTATTTATTTGGGTTGTTTCTCTTTTCTTTTTGATAAGTCTGGCTAGGGGTTTATAGATCTTATTAATTCTTTCAAGGAACAAGCTCCTGGTTTCGTTGATCTGTTCTCTTCTTTTGATTTCTGTATCATTGCTATCTGCTCTAATCTCTATTTCTCTTCTCCTGCTGGATTTAGGCCTTATTTGCTGTTCTTTTTCCAGCTCCTTTAGGTGTAAGGTTAGGTTATGTATTTGAGACTTCGCTTGTTTCTTGAGAAAGGCGTGTATTGCTATGTACTTCCCTCTCAAGACCACCTTTGCTGTATCCCAAAGGTTCTGAACTGTTGTGTTTTCATTTCATTTGTTTCCATGTATTTTTAAAAATTCTTCTTTAATTTTCTGATTGATCCATTCATTTTTTAGTAGGATGCTCTTTAATCTCCATGTATTTGTGTTCCTTCGAATTTTCTCTTGTGATTGAGTTCAAGTTTTAAAGCATTATGGTCTGAAAATATGCATGGTTAATCTCAGTCTTTTGATACCGGTTGAGATCTGATTTGTGACCCAGTATGTGATCTATTCTGGAGAATGTTCCATGTGCACTCAAGAAGAATGTGTATTCTGTTGCTTTAGGATGGAATGTTCTGAATATATCTGTGAAGTCCATCTGGTCCTGTGTGTCATTCAAAGCCCTTGTTCCCTTGTTGATCTTCTGCTTAGATGTCCTGTCCATTGTTGTGAGTGGGGTGTTAAAGTCCCCTACTATTATTGTACTATTATCAATAAGTTCCTTTATGTTTGTTGTTAATTGTTTTATATATTTTGGTGCTCCCAAGTTAGGGGCATAAATATTTACAATTGTTAGATCTTCTTGTTGAATAGACATTTTAATTATGATATATTGTCCATCTTCATTTCTTATTTCAGTCTTTGGTTTAAAATCTAGTTTGTCTGGGGGCACCTTGGTGGCTCAGTCTGTAAAACGTCTGCCTTCAGCTCAGGTCATGATCCCAGGGTCCTGGGATCGAGCCCCACATCGGGCTTCCTGCTCAGCGGGAAGCCTGCTTCTCCCTCTCCCACTCCCTCTGCTTGTGTTTGCTCTCTTGCTGTCTCTCTCTGTCTCTCAAATAAATAAATAAAATCTTTAAAAATAAAAAATAAAAAAAATAAAATCTAGTTGGTCTGATAGAAGGATTGCTACTCCAGTTTTCTTTTGATGTCCATTAGCATGATAAATGGTTCTCCACCCCCTCACTTTCTATTTGGAGATGTCTTTGGGTCTAAAATGAATCTCTTGTGCTCACTTTGGTAGCACATATACTAAAATTGGAACAACACAGAGAAGATTAGCATGGCCCCTGCTCAAGGATGACATGCAAATTTGTGAAGTGTTCCATATTTTTATTACAGCAAAAAAATAAATAAAATGAATCTCTTGCAGACAGCATATTGATGTTGTAGACAGCATATTGATGGGTCCTGTTTTTTTTTTTTTATCCAATCTGATACCCAGTGTCTTTTGGTTGGAGCATTTAGTCCAGTTACATTCAGAGTAAGTATTGAAAGATAAGAATTTAGAGCCATTGTATTACCTGTCAAGTCACTGTTTCTGTAGATTGTCTCTGTTCCTGTCTGGTCTTTGATACTTTTGGGCTCTCTCTTTGTTCAAAGGATCCCCTTTAATATTTCTTGCAGGGCTGGTTTATTGTTCACAAATTCCTTTAGTTTTTGTTTGTCCTGGAAACTTTTTCTCTCTCCTATTCTGAATGACGGCCTTGCTGGATAAAGTATTCTTGGCTGCATATTTTTCCCATTTAGCACATTGCATATATCATGCCAATCCTTTCTGGCCTGCCAGGTCTCTGTGAACAGGTCTGTTGCCAGCCTTATGTTTCTACCCCTATAGGTTAAGGACCTCTTGTACCAAGCTGCTTTCAGGATTTTCTCTTTATCTCTGAAATTTGCAAGCTTCACTATTATATGTTGAGGTGTTGACCTATTTTTATTGATTCTGAGGGGGGTTCTCTGTGCCTCCTGCACTTGAATGCCTGTTTCCTTCCCCAGATTAGGGAAGTTATCAGCTATAACTTATTCAAATAAACCTTCTGCCCCTTTCTCTCTCTTCATCATCTGGAACCCTTATTTTGCTTTATGGTATCACTGATTTCTAGAAGTCTCCCTACATGATCCAATAGTTGTTTTTCTCATCTTCCCTATTCTCCATTATTTTGTCTTCTATATTACTCACTCACTCTTCAGCCTCATTTATTTTAGCTGTTAGAACCTCCATTTTTTTTTTTTATGGCATCTCGGTGACAGCATTTTTAATTTCAGCCTGATTAGATTTTAGTTCTTTTATTTCTACAGTAAAGGATTCTCTAGTGTCTTCTATGCTTTTTTTTAAAGCCCAGCTAGTATCTTTTTTTTTTTTTAAAGATTTTATTTATTTATTTGACAGAGACAGCGAGAGCAGGAACACAAGCAGGGGGAGTGGGAGAGGGAGAAGCAGGCTTCCTGCTGAGCCGGGAGCCTGATGTGGGACTCGATCCCAGGACACTGGGATCATGACCTGAGCTGAAGGCAGTCGCTTAACCAACTGAGCCACCCAGGCGCCCCCAGCTAGTATCTTTATACTTGTTTTGAATTCTATTTCCAATGTCTTATCTCCATATTGGTTAAATCCCTGGCAGGGAGTACTTCCTCCTGTTCTTTCTTTTGGGGTGAGTTTCTTTGTCTTGTCATTATGTCCAGAAAAGAATAGAAGAAAGAGAGAGAAAGGACAAAAATAATAACAAGACAAGCCAGAAGAAAAAAGAAACAAAACAAAATAAAAATTCAAACAAGTAAAACAGAAGAAAACGATAAAATAGATCCTGTGTGTATTTTGGTCTGTTTGTTAAAAAAAAACTAGATCCCAAAATAGGAAAGAAAGATGTATATATACACACACACAAATACAATAAAACACAATGAAAGGAAACCAAAAATAAAAAATATGTATAATGTATATATAAAAATAAAAATTAAAAGAGAATTTAAAAAGAATTGAGGGACACCTGGGTGGCTCAGTCAGTTGGGCATCTGCCTTTAGCTTGGGTCATGATCCCAGGGTCCTGGGATCAAGTCCTTCATCAGTCTCCTTGCTCAGCGGGGAGTCTGCTGCTCCCTTTCTCACTCCATCTGTGCTCTCTCTCCCTCTCTCTCTCAAATAAATAAATAAAATCTTTTAAAAAATAAGAAAATAGCTGGAAAAAAAAATAAAACTGAAAGATTAAAGAATTAAAAAAAGAAAACCACAAATGCTATATACTGTTTTCCCCAAGAGCTGAAGGTGTGCAGCCCTCTATGATCAGAAACTTGGTCTGAGCAAGCTGTTCTTGCTGGTTCTGGGGGAGAGGCCTGTTGCTCTGATTCTCAGGTGCCTTTGCACTTGTGAAGATGCGCCGCCCTTGCCAGGGGGCTGGGCTCAGTGTAGCGGCTCCAGATTGCATTATGTGGCACTATTTTGTTCCCTGAAGGTTTTCAGCACTGAAGGGGGGATGAAAATGGCGGCGCCCTCCTCTCTAGCCCTGGAACTGAAAGTTCACATCCCCCACTCTTCAGTGAGTTCTCACAGAAAATCAGTCACTTTTGTCTCCTTGGTTTCTGGCCGATCTCTGTGTTCACCCAGTCTGTGACCTATCCTTTTTTATTTCAGGCACATGACCCAGTTTCAAGTCTCCAAATTTTACCGACTCATGCGGCACAGGAAGAGGGAGAGGGAGAGGGAGAGGGGAAGGGAGAGGGGTCTCACCGTGCTCTTCCTTTTGCTGGACCCGTGCCTGCGGAGAGGTTGCCTGACTGTTCAGGGGTTCCCAGTTTATGGCAACACTGAGCAGGAAGCCAGCACCTAGACTTGCTGGTTTCAGCTGGCTTCCCTGCTCTGATGCTTGGGAACTCTGCCGCACTCAGGCACCCCCATCCTTTTTGTGACCCCAGGGATCCTGAGACCAGGCTGTCCCACCTGGGATTCTGCCCTGCTTCGCCACCTGAGCACCTTTAAGCCAGGAACTTCCCCCATCATAACAGACTTCTAAAAGTTCTGATTTTGTGCTCTGCTGTGTATTACTTTGCAGTAGCTTCCTTAAGCAGGCTCCCTCCCCATGTGGTATTCTCAGGTATATCGCCCCGGATTCATGTCTCCACACCTCCTGTCTTCCAAAAAGTGGTCACTTTTCTATTTGTAGAATTGCAGCATTTCTTAGATCTCTGATTGAGTTCGCAGGTGTTCAGAATGATTTGATAACTAGCTGAATTCCAGGGACTGTACTAACTTAGGGTCCCCTACTCCTCTACCATCTTAACTCCTCCCCCTATTAGATCTTCTTGTTGAATAGTCCCCATTGTTGTGAGATAGTGTCATTCTTCATCTCTTGTTACATTCTTTGGTTTAAAATCGAGTTTGATATAAGCATGGCTACTCTGGCTTTCTTTTGATGTCCATTTATTTACATGATAAATGTTTCTCTATCCCCTCACTTTCAATCTGCAGGTGTCTTTAGGTCTAAAATGAGTCTCTTGTAGGCAGTATCTAGATGGGCCTTTTTTTTTTTTTTTTTAAAGATTTTATTTATTTATTTGACAGAGAGCGACATAGCGAGAGCAGGAACACAAGCAGGGGGAGTGGGAGAGGGAGAAGCAGGCTTCCCGCTGAGCAGGGAGCCCGATGTGGGACTCGATCCCAGGACCCTGGGATCACGACCCGAGCCGAAGGCAGACGCCCAATGACTGAGCCACCCAGGCGCCCCTAGATGGGCCTTTTTTTTTTTAAATACATTCTGACACCTTATGTCATTTGATTGGAGCATTTAGTCCATTTACATTCAGAGTAATTATTGGTAGATATGAATTTAGTGCCATTTTATTACTTGTTTTGTCATTGTATCCAGAGATTTTCCCTGTTCTTTTCTTGTCTTTGTCAATTTTGGTCTTTCCTTTCCTCTCAAAGAGTCCCCTTTAATATTTCTTGCAGGGCTGGTTTAGTGGTCATGAACTCCTTCAGTTTTTGTTTTTCTGGGAAACTCTTTGTCTCTCCTTCTATTCTGAATGAAAGTCTTGAGGGATAGAGTATTCTTGGCCACAGATTTTTTTCCATTCAGTACATTGACTATATCATGCCATTGCCTTCTGGCTTGCCAAAAGTTTCTGTGGAGAGATAGCAGTTGACCTGCTATTGTTGATTTTGATGGGAGTTCTCTGTGCCTCCTGATTTGGATGTCTGTTCCTTCCCCCAATTAAGGAAGTTTTCAGCTATAATTTCCTCAAATAAACCTTCTGCCCCCTTTTCCTGCTCTTCTTCTGGAACTCCTATGAATACGAATGTTACTATGTTTGATGGTGTCACTGAGTTCCCTAAGTCTACTTTTGTGATCCAAATTGTTTGTTCTTTTTTTCAGCTTCATTATTTTCCATAATTCTATCTTCTAAGATAGAAGCTGAAGCACATTCCTGTCCTTCTCCCATCCTTGTAGTCATTACATCTTTTTTTTTTTTTTTTTTTTGGTATTTTACTGGACTGATGTACATTTCACCATTTCTGAAAACGTAAAGTTAACATAGGACTAAGAATATAGAATAAGAAAGGGGGAGAAGCCATCCACAAATTTGAGTAAACCAGAAAGGTATGTAAAACATTAGGTTGGAATCGAGGGAAAAACCTGTTCGGAGGTGAAGGGAAGTCCTTGGTTTCTAACAAAAATCTCCTAAAGGCTCTGGTAATACAAGGGTCAGTTTATGGAAAAACTCCGAATTGCACAAAACACCATTAGGCAGGAGAAATGGGCAGGATAGAAGGACGTGGGCTGTGGGGGCAGCCGGTCTGCAGCAGGGATGGCTGGGCTGGAGGCTGAGGCTCAGGCCCAGGCCCTGTAGGTAGGAACAGGCTGGAAGACCAGAGGCATGTTCGTGCATTCACCCAAAGCTCAGCCTTTCCAGCTGATCTCTAGGATGCTGATGCTCTCCTCAGACAAGAGTCATTACATCCTTGTAGTCATTACATCCAGTTGGTTTTGAATTGTAGTTACTGCATTTTTCATTTTGGCCTGATTATTTATCCTTTTTAATCTCTGTAGTAAGGGTCTTGCATGCTTTTCTGCAGCCCAGTTAGTATCGTTATGGTCATTGTTTTAAATATTACTTATATCTGTTTCAATTAGATCCCTGGTTGTGACATTTTCTTTTTCTTTTGCGTTCTTTCTTTTGGGATGAATTCCTCCATCTTGGCATTTTGTCCGGGTCTCTGTCTTCTTGTTAGGAAGAATGTATGTTAGGAAAGCCTGTTACGTGTCCCACTCCTGAGAGTAATGGCTTTATGAAGAAGAGATCATGCACAGTCCAGGGCCTGGCACTTCAGGAAGTGTCTCTGTGCATAAATGCTGTGTGCCCTCTGCGGCTGTGTTTTGGCTGCTCTGTCCCTCAGGTCAGTGGTCTGTAGAGTTTCTTCCAGCCTGCGGTGGGGAGTGTTTGGACCTTGGCCAGAGTGTGGCAAGTTTTAACTAGGTGTGCTCTGACCTGCTTGTTAAATGAGACCTGATGGTATTTCCATTAGAGCTGAAGCTTTGTAGAGTTCTGTGGTCAGTAGACATGGTGTGGGGTTTGTGCTGGTCTTCTGGGGGCGGGGCCTGCTGCGCTGGTCCGCACACACACTTGCCCTAGAAAGGCAGCACCTGCGGGGCGCAGGGGCGCGGTCATGGGGTAAGCAGGTTAGGCAGCCAGTGTTGGTGCTCGGCTGCTTCCTCAAGTTGGTTTATGCCGAGGGGCAGGAGACGGAAAGGCGCCAGCCTGCTCTGTGGAGGAGAGTGCATGTCTGCTGCTCTCAGGGAAGCAGGTTTTTTGTTTTTGTTTTTTTTAAGATTTTATTTATTTATTTGACAGAGCACACAGCAGAGGGAGCAGCAGGTAGAGGGAGAAGCAGAGTCCCCAGGGGGCAGGGAGCCCGAGGCGGGGCTCGGTCCCAGGACCCTGAGATCATGACCTGAGGCGAAGGCAGACGCTCAACCATCTGAGCCACCCAGGTGCCCCTGGGGAGCGATTAATGTCCCCTCGTGCGTCACAGGCAGTTTTCAGGTCACGGATTTCACACGGTGTCTGGGTCGCCTGCCTGCCTGGCGCAGCACCGAACACCCTGGGCTCTACCTCAGCCAGGCCTGCTGACTTCTAAAATTCCAAACTTCGGGGACCTGGTGTGGTGGGGACTTTAGTCCTCTGGGAAAGGGTTTCAGCATGCTGGAACTGCTGCAGGTTTGACCCCGGAGGGCTGTCTCGCCAGAGCGCAGGGGCCTGGGATTGGGAGCAAGCTGGCTGAAGAGCCAGCCTCCTGGTTAGGGGCCCTCAGCAGGTGTGTCTACACCTATGACAACGAGCAGGGAAGGGAAATGGTGCCCTCTGGTTTTTGGTCTCCAGAGAGGCAGTGCCATCTCTCACAGATGTGTTCCAAAACGTAGTTTCTCCCCGTGCCCCGTAGGTGACCCTCAGATTGTGCAGTCCGCCCTGAGGTGGTTTGCTGGCCTCCACTCCAGCAGGGGGACTGTGTCCTCCGGTCTCTATCCCAGCCAAGCCCAGGGCCCTCTCAAACTCCTTCTTGAGCCCCCCTGGTTGCAAACCCCACAAAATTCAGCCCCTCTCATTTTCTCAGCCAGTGGCTTCGGGGAAGTGTTCTCCTTGAGCATTCCCCTGTGCACTCCCCCCTCTCTCTTGCCTTTGTCCATGACCAGGGCTCCCTCCCCTCTGCAGCACCCACAATCAGTTTCTCCCCCAAACACATCCCTTGAAGTGGCCTCTTCTCTCCCTCTAGTTGTGCGGTTCGTTCTATCAGTCCTCAGGTTGATTTCTTGAGTATTCAGAATGATTTGATGGTATTTGAGGGCTGGGGCAAGCCCAGGGCCCTCCTACTATGCCACTATCTTAGCTCTGGAACTCTTTCCCTTTTTAGTAGGTTGTTTATGAATAACTGTCACTCTGTAATGTACTCTTTCCATTTTCTTAATGGTAACTTTGAGATAAGTTTCAAATTTTGATCAAGTCCGGTTTATTAACTTTTTCTTTTATAATTAGTGCCATTTTGGATCCTAAGAAATCTCTACCTACTCCATGGTCATAAAGTTACTGTCTTATGTTTCTTCTAAAATCTTTATAGTTTTAGTTTTTACATTTTACATTAGTCACCCTGACTTAATTTTAAGATATATGAGGTAGAGAGTGAGGCTCCTCTTTTCCCTCCTTAGATTTCTTTTATCAGGATGAGGATATTTCCTGTATCCCTTAATTTGTTAAGTCTTTATCATATATGGGTTTTGCATTTTGTTAAAAGCCTTTTCTGCATCTTTTGATACAATTGTGGTTTTTACCTCCTTTATTTCTCTTATTCTGACTTTTTTTTTTTTTTAATATCAAGCCAAGCCAGACTTACGGGCTTAAGAGTCATTGGTAATTATGTAACCTTTTTATATCTCTGGATTTTGCTTGCTAATATTTTGTTGAGAATTTCTGTGTCTGTGTCAGAGGTTGACAAACTTTTTCTGTTGAAAGTCTAAATAGTAAATATTTTAGACTTTGTGGCCATATAATCTTTGTGACAACTATTCAGTTCTGCTGCTATAATGCAAAAGCAGTCATAGACAATATAGAATCAAACTTTATTTTTTTAAAGATTTTATTTTATTTGAGAGAAAGAGAGAGAATGCAATTGGGGTGAGGGATAGAGGGAGAGAGAGAATCTCAAGCAGACTCCACACCAAGTACAGAGCCCCATGGGGGGCTTGGTCTCATGACCTTGAGATCATGACCTGAACTGAAATCAAGAGTCCGTGGCTTAACCTATTGAGCAACGCAGGCACCCTTCAAACTTTATTTTCAAAAACAGGGACAGGAGTGCCACATTTGGCTTGAGGTTTTCTGACCTACAGTGGATGTTCACAAGGATATCTTCTTTTCATGTACTATTCTTGTTAAACTTTGGTATCATTGTTACAGTGGCCTCATAAAGTAATCTGGGAATTTTCCCCTCCACCATTCTCAGAGTTTCAGGTGTTCTTTTTTTTTTTTTTTTTATTTGACAGAGAGAGACACAGCGAGAGAGGGAACACAAGCAGGGGGAGTGGGAGAGGGAGAAGCAGGCTTCCCGTTGAGCAGGGAGCCTGACGCAGGGCTCGATCCCAGGACCCTGGGATCATGACCTGAGCTGAAGGCAGACGCTTAACGACTGAGCCACCCAGGCGCCCTCAGGTGTTCTTAATATTCCCCAACTATATTTAAAAATGTCTGTAGGATCTCTTGTCATAGCCAGCCCCTCTTTCATTCTAATTATTGGTTATTTGTATTCTCTCTCTTGGTCAACCTTCCTAGATCAGATAATTTGATTAATATTTTTAATGAACCAACTTTTAACTGTATTAATTTTCTCTATTGTTTTCTGTATCGCTGATTTTTGTTCATTTTTCCCCCTTTCTATTTACTTTAGGTTTATTTTGTTCTTTTTCTCTTCTAGCTTCTTTTTTTTTTTTTTTTTAAGATTTTATTTATTTGACAGAGACACCAGCTAGAGAGGGAACACAAGCAAGGGGAGTGGGAGAGGCAGAAGCAGACTTCCTGCAGAGCAGGGAGCCCAATGTGGGGCTCGATCCCAGGACCCTGGGATCATGACCTGAGCCAAAGGCAGACGCTTAATGACTGAGCCACCCAGGCGCCCCTTCCCTTGTAGCTTCTTAAGGTGGAAATTTAGACCACTGATTTTAAACCTTTTTTCTTTATAGATTATTTATAAATTAATTACAAAGGTCATAAATTTCCCTCTACTGCTTTAGCTGTATCTCACACATTTTTACTTTTGTGTCTTTATTACCAATTAAAGATAATATCTAAATTCCCTTTTTATACATTCTTTGACCCAAAGGTTATGTGCACAATTAATTTCCAAATATTTTTCTAGGTTTTCTAGATATGTTGTTATTGAAATTTAAGGATACTGTGGTCAGAGATCATACTCTGTAGAATTTCAGTCTTTGGAAGTTTATTGAGACCTAAACTGTGGCCCAGCATATGAGCTATCAATATTCCATGTACACTTGAAAGGAATGTGTATTTTGCAGTTGCTAGGAGTGGCGGTCTATTTTTATTTTTTAAAAAGATTTATTTTATGTTAGAGAGAGAGCAGAGGGGCGGGCAGAGGGAGAACAACAGACCCCCCCCCGACCATGGAGCCAGATGCTCAACCAACTGAGCCACCCAGGTGACCCAGGAGTGGTATTCTTTAAATGTCAATTAAGTCAAATCAGTTGATGGTTATGTCCATATCTATATCCTTATTCTTTTTTTTTGTCTCTTATTCTTTAAACTGCTAGGAAATGGAAGTTAAACTCCCACTATGATTGTGGATTTTTCTATTTCTCTCCTTAGTTTTTACTTTGTATGTTCTGAAGTCTGTTATTTGGTGTATACACATTTAGGAGTATGTCTTTCTACTGAAAAGGCCATTTTACCATCATGAAACATCATTCTTTATCTTTACTAATACTTGTTTTTGAAGTCTGCTTTGTCAGAAATTGCTTGCTGTTTGCCTGGTGCATCTTTTTCTATCCTTTTATTTCCAACCAGTATTGTCTTTATATGTAAAGTGTGTCTCACTGTTTCTGGTCAGAAATCAGCCTTCTTTTGATTCATTGTTCCCTATGTGAGACTTCTTTCTCTGTTGCTTTTATGATTTTCTATCTTTAGTTTTCACTACTATATGCCTAAGTATGATGCTCTTTGTATTTATCTTGCTTAGGGTTTGCTGAACTTAGAGGATCTGTAGATTATTTTTTTTTCTCACACCAAATTTGGTATATTTTCAGTCATAATTTTAAAAAACTTTTTTTTTCCTGTCCCATTTTCTTGACTCACATGGTCTTGGTTGCTCTGTTCATATTTATCCAACCATTTTTCTCTGTCTTTCAGAGTTGACATTTTCTATTAATTAGTTTTCAGGTTAACTGACTTTTATTTCCATTATGCAGTTAAGGCCACACTGGGAATTCTTTATTTTAGATATAGTAACTTTTGGTTCTAGAATTTCCATTTGGTTCATTTATATTTTCTGTTTGTCTGCTGAGATTCCTCCCCCTCTGTTCATTCATTGTGTACATCTTTTTTCTTTAAACCTTCAAAAGTATTTACAGTAGTTGCTTTACAGATCTTGTATGCTAATTTCAACATCTGGGTTATCTTGAGTTGGTTTCTACTGACTAACTTTTCTCTAGGTATGGGTCATAGTTTTTCTATTTCATTTTTTAAGATTTTACTTAGAGAGAGGGAGAGTGTGAGAGAGAGCAGGGGGAGAGGCAGAGGGAGAAGCAGACTCCCCACTGAGCAGGGAGCCCAAAGCGGGGCTCGATCCCGGGACTCCAGGATTATGACCTGAGCTGAAGGCAGACGCTTAACAGACTGAGCCACCCAGGTGCCCCAATTTTTCTATTTCTTAGGTCTAGTAATTTTTATTATATGCTGGACATTGTGATATATACCTAAAAATTATTCTGGATTTCTGAATTATTTTGCTTTCCTTTAAAGAACGTCAAGTTAAATTATTGGCAGATGCTGTTGATCCTCTCAGGCTTGGTTTCATCCTTTGGTAGGGTGTGTCTATTTTGGTTTTGCCTTAGTTCTATGGTATATGTTTATTCTAGGGCTTGGTCCTTATACTCAATGTGTGACCTTATGTGCCCAAGTTGTTCAACAGGTATCCTCCTCTGTGGGTAGGCTGAAACTCCAACAGTATGTACACATATGCAATTTCTGCTCTCTCCTTTCCACTCAGCCTCGTAGCAGCCACTATTAGTTCTGCAGATTTTCATCCTGTACATGTAAAGCCACCCTTTGCAGGGCCTTGAGGCAAACTCTGTGTCTTCTGTGCCTGCCCTCTGTACAAAGCTTCCTCAGCTCTGGTATTCTGCTCCACAAATTCCAGCCATCATAGCAACTCCCCACTCCATTATCTGCCTCAGCTCAGCACAAACACCACTTACTCAGGCTTCTTTCCCTGTATCAGAGTTGTAACTGGGGAAGTCCGTGCCCAGTGTGAGAGCCCGGGCAAATAGTAGGGTTAACTTGAATGTTTCCCTTCTTTTAAGGAGGATAGCCTTGTGCCGCCTGTTGTTCGATGCCTAAAAAGAACTGCCTTGCATGTTTTGTTCAGTTTTATAATTGTGTAGCACCTGAGGGCAAGACCAATACCAATAATTCTATTATGGCTGGATGTAGAAGGCTCCTACTCAAAGTCCATATTCTTCACCACATTAGTAAATTATCTCTGTGATGGGATTCCACATTATAGACAAAAATGTTAAATGGGAATTTTTTTTTAAGATTTACCTATTTGAGAGAGAGAGAAAGAGAGAGAGGGCATAAGTGGGGGAGTGGAGGGGCAGAGGGAGAGTCAGAGAATCTCAAACAGACTCCCCGCTGAGCATGAATCCTGACTTGGGGCCCAATCCCATGACCCTGAGATCATGACCTGAGCCGAAATCAAGAGTTGGATGCCCAACCGAGTCACCCAGGTGCCCTGGAAATACATTCTTAATAATGTGGAAAAATATCAACAGGGATAGAGAATGAGAGAGATGAAAGGGTAAGAGATTGTTGTCAGAGAGTGCGGATGCTGGAATGTAAGATTTCATAGATGAAACACATGATAACAAGATCTTACAGGCACAGATGGCTTAAACAGAACAGTGTAATCTCTATGTTTTGCATAAAGAGAAAACAGTGATCTGTTAGCCACCAGATTATGGCCTTTGATGGCAAGAACTGGGTGAATGGTGATGGAAAATAAGCAACCATCTAAACAAAAGGAAAACAGGAAAGCAGGACAGGTAAAATTTGAGAGAATACCAGAGTTCAGTTTTGGATAAATTTAAGTTTTTCTTAAAAAAAAAAAAAAAAAAATCTACAGGATATCCAAGGAACTGTCTGGGTAGGCAACTGAAAATACAGATCTGTTGCAAGGAAAATATGGTATAAATCTGAAAGTTACTACCATAAAGATTATTATTGAAGCAACAGGACTGGATGAGATGATGTAAGAGGAACATATATCTTTAGAATAGGGGTCTAAGGTAAAAACCTAGGGAATCCCAATATTTTATAGTAGGCAGGTAAGACTACTAAGAATGGATGTTCAAAGGGGCGCCTGGGTGGCTCAGTCGTTAAGCGTCTGCCTTCGTCTCGGGTCATGATCCCGGGGTTCCGGGATCGAGCCCCACATTGGGCTCCCTGCTCAGCAGGGAGTCTGTTTCTCCCTCTCCAACTCCCCCTGCTTGTGTTCCCTCTCTCGCTGTGTGTCTTCCTGTCAAATAAATAAATAAAATCTTAAAAAAAAAAAGAATGGATGTTCAAAGAAGTAAAAGGCGATATAAAGAGGCAATGGGCTTTAGTAGTTAAGATCATGGACTTTGGAGTCAGTTCAAATCCCAGCTGTTAAACTTCTAAAACTACATGACCATGAGAAAAATTACTTAACCTTTTTGTGCCTATTTTCTCTTCTGTAAAACACAGTGAAAAATACTAGCACTTGCCTAATGAGAGACTATCCAATAGCTCTGGAGGCTCATTCAGCCCCAATCTCCTGTCCTCTCAAACGTTTAGTAGCAAAGAAGACAGCTGGATCAACAAATTTGAGTTAGCTCAACAGAGGAACAGGAAGGTTCCCCCTCTCTAACAAGGCCACTTCATCTACAAAGAAGTTTCCATTAGTACATAACTACACAGATATTCCCTACCCCACCTCAGTAATAAATATATAGAATATTATGGAGGCAGGGGTTCTTTCCACTGGAACTTTGAACACAGTGCATGCAGACTATGCCAAAGCTATAGGATAAGAGTTTGAGAGATTGTGTGTACTCTCCTACTACTGTCTCTGTAAACTTTTCCTCAGTAAACTATTTTACATCTATATCATATGGTACTATGGTGCTGTGTTGCATGACCTCCTTGAAAGATATTTCCTCATAGTTGTTCCTCTATTTGTTCCTCATTACAAATATAATACTACTAGTAAAGAGTTTACAAACCTGCCTGGCACAGAGTAAGCGTTATGTAAAGGTTAGTTATTTGTTTTTAAAAGGAGAATCAGGAAAGACTAGCAGTGTTCTAGAGTCAAATCAAGAGATAACAAAGGAGAGCTGGTCAACAATGTCAAATGCTACTAAAAACTCAAAGAATGAAAATAGGACACTGGGTGTGGCAACAGAGTGGTAGAAGTCAGATTGTATTAGGTTAAGGATTGGGTTGGAAGTAGAGTAAAACAGGGCATATAGAATGGTTTTTCTAAGAAATTTGGTGGCAAAAAAAAAAAAGACAAAGTACAAAGGTTAGTGTTTTTTTGCTTGCAAGTGACAGGAATCCAATTTGAAGGAGCTTTATAAAAGGGCTTACTATAAGAATATTGTGATGTCTCAGAAGGCAAGGTCAGTAATGTGGCAGAGTCTCAAAAGCATGTGGAACCAGGATCTTCAGCTATTCTTTTTCTTCTTCTGTGTAGGTTTGTTTCATTTTCTCTCCTCCTTTCTCCAGACTAGTTGCATTGCTGCTTTGGCCAACATGGCAGGAAAGAGCTATCAAGAGCTCTGGCGTCCTGCATTTTACAGTCCAAGCATGCAAAAAGATAGTGGAGTTTGTTTGCAGTTTGAGTTTCATAATTCCTGAGAAAAGACTCTGGCCCTTAAACTAAGTGTCTAACCCTGGATGAATCAGCAGTAGCCAGGGATGATAGAGGTGAATGGATTGGAGCATAACATGACTATTCCTATTGCAAATATATATGAAATGCAATACGATGTGGAAAAAGTTCAAACAAAGTAAGTGTGCACTATAAGGATACACAGTATTTTCTTGAGGAGTAGGTATTATAAAGATGGGGTTTTAGTTTTTGTTGTTTAGGCTAGGGAAGGGATTTGACCATATTTTAATGAATGGGAGAAATCAAAGGGATAGGATTAAAGATAAAGGACATGAGGAATTTTTAATCTCAGGAAACAAACTGAGGGTTGCTGGAGTGGTGGGGGGTGGGAGGCACAGGGTGGTTGGGTGATAGACACTGGGGAGGGTATGTGCTATGGTGAGTGCTGTGAATTGTGCAAGACTGTTGAATCACAGATCTGTACCTCTGAAACAAATAATGCAATATATGTTAAGAAAAAAAAAAAGCAGGAGGGGAAGAATGAAGGGGGGGAAATCAGAGGGGGAGACGAACCGTGAGAGACGATGGACTCTGAAAAACAAACTGAGGGTTCTAGAGGGGAGGGGGGTAGGAGGATGGGTTAGCCCAGTGATGGGTATTAAAGAGGGCACATACTGAATGGAGCACTGGGTGTTATGCACAAACAATGAATCATGGAACACTGCATCAAAAACTAATGATGTAATGTATGGTGATTAACATAACAATAAAAAATTTTTTAAAAAGGGGAAGAATGGAATTTAGTGCACAAGTACAAACACTGGCCTTTTAGAGAAATAGGACTTTCTAAGGTAGGAAGAAAATAGGAATGCATGCTGGCATATAGGCAGGTCTAGAAAGATGAAGGAAATTGGGGGAGATTGGACCTGAAGATCTATGAAGTATGTGGATAAGTTATCTCTTGAAAGTATGGGAGATACAGTAAAGGGGGTAGTTGAAAAGAATAACAAATATTAACATTCCTGTCAAGAGGAAGAGGTTAAAGTTTGTCAAAATTAAGAGTCCAGCTCAGACTGGAAACTAAATTAATGAAGGTGTCAGAAGTACAATGTGACTAAGTAATGTTCACTAGTCCGTGAACAAGAGCTCATAAGGCAGATGGTAGAAAGTCAGGAGAAAGGGAAAAAAGGGTGCTGGCCAAGAGGACTGAATCAGTAATTCAACTCTTAGAGTCAAGTCACAAGTGAGTAGCAGTAAAAAAGATAAACTTTATTCCACTCCTGATAAGTAATTACACATTCTGAATTAGTGTTATTGAAATGGGACTGTCAACATTAATGGCTTTACTGTTTACATATTAGAAAAAATTAACTCCTAAGGACACATTTATATACACTTTAAATATTTGGTCTAAAGAAACAAATTGAACTCTTTAGAGATTTTTAAATTTGAAGATTTAAATATGTCACCTTAATTTTGCTGCATTATTTTTATTCTACCATAAAGTTAGCCATGTATAAATGGGGCCACTAGCCCAAAGTCCATCTCCTGATACTTAGAACAAATCAGTTTCTTTGGAACACATACTTCTGTCATTATGTTAAATAATTCCACCTGTAAAACAGGAATAATAATAGTATATACCTCACAAAATAGATTATGTGAGGGGTGCCCGGGTGGCTTAGTCTGTTAAGCATCTGCCTTTGGCTCAGGTCATGATCTCAGGTCCTGGGATTGAGTCCCACATCAGGCTCCCTGCTCAGCGGGGAGTCTGCTTCTCCCTTTTCCTCTGCCACTCCCATCTCGTGCTCTCTCTTCCCCCTCTCAAATAAATAAAATAAAATAAAAATAGGTTATGTGAATTTAGTGAGTTAATATAAAGGGCTTAGAATAGTGACTGATAAATGGTAAACACTCAACAAAAGCCAGCCATTATTAGTACAATTGTGAACCTGTGGCAGAATGACTTCTAAATTCATATTACTCATTTTAAAAGTAAAGTATTACTAGAACAGTAAGCAAATAACGTTATTCTAATTGAAAATATACTCAACGTACTTATTATTCATTTTAAGTGATTTTTATATAAAAAACAAAGACAAAGCAGCAAGTTTAAACCAAAAATGAGTAATGAATTAACTTTCACAACTTTTTAAAAATATACTGAAATAAAAATTTATTCAAAAGCAATAAAACAACAGCTTCTATGAAGTATGAGCTACATGTAATAAACACTGTACCAAAAATCTCATTTTTCATCATATCAACATCTTCATTTAATTACAAATTTTCTCCCTGGAATAATGCAAAAAAAAAAAGATTAGCTTTTGAAATATGCTTATATTAATTCAGCATTAATGTCCACTATAATGATCAGGAGCATAACTTAAAGCAAGAGTGGGAAATATTTACTCAATTAAGAAATATGAATCAGAAAAAGTCAATAATGGACCACATGGAATAAAAAAAAAGCAAGTAATTCTGGTTGGGGACCTTGGGAGGGGGTGCAAAGTTAAACTAAATTGATATAAAAAACAAAAACAGAAGACATAAATATTTAGACACTGGTGTCACACTATAGTTTGAGGGCACAGTTAAGGAAGACAGATGAAGGGCTACCTGAAGATAGTGAAAAAGAAGAGAAATAAGAACAGGAAAGGGAAATGACAAGAGAGAAATGTTTAAACAAAGAAATAGCACAACACAGAGAAGTAGAAAAATATATGAAAAAGGCCCAGGAGATTTTTTTTTTTTTTTTAAGAGGGAGAAAAAGAGAGCAGGGGGAGAGGGAGAGAGAGAATGAGAATCTCAAGCAGGCTCCATGCCCAGCACAGAGGGGTCTCACAACCCTGAAATCATGACCCGAGCTAAAATCAAGAGTTGGACATTCAACTCACAGAGCCACCCAGGCGCCCCCGGCCCAGGAGATTATAAAAATACAGGTCAAATACTCTTGTTATACCCTGGTCTTTACTTGCTAGGGATTTGAAAATGTTACCATGTCCTTAGGTATTACCTGTGGTCTTGCTTCACCTTGTTTCTTTCCATCTCTGTTTTCCCTATAGCCTACTTTCTCAATTCTTATTTTTCATCTTATTGCATGGCATATGGACCACATTTGTAAACTATTTTTCCTTTTTGGAAATAAGATGGATATAAACAATACTTCTTATAACTTCCTAATAAACTGTGAAATAGCTAATTAGTATTCGCGGCACAGTATTACACCGTTCAAATCTAAAACAGGAGTTTTTAACTTGCTGTCTCTGAACTCCTTTGATAATGTGTTCAAAATTTTGTGCATGTGTAATTTTTTGTGACTTCTGAAGCTTTTGTCAGCGGCTTTATTGTGAATGGAACAGGCAACATAGTTAACTTAGGAAAATCATTTGGGCTACAACACAAGTAAAAGCTAACACTTATTAAGCACTTCTCACACAATAATTTCTAGGTTTTCTTCTGCTGTATCCGTGGACTTTAAAACTGCACATTTTGGGGGCTCCTGGATGGCTCAGTCAGTTAAGCATCTGCCTTCGGCTCAGGTCATGATCTCAGGGTCCTGGGATCAAGCCCAGCGTCGGGCTCTCTTCTCAGCGGGGAGTCTGCTTCTCCCTCTGCCCCCCGCCCCCATTCTCTCTCTCTGTCTCTCAGATAAATAAAATCTTAAAAAAAAATAAATAAATAAAACTGCACACTCTGGAGCAGGGCTGGATTAAGGCCAACTAATGCCCTCAACACAGCCTAACAATGATGCCCCATCACCCATCCATTGCTTAAAATAAAGAGCTTAAGGGTTCTTTGCACAAATCAGTGTATGACTTCAATGCCAGCTTGAGGACACTTTCAAATCAAACCTGAGTCATTCACAGATTACAATCTGTCACTGTACTAATCAAGTTTATCCTATATAAAGTTTTTTTTTTTTTTTTTTTTTTTAAGATTTTATTTATTTATTTGTCAGACAGAAAGAGAGCAAGGTGCAAGCAGAGGGAGAAGCAGGCTCCCGGCTGAGGAAGGAGCCCAATACGGAACGTGATCCCAGGACCTGGGGATCATGACCTGAGCCGAAGGCAGATGCTTAACTGACTGAGCCACCCAGGCGTCCCAAAATGAATTCTATTTACCAGAAATAGACTGTTACATATCTAGGACTCTAGGGCCATTGGAATAGAGCAGATGTTCTCAAAGAAAGCAGTACTCCCCTCCTGGGGATGATTCTGAAAATTGGTGATAGTTCTTTTTGGTTGTCACTATGATGGGGAGATCCTGTTGCTGGCATATAACAGCGGGACAAAAGATGCCAGATATATTTGCAGGGCCATTTCACCCAACAAAACTATCTACCTGGTAATCCTACTACACTTCCCTAGTCCTTTTATATTTTCTCATTTTCCAAGATAACTATTTCATATACCTTTCCCATTCTTAATCCTCTAGCACCTTACCCTGCCATAGCTCATAACCTTGCTAAGAAAACCTTCACTAAGAAAATAAAGGCAATCAATAAAGAAATTGCTCCCTTCTCACCAAATCTTCTACTCCATGTGTTTCTGTACCCATATGTTGTACTTTCTCTCTACAGTAGATGAACTGTCTCTTTTATCCAAGGCCAATTCTACTTCTCTGCTGGATTCTATCTGTTTCAGCCTACCTTAGGAACTTTATTTCTTCTACTCTGTCTTGAATTATCAGTTTCCCTGTCTACCACTAATCATATGCTGTTTTATCTCTTATTCTAAAAAACAAAACTCTCCCTTGACATTTCATCTCCCTCATTTCTTTACATCAAAAGAGTTGCCTGTTTTTGGTGTTTCCTTTTCTTCTCCTATTCTCTGCTGATCACACTCTAACCAGGCTTTATCCTATTACCCTGAAGCCATTCTCATAAATGTCATCAATAGCTTGCATAATACCAAATACATCAATTATTAATCCTCACTTTATTTAGCAACATTTAATCTCTTTTCTGAAACATGTGATATATTACGTTTTCCTTATTTTTTCTATCACACTGTTTAAATCTTACAGTTAGCTTTATTGGAGCCTCACTTCTTGCATGCTAAAAATAATTTAGCCTTACTAGTAAATTAGGCTTAATTTTGGGGCTGCTTTTTTCTACCTCCACTAATTCCCTGGACTTAATCCAGCATTATGGCTTTAGCAATGATCTATATGCTGATACCTAAATTTATAACTTCAGCCTCATTAACCCAGTCATTCGTTTGTCATCCTCACTTGGACATCTAATAGAAATCTCAAATTTAATATATCTAAAGTCAATCTTTTGAACTCTCCATGCTTCCAAATCTGTTCATCTCCTAGTATTCCCCAACTGAGTAAAAGCCCAACTACTCTTGCCAAAATCTTTGGAGTCTTCCTTGACTACTTCACTCAAGACCTACATTAAATCCTGTTGGCTCTATCTTCAAAATATATCCAGAAATGGAACTATTCTCAACACTTCCACATCTATCCTCCTGCCTACCCCAAATCATCTCTTGCCTGGATTATTACAGGTAGCCTCCTGGATAGTCTCTGCTCTTATTCCTTTGTCATTCATTCTTCCTAAAACAGCCAGAGTGATCCTTTAAAAACATAAATCAGATAAATGTCATTTCCCTAAGCAGAATCTTCCAATGCCTTCCCATCACACTTCAAAAAAAATCCAAAGTTCTTATAGGAGTTACAACACTGCTAGAGCACCCCCAGCCCCACCTTACAACCCAACACCTAGCATCATCTCTTATCTCCTAGTCCTTTCCCTCTTGTTTATACCAAACCATTAGTACCCCTCCTAGCTGTTTTTTGTACATACCAGGCAGGCTACCACCCCAGGACTTTAGTACCTGTTGTTCGCTTTCCTCCAGTGCTCTTCCTTTAGCTATTGGGATAGCTTGCTTACTTCCTACAAGACTCTGATCAAATGTCACCTTCTTGAGACACCTTCCCTGACCACCCTATCTAAAACAGCACCCCCATCACACAGCATGCTCTTACATATTTCCACCTAGCATTAGAGCATATGTCTTTTACTGATGGTCTCCCAACTAAAATGTAAGCTCTGTTCGGACAGGGTCTTAGTCATTTTTGTTTATTTCTATGATTCCAGTGCCTGGTGTATAGTAGATGCTCAATAAATAATGAAATGGCTGAAAATGATAAAAAATAAACACTGTAGTTTTAAAGGCTAGATGAAAACTAATTTTATCAGGCATTATATACAATCTTATCAGGCATTATACACAATTGCCTAGTTTACTGTTTCATCTGACTTGCTATACTCTTGAAATTTCATTTGAAAATTTTATTTAGCAATAAGAATATTACATAGTTTTTTGCTTATAAGTAGTAAATTAAGCTCTTTTCAATGTGGAGAAATGAAAAGAAGGTCTATCAGTCTTTGTCTTGGATCCAATCTAAAAATGCTTTTTAAATTTTTTAGGCCACCAATGTTATTTTGAAAATGAAACAAATGAACATTTGAAAAATGTTCTATATGCAAATTATAGATTAAATGCTTATAAAAAATGTTGAGGGGCACCTGGATGGCTCAGTTGGATAAGTGTCTGCCTTTGGCTCAGGTCATGATCTCAGAGTCCTGGGATCAAGTTCCTCATCAGGCTCCCTGCTCATCAGGGAGTCTGCTTGTCCCTCTGCCTCTGCCCCTCCCCCCCCCCCCCCCCAGTTCCTGCACACAGGTTCTCTCTTTGTCTCTCTCTCTCTTCTCTCAAATAAAATCTTTGTAAAAAATGCTGAGTGTCTGTAAGGTATGTGTAATAGGGACAGAACTGCCTATTCAGTATGATATGCTCAAGGAATAATGGAAGTAGATAAATCATGTAAATGAGATACCCTGCACCGTGGAAGTCTACAAAACAAAGGTCATCTTAATTTTTTACTAGAATGGTTTCCAGGAAGTCTAGAAACACAACTGATTTTGGAGCTCCGAAAACGTTTTCCAATTAAGCTGACCCTTGAATAACATGGGTTGACCTTTGAATAACACAGGTTTGAACTACACAGGTCTACTTATATGCTAATTTTTTTCAATAAATATATTGGAAATTTTTTTGGAGATTTGCAACAATTTGAAAAAACTCACAGAAGGCCCTCACAGCCTAGAAATACTGAAAAATT
Source organism: Mirounga angustirostris (assembly GCF_029215605.1). Classification (NCBI taxonomy): domain Eukaryota; kingdom Metazoa; phylum Chordata; class Mammalia; order Carnivora; family Phocidae; genus Mirounga; species Mirounga angustirostris. The sequence goes on from NW_026991712.1 coordinate 112,775,927, forward strand.
AAGAAAAAGGTATGTCATGTGCATAAAATATACACAAATCTATTATAAAAAGTTAAGATTCATCAAAATTTATACACAGACTATACATGGCGCCATCTGCAGTCGAAATGTAAACAAATGTAAAGACGGAGGATTAAATAACTGCATAAAATTAAATATAGTACTATTGTAATAATCTTGTAGCCACCACCTGTTGTTTTGGGGTGAGCTCAAGTATTGTATTGCTTAAAACACTGTGTGACATTAATCCTCTCCACATGAGTAGTTCGTCTCTCCAGTAAATTATGTATTGCAATAAAAAAGTGACCTCTTGCAGTTCTCACATATTTTTCTGGTGTTTAGTGAAATACCATAAACTTTTGAAAAACATCAAGGGACCCATACAAAGTGCTGCTAGTAATGTTGGGAGTGCTCCCAAGAAGCAATGTAATGACATTACAAGAAAAAATTGAATTGCTTGGTATGTACTGTAGATTGAGGTGTGCAGCTGTGGATGCCCATCATTTCAAGATAAGTGAATCCAGTGTAAGGGCCATTGTAAAAAAAGAAAAGGAAATTTGTGAAGCCATCACTGCAGTTAGGCTAGCAGGTATGAAAACCTTGAACTTTTTATCTTGTGTTGAAAATGCAACTTTTACGTGACTGTAAGAATGCTGTAAGAAAGGCATGCCTATAGACTCTAATACAATTCAAGAAAAAGCAAAATCATTGTATGACAATTTAGAGCGAAGGAAAGGTAAAGGGTCCAAAGCTGGAGAATTTAATGCCAACAAAGGATGGCTTGATAATTTTAGAAATAGGTTTGTACTAAAAAATGTCAAGGTAACCAAGAAGCAGCAGACAGTTCAGGGACGCCATTAAGAAAATCACTAAGGAGAAAGGATTATCTGCCTGGACAGGTTTTTAATACAACAAAAATGTCCTATTCTGGACAAAAATACCCCAAAGCAATTTATTTTTATGACATGGACCCTTCTATGATATGGGCACTGAACCTAAAGCAAATGGTGGAAGAAGGATTGGTACCGTATTAAAACATTTTTAAAGAAATACAAAAGCAAAAAAAAAAATCACAGAAATTGTGATGTATTTTCCTAAAATTATACCAAATGTACCTGCCTCTCCTGTCTCCCCTTCCACCTCCTCCAGCCTTTCTGCCTCTGCCACCCTTCAGACAGCAAGACCAACACCTCCTCTTTCTCAGCCTACTCAGTGAGAAGACAAGGATGAAGACCTTTATGACAATCCACTTCCACTTAACAAATAATCATGCCGTACAGTTAATAAACTTATCTTTTGAGTGTTTCCATGTGAAAATCTAGTAACGTATGACAAGAACTGGATGAGACATTTATGTGTCACCATCATCACCTAAGTACCGATCATATAGAACATCACGTGCAAGATCTGTATGGAAGTGGACAGACCATCCTAACATGGGTGTAAGGTAATATTTAATATAAACTTCATAATGTGTTAGTTTTCTGTTTTATAACTTTGCTTTCAAAGAATAACATCACCATACAGTGTGCCCTTCTCTCTAGTAAATGAAGAAGGTGCACAGCAGCCCATCACAGGTAAGTGGTTTTTAAAAAAATATAACACTGTTTCCAATACTGTATTGTGAATATGACTAGAATATTGTTTGCCATAAAAATTTTTATAATGATTCATTCATTAGCGTTTAGGCAAAGCTACCATAAAGCATTCATCTTGCTACTGCTTCCTTTTCGATGCATGAATTATTATACCTGTAAATGAATAGGAATTTTTCACATTATCTTTTCATTTTTGATATCTGGTATTAGTTATGCATATAACATATACAGTATTTTGTGTAAGACAATATTGATGTAGGTACTGACAGACAATTCCTCTTAAACAGATGATACAGACTGACAGTATCAATAAAATCTGGTACTGTAAATATACTTTCTCTTACGATTTTCTTCACATTTTCTTTTCTCTAGTTTATTGTAAGAATACAGTATATAGTATATATAACATACAAAATATGTGTTAAGTTTACTGCTTAGCTTATCAGTAAGCCTTCCAGTCGACAGGCTATTTCTAGTTAAGTTTTGGGAAAGTCAAAAGTTATATATGGATTTTTAGCTGCACTGGAGTGGGGGAGGTAGTTGGGGTCAGTGCCCCTAACCCCTGCATTATTCAGGGGTCAACTTTATTCTAGAGTTCAAACTACTTTCCTAATATGAGGCAGACTTAGTTCTGTATAGGCTATTTTAATCAAAGTTAATTTTCAAAGCTAAATTCTCAACCCTACTTACAATGGATTTTTTGAACTTTCAATATTTGCACATCACTTAATGGCATGCTTCATTTCAATATATGGATTTTCCTACAAATTATTATAACTTCAAGTGTATGACATACATACCTGAGGTAAACCAGCACCTGTTTGCATAGAAGACTTTTTTAACAGTCTCACTTCTTTGTTTATGTATCTTAGCATTCCACTGAGAGTACTGAAGTCATTACTCTCAGAACTATCATCTTCTGGGTCATACGTGAGCGGTTTAAATGAGTCTGACTGGGTGTAAGTCAGATCCTTCTGGCTTTCTTCTAATGTTGAAGGCTGTTCTAACTGCATTTTTTTTAAGTCCTGTAGCAATTCTTCAGAAAGATCTTCATCACTACGTGTCTTGACACTAAGGTCACTGGCACTAATAGAGCGACGTAGCTTTCTACACTTGAAAAAGGCTGTGTGAGAATGTTTAGCAAATTTTGGATCTTGAATGTCAGGCATAATTTCTGTTGCAGATGTAAGCAGGGCTGGTAGAAACTTGATGTCTTCTGTCCTTTCACACCCAGAAATTTTGGCTTGTAATCTGGTTAATTCTGATTCCTATAGAAAAATAGGCACATAGTAGGTGTTCAGTACATTTTTGTTAAATGAATAAGTTACTTAAATGTCATCCAAGAGTCCATGATTTTCTAAGTCAACCTTCTGCCCAGAACACAAATTCCTTTTAAAACATCCCATGAGACTCCAAGCTCTGTTTAAATCCTTCATTTTGGGACAATTACATATGTTCACTGGAAATATGTTAAAACTATGCTAAGGAATCCCATGAAAACTAGATTTACCTCACACCAATTTTTTCTTTTTAAGTGCTAATGATAGCACTTTCTAGTAATTTATATTTAAGACTGAAATCTTGGGGCACCTGGGTGGCTCAGATGGTTAAGCGTCTGCCTTCGGCTCAGGTCATGATCCCAGGGTCCTGGGATCGAGCCCCGCATCAGGCTCCCTGCTCGGCAGGGGGCCTGCTTCTCCCCCTCCCTCTGCTTCTCCCCCTACTCATGTTCTGTCTCTCTCTCTGTATCTCTGTGTCTGGAATGAATAAATAAAAAAATTAAAAAAAAAAACTGAAATCTTACATCTAAAAATTTCTTTTCAAAGTATAATGGTACACTGTCTTTTGCTAATCTAACGTATATGTACATACAAAAAAACTACTCCCTTCAGAATTTTTTTTTTTTTTCAAGACTTTATCTATTTACCCGAGAGAGAGAGAGAGAGAATGAGAGAGAGCACATGAGAGGGGGGAGGGTTAGAGGGAGAAGCAGACCCCCCGACGAGCAGGGAGCCCGATGCGGGACTTGATCCAGGGACTCCAGGATCATGACCTGAGCTGAAGGCAGTCGCTTAACCAACTGAGCCACCCAGGCGCCCTCCCTTCAGAATTTCTAATAGGAAATAAATTTATATTAACTATTATGCTTCACATGTCCTCTTTACAAGAAAGCTTCATTACACCAGAAATTTTTCAAAGAAAAACCTTTCAAAAAGTGATTTAGTAAGGACTGACTTATTAAATGTTAAACTTTTCATTCCTACTATTTTTCCATGTCCTTCATATGGGTCCTCTGACCCAATTTTGGGATCATAAGAATGAGACTGCATATACTGAAAAACCATAAAGCCTAAAAAAATGAAGAGAAGACATACGTTAAATAATGTGTAATAGTCTTCTGTTCAAATACATTTTCTGTTTCTTATAGGTATCCATAAAATATATATTTCTAGATCACCTTTAATCTAATAATATCTATTCTTTCTAAAAATACTGTGCTTACTAAAACTGTCATAACCACAGAATACATTACAAAATGAAAGTTTAACATGCTTATTTCACTTCTTTGATATCTACTACTTTATCTAAATGTTATTTACAAGCAGCTAGAGTGCCAACTTTTGTAGTAAATCTTGTATTTACATTCTGATAATCACAATAAAGTAGCTACAGAGTTAACACACACAAGGTTATGTGCAGTTGAAATATTTTTTAACTCTAGCCACAGAGTTATCTAGCCATAATTGAGAATTGTGGTATCTTAGATAAATAGGAGTCCATGTAACTTTCAGTTTAACACTTAGCTTTTATAATGAAATGTAGTATACTGAATACGTTAAACAGAATTCAACTTTTTCTTAAGACTTGAAGAATTTCACTGTTGTGGTCACTATTATAATAGTGTGCCATAATATAGTAATGCCTTTAGGGCTCTCAGCAACTGGTCTAAGCTTTGCCCTTGCTCTAGTTAACCTCAAATAACAGGGTATTTGTGAGGGTACTAAAGGAAGTGAGCTGGAAAGATCAGTTGCCTCAAACACTGTTCTTTCTTCTCCCTCACTTCTGTTTCTGTTCTCTGTCATTTACTGCTGCTGTCAATGGAATTGCTGTCCATCATTTATAGCTACTTCTAATTGTTATAGTTATGCCAACTTCTGCTCTTCTGTTAGCTTTTTTTTCTTCTATCCTCCTTAACTCTTCTTCAGTCTAGACTTTAGAGCCAGTTAGTACTGACTTTGAGAATCACTGTCAAAAACTTCTGAATAATTAAGTGCAATCCAATTCTATTTATTTCATTAGTAATAATTAACAAGTGAGCAGAGATAACTATAACAAGGAATATACAATGCAGAGTCTTTAAAATTTTAGTCAATTTTTCACAGTGAAGTTCTATAATTTTATATAAATGTTGTAAATCTCCAGAACACTAGGTATATTTATGTCTCTAAAAAAGCATATAGTGTTTGTTTGATCTAATTCATGTCCAGCGGCGCCTGGCTGGCTCAGTGTAGCACGTGATTCTTGATGTCAGGGTTGCCAGTTTGAGCCCCATGTTGGGTGGAGAGATTACTTAAAAATAAAATCTTAAAAAAAAAAGATTCTGTATATTCAGCTTTCCTTACTGTGAATAACAGGTATATTATAAAAGGAATTTGAGTGCTCAGCTTAGTAACTAGAAATATTTCTAAAATATTATTTGAATTTTTTTGCTTTTTAATTTCCATTTTGTAATAAAATCATTTATTGCTTCATAGCTAACAGTGAACTTTTTTGTAAGGTCTTAGCTAGCAATGTTAATCTCATACATATTGGTAGTTTTGAACTAATATTAAAACTTTTTATCTCTATGCATCAGTACTGATATTAATTCCAAATTCTACATTAAACTGCCATAATCAATAGGAGTGAATCAGTAGCAATGGGCTATTATTTGAAAAATGATGTACAGTAAATTTTTTAAAATACAAAGGAACTTTGTTCAATGAAAAATGCTCCTACTTGTAGGTACATTAAGTGTGGAACCCTCTAAAGTAAACATAATTAAGTCTGTATTTGAATAAGTTCTAGTCTGAGATGGTGACAGAGGTGATTCCTCCCATGACACACTGAATCTACAGCTACACATGGAGCAATTCCCTCTCAAAGAAGCTAGTTGAGCAACACCGACACATTGGGTTAATAATACCTACAAAAGGGCCATTCAGTGGGAGAAACACTTGAATCCCAGCTTCTCCCTGAGGAGTGAAGGGTTTGGGTCCCACATCAAACACTCCAACTTTTAAATACTGCCACTTGAGGGATGGGTGCCAAAAACCTCCCTCTAGAAAGCTAAGAGGACTTGTATTCATGAGACCTACAAGACTAAACAAAAAAACCCAGTTCTTAATGGGCTCACAACAATGTGGTATACAGGGGAATATGTTCCATACAAAAGAATAAGCTGAAACCCTAAAAAACAGAAATTCATGAGACACAGTGTGATTTACCTGACAAAGAGTTCAAAATAACAGTTATAAAGATGCTCACCAAAGTTAGGAGAATAATGCATGAACAAAGTGAGAATTTCAACAAAGAGACAGAAAATACAAGTACCAAAGAGAAATCACAGAGTGAAAATACAATAACTAAACGGGAAAATTCAACAAAGAGCTTCAACAGCAGACTAGATCAAAGAGAAGAAAGGATCAGAGGACTCAAAGGGCAGTAGAATTCAATCAGAGAAGCAGAAAGAAAAAAATGAAAAAGGGTGAAACTAGCCTAAGGGACTAATGGGACACCATCAAGAGGACAAACATACAGGGGTGCCTGGGTGGCTCAGTTGGTTAAGCGACTGCCTTCGGCTCAGGTCATGATCCTGGAGTCCCGGGATCGAGTCCTGCATCGGGCTCCCTGCTCGGCAGGGAGTCTGCTTCTCTCTCTGACCCTCCTCCCTCTCGTGCTCTCTGTCTCTCATTCTCTGTCTCAAATAAATAAATAAAATCTTTAAAAAAAAAAAAAAAAGAGGACAAACATACACATTATAGGGGTCCCAGAAGGAGAAGAAAGGAGCACAAAGTTTATTTAAAGAAATAATGGCCAAAAACTTCTTTAACTTGAGAAAAGAAATAAACATCCAGATCCAGGAAGCCCAGTGAATTCCAGATATGATAAATCCAGAGACCCAAACTGAAACACTTTATAATTAAATTGTCAAAAATCAAAGACAAAGAGAAAATCTTAAAAGCAGCAAGAGAAAAACTACTTCTTATGTATAAGGAAACCCTTATGGACGATCAACAGAAAATTTGCAGGCAAGAAGAGAGTGGCATGATATATTAAAAGTGCTGAAAGGAAAAAACAAAAACAAAACAAACCTGCCAACCAAGAATACTCTTCCTGGCAAAGTCCTTCAGAATTAAAGGATAAAGAGTTTTCCAGACAAGGAAAAGTTGAAGGAATTCATCTCCACTAAACTGGCCTTACACTAAATTTTAAAGGGAATTCTTCAAGCTGAAATAAAAAAAAAATGCTAAATAGTAACAGGAAAACATATGAAAGTTTCAACCTCATTGGTAAAGGTAAATATATAGTTAAATTGAGAACACTCTAATGTTCGAATTATAGTGGGTAAATCACTATAACTCTAATATAAATGGTTAAAAGACATAGGGGGGAGTTCCCAGGAAGATGAAGGAGGAGGATCCTAAGCTCACCTCATCGCATGGATACAACTGCGTAACACACACATCAGTGTAACTAATCCAGAAAATGATCTAAGACTAGCGGAACAGACTCTCCAGTGCTAAATGTAGAGAAGAGGCCATATAGAAGAGGGCAGGAAAGAGGGAGACGCAGTTGGGAGCCAAAAGGACTAGAGGGATTGTCTGCAGGAGGGAAGGACACTGTGGGCATGGAGAAGGGAAAAGAACACACCCCATGCTAGAACTCCAGGCATGAGGACCTGCACTGGGAAGATAAATTCCTTTAATATTTGGCTTTAAAAACCTTAGGGATCCAACTCCATGAGTTCTTACAATCAGTGGGGCTTACAACCTGGAACTTTAAAAATCAGCAGGCTGGGCTCTGGGCGAGCTGGAAGGGTGGAGTCCCCACCCTTAGAGCAACAAACAGCCCCATGGAGATACAGCTTGCTAACAATGTGCCCTGTCCCTCTCCTCTGTCCTCCTGTGGACTCGCCCTATCCAACCTAGCCTGGGCAAGAGTTTTCAAAGTGGATCCAAGTCCCTTGCCGTAGCAGACTAGCAAATACCTTGCTAACACCGTGCACCCTACTGCTGTGTTCTCCTGCAGACCTGCCTTTGACAGGAGTCCATCCAAAGTGGTGGCACAGGTTAGCTGTCTGAAAGCAGCCATGATAAGGGGTCACCATCACTCCAAAGTGACTCCTGGCCCAGGAAGAGGGGAAGATAACCACACACACCAGTACAATTGTGGTCCCAGCAGTGGGGTGAGGGCAGACATCTGGTCTGACTGCAGGCCTCGCCCACCAACAAAAGCTTCTCAGGGGGACAACACAGGGAGAACACCCTGCAAATCAGGGCTACCACAGCCCTGGCAAATGCCTCGTCTGACTGGCCGACTAACAACACAGGGACCAAATTCTGCCCACAAGAGGCAAAGAGAGCCATTGCAGATGATTGGACTGAAGGCAAACGCAGCTCAGCCACAATAGTAGGGCACATATAACACACTTAAGAGACACCCCTGAAGCATGAGGTTCTGGTGAATAGGGGATATTGCAGTGCAGGGCACTACAGAATCTCTTTTCATTAGGCTGTGACTTTCAAGATCAGAAGACATAGCTGACATTCCTTTTTTTTTTTTTTTTTTAAAGATTTTATTTATTTATTTGAGAGAGAGAATGAGATAGAGAGCATGAAAGGGGGGAGGGTCAGAGAGAGAAGCGGACTCCCCGCTGAGCAGGGAGCCCGATGCGGGACTTGATCCCGGGACTCCAGGATCATGACCTGAGCCGAAGGCAGTCGCTTAACCAACTGAGCCACCCAGGCGCCCCTTTAGCTGACATTCCTAACAGAGACAGAGACAGACAAAATGAGGTGGCAGAGGACTTTATCTCAAATGAAAGAACAGGACAAAATCACAGCAAGAGAGCTTAATGAAACAGATAATATGCCTGGTGGAGAATTTAAAGTAATAGTCATACATAAAGATACTCAATGGACTTGAGAAAAGAGTTACATACAAGGGACCCTATAAGGCTATTAGCTGATTTTTCAGCAGAAACATTGCAGGCCAGAAGATAGTAGCATGATATATTCAAAGTACTGAAAGAAAAAAACATGCAACCAAGAAATAGAAAATTCTTTTTTTTTTTTTTTTTTAACTTCAATTAGCCAACATACGGTGTATCATTAGTTTTTGATAAAGTGTTCAATGATTCATTAGTTGCATATAACACCCAGTGCTCATCACATCACATGCCCTCCTTAATGCCCATCACCCAGTTACCCCATTCCCCCACCCACCTCCCTATCTGCAACCCTCAGTTTGTTTCCTGGAGTCAAGAGTCTCTCATGGTTTGTCTTCCTCTGATTTCTTCCCATTCAGTAAAAGAAAATTTGAACATGCCAATTACCAACAATCAAATTGATTCAGTAATCAAATAACTCCCAACAAACAAAAGTCCAGGACCAGATTGCTTCAAAGGTGAATTCTACCAAACATTTAAAGAAGAGTTAATACCTATTCTTCTCAAACTATTCCAAAAAATAGAAGGAAAACTTCCAAATTCATTCTATGAGGCCAGCATTACCCTGATACCAAAACCAGACAAAGACACTACAAAAAAAGAACTACAGTCCAATATCACTGATGAACACAGATGCACTCATATGTGGAATATAAGAAACAGTACAGAGGATCATAGGGGAAGGGAGGGAAAACTGAATGGGAAGTCATCAGAGAGAAAATCCATGAGAGACTCTTAACAATAGGAATTGTTAAGGGAAACAAACTGAGGGTTACTGGAGGGGAAGTGGATGGGGGCTGGGTAATTGGGTGATGGGCATTAAGGAGGGCATGTGATAAGCACTGCGTGTTAAACACAACAATGAATTACTGAACTCTACATATGAAACTAATGATGTACTAGGTGTTGGCTAATTGAATTTAAATTAAAAAAATCCTCAACAAAATATTAGCAAACTGAATCCAACAATACATTAAAAAAAACATTCACCACGATCAAGTGGGATTTATTCTGGGGATGCAAGGGTGGTTTGCTATTCAACATTAGAAAGGATAAGAACCATATGATCATTTCAACAGGCTCAGAACAAGCATTTGACAAAGTACAACATCTATTTGTGATAGAAACTCTCAACAAACTTTTATAGGGAATATACCTCAACATAATAAAGGCCATATGTCAAAAACCTATGGCTAACATCATACTCAATGGTGAAAAACTGAGAGCTTTTCCCCTAAGACCAAGAATAAGACAAGGATGTCCACTCTCACTACTTTTATTCAACACAGTATTAGAAGTCCTAGCCATAGTCCTACCCATGTCCTAGCCGTGGTAATCAGACAAGGAATAAAATGCATCCAAGTTAGTAAGAAGTAAAACATTCACTATTTGCAGATGACATGATACTATATATAGAACCCTAAAGACTCCACCAAAAAACTACTGGAATTGATAAAGGAATTCAATAAGGTTGCAGAATACCAAAATCAATATTCAGAAATCCGTTGCATTTCCATATACTACTAATGAAGTAGCAGAAAGAGAAATTAAGAAGAAGAAATTAAGAGTCCCACTTACAATTGTACCAAAAATAATAAAATACCTAGGAATAAACTTAACCAAGGAGTTAAAAGACCTATACTCTGAAAACTATAAACACTGATGAAAGGAACTGAAAATGACACAAACAAATGGAAAGATTCCATGCTCATGGATTGGAAGAATATTGTGGAAAAGTCCATACTACCCAAAGCAATCCACAGACTTAATGCAATCCCTGTCAAAATACCAACAGCATTTTTCACTGAACTATAACAAAGAAACCTAAAGTTCGTATAGAACCATGAAAGACCCTGATAGCCAAAGAAATCTTCAAAAAGAACAAAACTGGAGGTATCATAATCCCAGATTTCAAGATGTACCACAAAGCTGTAATAATCAAAAGAGTATAGTACTGGCATAAAAACCGACCCACAGATCCAGAGAACAGAACAGAGAGCCCAGAAATATACCCACCATTATATGGTCAATTAATCTTTGACAAAAGAGGCAAGAATATACAATGGGAAAAAGTCTCTTCAACCAATGTTGTTGGGAAAATTGGACAGCTGCATGCAAAAAAAATGAAATTGGACCACTTTCTTACACCATACACAAATATAAACTCAAAATGGCCTAAAGGCCTAAATGTGAGACCTGAAACCATAAAAATCTTAGAGCAGAGCACAGACAGTATTTTCTCTGACATCAGCTATAGCAACATTTTTCTAAATATGTCTTCTGAGGCAAGGGAAACAAAAGAAATGATAAACTATTGGGACTTCATCAAAATCAAAAGCTTCTGCTTTTCTGAGCTTCTGGCTCAGTCAGTGAAGCATCTGCCTTCAGCTCAGGTCATGATCCCGGGGTGCTGGGATGGGGCCCGTGTTCCTCCTGAGAGGGAGCCTGCTTCTCCCTCTCCCTCTGCCCTTCCCCCTGACTTGTGCTTGGTCTCTCTCTATTTGAGAGAGAGAGATAGTGAAAGAAATAAATAAAATCTTAAAAAAAAAGCTTCTGCACAGCAAAGTAAACAACAAAACTAATGGAATGGGAGAAGATATTTGTAAATGACATATCTGACAAAGGGCTAGTATCCAAAATATATAAAGAACTTATACACCTCAACTCCAAAAAACCAAATAATCCAGTTTAAAAATGGGTGGAAGACATGAACAGACATCTCTCCAAAGAAGACATATAGAGATGGCAAACCGACAAAATGACAGATGCTCAATGTAAATAACCATCAGGGCAATGCAAATCAAAACCACCATGAGATATCACCTCACACCTGTGTAAATGGCTAAAAATCAACAACACAAGAAACAAAAAGTGTTGGCAAAGATGTGGAGAAAAAGGAACCCTCTTGCACTGCTGGTAGGAATGCAAACTGGTGCAGTCACTGTGGAAACAGTATGGAGGTTCCTCAAAAAGCTAAAAATATAACTACCACATGACCCAGCAATTGCACTACTGGGTATTTACCCCCAAAATACAAAAACAGTAATTAAAAGGGACACATGTACCCCTATGTTTATTGCAGCATTATTTACAACAGCTAAGATATGGAAGCAGCCTGTGTCCACTGAAAGATGAATGAATAAAGATGTGATATACACACACACACACACACACACAATGGAATATTATTCATAAAAAAGAATGAAATCTTGCCATTTGCAATGACATGGATGGAGCTAGGGAGTATAATGCTAAGTGAATTAAGTCAGTTAGACAAAGACAAATACCCTATATGATTTCACTCATATGTGGAATTTAAGAATCCAATAAAACAAGCAAAGGAAAAAGAGAGAGAGATAAACAACAAACGGACTCTTAACTACAGAGAACAAACTGATGGTTACCAGAGGGAGGTGGGTGGGAGGATGGGTAAAATAGGTGATGGGGATTAAGGAGAGCACTTGTCATGATGAGCACAGGGTGACGTATAGAATTGTTGAATCACTATATCGTACACTGAAAACTAATATAACACTGTATGTTAACTATATTGGAATTTAAAATAAAATAAACTTTAAAAAATTTAAAAAATAGATTAAAAAAATATATTCCATGTAAATGGAAATCAAACTAATACTGGAGTAGCTATACTTATATCAGAAAAAACAATATTCAAGCCAAAACTGTAAGAAGAGACAAAGAATGTCATTATATAATGATAAAAGGGTCAATCTAATAAGAGTATATTACATAAAATTTATGGGCCAAAAACATAGAAGCACCTAAATATATAAAGCAAATATTAACAGACCAGAAGGGAAAAAAAGACAGAAACATAATAGTGGTGGGGGACTCAAATACCCCATTTTCATCAATGGCTAGATCAAGGCAGAAAAATCAATAAGGAAAAATTGGACTTAAACCACACATAATATCAAATGGACTTAACAGACATTTGCAGAACATTCCATATAGCATAAGGCCTATATACATTCTTCTCAAACATACAAGGAACATTCTCCAAGGTAAACCATGTGTTAGGCCAAAAACCAAGTCTTAATAAATTTTAGAAGACTGAAATATTAATATATTCCAACCACAATGGTATAAAACTAGAAATAAATTACAAGAAAATTGACAATTCACAAATACATGGGGATTTAAAAATATGCTAATGAACAGCCAACAGGCTAAAGTAATTTAAAAAAATTACCTCAAGACAAATGAGAATGGAAATACAAAATGCCAAAAACTATGAGATATAGCAAAAACATTTTTAAGAAGGAAGTTCATAGTGATAAACATCTACATTAGAAAACAAGAAAGATCGCAAATAACCTAACTTCACACTTCAAGGACCTAAAAAAAGAACAACAAACTAAGCCCAAAGTTAGGAGAAGGGGAAATAACAAAGATCAGAGCAGAAATAGAGACTAAAAAGACAACAGAAAAGATCGATGAAACTAGGGCGCCTGGGTGGCTCAGTTGGTTAAGCGTCTTCATGATCTCAAGGTTCTGAGATCCAGCCCTGCATCGGGCTCTCTGCTCAACATCGAGTCGGCTTCTCCCTCTCCCTCTGCCTATGTGATCTCTTTCTTTCAAATAAATAAATAAAATCTTTAAAAAAAAAAAAAGATCAATGAAACTGAGAAGGGGGCTTTTAAAAAGCTAAACAAAATACACAAATATTTAGCTAGATTTACCAAAGGAAAAAAGGGCCCAAATAAATAAAATCAGAAATGAAGAAGACATTTCAACTACTACCAAAGAAATACAAAGAATCATTACAGACTGATACAAAGACTTATATGCCAACAAAGTGGACTAGAAGAAACAGATAAATTCCTAGAAACATAAAATCTACTGAGACAATCATGAAAAAATAGAGTATCTGAACAAACCAATTAATAGTAAGGAAATTGGATCAGTAATCAAAAACTTCCAAAGAAACAAAAGTCCAGGACCAGATGACTTCATTACAAATTCTACCGAACATTTAAAGAAGAATTACTATCAACCCTTCTCAAACTCTTCCAAAAAAAAAAACAGAAGAGAAGGGAACCCTTCCAAACTCATTTTATGAGGCCAGTGTCATCCTGATACCAAACTAGACAGGGAAGCCACAAGAAAAGTAAAGGCCAGTATCCTTGATGAATACAGATGCAAAATTCCTCAACAAAATAGCAGAAAAGCTGACTTCAATAATACATTAAAAGGATCATACACCATGATGAAGTAGGATTAATTCCATAGACGTAGGTTCACTATCTGCAAAAAAATCAGTGTGACACACCACATTTACAAAATGAAGGATAAAAATCTTACGATCATCTCAGTAGATGCAGAAAAAACATTTGAAAAAAATCAACATCCTGTAAGACCAGGAACACTCTTGCCACTTTTTTTTTTAAATGTTTTATTTATTTATTCATGAAAGTCAGAGAGAGAGAGAGAGGCAGAGGCAGAGGGAGAAGCAGGCTCCCCGCCTAGCAGGGAGCCTGATGCGGGACTCGATCCCAGGACCCTGGGATTCATGACCTGAGCCGAAGGCAGACGCTTAACCATCTGAGCCACCCAGGTGCCCCACTCTTGCCACTTTTATTCAACATAGTACTGGAAGTCCTACCCAGAGCAATTAGTCAAGAAAAAGAAATAAAAGAGGCACCTGAGTTGCTTAGTTGGTTAAGCGTCTGACTCTTGATTTCGGCTCAGGTTATGATCTCAGGGTTGTGAGATCAAGCCCTGTGCAGGCTCCACACTGGGCATCGAGCCTGCTTAGGATTCTCTCTCTCTTTCCTTCTGCGGGAGGGAGGGAGGGAGGAAAGAAAAAAAAAAGTACCCAAATTGGAAAGAAGCTGTATTTGCAGATCACATATTATAGATAGAAAACACTAAAAACTCCATTAAAAATCGTTAGAATAAATGAATTCAGTAAAGTTGTAGGATACAAAATCAATATACTACCCAAAGCAATCTACAGATTCATTCAATCCCCAACCAAATTCCAATGGCATTTTTCAAAGAAATAGAACAATCCTAAAAATCTATATGGAACTAGAAAAGACCCCGAATATCTAAAGTAATCTTAAGAAAAAAGAAGAAAGCTGAAGGCATCACACTTCTTCATTTCAATCCATATTACAAAGCTATAGTAATAAAAACAATATGGTCTGGTATAGAAATGTATACACAGATCAATGGAACAGAACAGATAGTCCAGGAATAAGCCCATGCATACAGAGCAAGTTAATTTATGACAAAGGAACCAAGAATACACAATGGGAAAAGGATAGTATCTATATAAATGGTGCTGGGAAAACTGGACAGTCAGATACAAAAGAATGAAACTGCATCACTATCTTACAGCATATACAAAAATCAACTCCAAATGGACGAAACACTTAAGTGTAACCATAAATCTCCTAGAAGAAAAAATAGGGGTTAAGCTACTTGACATCAAGCTTGGCAATAATTTTTTGGATTTGACACAAAAGCTAGGGCAATGAAAGCAAATATAAACAAATGGGACTATATTCAACTAAAAAGCTTCTATACAGCAGTGTAAACTATCAATAATAAAATGAAAAGGCAACCTACAGAATGGGAGAAAATATTTGCAAATCATATATTCGATAAAGGGTGAATATCTGAAATATATAAAGAATTCATTCAACTCAAAACCCTAACAATCCAATTAAAAATCAGCAGAGGAACTGAACAGATATTTTTCCAAATAAGACGTACAAATGGGCAAGATACAGGAAAAGGGAAAAGGTGCTCAACATCACTCATCATCAGGGAAATGCAAATCAAAACCACAATGAGATATTACCTCACACCTGTGAGAACAGCTAGTATCAAAAAAACCCCACAAAAAACAAAACAAAAAACAAAAACCCAGAGATAACAAGTATTGGTGTGGGTGTGGATACAAGGGAACCTCTGTGCACTGTTGGTGGAATGTAAATTGGGACAGCCACTGTGGAAAACAGTATGGAGGTTCTGCAAAAAATTAAAATTAGAACTACCATATGATCCTGCAACACCAGTTTTGGGTATATACACAAAGGGAATTAATACAGGATATCAAAGAGATATAAGTATTCCCAAGTTCATTCCTGGCAGCAGTATAGCCAAAATAAGCAAACAACTAAAGTGTTCATCAGCAGATGAATGGATAAAGATGTGGTGTGTACATACACACAATGGAATATTATTCAGCCATGAGAAAGGACATCTTGCAATTTGTGACAACATGGATGGACCTTGAGGGCATTATGCTAAATTAAATAAAAGAGAGAAAGACAAATAGTTCATGGTATCATTTATATGTGGAGTCTTAAAAAGAAAAGAGAGAGAATCAAACTCAGAAACAGCAGATAGAAAAGGGGTTGCTAGGCAGTAGGGGAAATAGTGAGAGGTTTGTACAACCTTTTAGCTAGAAGATGAATAAGGTCTGAGGATCTAATATATAACATGGTGACTACAGTTGGTAATACAGGTATTGTATAACTGAAATTTGCTAAGAGAGTAGAACTTAAATGTTCCTACCAAAAAAATAGAAATAAATTTTAAAAATTTTAAGTTTGTGTTCAAACATTTATAAATTATTTCTCCTATGGTAATATGATATATACATCATACTTATAATCCCTACATCCAGTGTCTTCTAAATAAAATGCTTTTTATTCAAACTGGTCGACATTTGGTCATATTTTCCTTTATGAACTATAAGGATGGGGAAAAAAGTCATAAATGTACTTTTTCATTGATGTATTTTATGTACTTTTGTATGTTTACTTACTTTAATAAGTAATGCTTCATTTGTAGCTTCAATTACTTCATTCCTATCTTGGACTTGTTGATGCAAATTGCTTACGGTGTCCTGAGCTTCTTCTAATTCCAGTTTTGCCTTCTCTAACTGTTCATTTAGTTGCTGAACAGAACTCTTTTGAGAGTCAGCAGAAATCTTCCACTTTGCATGGTTCTCTTGATGTGAAATCATCTACACAGCCCCAGAATTGAAAAAGAAAAGAAAAAAATAGGGTGGGGTTGGTTTCAAAAACATTCTAATACTTTTCACTTCCATTTATACTGAAGTAAATTCTGTTTTTAGCTACAAACATCTGATTTCTCAACAAATAACCTATTAGAGGAAAAAAAGGAGAAGAAGAAACCTATGGTCTTAAATTACCTAATAACAGTTAACCAAATACAATGGGCTGTTTTTTTTTTATCCTAATTTGCACTTAACTATATAGACATTTTTGTGATAATTGGAAAAATGTGAACAAATGATGGGGAATTGATAATATTAAGGAATTACTGTCAATTTTTAATTGTAGTAATAGTATTGTGGTTATGTTTTTAAAAAACACCTCTTATCTTTTAGAGATACTTATTGAAATGTTTACTGATGAAATAATGATGTCTGGGATTTGCTTCAAAATACAATGAGATATGTGGGGGAAGGGAAGTGAGTGAGGTTAAAGATATGGTGGACTGGCCAGGTTTTATGCCTCGTGTCCTGGTGTAGTTATGAACAGCACCCTTTTTCATTCTCAAAAGTATTTATTCCCTTTTAAAAAGAAATGGTCAACATAAGTATAGATGAAATCACATTGGCCACAAACTGATAATTACTAAAGTTGAATAATAAATCTAGGAGGATTCATACCATTCTTTCAAAATTTTCCATAATAAAAACTTTTTTTCTTTTTTAAGATTTTATTTATTTATTTGATAGAGGGAGACAGTGAGAGAAGGAACACAAGCAGGGGGTAGTGGGAGAGGGAGAAGCAGGCTTCCTGCAGAGCAGGGAGCCCAATGTGGGGCTTGATCCTCCCACCCTGAGATCATGACCTGAGCCGAAGGCAGACGCTTAACAACTGAGCCACCCAGGCGAAAAAAAATAGATTTTTAATCAAAAATATCAGGGGAGGTGCCTGGATGGCTCAGTCGGTTGGGCGTCTGCCTTCGGCTCAGATCATGATCCTAGGGTCCTGGGATCAAGTCCTGCATTGGGTTCACTGCTCAGCGTGGAGTCTGCTTCTCCCTCTCCCTCTGCCTGCCACTCCCCCTGCTTGTGTTCTCTCTCTCTCTCTCGTAAAAATAAATAAATAAAATCTTTAAAAAAATATCAGGGCTTTTGCAATTATTATTAAGTGACTTTTCTGACAATTCTGAAACCTGTAATTTTTTAAATGCTGTTACAAATTATTGATCCTTTTTACTAACTGTTACTTTAATGACTTATTTCTTCATTTTTATATTCAAACAACATACATGCTTTAAAAATAAATCTTTGTCAAGTACCAAAGAGGATAAAAACATATTACAAATTTTTATATCTTACATATAAAACAATACCAAATATTAAACAGTAAAACCTATTTTTACAATTCATTTTATGTACTATCTGCTTATAATTTCAGAGGGCTTACAAAGCTTAAAGTAAAAAATTAGATAATAAGAAATAAAAGTAGAACAGAGACCACATTATTAAAAGTGCAAAGAATACTTGCTGGTAAACACTTGAGCTGGACTAGTTATTACTGATGGTCACCTGGGTTGAGTAGCTAATATTTATTTATTAAATAATTATGCTGAATCCAACAGCATTCCATTTGTCTTTAAAGACCAAGGATTTAAATCTCTTAGCCTGCTAACTGGATTCAGCTTGCAAACACGTTTTGTTTGGCAGACACAACGTTTTCAAAGAGATCAGAATCTAAACGCACTTAACCAAGACATGGTGACTACAAGCCCTACCAATCCCTCACAAAGATAGTCCCAAACTCCTCTGAAAGGAGTTTAATATAAATATGGTTGTAATCCTTGTCATATAGAAAAATGTTTTATTAGAAGTCCCTAAGTAGTTTAAGTCTAATACGTACATTTTAGATATCTTTAGATGTAATTTTTAAAAAGACAAAAAGACAAGAAATGTAGCCGCACTGGGAAATGTGAACCATGGGAATATCAGTGACACTGATGAGAATAAACTAAACGCCTTTGTAACAACAACAAAAAAGACAAGAAATGCTATTCTAATTGCTAACACTGCTCATTTCTATAAAGGCTCAGGACCTGCAAGTAGATAAAAAGCATCAGGTTCTAATTTTGCCTCTCTAACTTACTATCAGAACAAATATTGTAAATTGCAAAGCATTATAAATTCATATCACATGAAACTACTTATGTTGTTTACAAAATATCTCCAGTTAGTTTTGACAAGCGCTATTTAATAACTGATGATGATGATGATGAGCCAACCTCAGGTCTAAGAACTTTAACTATATTCATTTAATCCATTTAATTCATTTAATCCAGTTCTATGAGGTACATATGATTATTATGCCCATTTTAGACAGAGATGTTAATTGCTCAAGGTCACATAAGTGCTAAATGGTAAGCTGAGATTTGGAACCAGACTGCCTGCCTCAAGAATTTAAGCTCTTAACTCCACAGTGTATTAGCTCACTGGATATGAAGTGAAAGTTATATTAAGCTACCAGAAATGAAGACCACAATGAGTTATTCTCTAATGAACATTTAGAAGCTAGACTTATACTTTTGTTCAGATAGTCCACTTTAGCAGGGAGTACTGGAACAAATTACATTTTTCTTTACCTCCAGATGATAAGCTTCTTTGAGAGATTCTACTTCTGCTGACAATTTCTTGATTTCTGCTTGCATTCTTGCTTCTAAATGAGCTTCACGTACTTGAGAAGCCCCCAATTCTTCAGCTAAATGGTGTCCATGAGCTTCCTTAAAAATGACATAGTAAGGAAAGGTTGTTTGGTTATTATAGCTAAACCAATCACGTGCATTTATGGAAGTATTTTCATCTTTTTTTTTTTTTTTTAATTTATTTGCCAGAGAGAGAGCACAAGCAGGGGGAGCGGCAGGCAGAGGGAGAGGGAGAAGCAGGCTCCCCGCTGAGCTAGGAGCCCAATGTGGGGCTTGATCCCAGGACCCTGGGATCATGACCTGAGCCGAAGGCAGCTGCTTAACTGACTGAGCCACCCAGGCACCCCTGTATTTTAATCTTTTATAATACTATATAAGTGTTCATATACAAAGTTAACTTATTAAATGGTACACTTTAAAATCTAGACATTTAAGAGACTACAAATGGGACTGTATTAGTATATTGTTTATCATAATATAATACTTCACTAACCAATGCATTCTGTAAAACAACCACAGCATGTTGAACTTTGGTTGAACTTAGTCTACTCTAAGGTTTGCCTGTGCATTTTGTTCGCCAGATGCACTGTTTGCTTATCAAGAGTCAGTTGTGGGGCGCCTGGGTGGCTCAGTCAGTTAAGCATCTGCCTTTAATGATCCCAGGGTCCTGGGATTGAGCTCTGTGTTGCCAGGCTCCCCGCTCAGAAGGGAGTCTGCTTTCCCCTCTGCCCTTCTCTCCACTGGTGAGTGCACGCACGCTCTCTCTCAAATAAATACATAAAATCTTTAAAAAAAAAAGAGTAAGTTTTGTATTTGTCCAAACCTATTTATGCTAGTTGTGCTTGTGATTATAATTATGCAATTCTAATATACATTATGTATGAACATTGAGGAAATATACATGCAAAAAGAAAGTTTTTATATGAAAAGAAAGTTATATGCTTTGAGACAGCTTAATGAATGAGTCATAAACATTTTTTACCCAATTAGAAGCAGCCAAATAGTTGTAAAATATTGTGGGAAACCCCATGTAAAATATAAGAGATGTTGAATTCTAACTGATTTACAAATGTCTTTTAATTCTTCTTCTACTTTAAAGAAACCAAAATTGGAAACAATAGATGAGGGAACAGGAGTATGGTTAATGCGAAAAGATTAGGTGGAATTCTAATCAAAGACCCTGCCCATACACACAAAAAGCAAGATTTGGTCCTAAATTAAAAGATTTACACATGAATATATATTTAGAGTTTTGAGTTGAAATATTTTGTTTTAAACTATCATTTTAACAAATCAGAACTACAGTGAGAT
Organism: Mirounga angustirostris; assembly: GCF_029215605.1. Lineage (NCBI taxonomy): Eukaryota > Metazoa > Chordata > Mammalia > Carnivora > Phocidae > Mirounga > Mirounga angustirostris. Next base: position 112,796,738 of record NW_026991712.1, read on the forward strand.
ACTACCTCGAAATGGCCAAAGATAACACAAGAAACAAGGATGCAGAAAAAGGTGTTGGCAAGGATGCAGAGAAAGGGGAATCCTCTTACACTGTTGGTGGGACTGCAAGCTGGTGCAGCCACTCTGGAAAACAGTATGGAGGTTCCTCAAAAAGTTGAAAATAGAGCTACCCTGTGACCCAGCAATTGCACTACTGAGTACCCCAAAGATACAAACGTAGTGATCCGAAGGGGCACCTGCACCCCAGTGTTTACAGCAGCAGTGTCCACGATTGCCAAACTATGGAAAGAGCCCAGATGTCCATCGACAGATGAATGGGTAAAGAAAATGTGGTATTTATATACAATGGAATACTACTCGGCCATCAAAAAAACCGAAATCTTGCCATTTGCAATGATGTGGATGGAACTAGAGGGTATTATGCTAACTAAGGGAAATAAGTCAATCAGAGAAAGACAGTTCTCATATGGTCTCACTGATATGTGGAATTTAAGAAACAAAACAGGATCATAGGGGAAGAGAGGGAAAAATAAAACAAGATGAAACCAGAGAGGGAGACAAACCGTAAGAGACTCTTAATCATAGGAAATAGAGGGTTGCTGGAGGGGAGGGAGGTGGGGGGATGGGGTAACTGGGTGATAGACATTAAGGGCACATGATATAATAAGCACTGGGTATTATATAAGACTGATGAATCACTGACCTCTACCTCTGAAACCAGTAATACATTATATGTTAATTAATTGAATTTAAATTAAAAAATGGAGAAAAAAGTAACTTTATTTTCTTTTTCAAGTTTCATTTAAATTCAAGCTAGTTTCAGATGTAGAATTTAGTGATTCAGCACTTACACACAACACCCAGTGCCCATCACAAGTGCCCTCTTAATCCCCATGACCTGTTTAACCCATCCTCCCATGTACCTCCCCCTCTGGTAACCATCAGTTCTCTGTAGTTAAGTGTCTGTTAATTGGTTTTCCTCTCTTCCTCCCCAACCCATGTTCATTTATTTTGTTTCTTAAATTATACATATGAGTGAAATCATATGGTATTTGTTTTTCTCTGACTTATTTCACTTAGCATAGTTCTCTCTAGCCCTAGCCATGTCATTGCAAATGGCAAGATTTCATTCTTTTTTATGGCTGCATAATGTTCCATTTTATCTATATACTATATCTTCTTTATCCATTTATCAGTCGATGAACATTTAGGCTCTTTCCATAATTTGGCTATTGTAGGTAATATTGGTATAAACATCAGGGTGCCTGTATCCCTTTGAATTAGAATTTTTGTATCCTTTGAGTTAATACCAAGTAGTGCAATTGCTGGATCCTCAGATAGTTCTATTTTTACCTTTTTGAGGAACCTCCATACTGTTTTCCAGAGTGGCTGCACCAGCTTGCATTCCCACCAACAGTGTAAGAGGATTCCCCTTTCTCTACATCCTCGCCAACATCTGTCGTTTCCTGACTTGTTAAATTTAGCCATTCTGACTGGTGTGAGGTGGTATCTCATTATGGTTTTGATTTGTATTTCCCTGATGCTGAGTGCTGTTGAGCATTTTTTCATGTTAAACTGTCACTTTAAATAATTCCCCACTTTCATTCACTTTTTTGATTAATTGAGCTTACCTTATCCACATAAAATCAATTGTACTATACTTAGATACTACTGATAAGGACAGAGATGAGATAAAGTAGATAGCTTCCTAGGAGCTTTTCCTAGGAGACTTCCAAATGCCAACATATTCTAATAAAAATTCCTTATATATTCTTTTTTAAAAAAAAAGATTTTAGAGGGGCCTGGGTTACTTAGTTGGTTGGGCGTCTGCCTTTGGCCCGTGTTCCCAGGGTCCTGGGATTGGGTCCTGTGTCAGGCTCCCTGCTCAGTGGGGAGTCTGCCTCTCCCTCTGCCTATCCCCCTGCCCATGCTCGCTCTCTCTCTCTTAAATAAATAAGATCTTTCAAAAAAAGATGTAATTTATGAACCTATTAAAAAAAAGATTTTATTTATTTGAGAGAGAGAGCACGAGCATGAGTGGGGGAGGGGCAGAGGTAGAGAGAGAGAAGCAGACCCCCCGCTGAGCAGGGAGCCTGATGCAGGGCTCGATCCCAGGTCATGACCTAGTCCAGGGCAGACGCTTAACCAACTGAGCCACCAAGGCACCCCCCCTTATATATTCTTTTTTTTTTTTTTTAAGATTTTTATTTATTTATTTGAGACAGAGAGAATGAGAGAGAGAGCACATGAGAGGGGGGAGGGTCAGAGGGAGAAGCAGGCTCCCCGCCGAGCAGGGAGCCTGATGCGGGACTCGATCCAGGAACTCCAGGATCATGACCTGAGCCGAAGGCAGTCGCTTAACCAACTGAGCCACCCAGATGCCCTATATTCTTTATTAGTCTAACCAACCAGATGTGTGAATAAAAGCATTGTTTACCAAAATTAAATGTAAAGATACTTTAATGCAATTCCTATACTATATTAGTAAGCATAATAAAAAGCAGAAGACTCACAGGCACTTTTCTAAAACTCAATAAATACATTTTTCTCAAAGTCTAAGTAATTAACCCAAGGATATCAATCTAAGTATTTTTAAGCAAAATTGTTAACCTTCTACCAAATACTGGGGAAATACAATTTATATTATTGTTCTTGCTATTAAAAGCACTTTCTCTCCCTAAGGGTTCTGGACTACAGATTTCATAACAGTTATAAATTTAGATTTCACTTTTAACAGTAGCTACAAATGTAAAAATTTTACTCAAAAAAGATTAGCTTTGGGGCTCCTGGGTGGCTCAGTCGTTAAGCGTCTGCCTTTGGCTCAGGTCATGATCCCAGAGTCCTGGGATCCAGCCCCACGTAGGGCTCCCTGCTCTGCAGGAAGCCTGCTTCTCCCTCTAAAAGTACTTTGTAACTTAATTTATTGAAAACTAATTAGTTTGGCCAAAACTCATTTCTGAAGGTCTTCCTACTTATATTACTAGGCTACACTAAATATAACATTTTTCTTCATAAAATTTTACTAAAATATACATAACATAAAATTTACCACTTTAACCAGTTTTAAGTGTAAAATTCAGTAGTATTAAATACATTCACTGTGTGTAACAGTTAATATAATCTACAATTTAAAAAAGTAAATGCTAAAATTTTAAAGATTTTTAGTAAGGTAAAATTATTTAGAATAGGGATTACTTTTTCTTTAGAGAGTTGCTTTATTTCCTCCAGTTCACTTGACAGCCTTTCTACCTCTCTCTGTGCTTGGACTTGTTGACGACGAGCCTCCAACAATTCTGCATGAGAGTTCTGCATCTGCTCTCGAGTTAGCCTCAATTCTTGCTCCATATCTATGGCCTCCTTGTACTGAGTTGCAATGTACTGTTCCTGTTCTTTCATAACCTGAAATACATACACAAGATATTTGTAAGTTTTCAAAATGAAATGATATAGATAACCTATTTCTTATTCTGATTTCTTTTAATTAATTTCCCCAACCCAACTCGATCTCTATAAAATTTAACACACAATATCATCCACTGTGAAACTGATACTCAGAAAATGTTTTTTTTTTCCTTTTTAATGATAAGAAAATGTACTATAATAAATCTGGGACTAACTGGTATATTTTGCATGACTTATGTGCAAGCTGTATAAACCTTTATCATTATGACTATAACGTGGCAGAATACATAATAATATAAAGAGACAAAAGAAGCTAATAACTGATTATCCATTTCACAGATGGAGAATATATTGGCACGAATAACCAAAACCCACCATTAATCCACAAGTTTGGGTTAAGGTCATGAGCTTATTCTCTGTAAAAGTAAAATCTGCCACTGGGACTGCTACTCCTTCTGAAACATTTCTACATTACTCAGTTAAATCCCTAGTAAAGTACTGTGTTCTTAGAGAAAAAAAAAAATCAGTTAGTTCTGATTTTTAGTTAGTTCTAAATTAGCTCGGTGAGGGATATTAGAAGATAGGTAATTGACTTTAGGGCTGATAAGAAGGAAAGAAATGAGTACAAATCATTAGGACCCTGATGTCTGGAATGGGGACATTGGGTCCAACTGTATTATATATCAGTATAAATCTCATGTAAATATTTTTAGTTGGCCTTTGTTAGGGAACATGAAATGACTGGGCCAGTAATCATTTTCTTTTCCTTGGGGCCCAAATTTGCTCGCACAGACCCTGCTTAATTTATGTATATAATTCAACAAATATTTATTCATGATTACTATGTGATATGTGCTGTTTTAGGTATTGAGGACTTAGGAGTGAGCAAATGAGACAAAGTGGCTACCCTTAAGGATTTTATATCCTACTGGAGGAGACAGATAATAAAACACAATAAAGAGCTATATGTGAAGTTTTAAAGTTGAGTATAGTATTTAAAAACAAAAAAGTTACATATATGAGAGCTCTTGGAAGCAAATTCACTTTTTAAAAAGGCAAGTGGGTAGAATGGGTTCACCAGTCAACACACATGCAAACTGATAACACGAAGTCATCAAACTTCATCTGGCAACTAACTCAATGTATTTGGTCTCAATAATGTACAATTATTATCTGTTCATTCATTCTCTGAGTTCCTTGAGTTCCTCAAGGACAAACGAGTGTATCTTATTAATATCTGTATCTCCAGCTCTATTACATAGTAGGTTCTCAATAAATATCTGTTGACCAAGTAAGCACATATCGTGGGTTTACTATGTGAGAGATACCATGCCAATGCCTGTAGGCAGTATAAAGTAAGATGATGTCCTTGCCTATAATTGGAACATCAGAGTAAAATATTTAAAAAGATCAAAGAAACCAATAATTATCTGACACAAATAATTAGCCTAAAAATACTTATGGCACAGTTTCTATATTTTAAAACCAACCAGTTTAAAACAAAGATTTATATCACTTTTTAGATAATATTACTCTGTTCCTTAGGCAGAAAATAATGTGCTTACATTTTCCATTTCTTTCATCTTTTGTTGTGTTCGTTCATTTTCTTTTTTCAGTTGACTTATCTCCTGTTCATTTTGTAGTATTATAAACTCTTTTTCTCGAAGCTGTTCTTTGGAATTTTGCAATTTTTCATTCAGACTTTCTATCTGAATTTTAAACAGAGCAATATCAATGTAACTAAGGAAAAATAGCTGTTTAATCATAAATGCAGTCCAAGTAAGTCAAACACATATACAATAGCAAAATATAAAAATGTGTTTTTCTTAAGACCACCATAACTCAAGACATTAATATCAGAATTCTTATGCTTAATAAGATATACCTTGTATACCTAAAATATACTAAAAGAGATGAAAATCTCAATCACATTTGTATAAGAAAGGAAAATTAGAGTACATTAAAACAACAGATGTTACATGACCTCACAAGTAATTTTACAGGTAATATGTACAAGAGGTGAAAAATATAGTTAGTGAAAACAAAGTCCTCTTCCCACTGGGTTTCTTCCTTAGGGGCAACCACAGTTAAGAGAATTACAAATCCTTCCAGAGATACTTTATACATATTCAAACATGCACACATGATGATAAATATGTGGACACACTGAGACAAGAAAAACTACATTCAAAATAACATGAAGAGGGTAATCATCAGGGGCTAGGGAGTGAGGAAAATGAGGAAATGTTGTTCAAAGCATATAAGGTTTTGGTTATACAGGCTGAGTAAATTCTGGAAATCTAATGTACAGCGTATGACTATAGTTAGTAATACTGTATTGTATACTTGAAATTTGCTAAGAGAATAGACCTTAAGCATTCTCAGCAAAAATAAATAATTAAAATAACTGAAGTGACGGATATGTTAATTAGCTTGATTGTGATAACTACTTCACAGTGTAAATATATATCAAACATGTTGTACACCTCAAATATATGCAATTTCCGTCATTTATATGTCAATAAAACTGGGGAAAATTAAGAGGAGAAAAATGAATTTACTTATTTATTTATTTTTTAAAGATTTTATTTTTTTTTTGACGGGAGAGAGAGAGACAGTGAGAGAGGGAACACAAGCAGGGGGACTAGGAGAGGGAGAAGCAGGCTTCCCGCTCAGCAGGGAGCCCTATGCAGAGCTCAATCCCAGGACCCTGGAATCATGACCTGAGCTGAAGGCAGACGCTTAATGACTGAGCCAGCCACCCAGGTGCCCGAGAAAAATGAATTTAAAATAGCATGTACAAGGTGATTAAAATTATGTAGTATTGGGGTGCCTGGGTGGCTCAGTCATTAAGCGTCTGCCTTCGGCTCAGGTCATGATCCCAGGATCCTGGGATCGAGCCCCGCATCGGGCTCTCTGCTCCGCGGGAAGCCAGCTTCTCCCTCTCCCACTCCACCTGCTTGTGTTCCCTCTCTCGCTGTCTCTCTCTCTCTGTCAAATAAATAAATAAAATCTTTAAAAAAAAAAAAGTAGTATTTTTATTGTATGTATTCTATTAAAAAAAGCCGTATTATGTGAATAATAGATGCTTACAGTTGAGTTATTTTCCAAAACAATATAAAATATGTAATTTTAAATAATTTACCTGTTTGTTGCATTCTTTAAGTTCCAATTCTGATTTCTCCAGAGTACCCTCTAATTTAATTATTTTCTGTTCCATTTCTCCCCTGTGTTCACGAATAGTCATATCCAAATGTGTAACCTAAATACAAAAGTAACATTTTTTTTTTTATTAACATAAAATGCATTATTTGTTTCAGGAGTACAGGTCTGTGATTCATCAGTCTTACACAATTCACAGTGCTCATCATAGCACATACCCTCCCCAATGTCCATCACCCAGCCACCGCATATCTCCCACCCTCCTCCACTCCAGCAACCCTCAGTTTGTTTCCTGAGATTAAGAGTCTCTGATGGTTAATACAAAAGTAACATTAAGGGGTGCCTGGGTGGCTCAGTCATTAAGCGTCTGCCTTCAGCTCAGGTCATGATCCCAGGGCCCTGGGATCGAGCCCTCCATCGGGCTCCCTGCTTGGCAGGAAGCCTGATTCTCCTCTCCCACTCCCTGCTTGTGTTCCCTCTCTCACTGTGTCTCTCTCTGTCAAATAAATAAATAAAATCTTAAAAAAAAAAGTAACATTAAGCTATTACTCGACTTTATTCTAATGTGAAAAACTGTGTGCTTAGAATGTGTCTTAAAATTGTTTACAGTAGGTATAACTGAAACATAAACTCACCTCAAATTATTTTACAAAATGAAAAAAATATTCATTGCTTATTAATACTGAATCTTCAGGCTCATATGTATTACAGAAACTTAAAGAAAAGATACAACTATGTTCATAAATAACAAATAAATGATTTAGACTCCATTTTATGCTAAATAAAAGCTGCTAAATACAATGCAACATAACAAAAATTGTGGAATGCAGAAAAAGCAGTGTTTGGAGGAAGATGTACATCACTGAATGCATGTATTAGAAAAGAAGAAAGACCTGAAATCAATCACTTAAGCGACTACTTTGGGAAACTAGAAAAAGAAGAAGAAATTAAATCCAAAGTAAGCAGAAGAAAAGAAATAATAAAAATTAAAGCAGAAATCAGTAAAATTAAAATTAGGAAATCAACAGAGAAAATTAACAAAACCAAAAGCTGATTCTTGAAAAGATCAATAAAACCAATATGCCTCTAGCCAGGCTAAGAAAAAAAGAGAGAGGACACAAATTACTAATATCAGAAATGAAAGAGAAGACATTACTAAAACTCTCATAGACATTAAAAGGATAATAAGGGGGCGCCTGGGTGGCTCAGTTGGTTAAGCGACTGCCTTCGGCTCAGGTCCTGATCCTAGAGTCCCGGGATCAAGTCCCATATCAGGCTCCTTGCTCAGCAGGGGGTCTGCTTCTCCCTCTGACCCTCCCCCCTTTCATGTGCTCTCTCTCATTCTCTCTCTCAAATAAATAAATAAAATCTTTAAAAAAGGATAATAAGGAATACTATAACAACTCTCTGACCACAAATTTAATAAAACTAATGAAACGAACCAATTACTTAAAAGATAGAATCTACCAAAACTCACACAGGAAGAGACAATCTAAATAAGCTTATATATATATATTAAAGAAAGTAACGATTAATAACTTTCCCAAACAGAAAGCAGCAGGTCCAGATGGGCTCACTGGTGAATTCTACCAAAATCTAAGAAAGAAATTATACCAATTCTCTGCAATCCAATTCAGAAGACAGAAGCAGAGGAAATACTTCTAACTCATTCTATGAGGCCAGTATTACCCTAATACCAAAACCAGACAAAGACATTTCAACACACCTTCATGATAAAAACTCTCAGTAAACAAGGAATAGAAGGGAACTTCCTCAACTTAATAAAGAGTATCTATAGAAAAACAACAGGCTAGCATCATACTTAATGGTGAGAAACTCAAAACGTTCCCACTAAGATCAGATACAATGCACGGATATTCTCTCTTACTACTGCTTTTCAACACTGTTCTAGCAGTCCTAGCTAATGCAATAAGACAAGAAAAAGAAATAAAAGATACACATATTAGAAAGGAATACAAAACTATGTTTGTTTATAGATGACATAATCATCTAGGTAGAAAATCCAAAAGATTTGACAAAATAATTCCTAGAACTAATAAGTGATTATAGCAGGATTGAAGGATACAAGGAGTACACAAAATCAGTCACTTTCCTATATACCAGCAATAAACAAGAGGAATTTGAAATTTAAAACATAATATGATTTACATTAGCACTCCCCAAAACAAAATACTTAGGTATAAATCAAGCTAAATATATCAAGATCTATAAAGAAACTACAAAACTCTAATGAAAGAAATCAAAGAATTAAATAGAGAGAGAGTCCTTATTCATGGATAGAAAGACTCAATATTTTCAAGATTCAAGATGTCAGGGCGCCTGGGTGGCTCAGTCGTTAAGCGTCTGCCTTTGGCTCAGGTCATGATCCCAGGGTCCTGGGATCGAGTCCCACATCGGGCTCCCTGCTCGTCAGGAAGCCTGCTTCTCCCTCTCCCACTCCCCCTGCTTGTTTCCTGCTCTCACTATCTCTCTCTCTGTCAAATAAATAAATAAAATCTTAAAAAAAAAAAAAAAAAGATTCAAGATGTCAGTTCTTCCCAACTAAATCTAAACATTCGAGGCAATTCCAATCAGAATTCCAGCAAGTTAATTTGTGGATATTGACAAACTGATCCTAAAATTTACATGGAGAGGCAAAACACCCAGAATATCCAACATGATAACTGAAGAAGAACCAAGTTGGAAGAGTGACATTACCTGACTTCAAGACACTAAAAAGCTACAGTAAACAGACCTTGGTACTGGCAAAACACAGGTGAATAAATAATTGTACAGAATAGAATCCAGAAACTAAATATGTTAATTAACCTTTGACAAAGGAGCAAAGGCAATACAATGGAGAAAAAATAGTTTTTTCAACAAATGGTGCTGGAATAAGTGGACAACGACATGGAAAAAAATGAGTCTACACCACACCCTTCACAAAAATTAACTCAAAATGGATCACAGACCTAGATGTAACTTGCAAAACTATAAAACTTCTATAAGATAACATAGAGGAAAGCCTTGGATGACCTTGGGTGATGACTTTTTAGATGCAAAGCCAAAGGCATAATTCATGAAAGAAATAATAAGTTGGATGTCATTAAAATTAAAAACTTCTGCTCTGTGAAAGCCAATGTCAAAAGATTGTGAATTAAACCCACAAACTGGAATAAAATATTTGCAAAAGACACATTTGAAAAAGGACTTGTATCCAAAATATACAAAGAACTCTTAAAATTCAACAGTAAGAAAACAAACAACTCAATTAAAAAATGAGCCAAAGACTGTAACAGACACCTCACCAAAAAAGATATAAAGAGAGAAAATAAGCACAGGAAAATACCCTCCATATCATATGCTGTCATCTAAGAAGTGCAAATTAACCAGGAGATACCACTACACACTAATGAGAATGGCCAAATCCAAAACATTGACAACACCAAATGCTAGCCAGGATGTGGAGCAACAGGAATTCACATTCATTGCTGGTAGGAATGCAAAATGGTACAAGGCACTTGGGAACACAGTTTGGAAGTGTCTTATAAAACTAAACATACTCTTACCATATGATCCAGCAATCATGCCCCTTGGTAATTACCAAAAGGAGTCAAAAACTTATGTCCACACAAAAACCTGCACACAGATGTTTATAGCAGCTTTATTCATTTAATTGTCAAAACTTGGAAGCAACCAAGATGCCCTTCAGTAGGTGAATGGATAAGTAAACTGTAGTACATCTAGACAATGGAATATTATTCAGTGCTAAAAGAAATGAGCTATCAAGTAACAAAAAGATGTGGAGAAAACTTAAACGAATATTATTAAGTGAAAGAAGCCAATATGAAAAGACTATGTACTATATGATTTCAACTATATGACATTCTGGAAAAGGCAAAATGATGGAGACAATAAAAAAGATCAGTGGTTGCTAGGGATGGGGGAAGAGGAAGAAGGATAAAGGTGGAGCAAAGAAAATTTTTAGGGCTTGAAAATACCCTGGACGATACCATAATGATGGATACATGTCATTAAACATTTGTCCAAACCCACAGAATGTACGCACCAAGAGTGAATTGTAATGTAAGTTATGGAGTTTGGATGATTATAATGTGTAGGTTCCTCAACTATTATCAAACGTACCACCTGGGTGGGGAATGTTGATAATGGGGAAGGCTGTGCATTTATTTATTTATTTATTTATTTATTTTTTGGAGTAAAACAAGATTTCATTGTTGACAAAGTTACTTTTGATTTGCAGATATTCTTTTGGTTTTTCCCTGCACTCCCCCATTCAATCTTGACTGCCACAATGAGACAGACAGAAAGTGTGAGGACACTTTTTTCTTGCGTCTCTAGTGGAAACCTTAGCAGCAGATAGGAACTGCTCCAAGGGCTGTGCATTTATGGTAGCAAGGTGTATATGGGAAATCTCTGTACCTTCTGCTCAATTTCACTGTGAACCTAAAACTGATCTAAGAAAGTCTTTAAAAAAGATGCCTTTTGAATAGTTTTGTTCCTCCAACAAACACACTATTAAAGGAGTTACAATAACTCCTTTAATCCCGTTGTCTTGGGATATGCAATAATGTAAGAGATCAAAAAGTTCAGATACTAAGCTAACCTTCATTCTCAAAAATTGACTTTCTATAAAAATAGCAAGATGGGGGCACCTGGGTGGCTCAGTTGTTAAGCATCTGCCTTCAGCTCAGATCATGATCCCAGGGTCCTGGAATGGAGCCCCGCATACGGCTCCCTGCTCAGCAGGAAGCCTGCTTCTCCCTCTCCCACTCCCCCTGCTGGTGTTCCCTCTCTCACTGTCTCTCTCTGTCAAATAAATAAATAAAAATCTTAAAAAAAAAATAGCAAGATGAAGAAAGATGACATATTTATAATTTTTTATATATTAATGTGCACAGAAAAACATATATGCTTTAAAAAGGTCCATTTTACCAAAAAGTGGCGATCTCTAAAACCCTGCATGATTGTACTGTAAAAGAAAATTTCATTAAATATAATTAAGAAAACCAACTTGAGCTGCTCTTTGCTTTAGTTCCCAATTTCTCTCCTTAAGTGCCTGATCCATTTCAAGGAGTTCTTGCTTTTTATCTTCATTCTCCATCTTGCATTCTCTGCAATTTATCAAAGGAAAAAGATCAAAGCAAATAGTAGGAATATTATAGTTTTAAAAAATTAAGTCGATTGGGATAGCGTCCTGTAAGCTAAAAGTGATAAAATATATGCCATTATTTCTGACCTTTGAAAGGGCTCAAATTAAAGAAATACTGAATAAAGAAAATGACTGGTATCAACAGTTACTTTAATAAAGTATTCTCAAAAGGCAAAAGTTAACTCAAACACTACTACTGTAGACAATTTAAGCTAAATGTTAAAGTACTCCCAAGATATAAAACTGAATCAGTATAAGAATTTTTAAAATATGTCCATATTTTTCATTTACAGATCAGGGGAGCATTTGAAAGTCGTTTCCATATACTAGCTGTGAGTTTATTACATTTGAATGAGGCATTTATCTCATGGTTGGTATCTCTGATATCCACAGCTCAGTCAATGACCACTGTGTTTCTCATGGGGATTTTACTCAAATGACGCCTTACATATAGTGAAGTATTGAAGTCTAATATAGAAACATTTTTTTTTGTAAACTCTAGCTCTCCTAAAACCTTATTTATAATTTTATATTATAAAAATGCTTAATACTGACACAACTTTAAGACTTCTACTACTCAGATCAGAGAATGCAATCAAAGAATTTTAATTTGGAACTCTATGTTTTGATATGACAAAGGCTAAAAATGTTGATCTCAAAAATCTTTCATATAGTTTTCCAGACTTAAATATGAACAATATTGAACAAAGGTACTGATTTTAAAAAGCAGATTGTGAATTTCTTTAATGAACTATTTACTATTCTCTTAAAAGTCTCAACAGTTAGGGGGTGCCTGGGTGGCTCAGTCAGTTGAGTGACCAACTCTTGATTTAGGCTCAGGTCATGATGTCCAGGGTCATGGGATCAAGCCCCTCATCAGGCTCTGCGCTCAGTGCAGAGTCTGCTTGTCCCTCTCTCTCTGCTTCTCCCCCCTGCTCACAGGCTCTCTCTAAAATAAATAAATAAATAAATTTAAAAAATCTTTTTAAAAAAGTTTCAGCAGTTATAAAATACAAGGCTACATTAATAAGTTATTATGAAATGAATTCTAAAGATAATTGTATAAGTGAATAGCTGAGTTTCCAAAAATTCAGCTATCAGCTAGAATTTAAGATTTCATTTTTACTTCTTTCATCTACTCATTCACTTAACCATTTAGCAAATATTTATTGGATGCTTCCTATACATCAGGCCTCTATGTACTGTGAGTTTAATAGCCAACAAGATAGATGTCCTTCATCACATGGAGCATACATACTAATAGGTCCAGTAGAGAAGACAGACTATAAATAATAAACAAAAAAAATAAATAAATTGCTATGTTAGAGCATTAAAGACAGTGATGAGATAGTGCCTGGGTGGCTACTTGAGAGTAGGCGGTCAGAAAAGGGCCCTCTGAGGTAATATGAAGGGCAAGAAGTTGGCCATTCAACCATTATTTCAGGCCAAAGAAACAGCTACAGCAAAGTCAAAAGGTAGGAAAAATTTACTAAGTTTTAAGTACCAACAAAAAGGCCAGGAGAAAAGGGAACAATATGAAATGAGGCCAGAGAAACAGGCAGAAACCCTATCATCTAGGGCTTTGTATTCCATGATAAGGAGCTTGGCTTTTTTTTTTTAATCGTGGTAAAATACATATAATATTTACCATTTTAATCACTTTAAAGTGTACAGTTCAGTTACGTTAAGTAAATTCACAATGTTGTGTAACCATCACCACTATTTCCAGTACTTATTCATTACTCCAAATGAAAATTTCACACCCATCTGCAGTTATTTTCCATTGTCCCACCCCCTAGTTCTCAGCAACCATTAATCTGCTTTCTATCTCTATGTATTTGCTAATTCTGGATATTTCATATAAATGGAATTATATAAACATATCTGGTTTATTTCATTTAGCCTAATATTTTCAAGGTTCATCTATGTTGTAGCAGATATCAGTACTTTATTCCTTTTCATGGCTGAATAATATTCCCTATATGGATATATTACATTGTGTTTATCCATTCAACTACTGATGAATATTTGGGTTGTTTCCATTTAGTGGCTACTGTGAACAGAGTTGCTATGAACATTTATACATCATTTTTTTTTAACAGGATGTTTTTAATTCTTTTGGGTAAATAACTAGGAGTAGAATTAATGAGTTACATGGTAATTCTATATTTGACTTATTAACTATGCCAAACTGTTTTCCACAGGCAACTGTATCATTTTAGTTTTCCAACATCAATGTAGGAGGGTTCCAATTTCTCTAAACACTTGCTAACACTTGTTATTTTCAGTTTTGGGGTTTTTTGTTTATTTTTATCATGGTCATCTGAGAGGGTGTGAAGTAGTATCTCACTGCAGTTCTGATTTACATTTCCCAAGAAGCTTGGATTTTATTCTGAGTATTTTGGGAAGCCATTGTAAGGGTTAAGTAGGGACACAATATAATTTGATTTATGTGTTAAATAATAAACTTAAGTCCATTTCTGTTATGTTTTAAATCATAAACTTACTCCATAAACTGAAATGGACTTTGGGGAGGGTCTGGCATTTAAGTTGGGAGACCATTAGGGAAACCACAGCAACAGACCAGGTGAGAGATGATGATGGCTTATGCTAAGGTGGTAACAGAAAAGAGGCCAAGAAATCAATGGATTTCAGAATATGTTTTGGAAATAAAGTTGACATGAATTTCTAATAGGTTGGAAGAAAAAAAGAGACAGGCAAAGAGATAAGACTAATCTTTCAGATTTCTGGTTGTGCTCCAACTGCATGATTCTGAGATGGAGGAAGGGTAGGGTTATGGAGAAAAAAAAAACAGTCGTGTTTTGGCCAAGTTTAAGATGCCATTACTAGAGGTCATTACTAGAGATGTGGGTCTGGAAGTCTGACACACAGTATTTAAACTTATATGAAATTTCCTAAGAATGAATTTGTGGGTAGAAAAAAGACGGGGTCCTGCACTGAGTCATGGGATACATCTAAGTTCCTGGGTCCTCTTGCTGCTCTCTGTCCTGTCATCCCACATTTCACATCCTGGTTTGTAATTCTGTTTTCCTTTCTGGAATCTATTTCCCACACCTTGGTTCTCGTCTGGCTCTCCACCCCCACTCACCATAGATGTGTGCTGGAACAGCATTTTATGCTATCATTGCTAATCTAAGAACCCAGATTTTAGAGTTGGACAAACTTGTGTTTAACTCCCTTCTCCGGACCTGATTATGTGACCTTGGGTATTTTACTTAATTTTCTCAAGCCTCAGTTTTCTCAAGTATAAAAAGGTAGTAATATGTATATGATAGGTTTATTGTAAAGAAATGAGTCAGATCATATAGGAAGCCCCTGGCATAATCCTGGCACAAAATAAGGTCTTAATACAAAGAAAACATTGTCATTACTAACATTATTTTGCTATTAACCACTGCTGTATGCTGTTCCAATCATTTTTTACCACTATATAATATAGGAGAGGGTGAAATATATAATGTCCAAAGACCAAGGATAGAAATATTAGTCATGAGGAATGGCTGAATTAGTTAGATGGAGCATGGGACAGGCTGACTGGGATGAACAACACAGAGCCAAAGACAGTTGAGAAATTTAGACATCTAGGATTAAATAGTAAACTTTACTGTATGACCCAAGAAGTCAGAGTAATAAAGTGAAATACCTGTAATTGTGATATCATTTCTTACTATTTAACGCACCTAAGTTCAGCTGTGAGATCCTTTATAGTAGTGTATTTTTCCTCTAATGATAATTGAGCCTTCTGTAGTACATCTCTCAATTCCTGAAGTTGTCTTAAAGTACTTTTTAACTCTCCATGCGCATTTTGGAGTTCAGACTCTAATGCTTCCTGTTTCTGCAAAGCTTCTGTTAGTTCAGTTTCAGTGTGGTGCTGTAATTTTTCTAATTCCTTCACTGTTAAAAGGAAAAAATAATTTTAGAACTACATAAAAACAATCTGTTATTAAAAATTTGTAAATAATTATAATTAAGAATATCCAATTTTATTCATCTACAAGAGGCAAAAACTGACCACTCATTGTCCCTTCCAGTCCTACTAACCCAAATTCTCACTTTATTATTCTACTTTTTAAATATAAATATACAGGCAGATAAGCTCAGCTAACATGTTGCTTACCAGAATTTGTCTTCTTATCTAGTTCTGTCTTTGTCTGTTCTAAGATCATGTCTAACTGAGAGAGATGCATTGCTTTATTTTCTCCATCTCTTTTTAGGTACATTATTTCTTTTTCCATTTTAGAGAGTTCTTCTCTGTACTGATCCATCTCAAGTTTTACTTGCCTAGTTAAAAACAAAAAATAAAACAATTAATAAACGATAATTTGGAAACCTAAAAGCCAACTGACTTGTCTCTGACTAAACAAAATCTGCAAGTTATATAAGGGCAAATATCAGCAAAACATCTAGTCAGAATACTAGGTCACACTTAGGTCATATTATTAAAAATGCTCCAACTAAAAGATTGTAATTCTGCACCAATTATGTACCACTAGGTACGACTGTGCTACCTGGTAATATTTAGCAAGGCTAGCCGTCTTTTCAATCTAACTACAGTTAGCTTGTGAAAAGCTTTGTATACTGAGAACATCCATGGATAGGTATCTCATTCATCTGGAATTTCTGTTATCTGCAACACAGAAACTAAGGAAGCCAAGCAATCAAAATATTCACCATAATGACAATACTACTCATAGGAGAATCAAGTCAGTTATTTTTATTCAGACCTTTATTATTTATGTTATCCTTTTTAGCTTTACAAGGGACTAGAGATTTCCAGAACTAGTGCAACTTTCTTGCTTTACAGATGAGGTAACTGGAAGGTTAGTGACTCGTCTGGGATAAGACAAATAGTTATTAACAGTGAGAGAATCAGGTTTACTAACTTTCAGTCAGTCCTGAGCTTATTCCAACATGGAAGATCCTCTACCTATAGACAAATCAACATAGTGAAAGAAAGTTTTAGGTCCATTTGTTGGTAACTCCAAAGTGATATTCACTAAGTAAACAAGTGCTAATATTAGCCTCAATAGAACTGATTCTCTTTGAATCAATATTTTTTGTTGATGTTGAAATAGGAAGAAAAAGAAAAAGTAACATATTCATTTTACCTGGCAGTACCAGTAAGCTCAATAACTTTTTGCCTTTTCAAATCGGCTTCATGTGTGGCTGCTTCACATTTCTCCTCCATTTTTCTCAACTTTTCAGCTGAACTTTCCCTTTGTTTTTGAAGCTCTTGTTCCAGTTTCGATACCTTGTAAAAATAAGTTTAAGTATTTTAAGTTCAGTCACATTTTTTGGAATGTGTCACATAATAGTCTTTGGAAGAAAAAAATATATATAAATATGTAGTCTAGCCTATCATTCAGTTTCAAGATGTATTATAAAACTCAAAGTACAGACCAGAAAGCAAATGTTTTGGAAATAAAAAAGCAAAACTTAACTTCGTGGAAGATATTTCATTCATATACCTATTTATAGAAGTAGCCACATCGTAACACTAAAATAGGATTTACAAGAATTGAACAAAATAATGGTTAATGTTTCCCCTTTCATTATCCCCATGTGAAATGTTTTCTTCGCCTGTCAAACTATGTTGCTTTCCTTCTTCACAAACTGGCTCATTCACTGAAGGATTTCTCAATTCCCAACTGCCCTCAAATGTTACCACTTGCATTTGCTCCTATTCATTATTTCCTCTGTTCGCCTATAGTGAGGGAGGTATTTTTCCTCCTATATAAGTCAAATTGCTTCACTGGCGTCCTGGGTTCATTTTCTCAGGAACCTATCCACTTTCTCAGGAACTCATACTATTGACTATCACTACTCTCTCCTTCTGGCTTCTTTATATTAGCATTTAAACATGTTCAAGACATTTCCATCATAAAAAACTACCCAAACCTCTACCTCCTCCAACTACCACCACCACCCTTTCTTTCCTCCTCTTCAAAGCCCAATTTCTCAGTTTTCTATGCTTGTTGTATCATCTTCTCACTTCTCATTCATTCCTCAACCCAAAGCAATGTAGCCATTTTCTATAGAAACTGAGCAATGTCACTAATGACCTCCATGTTGGTAATTCTAGTGGACATTTCTCAACCCTCATTCTACTTGATATTGATCTCAGCAGCCCATGACACCAATGATCATTCTTAATTTCATGAAATACTTACTTTGGCTTCTATGTGCCGTATCTCACAGACATCTGCCCAAGTCAATCTTCTCACCTCTCATTCTGTATTTTCTCCCTAGTTAATCTCAGCCACTCCATGTTTTCAATGAACATTTACATGACTGTGCTCTTCAAGTTAATCTCTGCCTAATGACTTTAATATCCTCTCTGCTCTTCTAAAACCTCTCACTAGAGAACTAAATACAGATTATAAGTTATTAATATCCACACCTCTAACTCAAGTTTCAAGAATAAAATTAAAATAGTACCCAGTGTTAAAACTAAAGGGAATCACCAAAACCCATCTACTCTGTGTTTTATTAAATAGCACACTCATAAGCAGAAAGAATCTAAAGATGAGTAATAATCTGAAAGAATCTAACATGGAATCTATGCACAGAGGAATATGAATGAAAGGCACAAAGAGAATACTGTATACAATGGAAAACTTACTCCAAATACTACAGAAATTTTTAGATATAAACTTCTTTAGACCCTCAAAGAAGTTAAAGAACATACAAAAATCTCTTAAAACAAAGATCAAGAAGAAAAAGAATTTACCAAATGAAAAATATAAATGAACTGGTAGATTTAAGGGGGAAAAAAAAGAGAGAGAACCATAAAATTATTATGGAAATGAAAATGACTTCAGAAAGAACAAGAATTTTAATCAATTCTACAAGCCAGAGACAACAACAAGGGACTTAGGAAGTGGGAATCAAACACAGATATGAAGAAATGCTTCCAGATGAAGCTGAACAACAAGCATAGCAAGCAAGAGGTCTAGACTTTAACAAAAGGGATGGAGAGCCACAGAACAGCTGTCTCTAAAAAAAAAGAAAATAGAGAATACCTGCCTGATATGTTTGAATGTATTGAGGGATTCTTTAGTTGCACTGGAGAGGCTGAGGATGAATTCAGAATATGTAGATAAAAAGCCATCCAAATGACAAAAGGTGAGGTGTTGTGAGATTACAGGGAACTATCATTTCCTAATTTATACATTTTTGTAAAGTTTGAAAAAGAAAAACAACTCAAAAAATAGGAATTATCTGTCTGAAGATTTCAGATGAACTGGTAATGAATGAAAGAGGAAAGATTTGATTCTAGTATAAAATTCCTAGGATTCTTTCACTGGAGTAATAACATTTTTAGAAGTAAGTAGTTTCCTTTGGGATTTTTCTTGTAGTGCACTGCTTTAGCATATCCTTAAGGATTATCATGCATCCTGATCCAAAAACATGATGGAATGAAAAAGTCTAAATTATAACTAAGTTTTATGGATGACAAAAATGTGCCCATGGTATTAGAGATGCAGGTTAGAACACACTCAAATAGAACTTCACCCATTTTTCAATGTTAACACAGAATATTTCTTATAATATGAAACCTGTGAGGTAAATAGCAATATAACAAAATACTTATTATCGATTTTTAAAATTTCTATTTCATATAAGTGAAACTATGTTGACCAATAAGATATACCTGTTTTTCAAGTTTAGTTTGAATGTCTTCTAGCTCTCCGTTCCTAATTGTCTCTTGTTGTAACATTTGCTGCTGTTGCTGAAGAGTATGCTGTAGAATAAGATTCTGCTCAGCAGTCTCTTGAAGACTATGATTTTTTATCTTTAGTTCTTTCTGTAAACAGTATACCTAACAAATACATACATTTCTCATTAAAATGACATTTCAAAAAAAAAGTCATAAAATGTCAATGCTGTCTTCCTTATTATTTCATTTGTCATGTGGGATAATTGTATTTATGGCTATTGTTTGTTATATGGAAGGGCAGGTTCACTTTTATGATGGAAGGGTGTGTTAGAAGGGCCTGCTTATAAGGCTGACTCTCGGGGCGCCTGGGTGGCTCAGTCATTAAGCATCTGTCTTTGGCTCAGGTCATGATCCCGGGGTCCTGGGATCGAGCCCCACATCAGGCTCCTTGCTTGGCGGGGAGCCTGCTTCTCCCTCTCCCACTCCCACCCAGGTGGCCTCAAATCCAATTTTCTAAACCCTAGCTATATATGATGGAAACCTCACAAGTCTGATATAAGATAATACAGTTGACTCTTGAACAATAAGGGTTTGAACTGCATAGGTCCACTCGTGCAGATTTTTTACAGTACAGTACTGTAAATGTATTTTCTCTCCCTTATGATTTGCTTAATCACATTTTCTTTTCTCTAGCTCACTTTATTGTAAGAAAACAGTATATAATACATATAACATAGAAAATATGTGTTAATCATCTATGTTATGGTAAGGCGTCTAGTCAACAGTAGGCTATTCCATAGTTAAGTTTTTGGGAAATCAAAGGTTATATGGGGATTTTCAACTACATGGCAGGGAGGGGGTCGGCACCCCTAACCACTGCATTGTTCAAGGATCAACCTTAATTATATTAACCAGCATTGATACTAAAATTTGCTCTAAAGACAAATAATTCAAAAGTAAATAAATGTATGGGGTGGTACTTAAGAAAACAAAGTAAACAGTAATTGAATTTTTCTCCATTTCTTATCGATATATGTGAAAGAGTGAAAGATAACCTGTTAAGTAAGCCAAATACATGTGCACTGAGATAATAATTCAGCAGCGAAAAATGCAAATCTTTCTAATTTACTTACTTATTCCCTAGTACAGTTGTACATACTTGACTACTACTTCTATTTTCTAATTCAGTTTGGAGCCTAGGTTTTTATTTCCAGTCGTTTTGGAAATGATTCTAAGTTCATTTTAGGTAAATGCCTACTATCCACCCTAGTCTCTGATGCGGTTTCTGAGAGCACAAAGTGTAAAGCTCAACAAACTCTCTTGTTACGAACACTGCTTGTCTCCAGATTCCATCTCTGCCAAGTCCATCTACACTGAAGGATAGTGAGGGCTATCAAAGAAATGTTTAAGTAATGTTTGAAGAAGTTCATAGTAAAATAAAAATAACATTTCTATTTTAAAAAGTCAAAGTATCCATAGTTGAGGTAATTTAAATTCCATATACTGCAGTAGAGAAATATATGCCTGTCTGTCAAAGATGCTATAAAAGCCTTCATGAAGACACATGGAAGGAAGAAGACAGGACCAATAAAATGTGAAGAGTTCCTTTTCTCAATCTCTAAACTTATATAATTATGTGATACACCTAAGTCTGAAGTGCTAGTCAACTATATATTTGCTTTTAGATCTATGCCTGCCTTCCCCCTGCTCTGCTCCAGGTATTGCAAGAAATTCCCTTTTGGATAACAGAAAGATTTAGCCAGCGGGAGGGACCTGGAGCAGTTCTCCTCCTCTACGGCCTCAGTTTCAATTAGACAGATTCCTTTGTGGACTTCATTCCACTAGGCAGCCCTGCTTCTGGACTATAATCATCGCATCTCTTCCTGATATTCCTCTATCCCTGATGATGGTAGTAGGTCCTTGCTTATGATAATCTGAGTCACCTTACCATGCTTTGTTTGCTTCTCCCCTCTTCCATCACCTGTGTATCTAATTCTCTGCATAAAATTCTCTCCATTTTAAAGATATAGAAAGGATTCTATTTTTTGGTTGGGACTTTCTGATGCATTCAAGTCAACTTTGATGAACATTTTTGGGGGACTATTTCTAAACATGAATTTAAGGTTTAAAGCTTATATTTAATTTTTAAAATAGAATTTATTTTAAATTTGTATTATAAATTCTAACAAAGAAATAAAGGAACTCTTCACTAAGGTTATACCTTTGAGCAAAGTGAATACCTATTATGTTGAAAGCAAAGTGGTAGACACTGAGATATAGAATAAGATATGAATAAGATAACTTGAGTCATCCATCCAGTATCTCAGAAACTCATCTCAATAGAGAAAGTTGAATTTCCAAACCTAATTCTCAATCCTTCAGACAACTAGAAGGAGCAAAAATAAAATGAAAAAATTTGAAGATGGGGCGGCTGGGTGGCTCAGTTGTTAAGTGTCTGCCTTCGGCTCAGGTCATGATCCCAGGGTCCTGGGATCGAGCCCCGCATCGGGCTCCCTGCTCCATGGGGAGCCTGCTTCTCCCTCTCCCACTCCCCCTGCTTGTGTTCCCTCGCTAGCTGTGTTTCTGTCAAATAAATAAATAAAACCTTAAAAAAAAAAAAGAAAAAGAAAAAATTTGAAGAATTTTACGCCTCTAAATCTAAAACAATATTCTAAGTCTTAATCATTTTATATTAGAACTACTTTCTGTGATATTAACAATAATCTTCCGATTTCTTAGAAATAGATAAAAGAATCAGAATTTTAAGGTGTCATATTTTGTACTGCACAGAATTAGTTTGTTATAAACAAAGAATATAAAACTGGAATTCACATTTTAATGGAAAGTTTTTTTTAAAAGATTTTATTTATTTGAGAAAGAGAGAGTGCGCACAAGTGGGGGAGGAGGGGCAGAGGGAGAAGCAGGCTCCCCGCTTAGCAGGGAGCCTGATGGGGGGCTTGATCCCAAGACCCTGGGATCATGACCTGAGCCCAAGGCAGAAGCTTTAACCGACTGAGCCACCCAGGCACCCCTTAATGGAAAGTTTATCAGCTACATAAAGATGTACTTTTAAAGAATCTTAAAAATAAGATCTCAAAAAGAAATCATGTGAAAAATGTTTTTTAATAAAAATGCTAATTTACCTCTTCAGATTTCTTCTTTAGCTGTTTTTCAAACTTTTCCTTATTTCCTTCTAATTGATTCAAGTGCAAGGCAAGTTCTTCCTTACAAATTTCCAGTGCTGAATCTAGCTGTCTGACCTAAGCAGGAGAAAAGCAAAAAAAGAAAAATCAACTAATATTAATGAGTGCTTATTATATGTTCAATATTTTACAGGTTTATCTCCTAATGTTACCTAACTGCTTAAAACTGAATACACAGCCCAACTTAGGACACAAAATGCTATTACAGAAAAAATTTATTTAGAAAACTGATTTTTTTTTTTTTTTTAAGATTTTATTTATTTATTTGAGAGAGAGAGAATGAGAGACAGAGAGCATGAGAGGGGGTAGGGTCAGAGGGAGAAGCAGGCTCCCCGCTGAGCGGGGAGCCCGATGCGGGACTCAATCCCGGGACTCCAGGATCATGACCTGAGCCGAAGGCAGTCGTTTAACCAACTGAGCCACCAAGGTGCCCCTGATTTTTTATTGCAAATTAGGAAATCAGAGTCTGGCGTCCTAAAGAATAAACCGAACATGAACAAGTGAAGAAGGGCATTCCAGGAAGAGGGAGTATGTCCAGAGACAAGACAATGTGAAAAGGAATGGTGCGAAGTTGGCAGTTTAGGGTACGAAGAGTATTAATTTACAGGAGATGGGTATTTGGGAGATTAGACTGGAAAGACAGACTGGGGCCAACCGTCAAGAACCCGTAGACCAAACGCCCTAAGACATTTACCTAAAATAGTAAGCAACATTTAAGCCTATTTCTTAAGTTCCCTTGATCAAGAAAAATAGTAAAGTGAGTACACACTAGTGTACTGTGCTAATAATGACATGGTGTGAATATTCTGAATGTGCTCAAGTCACAAAGAAAATGAAAATACTTTTGTTAGCTAGAAAAAAAACTTAACAGGCTGCATTTGCTTTGAATCCAGGAAAACATTTTCAGAAAGGCAGCACTGTAACTTGGTCCAAGTGTTCACAGAGCTGCAAATGCTTTACACCACCTTAATATTAAACAGCAAACAAGCAAAGAGCAACACAAATTCAGTAAATTTTTTCACAAAAATTAGTTCAAGGGCCACAATTTGCACACATGCTCCATATCCCATCTGTCAAAAAGATGCTTGTCTTGCTTCTTAGTGTAATTTTGAGCTTCTCAGGAGTGGTTCCCCCCCCCCCTTAATCAAGTAGCATTCTCGTAAGTCATCTTGAAGGTGTAAAAGAAATCTCAAGATAAGAAAAAGAGAAAAATGCTCCCTGTTGCAGATACTATTTATTCTATATCATGAGATTATCTTTGCAACTCATATTTCTAAATAGAGAATCCTGAAATACAGTTTTCAAAGACTGTCCTTATAGCCTGTGAATATAACCATTAACAGCTAAAAAGCTGGTAATTTTGAATTATGCTTGTTAATAAATTCACATTAAATTAACACAAATTAACATTTGTTTTATGAAAGGCATAAATACTTATGAGTTTTCTTTCCTTCTTTTTTTTCTGAGGGTTGTATTTTTTTAGTTTTCTTTCTTAACCATGAGAATGAGCAAGGCTGCTTGTATCATCTCCCACACACAGAGAAAAAATGAAATCTGTGACTGTCAGAATATCGCACCTGATAATTAATAATGTAAAAACGAATTCAGGCAAGCTTTATCATGAGATGTTAAAACCATCGGTTATAGGTGGTTGAGGAGCAGTACATTCACATGGCCTGAAAGAATCACCGCACGTTTTATTAATTATAAAGGAAAAAAATGTGCGCTTCACATGGGGAGATCTGGCAGTAATCGGCTTACATAAGGTGCCAATATTGGCAGTGACAGTAACGGGGTAGTCTGACATGTGCTTCCTGATGGGAAGCAGAAGAACACAGTATAACTCATGTGGTGTTCTAGCTGACCTAGACTTTCAGAAGATTCACTATCAGAAGAACAGAAGGAAAGAGTGAGTTTAGGGAAACCGAAAGTGCCAAATGCAGCATGTACTTATAAATGAATCCTAGATTGTAAAAAGAACAAGAACAAGCTGAAGTAGTGTTTCTGAAGGTTTTAATGGGCATACAAATCAGCTGGGCACCCTATTAAAATACAGATTCTGATTCAGTAGAAGGGCAAAAAGGTAAGACAGGAGACATGGGCTCAAAATTTAAGGAGGCACTCACTCGCAGGGTCATGCCAAGTGCCAACGCTATACTTATACAACCCCAAGAGTAAGCATCTCCCTAAATTTTGCACCAGAAGCAATTCACTTCCTTCACCTTAATTCCAATTCTGTTCAGTAGGTCCGGGGTATAGCCGAAATTCTCCAAGTCAAACACGTTTCTAGGTGATGTTGATGTTGCTAGTCCACAGACCATGCTTTGAGTAGCAAGGCTATATAGAACGATTTTAAATAATTGGAAAAATTTTAGTATGGACTGTGTGTTGAATGATGTCACTGAATTAACTTTTACTTTCTCTGGTGTGTAGAGTGGTGAGGTCATGTAGGAGAAAGTTTCTGTTCACAGGAGATGCAAGTTTAAATATTAAAGGTGTAAAGTGTTACGACATCTGCAACCTTCTCTCAGGTGGTCTGGCAAAAAGGAAATGTGTACGTTATGAGATTGGGTGGGTACGTGCACAAGTGGGTATGTATGTGTAGGGAGAGATGAAATGAATGTAGCTAAACAGACAGTAAATCGAGGCAGAGGGTTCACAAATGTTCTCTGTACTATTCTTTCCATTTTTTTGCAGGTTTGGAATTTTTCAAAATAAAATTTAAAGATTTTTTTTTTTTTTTAAATAGAGACACAGCAAGAGAGGGACCACAAGCAAGGGGAGTGGGAGAGGGAGAAGCAGGCTTCCTGCGGAGCAGGGAGCCCCATGTGGGGCTCGATCCCAGGACCCTGGGATCATGACCTGAGCTGAAGGCAGACGCTTAACGACTAAGCCACCCAGGCGCCCCCAAAATAAAATTTAATTAAAATTAATAAATCAATTTAAAAAATAATAAAACCCCAAACATTTACTACTCTGTTGGATTCATTATTTGAACAGGAGTTTGAGAGTCTAAATCTCATATGGATAAGCATCATTCACCTCATACAAACCACCTATAAATACACACGTATATATATATGGACATAAATGAATGAAATGAAAACAAAGACACTGCTTTGTTGAACCAAAGAACTTCCTCAGGAGTACAGTCTGGGGGTAACCAAGTATGGGCTCTACTCTACCTATTTTCAACAAAAGCAGCTAAGTTCTTTTTTGTTGTTGCTTTTTTCTACTTATGACTTTCTTTGGGAAAAGAAAAAAATCCAGAGTGGAATATAAAAGCAAAACAAAAGAAAGTAAGTAAACAAAATCTCTAAATCTAACAGGCACCTTCTCAATATTCTATTTAACAACACGTAATATAATTGCTTTAATTTATTGGTTTCTTATTCCTGTTCAGAATTTCCCATCAATCTTCTAGTTCTCATTAATCATACTTTCATAAATGGTATCTTTAAATTGATTCTTATAACTCTCCTGCAGATATAAAATTCAGAATTTTTGTGATTTCATTCTTTTTTTTTAAATATTTTTTTTTTTTAAAGATTTTATTTATCTGAGACAGAGAGAATGAGAGAGACAGAGAGCACATGAGAGGGGGGAGGGTCACAGGGAGAAGCAGGCTCCCTGCCGAGCAGGGAGCCCGATGCGGGACTCGATCCAGGGACTCCAGGATCATGACCTGAGCCGAAGGCAGTCGCTTAACCAACTGAGCCACCCAGGCGCCCTGTGATTTCATTCTTAATTATATTTGTATCTCCTTTGTTAATGGTTGAATTGACTGCATTTTCCAAGACTTTACCAATTGTAAGAATATATTCTTTGGTTACTTTAAAAAAATTCATTATTTTTTATGCAAAGAACAAATAGAGGTACCTACGTAGAGGGACATAGCCAAAGTCAAGAGGGGAAGGTGGTAATGACGTATCAGGAAGAAACTAGGTTTCAAACTTCAATTTTGTTGCTACAAATATCCTGTATGTTAGGTTTGGTATAGCTTGAGTCATAGGAATGTTGTTTCTATATTTCTTCCTCATTTTGGTGTTTGCCCCAATAACATCAAACCTAAAGCCATTAAGGGAATAAAACCCAGTAACATAATTTCTTCTCTTACTGATTTTAATATCTGGTTATTAACATATGGAAATAAACTACTAGATGTGTTAGGCAGTTTAATAAAAAACAGGAGGTAAGTGGCAATATAGATTTTATTTAATGAAATTATTTCATGCCTACAACTTTTATAATGATTTTTTCATGTTAATGATCTTAGAGGTTATTGTTAACACGAGGAAATGAATTGACATGGCATTAAATGTTAAAAGTTTTGGGGAAACTTTTATAACACTGAATTAACACTGAAAATTTACTGAATTAACATATTCCTTATATTCAAGCCATATATGACAGAATAAACATGCTGTTACCTATTTTTAACACTAAAAGTGCAAAGGAGAAATATCGAAATAATAACAAAATAACACTGAATTAACATATTCCTTATATTCAAGCCATATATGACAGAATAAACATGCTGTTACCTATTTTTAACACTAAAAATGCAAAGGAGAAATATCGAATATACAGTTATGAAACTTTGAGTAACTGAGTATGTGCCAAGCATTATAGGTACCTCATTTCATCTCCTCCTCATACTGACCCTCCTCCAGAGTATTGTTATCTGTATTTTACTGATGAAAAAGTTAAAGTTCAGAGACTTAAAATAACCTAGCCAGGGTTAAAGCTAACTAGTAAGCACTCTGAAATCAGAACTGAACCTCAAGTCAACTTAGCTCCAAAACCCATTCTTTTAACCATGAAGACAGAGTAGCCATAAAACAAAAGTATTTTTGTATTTTATCTGAAAATTCTGATTTTCTCCCCTAATTAATCTTATCGTAGAACTGGTAAAAAGAAGTAAAATTCGACTGCTTGTAGATTCATCTCCTTTTACTTCCTCTGTTAATTCTTTACTGGTAATGTTAATAAGTAGCTACAATTAAAAAAACATTTTTTGTTAAAAAAGAAGCCTTTCTTTTTTTTTTTTTTAAGATTTTATTTATTCATTTATTTGAGAGAGTGAGAGAGAGAGAGCACATGAAAGGGGGGAAGGTCACAGGGAGAAGCAGACTCCCCACCGAGCGGGGAGCCCGATGCGGGACTCGATCCCGGGACTCCAGGATCATGACCTGAGCTGAAGGCATTCGCTTAACCAACTGAGCCACCCAGGCGCCCAAAAAAGAAGCCTTTCTTAAGGCAAAAAAAAAAGGTTAGACAATCCACAAACCAGATTATCAACAATCAAATAATTAAGATTATAATTCACAATGAAGAAAAAATACTTATAGAAACTAAGTTCACTGACTCAGGTAAAATCTTTACCTGTGAGTTTTTATCTAAATAATTTTTATAATTTTTAGAGAAAAGTATAAAAGCTACAGAATGTCTCTATTAAAAAAAAAAGTTTTAAAAAATTAGCATACTAGCCTTGATTGTTTCTTCAGATACTTGGTTCTGTAATGTTCTCAAAGCTTCATCTTTCTTCATGTTTTCCTTTTCCATCTCCTAAAAACACACAGATTGGTAGCAAAAATATGAGTACATGTATAAATATCTTAATTTTAGCATTATTAATAGGCTGTTAAGCAACTGATTTAATTAGAATTAAAGGTAGGTTATAGAAATGTAAGTATTAGTCAGCTGTTAAACAGCACTTTCAGGGGCGCCTGGGTGGCTCAGTCAGTTAAATGTCTGCCTTTGGCTCAGGTCATGATCCTGGGGTCCTGGGATCGAGCCCCGCATCGGGCTCCCTGCTCAGCGGGAGTCTGCTTCTCCCACTCCCTCCCCGCTTGTGCTCTCTGTTGCTATCTCTGTCTCTCTCAAATGAATAAGTAAAATCTTTTTAAAAAATGAATAAATAGATAAAATAAACACTTTCACAAAGATGATTTTACCCCTTTGCTTTCCGTCAGGAGTCTGTCTAGTGATTCAAGATGATGTTGTTTACATATTATATCTTGCTGCAAAATGGACATAGTCTTTTCTTGTTCTTTAAACTGTTGGTCTTTTTTCTCTAGTTGAGATTCAAGCTAAACATAAAAACATGATTTATTAACTTGCATATAATTTTTAAAAAATCATGAAACATGTTAAATATACATAAAAGAATATAATACTCCTATGTTAAATTACTATTGAAATTACATAGATTTTTCATTTTGCCAAATTTCCTTCAGTTTCTCTCTCTTGAGAGAAGAAATGAAATCACATGGCCAGGTCTTACCTGTCACCAATACAGTTGATTTCCTCCCTCATCAATACAGCTGACCCTTGACCAACACAGGTTTGAATTGCACAGATCCACTTATATGAGGATTTTTTACAGTATGGTACTGTAAATGTATTTTTTCTCTTCGTTATGATTTTCTTAATCACATTTTCTTTTCTCGGGATTTATTGTAAGAATACACTATATGATACATGTAACATACAAAATATGTATTAGCTGACTGTTTTGTTATCAGCAAGGCTTCTGGTCATGAGTAGGGTGTTCAGTTTTGGGGGAGTCAAAAGTTAGATGAGAATTTTCAACTGTGCAGGGGGACCGTGCCCCTAACCCCTAAGTTGTTCAAAGGTCAAATGTACTATGCTGAAATTGGTCTGCATCATTCTCTGGTATGTTTCTCACACGTTTTTTGTGTTTACTACATATGTAGATCTATGAATAATATGTAATGTATTTTTGTTTTGAAATTTTACACAGACAATATCAAAACATCTGCAAGTTGTAGCAACTTGGTTTTTTTACTCAATATTGTTTTAGATATTTATCCCTGGATATTTATCCATGTAACCATATGTAGATCTAATTCATTGCTTTTTCTAACAGTACAGTATTCCATTGTAACAACAAATTACAGTTGTCTTCTCTTCTACTCAAGAACAGTTTAATATTCTATTTTTCACCATCACAACAATGTTACAATACATCCTGTGTGCACTTCTCTTTGTGTTAGAGTTTCTTTAGAATAGATCACCTAGAAGTGGACTTTCTGTTTGTAGGATATGCACATTTCCAATTTCATTAGGTATTTCTCTTCAAAGTGCATCAAAATTTATGCTTATATTAGAAATGTATAAGATTCTCATTCCCACAACTTCAACAATAATTGGTGTTATCAAAATTTCAAAATACCTTTGTGAAGACAAAATAGGAAATTACTGATATGTGTATATGCATATATGTGCATATTACATACAAATGTGCAAAATTATATGATATATATAACACATATACATATATAATAAAAATATGACAGAACAAGGTTAACTAGAAAATATTAAAACTAAGTAACTCTGAAAACACTCAAATGAAAATAATCAAATAACAAATTAGAGGAACAGAACAAATAAAGATGGAAGAAAAGTGAACAGAGCCTAAAAGACTTGTTGGACACCATCCAGCAGACCAAAACGCAGATCATGGGAGGAGAGGAGAGGGAAAAAGGGACACTGAGAATATCTGAAGAAATAATGATTGAAAATGTCTAAATTTGGGGCACCTGGCTGGCTCAGTTGGAAAAGCATGCAACTCCTGATCTCAGGGTCATGAGTTTGAGTCCCAAGAAAATGTCTAAATTTAATGAAAGACATGGAAATAAACATCCAAGAATCTCAACTCCAAGAAAGATGAACTCAAAAAGGAATCACACAAAGACACAGATATAGTCAAAACTTTCAAAAGACAGAGAAATCAGCAAGAGATAAATGAGTAATCACATACAAGGATCCACAATAATATTACAAGCAGATTCTCATCAGATACTTTGGAAGCCAAAAGACAAATGTGTTGATTTACTGAAAAGAAAAAAATGTCCACCAAGAATCCTACTATCTGGCAAAACTGTCCTTCCGAAGTGAGGCAGAAATTAAGACATTCCCAGATAAATAAATGCTGAGGGGGTTGTGACCACCAGATATGCCCCACCAGAAATGCTCAAGGGAGTTCTACAAAGCGAAATGAAAGGACACTAGACAATAATTCAAAGCCATATGGAGTATTAAAACTCTCAAAGATAACAGCAAGGATAATTATAAAAGCTAGTATTATTCT
Source organism: Mirounga angustirostris (assembly GCF_029215605.1). Lineage (NCBI taxonomy): Eukaryota > Metazoa > Chordata > Mammalia > Carnivora > Phocidae > Mirounga > Mirounga angustirostris. Next base: position 112,827,475 of record NW_026991712.1, read on the forward strand.
AACAATGGTTTATAATTACTTTTTGTTTTCTATAGGATTTAATATATTTAATGAAGAAAAAAACCAGTTAGTGTAATTTATTAGTATAAATTTGGTTTGTAATTCCAAGTCTTCTTTTCTAAATAGTTTGAGAGACTAATACATTTGAACGAATTATTAGCTTATGTTTTAGGGCACACAAGGTATAAAGAAATAATTTTGTGACATTAACATTAGAAAGGAGTAAAAATGGAGCTGTAAAAGGACACAATTTTTGTATATTACTGAAGTTAGGTTGGTACAAATTCAAATTAGAATGATAAAACTTTAGGGGTGCCTGGGTGGCTCAGTCGTTAAGCATCTACCTTCGGCTCGGGTCATTATCCCAGGATCCTGGGATCAAGCCCCACACCGGGCTCTCTGCTCGGCGGGAAGCCTGCTTCTCCCTCTCCCACTCCCCCTGCTTGTGTTCCCTCTCTTGCTCTCTCTCTCTGTCAAATAAATAAATAAAATCTTAAAAAAAAAAAAAGAATAAAACTTTAGAATGTTAAATGTAATACCCATGACAACCACACAAAAAATAACAATACAATATTCACAAAAGAGAATGGAAACAAGAAAAGAATTTCAAAATTTCACTACAAAAAAAAAACAAAACCTGAATTCAAAAGAAGACAGTAATGTAGGAAAGGAGGGACAAAAAAGCTGTAAGGCATATAGAAAACAAACAGCATCATGACAAAAAGACAGTCTCTATCAGTATTTACTTTAAATATAAATGGATTAAACTCTCCAATCAAAAGATAGAGACTGGCAGAAGATAAAAACACATGATCCAAATACAGTTGACCCTTGAACAATGCAGAGGTTAAGGTGGCTGACCCCATGTGCAGTTGAAAATCTGTATAACTTTTGACTCCACAGAAACTGAACTACTAATAGCCTATTGCTGACCAAAGCCTTACCAATAACATAAACAGTTGATTAACACATATTTTGTATCTTACATGTATCATATTCTTATAATAAAGTAAGCTAGAGAAAAAAATATTAATAAAATCATAAGAGAAGATACATATACAGTACTGTTGTAAAAAATCCACAAATAAGTGGACCCATGTTGTTCAAGGGTCAACTGTATATGCTGTCTACAAGAGACTCACTTGAGATCCAAAGACACAAGCGTGTTAAAAGTGAAATAAGTAACCAAATAAGTAACCAAAAGAGAGCAGGGGTACCTACACAAATATCAGAAAAAACACTTTATATCAAAAAAGGTTTTAAGAGACAAAGAAGGACATTATTTACTATAAGGTTCAAAATAGTAGCGAGATATAATAATTATGAAGTTTACTCATGTAATGACAGACCATCAAAATATATGAGGCAAAAACTGACAGAACTGAAGGGAAAAATAAACAGTTCTACAAAAATAGTTGGAAACTTCAATACCCCATTCATAATAATGGACAGAAGACTAGACAGAATATAAGTAAGGAAACAGAGGACTTAACAGAATAAATCAACTAGATCTGACAGACATATACAGAACACTCTACCCAACAACAAAATACACATTCTTCTCAAGTGTGAAGGGGACATTTTGCAGGATAGACCATGTTAGGCCACAAATTGAAGTCTCAACAAATTTAAAAGGACAGAAATCATTCAAAGTATCTTCTCCAACCACAACCAGATGAAATTAGAAATGAATAATGAAAGGAAAATTAAAAAATTCATAAGATTGTGGCATTAATTAAACAACAGATTTTTAAACAATCAATGAATCAAAGAAGAATTCACAAGGGAAATTAGAAGATAATTAGGAGACAAATGAAAACAAAAACACCACTTACCAAAACTTAAGAGACACAGCCAAAGTGGGGCTAAGGGGTAATTTACAGCTATAAATGCTTACATTAAAAAACAAAAAAGATCTCAAGTCAATTATTTAATTTCAAAACATAAGGAACTAGAAAAAGAAGAACAAACTAAACCCAAAGCTAGTTGAGGGAAGGAAATAATAAAGATTACAGTAAAAATCAACAAAACGGAGAACAGAAAACAATAAAGTAAATCAATGAAATGAAAAGTTAGCTCTTAGAAAAAATAAACAAAAGTGACAAATCTTTAGCCGAATAGATTAAAAAAACAGAGAAAAAATTAACAAAATCAGAAATGAAAGTGGGGATAGTACTGCCAATTATACAGAAACAAAAAAGATCATAAGAAAGCATAATGAATAATTGTATGCCCACAAATTGAATAATCTAAATGAAATGGACAAATTCCTAGAAATACAAAACCTACAAAGACTATATAATGAAGAAATAGATCATCTGAATGACCTAAAACTAGTAAGAAGTTAAATCAGTAATCAAAAAGCTCCCAACAACTCTGAAAAACAAACTGAGGGTTCTAGAGGGGAGGGAGTTGGGAGGATGGGTTAGCCTGGTGATGGGTATTAAAGAGGGCACGTTCTACATGGAGCACTGGGTGTTATGCACAAACAATGAATCATGGAACACTACATCTAAAACTAATGATGTAATGTATGGGGATTAACATAATAAAAAAATTAAAAAAAAAAAAAAAAGCTCCCAACAAAGAAAAGCCCTGAACCTGATAGCTTCACTAGTGAATTCTATCAAACATTTAAAGAATACCAATGTTTAGGGGTGCCTGGGTCAGTTGAGCGTCTGAATCATGATTTCTGCTTAGGTCATGATCTCACGGGTCATGGGATCAAGCAACACATCAGGTTCTGTGCTCAGCACAGAGTCTGCTTGAGATTCACTCCCTCTGCCCCTCCCCCCACACTCTCTCCCTCTCTCAAATAAAATCTAAAAAAAAAGAATACCAATCTTTCTCAAACTTTTCCAAAAAAGTTAAGAGAGAACACTTTTTTTTTTTTTTAAAGATTTTATTTATTTGACCGAGAGAGACACAGTGAGAGAGGGAACACAGTAGAGGGAGCGGGAGAGGGAGAAGCAGGCTTCCTGCTGAGCAGGGAGCCCGATGCCGGGGCTGGATTCCAGGACCCTAGGATCATGACCTGAGCCAAGCGCAGATGCTTAATGAATGAGCCACCCAGGCGTCCCAAGAGAACACTTCTTAACTAATTCTGAGACCAGTTTTAACCTGATACTAAAACCAGACAAAAACACTAATGGAAAACTACAGATCAATATCCCTTATGAACATTAAAGCCAAAATCAATATAATACTAATAATCCAAATTCAGCAGCGTGGTAAAAGGATTATATACTATGACCAAGTGGGATTTATTCCTGGAATGCAAGGGTGGTTCAACATGTAAAACTCAATCAATGTAATACGCCATATCAACAGAATGAAGAAAAAAAAAAAGTATGATCATCTCAACTGATGCAGAAGAGTTGACAAAACTCAACACCCTTTCATGATAAAAATACTCAACAAACTAGGAATAAAATAAAACTACCTTAACATAATAAAAGCCATATATGGAAAACCTACAGCTAACATCATACTGAAAATGGTGAAAGACTGAAAACTTTTCCTCTAAGATCAGGAACAAAACAAGGATGCCCCCTTTCATTTCTATTCAACACAGTACTAGAAGTTCTGGCCAGAGCAATCAGTGTCCATTGATAGATAAATGGATAAGCAAAATGTGGTATATACAGACAACAGAATATTCATTCTTATAAAAGAAGTAAATTCCGCAGTATGCCACAACATGGATGAACCTCAAGGACATTATGCTAAGTGAATTAAGCCAGTCACAAAAAGACAAATACTGTATGATTCCACTTACATGAGATACTTAGGGTAGTCAAAATCACTGGGACAGAAGAAAGTAGAATGATGGTAGCTAGGGGATGGGGGGAGGGCATAATGGGAGGTATTGTTTAATGGGTATAGAGTTTCAGTTCTGATATTATCCCACACGTCCCTTAGGCTCTGTTCTTTTTCTAAATCTTTTTTTCTCTCTGTTGTGCAGTTTGAATAATGTTATTGCTCTATATTTCAAGCTCTTATTTTTATACACACACACACACACCCGGTAGAGTATTATTCAGCCACAAAAAAGAAAAACATAATATCTTACTCTTTCAATCTGCTTTTCCATTTCTTTATGCTGTTCAAGATGAATTTTCTTAGCCTTTTCAAAAGCTAAACAAATTTTCTCATGTTCTGTATTGATATTGGTTTCTAGACTTCTTATCTTTTCATTCTTTTCCTAGAAATACAAAAAGACTTTAAAAGAACATAACTGAGAACTAGTTTTACATAAAAGTACATAAGTAAAGCATTAAATTTGTCATACTCTATTCTTTGAAGAATCACAGTAGGTAATATGTAAAACTTCAAAAATTAAACATTTACTGAAGAGACAAAATGGTTATTTTAAAAAACCACATCAAAATGAAAGATTTAACTATTTTAAAATACTGAAAAGCCTATCAAAGAAGTATACTATTTCCTTCAATTCTACTAGAATAAAAATCAGAAATTGCAGATAACAACTTGCCATATAAGCCTATAAACTTAAAAATACAGAAGCAAAAAAATGAATCATCAGGAAAGTTTAGTATAATTTATACTTTCCTATTCGGTATACTGTACAACAATGATACTAAAACAAACACGCTGTCACAAATCAAGTGCCCAAAGTCACAGTGAATTTGTAGCCAAACAGTAATTTTTACCATAAGCTCCTGCTCTAGTTCTGCATTTTTTGCAGCAATAGAGGAATAAGCAACTATTTTTTCTTCTAGCTGTTTCTCGAGAGTTAAAAGTTGAGAACACTTCTTTGTCATCTGAAAACATATTGAAAGAAATTAAAAATTATTTTTTAAAAAATTACTTTTAAAGATAAGTGACAATTTAGAAGAAAAATAGTGAAGGGAAGGCCAGGTATATGACAGATTGTTCCATCTATGTAATACATAAGTAGTTTAATTCTGACCCCTATGTCCAAATATGATTGCATCCTAACCCATTTCTTAAAAGTAGCTGTTAAAGACTGAAATTAGTATAATAAAATGTTAACAGTAGCTATTTCTGGTGGTGGAATTATCAATGGTTTATTTTCTTCTTTGTCCTTTGTGTATTTTCAACAAGACTGTAATAATTTTGTAATTTGAAAAGTTATTAATCTCAGTACTAGATAATTTTCTAAGTAAGCTGATGGCTATAATTTAGATTTAGACTGACTAAATCTCCTTTTCCATTACTTACATAATGTAAGTTTTTCCTTGGTGTAGGCTACAGATTTTAAAATGAGAAATCAGACCTTTTAAAAGTACTCCTACAGACAGCATCAGCCTCAGTTTTAAAGTGAGTATAACATATACACATGTGGTCCTGGTCTATAATTACCTAAAAAGGCATCCTTATTCTATCCTCAATAGAAATGAAGATCAAATACTCACAAAACACACATTATGCACTTTTCAAAATGTAATCCAAGCATATCTGCATCATAATCACATGCAGTTGTTCACAAATGCAGATTTCTGAGCATGACTCCATACCTACTGGATCAGAATCATTAGAACAGTACCCAGAAATCTACATGTTTAACAGGCTTCCCAGCCGGTTCTGCTGTTAGCTAACATTCAAAATCCTCTATTATCACTCCTTTTCTTCCAATTACATAATCCAAATTCTTGACTTGTAAATGTGTATTAGCCATATTAACTTATACTTGGAAGAAATAACAGACTGCAATACATTAGAAGGTCCACCATATTTGAGACCTGTTAGCCACTAGAGAGTAATTTCTCACTTTCAACATAGGTTAAAACCCAAAGGTTTCCAAATATAATTTTAAAAGAATTTATAACTGATGTATAAATCTGGACTTACACATACAACTTTTACACAACTATAGTGCCTTTTTTCTTGTCTCCAAAGTTAGTACATATAAACAGCTAATTCAAGCTTACTTCACTTTCTAGTTTGCTAGAGTTTGAAGCTTTCTCCAGCAGCTCCTCTTGTATCAGCTGAAACTGACTAGTTCTGTGGGCCATGTTAACCTTCAAATCAGAATTCTCAGCTTCTATTTGCACCAACTTAGCACGTAGTTCTTCTATTCCAGAAGCAAGTCTCTGCCTTTCTCTTTCATATTGCTTATTCACAGTATGTTGATTTTGGTCTTTTATTCTTTCTGCTAACAAACATAAAAGGAAAATTGTTCTGTATAAAACTTAAAGAATAAAAACCTATTCAATGTTGAAAGTTTTAATCATAAACAAAGTTTAATTTCTCATCTGAAGAATACTAAAGGGAATGGAGAAAGACATACGTTAAGGAAAATATAATGAAGGAACATGGTAAGGTACTTTCTATAATTAAGTACATAACAAAGTAGGAATAAAATCTTCTGAATCATTCACTTTTCTAGACTATTCCTTCACACCAGAAAGAGCCCTTCTCTCACTATAAAATTTTTTGGAAAGAAAACATTGTAAAAAAAAATCACTGTTTAAAAAAAAAGTTGTTCTGTTTCCTTAAACTGAAGTCGACCATAAAATTTCTCTGGATAACTTGGCATCATTAATATTTTGATGTAGGGGCACCTGGGTGGCTCTGCCTTCGGCTCAGTTCATGATCTCAGGGTCCTGGGATTGAGCCCTGCATCAGGCTCCCTGCTCAGCAGCGGAGTCTGCTTCTCCCTCTCCCTTCTTCCCCTCCCCCCACTTGTGTTTTCTCTCTCTCATGTTCTCTCTCTCTCAAATAATCTTTTTAAAAAAAGAATATTTTCATATATTGTATACAGATGCAAGTTCAAAAGCTGAAGACGAATCCTTCCTAGTCTAAACTAGCTCATGAGAATTCAGTGATGCTTTTTGAACTACTAAGGATTATCAAAGATAGTTGTTCAAACACATCCTTTCTCCACTACAAACATATAAACTTACTCCCACCTAAAAGTGACTGAGCTTTCAGGAGTGCCTTAAAGAGGCATAATGTATATGATTGCATAAGAACACACACAGGTATGGAAATATGTAGAGATGTACTATGCCTTCAAGGGTTACTTAAGTAGCCATTTCCTATCAGTTCTCCATATCCCTAATATTTCACTTTCTAGGCTATCTATCTATCATTAGCTCTATACTCTTTGATGTAAGAGAATTTATAACATATTTATCAACACCTCTAATAACTACCGTTCATTCTGCTAATAATCTCATCACTCATCCCTATTCTCTCTAATCACTTAGCTATCTAATTCTGCTGTCATTTTCCTGCCACCAGCCAATCATACTTGAAGATAGACAATGATAAGTTAAAGATACATATGTTAACCACTAGGGCAACCATTAAGAAAATAAAGAGGTATAGTTAGCTAATCAATAGTGGAGACAAAATGGAATACTAAAATATAATTGATCCAAAAGAAAGCAGGAAAGATGAATAAAGGGCATTAGAATAAATAGCAAACAAATACCAAGATGACAGTTTCTTTCTCCCTCTCCCTTTGCCCCCCCCACACTCTCTCTTTCAAATAAATAAATCTTTAAAAAAAATAATAAATAAAAATGTAGACTGATGTAAAATTTACTTACAATAAGATGCACCCATTTAAAATATAAAGTTTGATACGTTTTATCAAATGTTTTTTTATATGTTTATACCTTTGTAACTATCAGTTTTTTTATATGTTTATACCTTTGTAACTATCACCACAATCAAGACATCTAACATTTTCATCAGTAGACAAATGGCCAACAGACACATGAGAAAATGTTTGACATCACTAATTATCAGGGAAATGCAAATCAAAACCTCAATAAGATATCACCTCACACCTGCCAGAACAGCTAAAATCAAAAACACAGCACTGTTGGTGGGAATGAAAACTGGTGCGGCCACTTGGAAAACAATATGGAAGTTCCTTAAAAAATTAAAAACAGAATTATTATATGATCTAGTAATTCCACTACTGGGTATACATGCAAAGAAAATGAAAACACTAATTTGAAAAGATATATGCACCCCTATATTTATTGCATTATTACTTATAATAGCCAAGATATGGAAGCAACCCAAGTGTCCATCGATAAATGAATGGATAAAGGAGATGGGGTGTGGGTGTGTGTATAAAATGGGATATTACTCAGCCATAAAAAAGAATGAGATCTTGCCATTTGCAGCATGAATGGACCTAGAAGATATAATGCTAAGTGAAATAATAATTCAGACAGAGAAAGACAAATACTGTGTGATTTCACTCACATGTGGAATTTAAGAAACAAATGAACAAAGAAAAAAAGAAAAAAAAATTCATATATGGAGAACAAATTGGTGGTTCCCAGAGGGAGGGGGAAAGTTAAATAGTTAAAAGGGATTAAGAATACACTTATCATGATGAATGCTGAGTAATGTATAGAAATGTTGAATTACTATATCATACACCTGAAGCTAACATAACACGCTATTTTAATTATACTTCAATTAAAAAAAACCCCAAAACCAGAAAAACATTTCCCTCAGGATCAATTATACTCCTTCTCAATTTTCTTTGGGTTTAATTATATCTTTAATTTTTCTTACAGTGAAAGCTTAGATTATTGATTTTAAACATTTCTTCTTTTCTAATCTAAGTATTTAAAGGTATAAACTTATCATTAGGCAATGCTGTAGCTCCCACTAATTTTTATATGTTGTATTTTCATCTTATTTACTTCAAAATATCCTACAATATCTCCTGAGTTTATTTCCAAATATTTAGAATTTTCCGGGTATCTTTCTGTTATTAGTAGTGGACATTAGGTTGTTTTTCTTAAACAACCTAATTCATGAATGAACCTGATTTCAGTTGTTTAAAATGTTTTGAGACTTAGTTTATAGGCCAGCATATGGAGTATTTTGATGAATATTTTAAATACATTTGAGAAAATTGTATATTCTGGTGATTATTGTGTAGAATGAATGTCAATCATATTAAACTTCTTTATAGTACTTAAGTCTTCTTTCCCCTTAATGATTTTCTGTGTACTTGTTCTATCAGTTACTGAGAAAGAAGTTTTGAAATCTTCAAATATGTATGTGGGTTTGTTAATTTATCCTTCTAGTTCTGTCAGTCTCAACTCTGCTTTGTCTGAAATTAATATAGTTATTCCATCTATTTTTATTGATATATAATTGACATATAACATTGTATTAGTTTCAGGTGTATGACATAATGAATTGATATATGTATATATTTTGAAATGATTACCACAGTAAGTCTATTTAACATCCGTCATCACATATAGTTACAAATTTTGGGGAGGGATGAGAGCTTTTTTTTTAATTTTATTTATTTGAGGGGCACCTGGGTGGCTCAGTCGTTAAGTGTCTGCCTTCGGCTAAGGTCATGATCCCAGGGTCCTGGGATCAAGCCCTGCATGGGGCTCCCTGCTCAGCGGGAAGCCTGCTCCTCCCTCTCCCACTCCCCCTGCTGTGTTCCCTCTCTCGCCTTGTCTGTCTCTGTCAAATAGATAATTAAAATCTTTAAAGAAAAAGAAGATTTGAGAGAGATTGAGAGAACGAGCAGGGGAAGGGGCAGATGACATATATATATATATCATATATATATATATATATATATATATATGTGCAGACATATATAAGACATCTTTTCAAGATAGTGATTTCAGGGGGGTGGGGGGATGGGGAAGCCGGGTGATGGGTATTAAGGAGGGCACGTGTTGTGATGAGCACTGGGTGTTATACGCAAACAATAAATCATGGAACACTACATCAAAAACTAATGATGTATTATATGGTGGCTAACTGAACATAATAAAAAGACAGTGATTTCAGATGTCGGGTAAATACTCAGAAGTGGAATTACTGCAACATATGGTAGTTCTACTTTTAATTTTTTGAGGAACTTCCATACTGTTTTCCAAAGCGGCTGTATCAATTTACATGCTCACCAACAGGGCACAGGGTTCTCTTTTCTCCACATCCTCACCAATGCTTATTTCTTGTTTTTTTGATGATATCCACTCTGACAGATGTGGGGTGATAGTTCATTGTGGTTTTTGGGGTTTTTTGTTTTGTTTTGTTTTTAAGATTTTATTTGTTTATTCATGAGAGACAGAGAGGGAGAGAGAGGCAGAGGCAGAGGGAGAAGCAGGCTCCCCGCAGAGCAGGGAGCCCGATGCGGGACTCGATCCCAGGACCCTGGGACCATGACCTGAGCTGAAGGCAGACGCCCAACCGACTGAGCCACCCAGGCATCCCTCATTGTGGTTTTGATTTGCATTTCCCTGATGATTAGTGCTGTTGAGCATCTTTTCATGTGTTTGTTTACCATCTGGATGTCTTCTTTAGAAAAATGTCTATTTAGATCCTCTGCCCATTTTTAAAAAATATTTATTTGAGAGAGAGAGCTGGGGGAAGAGCTGAGGGGGAGGGACAAGTGGACTTCACACTGAGTGCCAAGCCCAACCTGGGGCTCGATCCCACGACCCTGAGATCATGACCTGAGCTGAAATCAAGAGTTAGATGCTCAACCGACTGAGCCAGGTGCCCCGCCTCTGCCCATTTTTTAACTGAATTATTTTTTTGTATTGAGTTGTATGAGTTTTTATGTATTTTGGATATTAACCCCTTATCAGATATGATTTACAAATGCTTTCTCCCACTTTATAGGTTGTCTTTTCTTTTGCTGGACAGAAGCTTTTTAGTTTGATATAGTCCCACTTGTTTATTTTTACTTTCTTGCTTTTGATTTTGGTGTCAAATCCAAAAGAAAATCATCACCAAGACTGATATCTAGGAGCTTTTTTCTTATATTTTCTTCTAGAAGTTTTACGGTTTCAGGTTTTATATTAAAGTCTGTAATCCATTTTGAGTTGATTTTTGTCTGTAAGATAGTAGACGTCTACTTTCACTCTTTTGCATACAGCTATTCAGTTTCCCTGACACTGTTTATTGAAAAGACTATCCTTATCCTATTGTTTGTTCTTGTCTCCTTTGTTCTAAATTGATTGACCCCATATGCACAGGTTTATTTTTGTGCTCTCTACGCTGTTCCATTGATCTATATGTCTGTTTTTAATGCCAACACCATACTGTTTTGATTATTATAGCTTTGTAATATAGTTTGAAATTATGAACTGTGATGCCTCCAGTTTTGTTTTACTTTCTCAAGATTACTTTGGCTATTTGTGGTCCCATACAAATTTTAGGATTGTTCTACTGTTCTATAAAAAATCCACTGGAGGGCACCTGAGTGGCTCAGTCAGTTAAGCATCTACCTTCAGCCCAGGTTATGATCCCAGGGTCCTGGGATCAAGTCCTGCACTGGGCTCCCTGCTCAGTGGAGAGTCTGCTTCTCCCTCTCCCTCTGCTCCTTCCCCCTGCTTGTGCACTCTCTCTCTCTCTCATGTTCTCTCTCTCAAATAAATAAAATCTCAAAAAAAAAAAAAAAGAAATATATTTTTGTTTTAAAAAGAAAGCCATTGGAAAGGAGCTAGAAAAAGAACAACAAATGAAGCCTAAAGCCAGAAGAAGGGAAATAATAAAGATTAGAACAGAAATAAATGATATAGAAACAAACAAAAAAAGAAACCCAGAACGATCAATGAAACCAGGAGCTGGTTCTTTGAAAGAATAAAACTGATAAACCCTGAGTCAGACTTATTAAAATGAAAAGAGAAGGGCATTTGGGTGGCTCAGTCAGTTAAGCGTCTGTCTTCAGCTCAGGTCATGATCTTGGGGTCCTGGGATTGAGCCCCACGTCAGGCTCCCTGCTCAGTGGGGACTCTGCTTCTTCCTTTCCCTCTGCCCCTACCCCTGCTCATGCTCTCACACACTCTCTCTCAAATGAATAAATAAAAAATCATAAAAAAAAAAGAGAGAAAGGACTCAAATTGATAAAATCATGAATGAGGAGAGATCACAAGCAACACCAATGAAATACAAATAATTATAAAATATTATGAAAAATTATATGCCACCCAGTCAATCTGGAAGAAATGGATGCATTCCTAGAAACATATAAACTACCAAAACTGAAACAGGAAGAACAGAAAACTTGAACAGACCGATAACCAACAAAGAAATTGAATTGGTAATCAAAAATCTCCCAACCAAGCGCCTGGGTGGCTCAGTCGTTAAGCGTCTGCCTTCAGCTCAGGTCATGATCCCAGGGTCCTGGGATCGAGCCCCACATCAGGCTCCCTGCTCTGCGGGAAGCCTGCTTCTCCCTCTCCCACTCCCCCTGCTTATGTTCCCTCTCTCACTGGGTCTCTATCAAATAAAGAAAATCTTAAAAAAAAAAAAAAAAAAATCTCCCAACCAACAGAAATCCAGGGCCAGATGGCTTCCCAAACATTTAAAGAAGAGTTAATACCCATTCTTCTCAAACTGTTCCAAAAAATAGAAATGGAAAGAAAACTTCCAAATAGCCCATTGTAGGGCTCGATCTCATGACCCTGAGATTGGACTTGAGCCAAAACCAAGAGTTGGACATTTTAACTGACTGTGCCACCCAGGTGCCCTAAAATGCAAAGTTCAACAATTTTGAAATTTTTGCTGTCTTACCAACCCAAACTAGTACTAACAGATTAAACTTTTGATAATCCATTTCTCTAAAAAACTATCATAAAAGACTTAGAATTAAGGGGCGCCTCGGTGGCTCAGTTGGTTAAGCATCTACCTCAGGTCATGATCCCAGGGTCCTGGGATCGAGCCCCGCACTGGGCTCCCTACTCAGCGGGGAGCCTGCTTCTTCTGCCCCTTCCCCACTCATACTTGTGCTCCCCCTCTCTCTCTCTCTCTGAAATAAATAAATAAAATCTTTAAAAAAAAGACTTAGAATTAAAAATTTCAATTTTATACACTCACCTAATTGATTACCTCCTAGTTTTACCGGTTCTGTCTCTAAACTATTTAATTTGCCACTTTCTTGTTTGTCATTACAAGCAAAAAGACTCTTAGATAACTGATTTGCAGCCAGGTTTGCCTGAAGCTTTTGAATTTCTGCCTCCTTTATTGCAAGCTTAATCCTGGAACAAAATAAAATACACCAAAAATTATTAGAAAGATCCTATATATATATATCTCATACCATTTTTACCTTTCAAGTTAGCAAAAAATTTAATGTAGATTGATTCAGCTACTTTAAAAACTTGATAGTACCTAGTAAAACTAAAAATGTACACACACCATGACCCAGAAATTTCACTTTTAGGAATATACACTGGAGAAACTGGCATATTGTAAAAGGAAACATGTAAAGGTATGTACTTTGCAGCACTGTTTGTAATAGAAGAAAACTAGAAACAAGGTAGCTATCAATAAATAGTGATACAGTTATAGGATAGACTCCTATATAGCTATTAAAACTAACCATACTAATCCACCCATTGATTAGTCACTCTAACTACCTACCTCAACATGTATGAATTTAAAAAATAATGCTGAGTGAAAAAGCAAAATTACAAACAATATAAACACATAGTATATTTTCCATGTGTGGATGTAAACATATACAAAATGGATTGAAGAATATACATCCAATTCAGGATGGTGGATACTTAGGAGAATGAAACTAGTGGAAAGAACATCCCATAATGTTTTTAGTTTTTACTTAAAAACATTTGAAAAAAATATCACAGAATGTTAAGAATAATCAATTCTTAGTTATGGAAACACAGATATTTGTTATAATACTTGCAGAACTTTTCTGTACATTTTTCATCTTCTCAAAGATTTTAATTACCAATTAAAAAAAAATTGTATTTGCTACAACTTCAGCATCTGAAAACCATACCTCAATTCTGAAATCACCATTTTATTTGCCTCACAGCAGCCAATGTAATTGTCTTCCTTGTTTGACAAACTACTCATCTGGTGTTTAGAAAGAGATGATTTAAAACCAAACATTTCTCTTTTTAACTGCAAATTTAAAAACAAACATATATAAACTTACAACATCTATGATGCAATTGTTTCATTATTCAGAACTCCAATTTTTAAAAGTTGTGTGAATAAATAGAAATAACCTAGTGTCCATCAATAGGATAAATGTATAAATACATTATGAAACATTAAGGTAACAGGAACACCACAAGAGTTAAAATAAACCTGAATTATATAAATCATTTGGAGACATCGTATAACACTACATTAAGTGAAAAACAACAGAGGCACATGTAGTATTTTCCAAAATATATTAGTTATGTATGTTTTTCTAGAGCATGCATATGTGGCAACATTTAAAATATAGACAAGAAGGATACACATGCGTTTCGGAATAGTGCCTACCTCTGTGGAGAGATGGAAAGAATTGGGATCTAACACAGTATATAAGGAGGCTTATTTATCTGTAAAACTTTATTCTAAAAAAATATGAAGTGGATATCACAATATGTTACTCAGATATAGCAAATGGTGTGCTGCATTGGTCTGTTTTTCTGTATGTTTGAACAATAGAGAATTTTTTAAATTAGTTATGAAAAGGGGCAAGATAAGCACTTAATGACTACTATCTTCAAACTATAACCAAATCAAGCTTTCTAGAAATGAAAAAAATTCCCATTTCCAAACCACATTATTCTTAGCATTGCACGAAACACAGGCTCAAACATATTACCACACCAACTTCAGAATCACATACAAAGTAATTCTTGATATTGAGTCAAATGAGAATATCAGTTTAAAATGAATGCTATCGGGGCACCTGGGTGGCTTAGTCGGTTAAGCATCTGCCTTTGGCTCAGGTCATGATCCCAGGATTCTGGGGTGGAGCCCTGCATGGGCTCCCTGCTCAGCAGGGAGCCTGCTTGTTCCTCTCCCTCTGTTCCTCCCCCCACTTATTCTCTTTCAAATAAATAAAATCTTTTAAAAAAATTTTTAAAAATGAATGCTATCTGCATCTAATTACTATCAAATTTCAAAAGTAAACAGAACATTTAAAACCTAAGCAAATAATCAGGATCCTAGGAAAGTAGATATAGCAGAGGGCTGGGAATCAAGAATCATACATTCTAGTTTTAATTCTGCTGCTAGCTAGTTATAAAAGTTACTTATTTCCTTGGCACTACATTTCTTTGTCAATAAAATGATGGTGTTGAATCAGATGATTTCTAAGTTCCCTTTCAGCTTAATTCCATGACAGTTTAAAATTGGTTAAGAGTCTACCACCCATTCAAATATATTTGAAACCAGCCATGACGCATTTATATACACTCTTCTCCTGATCTCACCTTTATTTTACACCTATCAATTATGGACTTCTGATACAGTTATACTTACTTTCTTCCTAATCTCACTTATATATGGTCATATGTATAACTGAAAGAGAAATGGTGGCCAGCTGCTATCATAAAAACATTTTACTGTTCTGTGCATTCTAATAAGTACATGAAAATTTGCACATTATTATTCATTAGAAAAATGCAAATTAAAACCACAATGTGATACCACTTTATACCCACTAAGATGGCTAAAACCTGAAAGACAGATAATAAAAAATGTTAGCTAGGATGCAGAAAAACAGGAACCCTCGTACATTCCTCATGAGAACAAAAAATGGTATAGCCACTTTGGAAAACAGTTTAACATAACTTCACCATATGACCTAGAAATTCTACTCCTAGGTATCTATCTACTCAAGAGAAATGAAAGTATGTCCACACAAAGAGTTGTATGCAAATTTTCACAGCAGCATTGTTCTTAATAGTCCAGAAGTGGAAGCACTCCAAATGTCCATCTAATGGTGAATAGATAAATAAAATGAGGTATATCCATATAATGGACTAATATTCAACAATAAAAAGAAATGAAGTACTGATATATGTCACAATGAATGATCCCCCCAAATTTTTAGAATGCAAGAGACCATACATTGTACAATTTTATTTATATGAAATGCTCATAAAAGACAAATCTCTAGAGACAGAAATCAGATTAGTGGTTTCCTAGGGGTGGGTGTGGGTACAGGGACTAATTATAAATAGGCACAAGGGATCTTTTGGGGATGATAAAAATGTTTGAAAACTAGATTGTGGTATTGTTCCAAAACTTGTAAGTTTACTAAAAATAACTGAACAGTACAATTAAAATGAGTGAATTCTATGGTATGTCAATGTTACTTGAAGAAAGCTATTTGTAGAAACAAGAGAGGCCGTGCGCGCAGAGCGAGCACCTGTAGCCTCCCCATCCCTCCGGCAACACTCGACCCCGGGATCCCCCCCGGCTTGCCTGCCGGCCATGGCCAACAAGGAAGCAGCCTTTGATGACGCAGTAGAACGTGTGAGCAACGAAGAGTACAAAATATGGAAAAGAACACCCCTTTTCTTTATGATTTGGTGACCCATGCTCTGGAGTGGCCTAGCCTAACTGCACAGTGGCTTCCAGATGTAACCAGACCAGAAGGGAAAGACTTCAGCATTCTTCGACTTGTCCTGGGAACACACACGTCAGATGAACAAAACCATCTTGTGATAGCCAGTGTGCAGCTCCCTAACGATGATGCTCAGTTTGATGCTTCACAATACAACAGTGAGAAAGGAGAATTTGGAGGTTTTGGCTCAGATAGTGGAAAAATTGAAATAGAAATCAAGATCAACCATGGAAGAAGTAAACCGGGCACGTTATATGCCCCAGAACCCTTGCATTATTGCAACAAAGACTCCATCCAGTGATGTTCTTATTTTTGACTATACAAAACATCCTTCCAAACCAGACCCTTCTGGAGAGTGCAACCCAGACTTGCATCTGTGTGGACATCAGAAGGAAGGTTATGTACTTTCTTGGAACCCAAATCTCAGTGGGCACTTACTTAGTGCTTCAGACGACCATACCATCTGCCTCTGGGACATCAGTGCTGTTCCAAAGGAAGGAAAAGTGGTGGATGCGAAGACCATCTTTACAGGACATACAGCGGTAGTAGAAGATGTTTCCTGGCATCTGCTCCATGAGTCTCTGTTTGGGTCAGTTGCTGATGATCAGAAACTTATGATCTGGGATACTCGTTCAAACAATGCTTCCAAACCAAGCCACTCAGTTGATGCTCACACTGCTGAAGTGAACTGCCTATCTTTCAATCCTTATAGTGAGTTCATTCTGGCCACAGGGTAGCCGACGAGATTGTTGCCTTGTGGGATCTGAGAAATCTGAAACTTAAGTTGCATTCCTTTGAATCATATAAGGATGAAATATTCCAGGTTCAGTGGTCGCCTCACAATGAGACTATTTTGGCTTCCAGTGGTACTGATTGCAGACTGAATGTCTGGGATTTAAGTAAAATTGGAGAGGAACAATCCCCAGAAGATGCAGAAGATGGGCCACCAGAATTGTTGTTTATTCATGGTGGTCACACTGCCAAGATATCTGATTTCTCCTGGAATCCCAATAAATCTTGGGTGATTTGTTCTCTATCAGAAGACAATATCATGCAAGTGTGGCAAATGCCAGAGAACATTTATAATGATGAAGATCCTGAAGGAAGCGTGGATCCAGAAGGACAAGGGTCCTAGATATGCCTGCACTTCTTGTGATTTTAGACTCCCCCTTTTATTCCTCTCAACCCTGAGATTGATTTAACACTGGTTTTGAGACACAGACTTTGTTTGGCTATCCCTCTATGATAGGTACCATCAACAATGTTATTAGCCTAAACAGAGGGTGTTTTCTAAATATTAACTGGGGGACTTGATTCAGTAAAGCCACAGACTTATATTTAAATTTTCTTTAGGAGTTTTCTAGTAACAAAGGTCTAAAGTAGCCACAGAAAGGGGAATATTATGTGTGGTTATTTTTCTTCTTAGGCTATAACCCCAAGTTTTTCAGACTCCTTTAAGTAAAGGCTAAAGGAAGGAAGGAGTAGAGACAAGTGAGGTAGATGTCTGAGCCATGAGGTATAAATACCACAAGATGTCGTTTTTATTCAGGAAATGGGGGAGATTCAAGTCATATAAATTCCTGTTGTAAAATTTTCACACCTGACTTTCCAGGATGCACATTTTCCTATGTAGACCAGTCTCCTCTCAGTTTCTTCAGTTAAGTCAAAACTATGTGTTCCTCTTTCCCCCATATATTTTTGCTTGTTAGTGTATTTCTTGAGCTGTTTTCATATTTCTTTCCTTTCTGTGAAATGGTTTTTTAAAACTTGGGACTACCAAGTTGTAAAGATGTATGTTTTTACCTGACAGTTATACCACAGGTAGACTGTCCAGTTGAGTTGAGAAGAGTGAATTGATAGCTTGTATTTGTTTTTAAAATTAAATTAATCCTGGATAAGAGTTGCTTTTTTTTTTTAGGAGTTAGTCTTTGACCCCTAGTTTGGTACCATCTCTATTTTGGGTGACCTGTTTCACCAGCAGGCCTGTTACTTTCGATGACTAGCTGTGTAAGTGCTTACAATGGAATAAATTGCTTTTCTACATTAAAAAAAAAAAAAAGCTATTTGTAAAAAATCTTGTGTTGTTCTTACATATGGCACCTCAGAGACTAAGAAAGGGTGGAAGAGTAGACAGGTTAAGTGCAGAAAAACAAAAGGGATTAGACAGAAAAGAAATTCAAGATTGAAAGTACAGATATGTAAAAATAAATACCCACATACATACATACTAATAAAGCAAACACAAGATGATGACCTTTTAAAAAGCACTTCAGTAAAATTTTCTTTTTCACCCATACTTACTGGCAACTGGGACATAACTTTTTCCAAACTTCTCAGTTCTACCCTTGAACTTTCTATTTCTTGTTGACACAAATCCAGTCGCTCATTCTGTGCTACAACACGGACCTTTAATTCTCGGTTTTCATTCATTAGAGAAAATTTTTCTCTAAGTACTTCTTCTTTGTCCTCTAATTCACTCTCTAGCTTCAGAATACTTTGCCTAGACTCAGTTAGTTGTGCCATAACTTCTGAATTTTTCACTGCCATGATCCTTAATTTTTCTTTTCCATTGTTATTTTCTTCTTTTAACTGCCTATAAAGAAAAAAGCATAAAAATGAAAATAAAATATACATTCATTTTCAGTAGTTATATTTAGTTAAACGCACTTTTAAAGTATTTTAAAGCCTTAATTCTAGAACTGTAACACCTGCTCACATTTACTGAATGCCTACTTTCTGCACACCAGAAACTCACAACTTTATGTGGGCAGCACTATTATCATTCTCTGTTTATAGATAAGGAAACCAAGGTATAGAAGGGTTATGAAACTTTGCCAGTGTCTCACAGTAAGTAGGAGGGCAGGATAACTCCATTATCTTCAAAGCCTTCTGCTCCCTTTTGAAAAGTGTAAGACAGGAGATCTAACTCCAAAATCCTAATTCAACATATTGCAACATGAAGAAAGTTTTAGACTATATAAGGAAAAATCATGAACTATTAGCCACAACTCTAAAAAATATTAATCAACCATTAACTGATTACTAGGCAGTATTATTTTCAAATATATACATATATAGCTATAAAAACATGTCAAACATTAGAACAATCTATAGAACTGTTGGTGAATGGATAAATGGATAAAAAAATGTGGTACATCCATACAGCAGAATAATATTCAACAATAAAAAATGAAATACTGATATACATCACAATGCATTCACAGTGTCCTTTTTCACATTTTTAATGTCTCTGAAATGAGAAGGCTGGATTAGGTGATTCACATGATTTGAAGAACACATATTTTACTAACCAGCTAATGTCACACTACAAGAACATTATGTGTGTGTTCATTTTCTCTAAATATATGCAAAGTAAATATGGTGATCATATTACTCTGTATTTACAAGTATATTAATATCAACATGTTTTATTGGTTAAAAACCCTAATGTTATACCTAGAAAACAATTTCAGTCATGAAACCTATCTTTCTATGTAATTTAAGGCCATAACTAAATACACAAAATATTCTATCTTAAAATGTTGCAGTTCTTTCTCCATTTCCACACAAAAATCCTTTTTCCACAACAAGATACTGTACCTTAATTTCTCTTTCAGAATTTCAAGGTCACTTTTATATAGACCACACTTTTCCTGTAGCCTTTTATTTTCTTTTTCACAGCTAATTAGATTTTTCTCTAATATTTCTTCTTCAACTTGAACCTAAAACAATAATTTGTTTTAAGTGGACATACTACTGTGGTCATAAATTTAGGTGTTTCAAACTAAAAAGTAGTGATTTCAGAAATAAACAGGAGAGTAGAGTAAGTATTCCACATGTGTAAGTTCCTGATCTTGTAGTGAAAGGAGCAAAGTAAACTTCCTGGGCAGTGACATAGGACAGGTAGGGAGACTCTACCACCTGTCCAGATATGGTTAAGAGCCTATGACGAGGGGCCACGGCACTACCATCTGAGAGCTAGTGTTCTGGCCTCACAGGGGCAAAGCAAGCGACTCAGGTAGTGACGCTGCATCAAGTTACTAAAGGCTAACTATACTGCAAACGTTCTAGAGAAATAATTTTTGAAATTTTAGCCACTGAATACTCCCACTGAAATCACAGTTCAAATCTAAAACAGATAAAAGTCAAGTGCCCAGGGGGCACCTGGGTGGCTCAGTCGGTTAAGCGTCTGCCTTCGGCTCAGGTGGTGATCCCAGAGTCCTGGCATCGAGTCCCACATCAGGCTCCCCCTGCTCAGCGGGGAGCCTGCTTCTCCCTCTGCCCCTCCCTGCTGCTCATTCTCTCTCTCTCTCTCTCAGAGAAATAAATAAAATCTTTAAAAAAAAAAGATAAGCACCCAGGTTGGAGTGGTAGGAGAAGAGGGCTCAGTAGATCTGCCCCACTTTCTCTGTTACATCTACCTAATTATAGGGCTCTGCTGAGCATGGTTTGAAACTGATAATCCTAAGGAGAAGTGTAAAAAAATCATCTTACATTTTCCTCTCTTTCCTGTATAAAGTCCTCCCTCTCCACTGAGTATTCTACCTCCCCCTACAGATTACCTTATTAAAAATCCCTTCTATGCGATCTCATTCCCACAGGGACCTTCTCCAAGGCTTTCAAAACTGTGATCTGATTAATTTACACTGAAGACCAATACCTAATAGGATTCTGATTTTTAAAATTTTTCATTGAAAAATAGTTGACACACAATGTTACATTAGTTTCAGGTGTACAACACAGTGATTCAGCAACTCTATGCATTATGCTATGCTCACCACAAGTGCAGCTCCCATCTGACACCATGCAACACTATTACAATACCATTGACTCTATTCCCTATGCTGTGCCTTTCATCCCTGTGACTTATTCGTTCCCTAACTGGAAGCCTGTACCTCCTACGGGTACAGCCATTTTGCCCTCCCCCTGCTCCTTCCCTCTCTGTGAACCATCAGTTTGTTTTATTTATTGGTCTGATTTTGCTTTTTGTTCGTTTTTTAGATTCCACATATTAGTGAAATCATATGGTATTTGTCTTTCTTATTAAATTTTTATTTAAAAAAATTTTTTTAAAGATTCTTCTTATTCATTTGAGAGAGAGGGAGTAAGAGAGAGCACAAGAGCGGGGCGAGGGACACAGGGAGAAGCAGACTCCCTGCAGAATGGGGAGCCCGATGTGGGGCTTGATCCCAGGACCCTGAGATCATGACCTGAGCTGAAGGCAAACACTTAACCAACTGAGCCACCCAGGCGCCCCTCTTATTAAATTGTTTTTTAAAATTTCATTTATTTGACACAGAGAGAGGCTGTGCGAGCACAAGTAGGCAGAGCGGCAGCCAGAGGGAGAGGGAGAAGCAGGCTCCCCGCTGGGCAAGGAGCCTGAAGTGGGACTCGATCCCAAGACCCTGGGTGGGATCATGATCTGAGCCAAAGGCAGACGCTTAACGACTGAGCCACCCAAGCAACCCTCTTACTAAATTTTTAATATTTCTTCTACCCTTCTACCTTCCTTTGAACGGAATCATTAACTCCCTCTGTTTCAATTATCTCAAGATGAAAGTCTCTCACATTAGTATCTATTGACCAGACCTCTCTTCTGAGCTCAACATCTGAATATTCAGCATGTGGCCTCCTCCAAACAGGTTTTATTACCCATATGGTATTACTTGAAAATATTAAATGAATGTAATAAAGCCACTATACTACTATGCAAATCTGTTCAAGGATCTTCCTTCTGAGAAGCAGAAGACAGACCCTCCCAGGGTGGTAGGTCCAGGGAGACCAACTGAAGGCTATACAATCTACTCTGCCTTCATTTTCATCGAGGTGATGGGAACAAATTTCAGCTCCAACCTCTGCTCACTCACCTCATCTTTCTCTGCATTTTTTTCCCTTTATCTATATATTGTTCTTCCCCTTGTCTCCATTCTTTTCCCACTTTGGATAAAAAAAAGTTTTTTGCTCATTATAAGAAGATTATGAACACCAGTCTTAACCAGTATTTATAAATTCTTTATTCCAACAATTTTTATGAGATCATAAAAATTACTCACTGCTTTAACTCTAAACAAACATATTCTATTTATGTCTATTTTTATATTTAGAATATAGACAGTAACACAAAACACTGAATTGGCACATCTGCTTCTTACCTTTTCCAGTTTTTCTGCCACTTTTTCTTTATAATGTTGGAAAGCTTTACTTAGCTCTTCAGCATTATATAGTGCTTCATTCCTTTGTCGTTCAGCTCTAAAATTTAAAAAGGGATGATTAATAAAAGTAAAGAATGCTCTGCATTTGACTAGTGAAACTCCAAAGTAACCTGTATTTTATTAGAAGGAAAAATTAAGAGATGAGCAGTACTAAAAAAGAATAGTAGGCTTAAACTGCAAAATGAAGAAGAGAGACTACAAGAATTTCCTCACTATTATCAATATGAAAAATAAGATGTAAAATACATAAACTTTGAAACATATATACATTCGTATGTGTTGGCAATTTTTTTTCTTTGTCTGGAAAAGACAGATTAAGGGAAGTGGCCTAGGCTGTATAAATTTTCAAAGATCAGTTATTACAGAATCAGTCCACTGTCTAATATATTAAAAATACTCAGTAAATCCTGTGACCTTTGCAAAGGGCAAGTAAATTTTCAAAAAGGTATTTCAGAAGACATATCTAAAAATCTGAACAACAAAATCCAACCACTACAAAGCACTGCCTTAGTTAACCCTGACCTCTCCTCATACTTAGACATTGAACTGAGACTACTGGGCTGAAATGTAGTCAATATCATACCCACACCTAAAAATTTTTCTATTATTTAAATAAACCTCATCATATTCTTTCCAGTGTAAAGGAAATTAGTGACTCTCTGCTTATCAAGGGTGAATTCTTCTTTTTTTTTAATATTTTATTTATTTGACAGAGAGCACAAGTAGGCAGAGCGGTAGGCAAAGGGAGAGGGAGAAGCAGGCTCTCTGCTGAGCAGGGAGCCCCAAGTGGGGCTTGATCCCAGGACCCTGAGATCATGACCTAAGCTGAAGGCAGCCGCTTAACCAACTGAGCCACCCAGGTGCCCCTTGTTATAGTTTTAATCTGCATTTTTTTTTTTTAAAGATTTTATTTATTTATTTGAGAGAGAGAGAGAATGAGAGACAGAGAGCACGAGAGGGAAGAGGATCAGAGGGAGAAGCAGATGCCCCGCCGAGCAGGGAGCCCTCTCGGGACTCCCGAGGATCGGGACCTGAGCTGGGAGCCCTCTCGGGACTCCAGGATCATGATCTGAGCTGAAGGCAGTCGCTTAACCAACTGAGCCACCCAGGCACCCCTTAATCTGCATTTTTGATCAACTGAGGTTGAGCAAGTTTCTAAGTTTCAATGGCCATTTGGATTTCTCGTCCTTACCTGTTCAGATCCTTTGTCTTTTTTTTTTTTTTTTTTATTAAAGATTTTATTTATTTGACAGAGAGAGACACAGCGAGAGAGGAGAACACAAGCAGGGGGAGTGGGAGAGGGAGAAGCAGGCTTCCCGCCGAGCAGGGAGCCCGATGCGGGGCTCGATCCCAGGACCCTGGAATCATGACCTGAGCCGAAGGCAGACGCTTAACGACTGAGCCACCCAGGCACCCCCAGATCCTTTGTCTTTATTACTAGATTTTCCCCTCCCTTTTCTTACTGATTTGTTAGAGTTTTTTATGAATTCTGGATACTAATCTTTGTGAATTAAATTATTTGCAAATATTTCCCCAAATATCTGTCTTGTCTTTTTCATTTTTAAAATGATGTGTTCTATAGAAGAGAAAGTTTTTATTTTAATGGATTTTAAATTTAGCCATCTTTTCCTATAGTATTTATGCTTTCTGGATCTCATTTATTTATTTATTTTAATTCAATTAATTAACATATATCTGAATCTCATTTAAAAACATTCTTCCCCCTTCTATGAGACATCATGAAAACTATTCCTCTACACTTTCTCTAAAAGTTTTACTTTTCACAATTGGGTCTTTAACCCATCTGGAATAATTTTTTGTATACAGATATAGTATTGTTAGAAGGTAGAGGAGGGACAGTAAAGTATCCCCCAAACTAAGAAGGCACTTTGAGACCAGAAAATGAAGCACACCACTCCATACAGTTTATACAGTTTTATTCAGGGTAACTTAAGTGGTGGGGGGGCCATATCCGTGGTCGTCAGCAAAAAACCATCAGCAAAAAAACACATAGCACCATAGCTATTCTCTATAAAGTCCAGACTTTAGCCTATAGATTTTATAAAGCAGGGGGACACGTGGCAGGGAGGAGAGGGGGACACTGTAGTGAGATCAGAGGGTTTGCATGCACCTGACAGCTAACCATTAATTAGATTTTGTGGCCTACCTATGCATCAGAAAGGGGAAAGACTAAGTTATTTCTAACAGATTCCTGGGAGGCCAAAGCAAACCTCCCCCTATCCCTACCTTGATGGGCATTTCTAAGGTATGTATACTAATCTCAAGGGGCCCAGAACAAGTAGCCCCAAGAGAGGTAATCCAGTGAACATGAACAAGATGAAGAGCCAAAAACAGAGTCAGTATTGTCAGCACTCCTACAAGTACAAAGCAGGGATTTCATTTCTTTTTTTTTTTTTTTTTAAAGATTTTATTCATTTGACAGAGAGAGAGCGAGAGCAGGAACACAAGCAGGGGGAGTGGGAGAGGGAGACAGAGGCTTCCCGTAGAGCAGGGAGCCCGATGCAGGGCTTGATCCCAGGACCCTGGGATCATGACCCGAGCCGAAGGCAGACGCTTAACAACTGAGCCACCCAGGCACCCCTAATTTAATTTTTTTTAAATCAGTAATGAATTCTCCCAGCAACATTTTTTGAACTTTTTGTTTTTTAAATTTCAAATTGGTACCCCTTAATGCAGATTCACCAATTTTTGATATTTTGCTACAATTGCTTGTGTCTCTCACCTGAGATGTTTTTGTACTGAACTACATTCTAGAGAAATTAGTAACCTTCAGCCTTGAATACTTTATCATGTATCCTAAGCAAACAGACATTGCCTCATACAACCACAACTATCAAATTCAAGAAATCTAAAATTGTTACAATACTATTATCTAACATATAATTCATATGTAAGTTTTATCAGCTATTCTAATAATGTTCTTTATAGATCTTTTTTTTTTCTTCTGATCCAGAATCATCACATACTGCTTTTATTTATTTATTTATTTATTTATTTCACATACTGCTTTTAGTTATCTTATATCTTTAGTTTCTTTAATCTGGAATATCTCAGCTTTTTTTTAAGTCTTTCATGACACTGACTTTTTTTTTTTACAATAATAGCTTGAATTTATTCAACATATATTACGTGCCACAGACAACTTTAGATGCTTTATATACCTAATCAAATGGTCACAACTCAGTTAATCGGACATTATCCTTATTTTATCTGTAACTAGCACCCAGAAAGATTAAACAGTATGCTCAAGGCATGCCCTCACACATACTAAGTAGTAAACACAATGTATGAATCTAAGAAGCAGGTGGGCCCTTGCTCTCAACCACTGGGGTACACGGACTACTGATACAAAATTAAATGTCAAATAAGGCACACAAAAAAAACATGTGCTTTTAGAATCATGCTATGCAGGGTGCGTGGGTGGCTTGCAGTCATTAAGCGTATGCCTTAGACTCAGGTCATGATCCCAGGGTCCTGGGATAGAGCCCCATATCGGGCTCCCTGCTGGGTGGGAGGCCTGCTTCTCCCTCTCCCACTCTCCCTGTTTGTGTTCCTGCACTCGCTCTCTGTCAAATAAATAAATAAAATCTTAAAAAAAAGAATCATGCTATGCAAGTAATTTTTTCTTATATAGGGAAATATGAGCATTCTCTGTTTAATAAGTAGAAAAAACCTTTGCACACACACACACATATACACAAAGGTTACTCAAAGGTCTATTCTGACATTGCCATTGAAGAGTCACACAGATGAGATCTTCAACTGCCAGAAGCTGATGGTCAATTCTATGTTGACTGTGAACCCCCAGATTCAATGACTCTACCTTCTTTTACTTCCTAATGTGATCAAGTATAAAGTTAAATGACCTATGACTAAAGCTGCCAGAAATGTGCTGCAGCCACTCAAGCTATCTGAAGTAGATTATCACTACAACATGTTTTTCTCATCCTGCTTCCCTCTTTTTTCTCAACTACCTACTATTTCGTAAGCCTTTCTTAAGCTTCACCATGAGAGAAACACATCAAACTAGGGTTTTCTTCTGTTCTCTAGATGGTTGATGTGTACCAAGTGAGAAATCCAGTAATTCAATGAATGCATGCTGCTAAGTACCTGCTTAACCTTGCCTGTTTCCTTATGAGTAGATTCAGACTATTCATTCTTGTGAGCATACTACATAAGTGACATTGTACCCTTTCCACTATACCACATATGAAACACATGATGTCAGTCTGTCCAACACCTTAACTTATTGATTCCTCCATTCTTTCCCCTGATCTGTTATGCCACCTGTTACATATCAAGTTTCCCCTGTGTGCGTATTTGCTAAAGAGGGTCTGTTCCATACAACTGATTTTTTTTGTTTGTTTGTTTATTCCTATACCAACATCACACTAACTTAATTCATATAACTTCAGAAGTCCTGGTATCTATACGCATGTTCTCCACTTTGGTCACAGCTTCAAAATTGCCTCCCTTATTCTTAGACCTTGTTCTTACATATGATATTTAGGGTCACTTCAATATGTTTTACCAAATATTCTGTATTTGATCTGGATAGTAGTTATGTGGATGTATACATACACAGAAGTTCATTCACTTAAGACTTCTGCACTTTACTCAGTAAAAAATTAAAATAAAAACTAAATAAAAATTCTACAGAAAATATGTACAGTCTTAATGAATATTTTAAAATGTGCTCAGGATTTGTTTTAATCAGGTATGGTGAGACACACAGACATGGAAATGAATGTCATGAAGAAGGAAGTTATTAAACTCACAAATCCATAGAAACAGGAGACATGACAGGCCATGCAGGGGGCCGTGCAGGGAAGCATCAGGGTTGGTCAGGAGACAGAGAAAGTTGGGAGAAAAATGTGAGCAAGAGATGTTACTGTGGTGTCTGTGGGAAGGAACAGTTAAGGCAGGGTCAGCAGGTTCAGGTTTGGTAGTATGAATAATTTCAGTGGGCTGGAGTGTAAGACTGTCCTGAGTTGTCTACTACTTGGTCCTGAGGTAATTAGGGCACGGGATTATTGGCCCTGAGTGTAAGAGCCAAAGATTGGATACAAAATATTTCAAGCACCCAAAAGGGTTTCTACCAATTTACACTCCTACTAGAAATATATGAAAATTCCAGAGGCTCCACAACTTTGCCAAAACTTGATATTGTGAGTCATTTTCATTTTAGCCACTGTGGGCCATTATGGTCCTCTTTCCTTTTGTCACCATTGTTTTGTTTGGTTTACTTTCTTGTAGGCAAATTTTTAACAACTGATTCAATACCTGTAATGGCTATATATCTATTCAGGTTTTCAATTTATTCTTAAATTCTGTTAAATTATATTTTGTTGAAAAATCACTTATTCAGGGGCGCCTGGGTGGCTCAGATGGTTAAGCATCTGCCTTCAGCTCAGGTCGTGAGCCCGGGGTCCTGGGATCGAGCCCCACATTGGGCTCCCTGCTGAGCTGCTGCCCCCCTGCTTGTACTGTCTAATAAAAAATAAATAAATAAAAAATCTTAAAAAAAAATTTATTCAGTCTAAGTTTTCATATTTACCATTCTAAAATGGTTCATAGTATTTGGTCTTATTTCTTAAATCATAGCTAAATCTGTAATTTAGAAGTCCCTTCTCAATCCCAATATTGCTTTTGTGCCTTGTCTCCTTGATTAATCTTATCTGATACCCATTAGTTTGGTGATTATGAAAAGAACCAGACTTAGGTTCTGGTGATTCTATTGTTGTGATATTTTTTATATCACTCCATTTTAAGAGCTTTCTAATCTTTATCCTAATTTCTTCAATGCTCCATAAGTAGCAAGAAGGCTGGCTTTAAATTTCCAAACACACATGATTTCGGGGGATTACATTCTAACTTAATTGTACAACAGTCTGAGAAGGTGATATGTACAACATCAATCGTTTGGTGTTTGTTGAAACTCATAGTTTCTGGCACAGTGAGGTGAGAGATTATATATGTTCTAGAAGTGCTTGAAAGAATTTGAATTTTCATACTGTTGGGTATAGGGTTCCATATATACACACGAGATCAAGATTGTTGTCATTCAACTCTTCAACTTCTTGCTTTCTTGTTACTAATCTAATAATTCCTAGTAAATGTGTAAAAATGTTTCCTGTATGATTACAGATTTGTTCATTTCCATCTGAAATTTTACTATTAGATTCATACAAGTTTAGAATCTTTAGGGCTCCTGCTTAAGTGTTATTTAAACATTATGTAAGTCTTTTTTTTTTGAGAGAGAGAGACAGAGAGAAAGAGATGTGTGGTGGGTAGAGGAGCAGAGGGAGAGAGAATCTTAAGCAGGCTCCACACCCAGCACAGAGCCCAACATGGGGCTGGATTTCACAACCATGAGATGATGACCTGAACAGAAATCAAGAGTCAGACACTTAACCAACTGAGCCACCCAGGTACCCCTATAAGAGTCATTTTAACTCTAGTAATGCTTGCTGCACTTAAATCTATTTTGTGTAATATTAATATAGCTATATCTACTTTGTTTTAGTGACTATTGGCCTGAAATATTTATTTTAATTCCTTTGCTTTCAATTTTTCTGTGTCCTTATATTTTGGGTATGTCTCTTATAAACAGCATAAAGCTAAACAATCTCTTCCTTTACACTAGCTTTCTAACCCATTATGATTATGATTAATCTTCTGCACCCCAAAAATGTCTTTGCAAAGGTTTCAATTTCAGAATGCCAACACCCATTCTAGATGGATGGAGCTTCAAAAAGCTCTAAAAAATTTAGATGTCGCATCTCTACCTAAAAATCTCAATTGCCTATATATGCTCTCCAGATTAAAATACAAATACTTTGGCAAAACAAAGCCATTTACAGTCTAGACCAAGCCTGTCTTTCTGTCTTGCCTCATTTCCTACTACACCTATCCATTTATAAGTACAAAAAACTCCCTAGTGTTCTTCAGCAGTGATGCTTTTATACTTCTATGCCTTTGCACATGTTGTCCAGAATCTGTGAAAAGTCAACACCCTACCATAAAAATTATCTCTTATTTAAATTTTACAGAGATAACTAGTCACTCGTCCTCTGCACTTTTTCTTAGCTATATTATGAAGCTAGTCTTTGTGTATTATCATCTCACTTTTTCAAATAACCATGCACAAAATGTTTATCTAAGTAAAAATTTATCTGAATATGTCTTAATTTCAGAATATTTAACCCCACGGTTTATACTTAAAATAGCTACCTTTGTTAGTGTTTGTTTATTAAGAGGCACCCTACATTTCTTTTCTCATTTAATCCTCACATAGATATAATATCATCTTGATTTAATAGATGAACAAACTGAGGCTCAAGAAGGTTAAATAGTTTGCCCAAGATAACAGAGCCACTGAGAAATAAAATCTGGTTAACTCCAAAACCTAAATATTTTCATAAAGTAATAGTGCCTTCCAAATATATACTAAAACTTGAACTAGACTAACCAAATACTGCTGGGAAAATGTTCTTCCAAACTCATTTTTTTTTTTAAGTTTTTTTTTTTTTTTTAAGATTTTATTTATTTATTTGACAGAGAGAGAGAGAGACAATAAAAGAGGGAACACAGCAGGGGGAGTGGGAGAGGGAGAAGCAGGCTTCCCGCTGAGCAGGGAGCCCGATGTGGGGCTTGATCCCAGGACGCTGGGATCATGACCTGAGCCGAAGGCAGACGTTTAACGATTGAGCCACCCAGGCGCCCCATTCCAAGCTCATTTTAATGAAAAATGACTTAGGGATTTTGAGCAGTTTTTAGAAGTTTAAATGCACATGCAAACAAATACTTAACCTATTTATGACAACTTTTCAAAAAATACTTTCTTAAAAAAAACTTTCTCATAACCTTACTTTATGATAGTATACATTTTTTGAAAATAAAAATTTTTTTGCATTCCCACCAACAGTGTAAGAGGATACCCCTTTCTTCATATCCTTGCCCAACTGATTCAGTCACTCTGGAAAACAGTATGGAGGTGCCTCAAAAAGTTAAAAATAGAGGTTCCTGGGTGGCTCAGTCAATTAAGCATCTGACTCGTGATCTCACCTCAGGTCTTGATCTCAGGGTTGTGAGTTCAAGTCCCGTGCTAGGCTCCACACTAGGCATGGAGCCTACTTAAAAAAAAAAAAAAAAAAGTTAAAAATAGAACTATCTTATGATCCAGCAATTGCACTATTAGGTATTAACCCAAAGGATACAAAAATACTGATTTGAAGAGATACATGCACCCCAATGTTTACAGCAGCATTATCAACAATAGTCAAATTACGGAAAAAGCCCAACTGTCCATCAACTGATAAATGGATAAAGAAGATGTGGTATGTACATACAATGGAGTATTAGTCAGTCATCAAAAAGAATGAAATCTTGCCACTGGCAAAGATGTGGATGGAGCTAGAGAGTATTACTGCAGATGAAATAAGTCAGTCACAAAAAGACAAATACCATATGATTTCACTCATATGTGGAATTTAAGAAACAAAATAGATGAACGTGGGTGGGGTGGGGGGAGGCAAACCATAAAGCAGACTCTTAACTACAGAGAACAAACTGAGGGTTGATGGAGGGGAGGTGGGTAGGGGATGGGTTATGGGTATTTAGGAGGGCACCTGTTGTGATGAGCACTGGCTACTGTATGTAAGTGATTAAATACTAAATTCTACACCTGAAGCTAGTATTAAACTGTATGTTAACTAACTAGAATTTAAATAAAAACTTGAAAAAGAAAAAAATTTTTTTAAGATTTTATTTTATTTTTTATTTGAGAGAGACTGAGCACACAAGCATGCGAGTGGGGGAAGGGGCAGAGGGAGAGGGAGTGAGAGAATCTCAAGCAGGCCCCCTGCTGAGCATGGAGCTAGACGAGAGGCTCAATCTCACAACCCTGAGATCATGACCTGAACCAAAACCAAGAGTCAGATGCCTAACTGACTGAGCCACCCAGGCCCCCCAAGAAAAAAAAATTTTTTGAAGATCAAAATGCAGATTATCATTTTACCCTGTGTAAAAGCTGCTATAATTATATTATGATATTAGAAAATATTATTAAACTAAAAAAATTTAAATCTTTATTAGTTTAAAAGTTAATTGACATTCAGAGTTAATGGTTCCTTACTCAAGGCTACCTACAAAACTTTATCTTAAAACATGTTTTATATAAAATAAATACTTTTGGGGGCGCCTGGGTGACTCAGTCGGTTAAGCATCTGCCTTCGGCTCAGGTCATGATCCCAGGGTCCTGGGATCAAGCCCCGCATCGGGCTCCCTGCTCAGCGGAGAGCCTGCTTCTCTCTCTCCCTCTGCCTGCCGCTCTGTCTACTTATGCTCTCTAGCTCTCTGTCAAATAAATAAATAAAATCTTAAAAAAAAAAATACTTTTGCATTACTCATGTATTCCTAAAGGAAGACCCAACTACACTTCCTCATGAATTTTATGTAGGTCATACAACTTAATTTCAGAAATAAGTAAATATCATTACACTGATTATCATTATCAGGCTTCTAATCCCAATCCAGATGCCAGTAACATGAAATTTTTAATAGAAAATGAAAAATAATTAATAGACAAAAAGAACATTAAATTATCCTACTACTAGGTTTCTGAAATTCTTTTCACTTTAAAAATTAGCTATAATTTTAAATAGGTAATATATTTTTTTTCCATCTACAAAAACAATTTGCTTTGAAAACACATACCTCTTTCCTTGTTTACTTTGTTCAAGTAAGTCCACCTTTAACTTTATACATTCCTCTTGGGATTTCTGCAAACTCTGTTCCTTTTCAATCACCATTTTCTGGCTCTGCTCTAATTTATCTTCTGCCTCTCTATTAAATAAAGAATATATATACATATTTTAAAGATTGATTTATTGAGAGTGTGTGTGTGCATGTGCAGGCAAGTGGGGGGAGGGGCAGAGGGAGAGAACCTTCAAGCAGACTCCCTGCAGAGCCCGACAGGGGGAAGGGGTGGTGTTCATCTCACGACCCATGAGATCATGACCTGAGCAGAAACCAAGAGTCTGACGCTCAACACCCAGGTGCCCCAGTAAAGAATATTTTTAAAGGCTATTAAAGAGATTATTCCAGGCATGCAAGAATAGCTCAATATTAGGAATTCTATCACTTTAAATCACTGAGGTAAGAGAAACCAATATTTAATAAAAAATAGACAAAATTCATCCCTTGCCTACTAAGAGTCTTTATAAAGAATGAAATGATACATATATTTGAAATAACAGCTTATATCCTATTTCATAGTCAGATACTAGAAGCATAACCATAAAGTTCAGAAACTAGTTAAGGATGACTATTATCACCCCTATATTCAATGATTTCTCTAACAGTTACAAAAAGAAAAATGAAAAAGTAGTAATTATAAATATTGAAAAGACAATATTTTCTTTTTTTTGCTGATAATATCATTAGCTGCCTGGAAAATCGAGGAGAATCAAAATGAAAAATTATTAGAATAAAAGAGTATGACAAATAGTCTAACTATAAAATAATTATATTACACAAAAAGCAACAGCCTTCCTATATACCATCAATGAACAGAACATGAACAAATTCACAACAACCAAAAATATAAAATACCTAGGAATAAAATTAAAATTACATGTAATACAAAGAAAATTACAAAATTCTGATGGTCATGAAAAATGACTTTAGTGTACATGAGAATCACCTGCAGGACTTATTAAAACACAGACTACTGACCTCTTAGAATTTGTAATTCAGTAAATCTGAGATAGAACCTGACATCTACAAATTTTTAAAAAGATTTATTATTTATTTATTCTAGAAAGAGAGAGAGAGATGGGGGAGAAGGAGAGAGAATCTCAAGCAGAGATTCTCCACTGAGCGCAGAGCCCAACACAGGGCTCAATCTCACAACCAAGATCATGACCTTGAACCAAAACCAAGAGTCGGATGCTCAACTGACTATGCCAGCCAGGTGCCCCTGAGACCTACAATTTTAACAAGTTCCCAGAAGATGCTAATACTGCTGGTCCCAGAACTACACTTTGAAAATCATCAAAATGGAGTAATGGGCTATTTAGTATACATATATTTCTCATTTTACTCAAAGCAGAAGAAGGGGATAAATTATAAAGTGCCTGATTCCTTCTATTTTATTTCTTGAACTCCCACTGAAACACCAGCATGTACTACTCTGTAGGGCAAGAAAGGAACTAGTTCATTTTCAATAAAAGCATGTAAATAAGCATCTCAGCTAAGATTTAGTCTTTTTTTAGCCCCCTTAAACTTCATGCATCCTGGAGCCAAGAGGAGGTATGATGGATTGGGGAACAGATTTCCTAAGTTCTAAGACAGTCTACAGGACACTACAGATTTACTGGGGTAGGGAACAAGATTTCACTAGATACACCAAAAAGCAAAAGAAATAAAAATTTTAAAGCCATAAAAAGTATTCTTACCTCAAAACTTTATCTTGGGCTGAAACTTCTGCTTCCAAATTTATAATCTGTTCTTCTAAGATTGGCACACTGGCTGCCTGTTGTTGAACAGATTCAAGCATAGAAACCTAAAACAAAACCAAAAAAAAAAAAACTTTCAGAGCACTTCCTTTCAGAAGATAAATTAATCTAACTGGTCCTTTGTTTCTTTTTCTGTCTGATGAGGGTGTCCGATATAACTCCTTAATCACTGGTCAAATGTGAAGCTCACCCTATCTATTCCTTTGATCAACAATTTACATGGGCGTGTCATCATCACAAGCCAGTGTCAGCGTGTAAGCTCTTGCCATTACCCTCAACTTAATATCCCAAGATAATTGATTAGCTTTTTGTGGGTGAAAAAAGAATCTCTACTGACAACATCCAAAAAGATAAATTTCACATAAATCAGAAAATTAAATATAAAAGATCAAGTCATAAAAATGTAAACAAAAAAACACCTATTGAATCTTTTTACAATTGAAGACCTTATTTTAGAATACATGCTTACTAGAAAAAACCTAGAAAATACAGAAAAGCATAAGTCCAGGAATGAAAGCCTGGAATACAGCTCAATATCTCTGTTGGTAAATCAATACTCTTTTTCCCATTCCTAAAACACCAACAGTCAAATGATGGCCTATCAGGAAGAGATAGAAAATTTATTATCTGGAGAAACTGAACAGGAAGGGTTTAGAACTCTGGGACACTATGTATTATGATAAGCAGGGATGAAGTAGTTATAAACAAATTGATTAATATAAAACAGTCAACTTCCCACTAGTATTTCATCTCATTTAGGGCTATCCCACAGGTGGGAAATCAAAGGATTCTTTGCTGGAGAAACTCAACAGCTCCAAAGAAAAAGACTTCACATACTGATACTGGATGAAAGAGACAAGGTATCTCCCTACAAAAGAGCCATCTCCCTAGGCATCACCAACATATGAAGCTTACTGGACAACAAACTTCACCTTTGTACACAGAGGTTCTAAACAGCATTTAAGTGCCTTTCTCTTTTTTTAAAAAAAAAAAACATTTTTTTTAAGATTTATTTATTTGAGAGAGAGTGAATGAGAGAGAGAGAGAGAGCACATGAGAGGGGGAAGGGTCAGAGGGAGAAGCAGGCTCTGCGCTGAGCAGGGAGCCCAATGTGGGACTCGATCCTGGGACTCCAGGATCATGACCTGAGCCGAAGGCAGTCGCTTAACCAACTGAGCCACCCAGGCACCCCTAAGTTCTTTTCTCTTAAATATAAATAGCTAAAACACTAACATCTGCAAAAAAATCCTGCTAACATAAAAGTCAGAGGCCAAAACAAAGAGGCAACTGGCAGCAAGCAAGGCAAGTATGCACACACGCATTCACACACATCATTAAATCTTCAGAAAGCTAAGTGAGGACACTGCATCAGGATATTATTTAATACAAAGCAAAGAATCAGAGGACATGGGAAAGCTCTGGAAAATGAAAAAAATATGACAGCTAAAATAAGATTCAACAGAGGTGTGGATGATAGTGTTAAGAAATCTCCTAAACAGTATCACAGGAAGACAAGGAGATAGAAAACATGAGGAAAAAAAAAAAAAAACCTTAATAGATTAAAAGGTTGAAAGAGTTAGAGGACCAATCGAGGTGATCTAATATTCACCTAATAGGAAAAATAGAAGAAAACAGAGGGGGGGCGGGGCGCCTGGGTGGCTCAGTCGTTAAGCGTCTGCCTTCGGCTCAGGTCATGATCCCGGTGTCCTGGGATGGAGACCCACATTGGGCTCCCTGCTCCGCGGGAACCCTGCTTCTCCCTCTCCCACTCTCCCTGCTTGTGTTCCCTCTCTCACTGTGTCTCTCTCTGTCAAATAAATAAAATCTTTTAAAAAAAGAAGAAGAAGAAGAAGAAAACAGAGGGAAGAAAATTATCCAAGAGATTGCATAAGAAAAATTTCCAGGACCAAAGAACACAAGATTCCAGCCTGAAAGGGTCCTCATGTACCTACTACACTGAATAAAAGGTCTATTCAAAGATATGTCATTCTGAAATTTTGAAACACCAAGGAAAGAGGGAAGATCCTTAAAACTACCATAAAAGGAAAAACAAATGGAAAAAAGTTACATACTAAGGAAATTGATTCACAATGGCATTGGACTTTTCAGAGAAGCAGCAGAAGATGGAAAACAAGAAAGCAATGTCCTAGAAACTCTAAGGCAAAATAATTTGGGGGAGAAATGTCAGGGGAGAAATTAGGACATTTCAGACAGGCAAGGGGGTTACTAGAAAAATATGTTCCACTTAAAGGAAGACTAAACCAAGAAAGAAGATGACACAGGATCCAGGGAACAGTAGATCAAACCCAGAATATCAAAGACAAGTCCCAGGAGAGCAGCTGGACAGCAGGCCTGGAGAGCAATAAGCTTGGGAAGAGCTGAATGCCTGGCTCCAAAGTGTAACTACAAACATTGGGAAAGATAAATTATGAATATACTGGTTGATACAATGAGGAATTCCAGCACAAGATTTCCAATAGTGGTATATATGCAACAGCAAAAGCTGAGACCTGCCCTAGAAAAGGGAATCTCCCTAAAAATATTTTGTTAGGCAATGTAGAAAATGCTGAGATGGGAAGTAAAATATAAATAACTGTCCTATTGCCTAGAATAAATAACCACTGATGTGTCTATATACTAAAAGAAAGGAACAAAATGCTATCATTAGTTCAGTAGTTATTAGTAAAATTCTCTTAACATCTCTTTGCCTTTAAATAATTAAGCTTCTGGGCGCCTGGGTGGCTCAGTTGGTTGGGCGACTGCCTTCGGCTCAGGTCATGATCCTGGAGTCCCGGGATCGAGTCCCGCATCGGGCTCCCTGCTCAGCGGGGGGTCTGCTTCTCCCTCTGACCCTCTTCCCTCTCGTGCTCTCTGTCTCTCATTCTCTCTCTCAAATAAATAAATAAAATCTTTAAAAAAATAAAATAAAATAAATAAATAAATAAATAAATAATTAAGCTTCTATGACTTCAGAAAAAATCTATAGTTGGTAGAAAAATTAAATCAATAAACAAAAAAGGTGAACAAATTACACAGCAAACAAATATACTGAAAAGGTAAATCTTGTGAGAAATCAAGAAAAACAAAATATTTTTCCCTCAAAAAAATAAAATGTTTTAAAAAAAAAACCCTCAGGAGAATGCAGAGTACAGTAAATTCTGGAAAAAAAAAAATTCCCTGTGATTTGGTCATTCTAAAATTCTATCCTAGAAATAATCCCAAATACAAAGAAGTTTCTTGTTCACTGGAGCATTTTTTTCTCCTTAGGCTGGAATTATCTCCAATAGCACTTTGTTTTGTTTAAAACATACAGAAGAGGTGGCTCAATCGGGCAAGCGTCTGCCTTGGGCTCAGGTCATGATCCTGGGATAGAGCCCCGCAGA
The DNA here is from genome assembly GCF_029215605.1 of Mirounga angustirostris. Classification (NCBI taxonomy): domain Eukaryota; kingdom Metazoa; phylum Chordata; class Mammalia; order Carnivora; family Phocidae; genus Mirounga; species Mirounga angustirostris. The sequence goes on from NW_026991712.1 coordinate 112,864,931, forward strand.
TGACTCCCTGCTCAGTGGAGAGCCCGCTTCTCCCTCTCCCTCTGCCCCTCCTCCCTGCTCATACTCTCTCTCGCTCACTCTCTCACTCTATCTCAAATAAAATCTTTTAAAAAATTAAAAAAAAAATAAAACACACAAAAGAAAAAAAAAATCTCCCATAATCCTACTACTTAAAACAATACATCTATAAAAGTAAACAGTGAAAGCCTCACCACAAGACATTCCAATCCCTCTCAAAATTAGCAACAATGTGGAGCACAGTCTTTCTGTTCTTACATATGTTACATATATCTATATACATACACACAAACATACAGACACATTTGCTCTTTTATAAAAAGCGAAACTGGGATCACTGCCTATGTGTGTTGCTCTGTAATGTTCCTCTACCACCCAATATATTAGTGCTATATGCAGACATCGTTCTAGGTGACTTTTCACATATTATTATTGAACCTTACAATGTTTCATAAAACAACCTTGCATCTTAGAACTGATATATTTACCTCAAAAAAAAAAAAAAAAGCTCTGTAGCAATCCCTTATATGGATATATCATACTTTACCATCCCTCTATTATTGGACATTTTGGTTTCTAATTTTTTGTATAATTCCGATCATACAGCAAAAAATAGGAAACCATTAGGGGTGCCTGGCTGGCTCAGTTTGTAGAGCATGCAACTCTTCATCTTGGAGTCATGAGTTCGAGTCCCATGTTGGGTGTAGAGATTACTTAAAAAAAATAAAAATAAAAATAGCCACTTAAAGAGGAGAGTTATTAATTAAATTATGGCATAATCACATAAAGGAAACAATGTTATGATAAAATGATCATTGGAAAAGCTGAGTAAATGTATCAGAAAATGCTGAGATGATGTAAAAGTAAAAAACACAAGAAAAAAGAAAACTATTCAAACAGTCTGGATTCAACAATGTAATAAACCAATAAAGTAGTTTCTCGTTGGTGGAAACTGGGTGATCTTTCTCCCTTTCTTCTCTATTTTCAAAGTTTTCAACAATGAGAATGTATTAGTTTAATAAGGAAGATAAATAGGGCGCCTGGGTGGCTCAGTTGGTTAAGCAACTGCCTTCGGCTCAGATCGTGATCCTGGAGTCACGGGATCGAGTCCCACATCGGGCTCCCTGCTCAGCACGGAGTCTGCTTCTCCCTCTGACCCTCCTCCCTCTCATGCTCTCTGTCTCTCATTCTCTCTGTCTCAAATAAATAAATAAAATCTTTAAAAAAAAAAATTTAAAAAAAAAAAGGAAGATAAATAAGCTGTATTTTCTTTATAAAAAGAAAACCACATAAATTTGTAATCTTAAGATTTTAAGAAGCTTTGACTTATGTAAACACACAGTATACAATTTCTCCTAAATCATTTGCAGATTTTAAACTCATGTTAAATTGATTCCATAACATGTTGATCCTATATTATCATAATAAAAATTATTATATATAACACATTAAGGCAATACACAGAACATATTTCCAATTATAAATCTTAAAATGATTCAAATTGCTTTTTATTGGCATAGGCACCACTTCAAGAAACATACTTTTGCTCTTGACTGTGTTAATTCAAAGTGGACAGATTCCATTTTAGTCATTAAAGAATGATTCTGTGAGACCAAACAAGCATTCTGTTGCCTGAGTTTGTTAAGTTTCTCTCGAAGATTTCTGATCTCCTGGTCCATGGGGGCAAATGAAAAAGACATCTGAAAAATGAGAAAGAGCAAGTTATTTTGGATTATTTCATTAAGCACTATATGTGATGGAAAATGATGAACTGTCAGTAAAATGACTAAGTAGCTCAGAAAATGAGTTAAGATATTTAGTGAGTGCTGGTGAGGATGTGCGGGACAATCAGCACTCTCCTCCACTGCTAGTGGATGTATACATAAATAAGTACAGCTTAAAAAACAATGGTACACTTTGGGAAAGTTCTTGGTATTATCCAGTAAAGTTGAAGATGCTAACACTCAACAATATTACTCCTGGGTGTAAATCTAAAACTTTTACACCTGAAAATATAAAAATATTCATACCTACTACATTTGTCCATAAGAGACAATAAATGGAAAGAATCCAAATGACCATCAACAACAAAATGGATAATGAATAAATTCTTTAAACTATACACATTTTTATTATACTTTTGAATATATATTTTATAATAAATTATTTTAATTTTCCTGAGGGTTGAGGTTTTTAAGATACGATTTTTTTTTGAAAAAGTCATATGCAATTCAGAACTCAAAACTATAAAAGATACACACAGAAGCCTCATTCCCATTTTTAGTAGGTAGGTAACCATTTTTATAAGTTTTAAGATTTTATTTGAGTGAGAGAGAGGGAGGGAGAGCGAGCACAAGCAGGGGGAGGGGGCAGAAAAAGAGGGTGGGGGAGAAGTAGAACTCAACATGAGGCTCATGAAGCTCCATCCCAGGACCCTGAGATCATGACCAGAGCGGAAGTCATATGCTTAACTGAGCCACCCAAGCACCCCTTTAAATTTCTTATTTATAAATTTTTATATAACACCAATCATACAGCAAAAAATAGGGAATTGAAGCACCCAGGTGGCTCAGATGGTTAATCGTCTGCCTATGGCTCAGGTCATGATCTCAGGGTCCTGGGATCGAGCCCCGTATCAGGCTCCCTGCTTAGCCAGGAGTCTCCCACTCCCCCTGCTTGTGCTCTCTCTCTCTCAAATAAATAAATAAAATCCTAAAAAAAAAAAAAAAAAAAAAGGGAACCTGCCTATATAGGGAAGCTAAGTTATGGTCTTCAACACAGTCTTCTAGTGTTTCCACTTTCATTTGCAAGCAATACAAATTACCCACCCTCACAGTGACTTATGCAAAAACTAGCATTCTATATGTCATTCTATACCTTGCATTTTTTTCTTAAATATATCCTGCCAATCTCTCCACAATCAATATAGTTAGAAACTCCTATTCTTTCATCTCCCCACCTCAGCTGCAGTTTCCACTGCATGTTTATTCAACCAATCCCCTACTGATAGGCACTTGAGGTATTTCTAACCTGTTAAGACAAACAAAGCCTCATTTTGTACTCATGCAGGCATACCTGTCATGTTTTCTTCTACAAGAGGGATTTCCATGTCAAGGGTAAACGCGTTTGTGATTTGGGGAAACATTACCAAATGCCCCTCCATATGGGGTTGTATCATTTTGCACTGCTACCAGCAATGTATGAGAATGCCCATCTCGTCCTAATTTCACCAATAAAATAGTGTCAAATGTATGATAGGTACAAATTGGTACCTAAGTATAGTTTCATTGTGAATTTCTCTTATTATGAATGAGACTGAACACCTTTTTATTTGTTCGAAGATCATTTTAATTTCTTCTTTCACACATGTCTTTTGTCCATTTTTCTACTGGGTTGTTGATCTTCCTAGAAGCTCTTCCCATATTAGATATTAGCTCTTTGTCTTTAATAGGCATTACCAATATTTTCCCCACCAATTTGTCATTAGTCTTTTGATTTTGTTTAGGGTAAAACACAATGATTTCAATTAAAACATATATGTAACAAAAATGATCAGCAATTTGAGTTAGGATACAGGTCAAATTTCCCAGAATTACACAATCTTTGTAGAAATGAAATTTGAATTTATTTTCTAAATTGCAGGCACACATAGCTACATTAAGCAGCTTCCTTACAAAAAGAAAACCTTTCAATTGTTAGCTTTCTGAAGTGGGAAGAGCACATTTTTTTAATTTTTTTTTTTTTTTTTAAGATTTTATTTATTTATTTGACAGAGACAGCGAGAGAGGGAACACAAGCAGAGGGAGTTGGAGGGGGAGAAGCAGGCCTCCCACCGAGCAGGGAGCCCAACGCGGGGCCCGATCCCAGGACCCTGAGATCATGACCTGAGCTGAAGGCAGATACTTAACGACTGAGCCACCCAGGCACCCCAGAAGAGCACATTTTTATGAAAGAAGATTATGATGTGCATATGCAACCATATGCAGGCATGCATGCTGGTGGTGAGGTAATAAAGAATAGGAAGAAGAGAGCAGAAAGGGAGATTGAAGAGCTGAGTAAGGAAGAAAGGTAAACACAACAAGGTAGATAATAGGACGGAATAAAAAAGACAGAAGGAGAAAATTCCAGACCAGTAAAGATGTCTAAGATCATCCAGAAAATTTAGGGATAATGAAAAAAGAACAGTGCCATGCCATCATACAGCACTTGATCCTGGCTAAATATACTAAATACATTTTAACCACTTAATAACTGATTACCTATTACGTATAGTGCCCAAAATCACAGGGGTTACAATTTACTTGGGGAAAGCAAGACATTTAATTGCAAAAAGGTAATAAATATAGAAGTTTAAAAATAGAGTAATACACTAAAGCAACTACTTTCTTGTGAGGACACAACAAGAACCATAATATTTAAATTCAAGAGTCTTAAGCACAATGGTAAAAGACTATGGAAAACATAAACAGGCATTTAAAGAAAAAACTCAAAGAAAAAGTATTTTAAGTAGACAGGTCTGAAACTAAAGCTACTTTTAAGTAGACAGGTCTAAAAACAATAACCTTATCTCTTGGCTTTTTTTGAAAATCAGTACTGCCAGTGGGCATTTTACAAACTTTTTTATAAGGTACGTAATTCAAAAGTCCAAGCTTAGGATGAGAAAGATCTTCCAGAATGAGTTTTTCAGATCTTGAAAGATTAGAGGCATAATCGGAATTTTCACTTGGACTAACACTAGAGAAAAAATAAAAATACATTTTAGTTCCTAATTTAAGTATTCACTCCAAATTTCTATACATTAAATAAGAAAACAAAAAGAAAAGCACCTGAAGTTCTGCTGGAAATCACATTCAGTTATGAACTTAAGGCAATGTTTCAACTAAATTTCTTAATAAATTGTAATGAGTTTTCAACTAATAATCTGTTAGTTAGAAAGAGACTCTATGGTAGGATTACTTAAGATTCAAAAAACAGTCATAATAAAAGATTAAGCCCAAACATATATTTTATACTGAGTCCTAATATAGCAAAGGTGTTTACTTAATGTATAAACATTAACGTATAACACTTCTCTAACATTTCTATTTTTTTCCTAAACCAAGAATTATATTAAAAATTACAGATTATTTCGTATTCTATTCTATTAGAAACACAATATATAATAATGAAATCCATACATTTTACATTCATAAAGTCATATTCTGAAGTCCATATGTGATTTTACTTACGTACCTGGATAGCTCTTCCCCTAAACTCTGCAAACTCCATTCCGTTATCTTCAGTTCATGTCTTAAGGAAGCAACATTTGCAAGCAAACTTTCTTCTTCATTGTCTTTATTACAGTAGTCTGATGAACTAGATTCCATTTCTTAAAAAAAGAAGTGTATTTCTTGTACCTTGCCAGAAAGAATCTGTGGTGTCAAAATACTCTCACATTAATAGAATTTAACTCATTATTTTTCTGTTTATCTCAAATGTTGTGCAATCTTTCATGGTAATTTAAGACAAAACAAAACAAAAACCCAGTAACAATGAATTTCTCTGCAGTGTAAAGCCAAGGAAATAGAAAGTTCAATAGTTCCCCCTTTTCTAAGCACATTTAATCTTTCTAACAATAGTGCACATTAAATATTGTTATTCCATGTTAAAGTTAAAACAAACTAAGAATAAGGCAAATTAAAGAATTTGCTCAAGGTCACAAAAACTGTAGATGGTGGAAACAAGATTTGAACCTAAGTCATCAGGATCCAAAGACCTTTTAATTATGTCACACTGCAATTTCTAACTTATAGATCAATTTCAAGATGAGCTTTTGAACTTACATACTCAAGTTACAAGCTCTGGAAATCTGATAAAATTGGTATCATTACAGTCACTCATATTTCCTTAATGGCGATTTATTACCAAATAAAGGTTATCTCCTCCTCCCATTCACAATAGTTATAAAATTTAAAAAACACACACCTTCACATCACAACCATAGAGATCAAAATGGCATTTGGCAAGTTAACTCAGAAATACATGAAGAAAAGTTTTTCTTTCTTCAACTGATGAGTATCTCTAGAGTTGTGAAATTCTCTACTAAATAACCTTTACACATAAAAATCGTGATAAAGGGCCACATTTTATTATTAATAATTAACACATATAATCATTATGTATTAAAATACATATTAAGGGGCGCCTGGGTGGCTCAGTTGGTTAGGCGACTGCCTTCGGCTCAGGTCATGATCCTGGAGTCGGGCTTCCTGCTCGGCAGGGAGTCTGCTTCTCCCTCTGACCCTCCCCTCTCTCATGTGCTCTCTCTCATTCTCTCTCTCTCAAATAAATAAATTAAATTAAATAAAATACATATAAGAATATGTACATATACATATTAAGAATATATTAAGAACTAAGGCTTTAAAATCTCTACTACTGTAGATCTTTTTGCATCTTAAAGTTACATTCCTCTTTCAGATCCCATTTACCTTTGTCATTGTAGCACCTCTCTTTCATCACCCTTCTAGAATTCTGACCACATCTCAAGCTCCAAAAGGTTAGGAATCTTATGTATTATGTTCAGGACTATTAAGGCCACTTACAGAAAGTCAGTATGTTCAGTGAATAAATGATGATTGCTGAATTGCCCTTCCTTCCCCTCATCCAGCTCAAATAGAGAGGCAAATTTATTCCCCACTCAAAATTTCTCAGATATAAGAAGGAAGATTAAAAAGAAACCCCTCACCTTATTGGAAGAAACTGTGGCAGGAAATTAAATGAGACGCTATGTAATCGCAGAGAAAATGTTTCTTTTTTCCCCTTTCGTTTGCACAAATTTGCTTCTGCTTAAATGAGAAGACTCTCCCATACAAAAGTCAATGGATCAGGTCCCCATTCTGCTTTATTTTTTCAACATTTCTAGCTTCCTACAGAATGGTGAAGGAAAAAAGGGTACAGACAATTTGGGTGAATTCTAAAATGTCATTCGATATTACGTTTCAACTAAATCAGGTTTTACGTCCAACATCTTCTGTGTATTTTAATGTAACAATCCCTAACACTTACGTACTAATGAATACATTTGCTTTTAATTTTTTTTCCTCCTGAGCCATGAAAACTTTTCTTCCCTTCAACTTACAGTAGGTTATAAAAGTCTATCTTCACTGCCTGTACATACGTGGAAAAGTGCATCATGCTACTACCGACAGGCCCTGACCTTATCACCTTCTGCTGCTAATTACGCGTTGGTAGCTTTACGCGCACGCGCACCCGCACCCACCAACACCGAAAAACCGGTGTGGTTTATAAACCTTGTATGTAATAGGATGGGCTGTAGTCGAAAAAAAATTCCTCCATTTGGAAGGAGGTTATAGATTTATGCTGTATGGTCCTGTTATTAAGAACTCTCAATTTAACAGAATCGATCCCACGTTCATCTGAAAGAAGCGGAGGAAAACATGACGTCTCCCTCACTTTTTTCTCAAATAAAATACAAGTCTGCAGAGCAGCGTACGCAGCAAGGGTGAAGACGATGCGAAGCGCGTCCGAGGGTGCTGGGAAGGAAAGGAACAAAACTCCGCCAGGTAGGCCTGTTCTCACCCTCCAAGGAGCAGTCACTCACCACCCAAGTCGTAGCTGGGGGACAGACCCACCTGACAACAGCGCACGCCGCCCTCTCGTCCGCGTTCGGAAGCCTCGGACCCTCTCCTGAGCTCGGGGCGTGGAAGCATCAGACACTCCACGCGGGGAACAAGTGAACTCCGGCTGCACCGAGTTCGAACCGCCGCGGGAGCCGTTGGGGACGCGCCCCCCGCCCCGCGCAGGCTCTGCGTGAGGCGACGCAGAGGCGTGGGGCCTGTCGGGGATCGTGGTCTGCGAGCGCGTACAAGCCCGCTCGCCTGGAACTACATTTCCCATAATTACCGCTAAGACGCCCATTGGTGGGGGAGAAGCCATGGGAACCTGCCGCCCTGGTGTGAGGCGGAGCGCGCTCATTCCAGGCCTGAGGGGGCCGAGACCGAGAAGGGTGCGGAAAAGGCCTGCTGGCCCCGCCCCTCGGCCCCTACCCCGCGGAGGCCGGCGTTTCCCGCTCTGAGGGATCCTGTGCCGCCGCCGCCGCCGCGGCCGCCACCTGGTTTCTTCAGGCTCCAGGTTTCCCTGCCAACCACGAGGAGTCCAGGGAGGAAAAGCGGAGCCTAGGCGCCAATAACCCACACTTCCCGCGTCTCTTCCAGCCCGAGATCGCCCCGGCAGGGATGGGCGACAAGATCTGGCTGCCCTGCCCGGTGTTCCTCCTGGCCACTCTGTTCTCAGTGCTGCTGCCGGGGGCGGCCGGCTTCACGCCCTCCTTAGACAGCGACTTCACGTTTACCCTTCCGGCCGGCCAGAAGGAGTGTTTCTACCAGCCCATGCCCCTGAAGGCGTCGCTGGAGATTGAGTACCAAGTAAGTGCGGAGGGTGAAGCAGCCTCCTTCCTCTATCCCAGCTGCCCGCGTCTTCGCCTCTCACCCGCTTAGAAACTTCTTGTGGACCGCGAGGGTGGCGAGGAGACGAGGGCCGCCGCCGTAGCCGGCCCGTTCCGCGCAGGCGCGCGAGGCTCGGCTCGCCTGGGGCCGGGGACCCAGAAGTTAGGCGGGACCTGGAATTGACTACCCGCCCTCTCCCCTTTCCTCCCGTCGGAAAGAGGCCAGCACTGGTGATCTCGGTGGTTTTTCCTTTTGTTTCATAATTCGCCCATCGCCTTGCTAACCAGCACACGCTCTGATACTGGGAATTTCTCAATACAGGACTGGTAACACGTTCTCCTTCATCATTGGAGGAGATGATGCCACTTGTTTTGTTACCCCGACCACGCTCACCCAATTCCGGTATTATAAATCTTCACTCTCATCGCTTCATTTAAGGATTTTTTGAACTGTGAACTTGTGATTATCCCTAAATCCGATTTTGGAATATTTTGAAAGGAGCTCTTGATGTATTTAATGGGTACATTTCCTTCTCAGTTATATATTTTTAAACCAAGCAATATTTAATTGTATATTAAAACTTTATAACTTTTAGTTCATCATTATAAGCATTTCTCCCATATCATTGTTTTCTTTTTAGTATCTTCATAATATTATGTAGGGATTTGCCTTAATTTATATAGTCATTTTGGTAGAGGGTAATTTCTTAGAAGAAATCTTGTTAGTTCCACACAGCTAATTTTGATGCTTCTGGGTAGCACTGCAAAAAAAAAAAAAAAAAAAAAAAAAAATGCGTTGGTGTGGTTCACCTTTTAATTTTTCCCAGATTATTTAATTTATAATCATAATTTTTTAAGTTGATGCAAAGAATTATTTTCAACAGTTACTGTCGCCTATAGAGCAAAGTAAGTTATGTAGAATTTTCATCGGAAGGAACCTTAGAATTAAATTATTTCTAGATATTTAAGGAAAGCAATAGAGAGCGCAATATCTGAAGTCATATAGTGAGCAAAACTGAGGCTAGAACGCAACATTTATTGATCTCCAGTGTAGTTCAAAAGTTCATTTACCATGTGCAGGGGTGGAAGGGGGATGGGAGGAGTGTGGATGAGATGACCAACTATGACATGGACAAAAAAAGAGTCCGTTTTCAAGGATCTTATTATTTAAGGGATACTGGCTAATAAACAGCTAATTTCAATAAAGTATCGTTAAGTGCTGTCAGAGGACAACCACTTCTCTGGTGTTTCAGAAAAGGATTCCTGGAGAAAATAAATTTGAATCCTGAAAGATGCTTAAGTGAGACAAGAATGCAAAGAAGGCGGGGCATTTCAGGAAAAGGAACAAAACACGAATAGTTATAAAATGCATAGTGTGTTTTGTTGCTGGGCAGTATGTGGACACTACAAGTGCTTAGTTTTTATTAGACCTGAAGACTAAAGTCTAGGGTGCGAGTAGAAGTAAAATAGATTGGAGAGGTCAGGAGGCTGGATCATGGATCATGGATCATGAATCTTTAGGCTTGTGTGCCATGCTGAGTGGCTTTGCCCTTGTTCTGTACAAGGGCCATTGAAGATAGAAGCAGCATGGTAACAGAAATGTTTTCCAGATAGATCACTGGATACAGTGTGGGAAAAGGAGGGCAAAATTAGAGGCAAGGAAACCCAACTGGAGGTTAAGAAAACAATTTGTATTATTTGAAAATTCCTTAGTATTTATCCAGGTATTGGTATTAGGGAGGAAATGTATATGAACTACTGGCCTCTTATGATTATGATATAAAATCTGTAGAGATAAAATGCTTGGGTTGAAATCCTAACTCTGTCACTTACTACCTCTGTGATTTGAACAAGTTATTTAACCTCTCGCTTGTAAAATAGAAATAATAGTAATTACCTCACAGAGTTGATTTTAAGAAATGTGTTAATATGTGTTCATAGACCATCCCTGACACTAGTAAATAAGCAGTGAATGTTGGTGTTTCTACATTTACACTTCTAGAGTTATATAGCTGGCTTGGCTTAGCTTTATGCTCTCTGCATCTTTAGTCACTCTTAAAGGACTGTTCCCCCTGAAGTAATCCCCCTAAACAACTTAATTGTTTTGATTGAAGAAAGAGGTAAAATGATTTAATGTCTGTAGTCCTAGACAACATTGAGGGGTTTGTAGAGTAAGAGGTAATCTTCACCTTTTTGTTTGCATTTTCCAATTCCAGGATTAATTTTCCAATAACACCAGCTACTGCTTTTTGTCTTCATTTTTAAAATGTCAGGGAACAGACATTCCAGACATTGCCCTTGGGTCACTGTGACATACTGAAAAATTTTAACCATTTCTTACTTTCCAGCTTTAGGGGGACACTTTTAGAATAATTGACTAGCCCCACATTATATTAAAAGTTCTTGAAAATTTTAAATGTCAATACATATATTTTAGGAATAAACTAGATCGTTCAGTTAACTTTTTAAAAATCATTGCTAAGTGCTTAATTTGTTGGAGCACTATGCTAAGTGCTACGGATATAACGGTGAGTAAAAATATAGTCCATGTTCCCATACAATCTATTATGGAAAGAGTAATCAAACTGTTTCCAAATAAATGTAAAATTGTAACTCTAATTTAAGTGCTATGAAGGTAGGTATATACAGCTATGAGAAGATTTAATAGGAGGACTTAATTTCATCTGGGAATTGAGAGAAGACATTCCAGAAGTACAATTCAGATCTGTAGAAAAATCAGCCTTATTAGGCATAAGGGGGTGATTTAAATTTGCATTGAGGAAGAAAGAAGAAAGCCTTTGAGGAACTGAAAGACTGTTACAACAACAGTACAGACTAGGGAGAGTGGCACTCATCATCTTCTAGTGAAATCATCAGGAAGTTTAGTTTCAGATTATTGTGTTTTTTATTTTTATTTATTTATTTTTTTTTAAGATTTATTTATTTGAGAGAGAGAGAATGAGAGAGAACACATGAGAGGGGATAGGGTCAGAGGACAAAGCAGACTCCCTGCCGAGCAGGGAGCCCAATGTGGGACTCGATCCCGGGACTCCAGCATCATGACCTGAGCCGAAGGCAGTTGCTTAACCAACTGAGCCACCCAGGCGCCCATGGTGTTTTTTAAATAAATATTTTTATGCTTTAAAATTGTGTTTTATATATTTTTAGTTATCTTCTGTGTTCTTATCATTTTTAACAATTTCATTAAGCCTGACAGCCACTTCCAATAATATCTTTTAAATCTTTTACTGAAATCTTTGTTTAGTTTTGTTAGATCTCTTATTTTCTGATTTAATAGGTATCTTTTTTTGGCTTTTTTAGAGGATAACTTTGAGTAATTCTTTTAAAATGCTTTGAGTCCTGTGGCTCTTGATCTCGGGTTTGTGAGTTTGAGCCCCACGTTGGGTGTAGAGATGGCTAAATAAATAAATTTTTAAAAAATAAAATGCTTTGAGTCCTTGGACAAACTTTTTGCTTTCACTTTAGTAAATATAATTTTCTTTTACTTGGGATCATTGAAGACATGGCTGTATTTTTTTTTTGTATCTAGTATTGTATGTAAGAATTCTGATGCCAATCCCAATTCTTTTAAGTAGTAGTTCTCTACTACTTAACATTGGAAGTTTCTAGGTTGTTCTTTTTAAATCCTTTGGAAAGTCAGTAGGAATTTTTTTATCTTTTACATCTATTAGCCCCTCCCAGTCTCAAGATTTTTATCTTTTGAAGCAAGAATTTTTGTTCTATTTGATGATTTCTTCCCTTCATTTCTCTTGGTTTTCTTCTTTGAAATGCTTGTTAGATATTTGAAATCTTTAGCTCTGTCCTTCCCAAAGGGTCTTACCATTTTTCTCATACTTTTCATCTGTACTTTTTTCACCTTGTTCTGAGAATTCCTTGGTTATTTCCAGTTTGCTGATTTTTAGTCTCTATCCATATTCATTCTGCTGTCATTACATTTGTTAAGACTTTATTTTGGCAACATTTTTTATCTTTTTTATTTTTCATACCAGCAACCTCATTTTTATGGATTACACATTCTTGAATTTCTCTGAGGATATATACTTATGAAGAAACATTTTGAAGTCTGTTTATATTAACTATTTTTTCAGAATTTGATCCTTTCAGTAAAACCAGTAACATGAAAAAGAGGGCATTGATTTCAACAAATGTGTTTCTCTAGTCTGTTTCAGTGAGAATTTTGAGATTGATAGGTATTGTTAGCTAGATATATATATCCTTTGCTCAGTGGACTATCTTCCAGAAATTCCTTACTCTTCATGTCTGTTAACAGTCTTCCTAGATTTCCAGTGTTGTTATTTGTATCAATATATTTTCTTCATTTTTGGGGGGATTTGAAGATGAAAGAGAATTATATATATTTAGCCGGCTATTTGAAACTACTTTTGTTGATAAGTAAGTATAGCACAGGAACAGGTAATTTTTTGTATCATTCCATTAAAGCCACCAAGAAAAATAAAATGGAGTGTTAAGTAAGAAAAAGAGTAGTTATCAGAGGAAAACTGCTGAGTTCAAATTTTGACATTCATTGACTATATCTACCTGAGAAAAGTATTTCTCTGTGCCTCATTTTTTTTGTGGTTTTTGTTTGTTTGTTCTGTTAATTGGTTCTTCTATTTTACTGAGAACAGTAGTAAGACCTACTTCTTACAGTTGTTTTGAGGAAATTAGCCCAGAGAAAGCACTTAAAACAATGTGTGGCATACACTGTAATTGTTAGCTATTATCATCATCATTTTGGGATTGTAAAGGAACAGACTGTGTTCACTGGCAAGTAAAACAATAGCCTACTTGGCATATTTAGTTCATATTGGGGAATAATAAGTGTATGCACTGAAGAAGTCAATTGGAGTCAGATCATGGTAGTTTTGAGTTCTGGGTTAAGAAATAGCTAATTACTATTTCATTGAAGAGGAAACAAACTCAGAAAAGTTATATAGCATGTATTGCTATATTTTGCCTAAGTAAAAAGGTTTACCATTTGAACTCCCTTCTGTGTTTCCTTCCACTCTACAGGGCTTCTCAATCAAGGCATCATTTTAGGAAGATTATTTTAGTAATATTTATAAGGCCTAAAGTTAGGTGATGGCAACAGGAATTGGCAAGAAAGTTCCAAAATGAATAGAATTGAATTGGATGATCTTTGTGCTCCTTTCTAGCCCTTAAATGCATCTTGTTGACTTTCTTTACCTCTCTAGATTTAGAAAGAAATTCTTTTCATCATATGATCTACTTTATATATTTTTTATTTTCAGAATTTATAATGTGCTCTTTTCTTTTGTGCTTTTCTACAGGTTTTAGATGGAGCAGGATTAGATATTGATTTCCATCTTGCCTCTCCAGAAGGAAGAACCTTAGTTTTTGAACAAAGAAAATCAGATGGAGTTCACACGTAAGTGATCTCTTAGTTGAGTTCCTTGGGCTGAGTAATACCAATGGGCTATCTGCAGGGCAGGGAAATTTAGCACATTTGATACAAACATCAGTATTAAATGATTCCATTTGAACATTTTAAATAGTCCTAGATAGTGGTCTATCATAAACTAAAATGTCTTCCATTAACTTTTTTCTCTTTTTTTTTAATAGTTTTGTATTGATCCTAAATTTTTTCTTTGCTTTGGTTAAATAAGAGAGTATGCCCTAGGTATTGCATTCAGTCTGTTGTGGCATTTTAAACCTGTTTTTCTGACTAGCACAACCTTTCCATTTTAAGTTACTGTTCCAGGTACGTATCCTATAGTTTGAGCTGCTGGCTTTATCATCTTTGCCCACTATTTACTTTACTATCTTAAAAAAACAAGTACATCTTTGTGCGTATGTGTTGTGTGTGTATGCCTGTAAAAGTTGGGTTTTTTTTACTCAGACCTCATTCTTTTTAGATAATTAGAAGATGTGATAGTAAAAGATCTGCCCATAGGAAACCAGAAAGAAACTTGTTAGAAGTTTACAGTTTGACAAAAGGCTATATATGCTCCCTTAATTTCACTTCTTTTTCATATCTCAGTAGTGTGTTTCCCTATTCATTCTATCATTTTACTACAGCACTTTGTTTACTTATTGCATTAAAACTAAACTCGGAATTTACAGGTAGAAGAAAAGCAAATACAGTCTAATATTTGCCATAAACGAGGCTTTCCATTGTATATGCTTCAAATTAATCATTCCAACCCACTATGAGAGATTCTTTGATTCCCCAATTCCCATTTTACAGACAAGGAGGCTCAGAGAAGTTAAAATAAGTCTGCAGGGATATACATTTATTAAGAGGAGGAGGCAGGATGGATCAAAATTCTTGCTTTCTACCATACGATGCTTAGAACATCTCTGGCACATAGCACTATGTAAATACTAGTTATTATAGTTACTGGTCTTTGTTAACCAGCATACTTGGCATGTAATTGATAGTAAATACTAAACACATGTATGAATGAATGAGGGGGAAAATATCTCAACTATAATACTCTTTTCAGAGTGCTTTATTTTATTTTTATTTAATTTTTAAATTTTTTATATTTTAATTTTTAAAGTTTAAGTTTTTATTTAAAAATTTTTTTAATTTCTTATTTTTTATTTTATTAAAGTGCTTTTTAAAATGGCATTTTACCTATGCAGAGCTCAGAAAAAAACATTTGTATAAACTATTAATAAAATAGAGAAACAGTAATTTAAAAAGTCAGTTTCTATTGATATACTTGGAACTATGCTTTCTCTTTGATAGTTATATGAACAGGAACTAAAAATGTAGCTCATCTTTAAATTTCAGAATCTAGAAAATCTGTAGAATTTCTGTCATTTTTTCCTCCAATTTTCTCCTTTCCTTTAGAGATAAATTAAGATTAACTGTTGGGAGAAAAGGTATCTTATTGGTTTCTTGCATAGAATTACCTCTCATTAAACCAATGGGAAAAAAGAATGAGTTTATAAGAGTTCACATTTATTGAGTTCTTTTGATGTGCCAGGCTACTGTTCTAAGCACTTTGTGTTTATTAATTTTTTTTCTACTTTACCACAGTCCTATGAGGTACATGATATTATCATTTTATCAATAAAGAAATTGAGGCATAGAGCACTAACGTAAGTTAATGAAAGTTACACATCTAGTGAACAGCAGACCCAGGATTTAAAAGGAGGCTGTCCAACTTACTCTTAATCACTACACCAAATTTACAAATCTGCTTTCTAAAAAATGAGATTTAAGCAAAATTTTATCTTTAGCTATATTAACTTTTTAAAGGCAGGTTATAAAATATCTCTGTTATGGCACTGAAATAGTTTTTTTCTTCAATTGAATCTTTAAATACTGTCCTTTCAGAAGGCAGGGTTAGTAAAAATGTCTCCAAACAGAACTATAAACAGCTTAAGTAATACCTATTTGCTGGCACTTCAAGGAATGAGAAGTCTGTGTGTTTGTATTTTTTCTAGACAACTGAATTAACGTTACTGTAACTCACGCCAGAATTTATCCATTCTGGACTACTGTTGCTCTTTATTCTACTTGAAGGGAAAATTAACTCTGCAATTTTTATTTGGATAATATTTTGTATCATTTATAGTATTAAAGTTCCTTTCTACTAAAAGCAGTCAACAGATTTAGAGATTAGTATAGGAATGACTATAAAGTAGTAAAATATCTTTTTTTTTCTATACACATGCTGAAGCTCATCCATGTGAGTCAGTGCTTCTCAGACTTTTTTCATTTTTACTCTTGTCCCCATGCAACCTTTCTAGACTTTTCTGCCTTATCATCCCCCCATGAAATTTTAAAACCACAGTTTTTGTATTGTATGTAGATCTGTACATGTAAAAAGAGTAGGTACAAAGCTTCCCCTTTTTATCCAGTACAGGGTTAAGAATGGCTAAATAAAGTTGAGTTAAATAAAATTAAGACTAAACAAAATTAAGAGTTAAATTTAAAAGTGATTAATTGAACTTAACTTTACATAATAGTCATATCATTTTTTTTCCTTTTAAAATTGTTCCCCACTGTATTCGCCAGTATATTCTTCAAGCTTCCTCCAAAGGTTAAATACATCCTCAAGACAAAGATTTGTCATGACTGAGGAGATTACAAGGAATGCAGACAGGCTCTGAGCAGTACTATAGAAAAGAAAGATCAATTAACATGAGAGTCAGAAAACCAAGCTTCGTCTGTGCCTATGACAGGCTGTGTGATCATAGGCAAGTATTTTAACTTATGTGAACTTTATTTTACTTACCTTGAAAAAGTCAGTTATGCCTACTTCAAAATACGATTATAAGGATTAAAAGAATTAAAATATGTTAAAGTAGTGTGTAAATTATAAAGGGGTATATAAGTATTGGCTATATATTT
Source organism: Mirounga angustirostris (assembly GCF_029215605.1). Classification (NCBI taxonomy): domain Eukaryota; kingdom Metazoa; phylum Chordata; class Mammalia; order Carnivora; family Phocidae; genus Mirounga; species Mirounga angustirostris. The sequence continues at coordinate 112,881,745 of NW_026991712.1, forward strand.
ATGTTAAGATCTGATCAAATAGCTGAGTACTCTCTCTTATGCTTAAACTAAATAAATTGGATACAGGGGTGGAAAAGAAATGGCGATTGACTTAGAAGAATCACATGTTGTAGGCCAGTTATCTTGAATGTGAAGCTAATGAGACCAAGATACAAGTTTAACTTAGATGTGAGTGGCATTTATTCAGTAAAGCTAATGCCACTGAGTGTAAAGCTCGTTTGTTGTCCACTGATCCCGAATCTCTGTAAACCTGTGTTATAAAGATAGTCTTAACCTGTAGGAGGCCTGGAAGAAAACATTTAGAACAATCCATTACTGCTTTTGAAAACAAGTCACTTTAGAAAGTAATCTAAGTTAAAGGGGAGGTTTGTGGTTATATTTGCATATGAATTGAACTCATGATAAATTACTCTTAATATATAAATATTAAAGATCATTGTGTGGTATCATGTATCTGTGTTTTAGTGTTTTTAATCCTATCCTTTTCCAAAAATTAGGTCAAGATCTTTTACCGTATTTCCTGAGTAAATGCCAAGCACATCTAAGTTGCAACTACTTAAATATTTTACATACGTATTTCCAGGTTGCCTCTTTCCTAAGAAATTATAAATTATCTTTCAATACTAAGTACGTGTTTTTATCAGCAAACTATCCAATTACTATAAACCATGTTATTTCTTACCTATAGTTTTTCCTTTGATCCCAAATAGAGGTACAGATAACTGAAGACATGTACTTTTTTTTAATACAGGGTAGAGACTGAAGATGGTGACTACATGTTCTGCTTTGATAATACATTCAGCACCATTTCTGAGAAGGTGATTTTCTTTGAATTAATCCTGGATAATATGGGAGAACAGGAGCAAGAACAAGAGGACTGGAAGAAATATATTACTGGGACAGACATGTTGGACATGAAACTGGAAGACATCCTGGTCAGTATGGTCTTTTAATAAATAAAAATTATCCAAAGGCCTGTGTGATAGGCACTGAAATAATCATTTTCCCTGCATTATCTCATGTAATCTTTACTTAACTCTATGAGGATTATTTATCTCCATCTTTCCAATGAGGAAATTGTGGTTTAGGGGAGAGTAAGTAATGTTTGTCACATAACCAGAAACGGGGGGAACTAGAACTTGAACACAGGCTCTTCTTAACTATAAAACTCCCTTAGAATGTTCACAAATAAAGAAGGTAAAGATCTATAGCATACTTGCACATAGAAAAAAAGTGAGCAATTTGTAAACACTTAAGATGTTATAGGCATTTTTCTCACAGCATAATTTTTATAACATGAAATTTAATATTACTTAATTTGGGAACACTGTTTACATTACTTAGACCAGACCTAGCAGTTATCAGAAACTAGGACTACATTCAGGAGTGAAAACTTTTAGAATATGGCTTGTTTGAATTGCCTTATCATTTACATGCATAATGAAATGTGCATGTGTAAGAACCTATTTGTCCATAATAGTATTGGTGATGGGGGAAAAGCTCATTACCCTTCAGCCACAGGTAGATGTAATCAAATGACAGAATTTACTGAGTGGTATTTGTAAATAGCATATATAGCTGTATTATAGAAATTCCTGCAGGAGAAATAACATGGTCATTGCCAACTGAAACTGTGTAATCTCTAATAGTCTTATAACCTGAATTTTTTTTAATAATGTGGTATTTTGATCACTTGAGGTTTTTTAGGAAAGCAGCTGTCAAACAGCAGAAGAGACATACTATATGTAGATCGGTAAGCTTAAGAAGTCAGAAAATTAGACGATCATGTATTATCATGTGTGACTGCTTAGTGAATGAGCCCTCACAGCCTTGGTTTCCTCACCTGCAAAATGGGGATAATACCTCTAGAGTTGTTGTGAGGATGAAATAAGAAACATCATGTCTCTAAGTGCTTTAAACAGTGTGTGGCATAATAAATATTACTTTTCTTACCTTTTCCACTGGTGTTACTATGAATGCAAACTGAAAGGATTAAGTTTGATTGGTATGAATTTTTACCATGACAGTTTTTTATCTCCATAATTTCCTATGTATATATCTTTTAAGTTTCAATCATCTTAACTTATTCTTCCATTTTAAATTTATTTTGCCAATAAGACTAAAACACTAGTATTTATAAACCTTATTAGTACTTCACTGCATTCTCAAGAGATTGAATTCATTCACATGGTTCAACAAAATGACCAGTAAGTTCAGATTTAAATATGGCTTAAAATACTTATAAGCCCTTTTTAAAGGAAAATGTCTTCCAGGAGCTTTATTTCCCCCCAAATTTTGTATCCTAACAGCAAACTTTGATAAATAATTTTGTATTTGGCTATCATTGCTGTAATATTGAAAAGAACTATGCATGATTTTTTTTTTTTTAAAGATTTTATTTATTTATTTATTTGAGACAGAGAGAATGAGAGAGAGAGAGCACATGAGAGGGGGGAGGGTCAGAGGCATCCTGCCGAGCAGGGAGCCTGATGCGGGACTCGATCCAGAGACTCCAGGATCATGACCTGAGCCGAAGGCAGTCGCTTAACCAACTGAGCCACCCAGGCGCCCCTGCATGATCTTTTTTATTTGGGGATCTGAACTCCTTATTTTTCTAGAAAGTATTTGCATTACTAGGTTACTGTTGCTTTACAAATATGCCCAAATGATAAATATTACACTTTGTAGTTTTGTAGGTTTAGCAGAAAGTCTGAAATTTTAGTTTTTGCTTAAATAAGGATTTTAAGCAAGATGACTATGCAGGAAAATCTGTTTCTAGTATTTTCTTATTTTTGCCATAAGTACAACTGACCCCTGAACAAAGTGCAGTTGAACTCTGCAGGTCTACTTAATGCACAGATTTTTTTCAGTAAATATATTTTCTCTTACAATTTTCTTAGTAACATTTTTCATTTTGCTAGCTTATTTTATTGTAGGAATACAGTATATAATGTATGTAATATATGTAACAGAAAACAATGTTTTGACTGTTTATGTAAGGCTTCTGGTCAACAGTATACTATTAGTAAAGTTTCTCGGGAATCAAAGGTTTTATGTGGATTTTTAACTGTGCAGGGCGTTGGCCCCTCTAACCCCCATGTTGTTCAAGTGGTCGACGATGTACTTTTGACATCATTTCAAATCTCAACTTAATTTTAACTGATATTCATATAGCCCTCTTATAGTTTTCAAATCACCTCTCTCACCAGGACCCTGCTATAAAAACAGGTTTTTCAGAAGATGTACAACTTAAAGAGTGCATCTTGATAAGCTTGTTTTACAAATGTAATCTTGGAACATTTTTGTATTAAAAATAGATTATACTTTTGGATGTATAATATGCATATCAAAAATTGGAATATTTTCTAATTTCACTATTATTTTGAGATGAAAACATTGGGTGTTTTGCTAGACACTAAATTGGACAAGATTAACATTCAAAGAAAATATTATAAAGACAGTGCATTATATAAAGATAAATATCTAAAAGCTGTTAATGGTTTTTTTTTTTTCATCAGTTAGGTTTTTAAAAACCAGTCTTTTTCTTATGGTTGTGAGGGCTAAGAAATAGTGTATATAAAATTCCTGGCACTATGCACTGAAATATATTTTCACATTATTTATTTTCAATTTATATTAGCTTTGTTCCTCTGTTAAGTAACTATTTGTAAACAATAATTTAAATATATCAGGAGAACTATTACATAAACTTACAGATCTTTAGGTGATCCAAGTAGTACCTGTCCCTTAATTAAAATCGTGTTTGGATGTAAAACTAATATGAATGTTAGGGTATTGTGAATCACATGTTCAACTTAAAATTACTGAGCATTCTTTGATAGTAAAATTATTTTATTTATCTCCAGGAATCCATCAACAGTATCAAGGCCAGACTAAGCAAAAGTGGTCATATCCAGACTCTGCTTAGAGCATTTGAAGCTCGTGATCGAAACATACAAGAAAGCAACTTTGACAGAGTCAATTTCTGGTCTATGGTTAACTTAGTGGTAATGGTGGTAGTGTCAGCAATTCAAGTGTATATGCTAAAGAGTCTATTTGAAGATAAGAGGAAAAGTAGAACTTAAAACTTTAAACTAGAGTAATTAACATTGGGGGAAAAAAAAGACGGAAAAATGCAATACACGGTTATAATCAAGACCATTAATAGTCTTTTCAAAAAATGTTTTCAGGCATTACCACAAGTGTGAAACAAGTATAGTTATAAGGTGAAAGGAGTCTTCACTTTCGTCTGTGCAAGTAATCTTATTGCTTCAGTTGTACTTAAGTGTATAACAGAAATATTTCACAGAGTATAGGTATAATTGAATGAAGCCATATTAATCAGCATTTTCCTAAGTTTGAAAAAATCTTGCAGATGTCATAGGTGATTTAAATAAATGAACTTTGGGCCTAAATGCAACACCAAACATTGTTTTTAAAAGATTGTCTTACCTAGAAGTTTCTTTGTAAATGTGGCAATTACAAATTAGAAGTTTTCAGTATATTGAAGTTTCTTTGTAAATGTGGCGATTATATAATTTTTCAGTATAGTAAGTTATAAATCATCTGAGAATTACCTAATCATGGATTGGATATATCTTTAGAAGACAAAAACTCAACTTTTCTTTTTACATATATATCTCTCCTATAATGTAAATAGAAGCAAAGCTGTGAAAAACAGATTTGTGAGATTTTTATAACCAAATATATTTCAATTTAAAATATTAGCAAAAAGTATTAAATACTTAGCTTATATTCCCCAAAGGCCAACATTTTAATAATTCTTAAAAATGCTCAGTCATTATTAAAATTGGAACAAATTTTCTCTTTGAAATGAAATAGCTAAAGGCTGCTCACAGTCTCCATAAGGACACATTTGGTCTAGTCCTTAACTCAGAACTAGAATTTTGAAATTAAATGTGAGGAAAAATAATTTTATTTTTATATTACCTATCAGCAGTGTTGTTAGTTTTAACATGATTAATGACTTGGATAATACATTATTAACAGCAGTTGTGAAGGAAATACTGCTTAAAAATCTGGGCCTTACATAAATAAGTATCTCCTTTTCGGAGTTCTCAAAATCAACAACAACAATCAATAAAGAAGAATTTAGGTAAGCTTGAGAACATCTGATCAAAATTAAGGTCACTTAAATAAACTCTAAGTATCTGGAATCTGATTGGTTCATCATAATGACCCAATCCTAATACCAATCATGAAACTAAATTCCAGATAACTGAAGAAACTATACTTGGCTAGGGTTTTATTTTTTACAGTTGTTTTATTCTGTTTTTAATTGTCTTAAGTATTCAGGTACATTTTATGAAACAAACTACTGTAAGGTTTAGCACTGGGTACATACATTACAATTGTTAAAACTTTCACTAAATGACCTTTCTGATCACTTTATTTATTGACATTCAAGTAAGGATTTGAAAGCCCACAGAATCCCAAATGTAAAGTCGGTATGTGAATAACTCTATGTAAAGTCTCTGCCATCCTTGCTTATTGCGATCTGGGGAGTATTAAATACTGGTAATTTAGCTACATCATGAATTAAATAGAATTTTTAGGTTATACCCATTTGTAATATTAAGACAAATATGAGAAATCAACTTAAAAATTTGAGTATAGAACCTGTCTGTACATTAGTACTGCTGGAATTCTTAATAAGCAATGATATTGAGAGAATGGTTTCATTTACTAATTTACAGTCAGAGTGGTACAAAAAGAGATTTATTTCCCTCCTTATGCCCTTGGGAGAACAAAAAGATTAGCTATCCCTATATGAAACTTTTAAAAAATGAGGTAAATGCCATATATAATTACCTTAACTGGCCAAGAAAATGTTTTAAGTGTCCAGGAGTAGTGCCTACAATACATGCAAAACAAGGGCCAACAATCACCTATGAAGAGACCTCCCTTTCCCCCCTTCTGTTAAACTCATAATGAGAAGCAACCTTACCATACTAAAACTAGCAAAACAGTACAGATATAAACTACTGCATCTTTTCTATAAAACTGTGATCAAGAACTCTACCTCTGGCTGGTTACTGTACTATACTCTGATTCCTTACCTAACAATGAACTTGTTACATTATCTACAGATGATTTGCGCCACCGATTTTAAACCTATGATTCAGTAACGTCTTATAATGGCCTTATCTGGAAAAAAGGAATTTAGGAATACTGAGGACATAATTTTATTTTTATAGGCACAAAATGAAGAGTGGGATTAAGAAGGATGTTACTTGTATTAACCAAAAAAAGTATAATTAGCAAAGAACTAAATTCTTTAATATTTCTATAGGCATATAGTTTATCTGCCTGATGGTTTTTTAAATGTCAGTATTCAATTTTGAAATTAAAATTACGCTAAGATTAAGCAACTTACCATTTAATGACTGATTTTGTCTTCAGTTTTTAGTTATATAAACTCTTAAATTACAATATTTAAGGCCTAGAGTTTTACTCTTATTTGCATTTGGGTCATTAATGATGTGCTGTTCTTTCATGTGAATGTCAAGGTATAGAAGGTAAGTGAATGTCAAGGTATAGAAGGCAATTAAGTGGTTGAAATAGCATGGAAATAAATTACAAATTCAGATGTAATTTTATGTTGTGTTTTTATCCTTAAATATTGTTATTGTCTTAAAATTAACAAAAAATGAGTACCTATAATTGTAAGCCTCCCCAAGTAATTCTTTATCTTAAATTTAAAAAAAAAATGATTCAGCATGTAATAACTTTTCATCTTAATACGCAGTGTTGCTCAAATTTCTTTAGAGTTGTGAATAGCCATATTAAATGAGCAATGAATACTGTTCTGAATATATATAATAAAAATTACAATCAAAGAAAATCTTACTGATCTACCAGTTATTGTAAATGCTGTCTAATCCTTAAAACCTTCACTGATCTCATCTTAGCCAGGTGTGCTCTCCCATTTGAAAACCCATAGTTCTTTGTACTTCTGATTGTGTATCATTCTACCTTGCATTGGAGTTCTGTTTACATGTGTTCTTATTCATCTGTTGCCCAAATATGCATTGTAACTATAAGGTGCTCAAAATACAGAAGCAGGGGGGAAAAAGGCAAAGATCACCTCCAAAAGTTTGGAATGCTAAATAAGCCCTCAAAGAGCTTGTTCCACTCCTCTAACCCCACACCATAAATTGTTTAGTCTCTAATATGGCTCTAGAATCTTAATTTTTAACCAACACAACTTGGGATTCTGGTGTCTATTATCTTTGGACCATCTGCTAACTGGGTAATACTGGGAAATCAAAATTCCTTTGAGCCTATTGTGTGTAGAAACATTTTAGATAGCATCTTAAAACTTGGTTAAAATCACATATAAGAGAGTCCAGTGCTTGGTGGAAGTTGGTTATTGGTCATTTCCTTCATACCATCCAGACAAGACACTCTTCCCCTACAAGCTGATAGAATTCCTTAGGCACCTTTCTGCTTCTGCACTCCCATCACCTTTAGGTGTCTGAGTTTCTGGAAGGTTTGTGTCATTAAAAACTAGAGCTACGCTACACTTAATGTCTCTCTGGAAAAGGGGCACAGAATAAAGAATCCAGACCATCATTTTATGATGTTACATGAAAAGAGGGCACATTGAGGTGGGACTCTGGATCCCTGTATCTGAAAGAAAAAGGCGAGAAAATGCCAAGCAGGGAAAAATGTGGAGGTCTTCAATGACCGTGAGTCAACAGCAAAATGAACAGAGAATCAGTATCCATCACTGAAATGAACTCCTTTCTATATTAAGAGACTACTCCCCAGTCCTGGAAGTTTTCAAGTGGCAGTAATGATCACATGTCAAAGGGTTTATTTTTACATTGGATATCAAGTGGGAGGAGGGACTAAAAAACATAACCTTTCTACCCTTACTTAAATTCTAAAAGGACTAGTAACGCTATTTGTAGGAGAAAGCTGAAAGAAAAGGCGACAGCTTAAAAAGACACATTTCAGGGTTCCATTTTGCTGGATTCTTGCTTGATATTCAAAACGAAATTGGAAACAAAAAAACCACAATACCATTGACAATCACTCCAACGGAAATGATAGTTAGGTGTAAATCTAAAAAAACATGAATAGACCTGTATGCTGAAAATCACCAAAGTTGGTGAAAGATTAAATGCCCAAGTAAGTACAGAAATGTACCACGTGCCATGGATTGGAAGGTCAATTCTTCCAAATCTATAAATTTAGCATAATTCCCATCAAAATCCAGCAAGATTTTTTTAAAGCTTTTTTTTTTTTTTTTAAGATTTTATTTATTTATTTGAAAGAGAGAGACACAGCAAGAGAGGGAACACAAGCAGGGGGAGTGGGAGAGGGAGGAGCAGGCTTCCCGCAGAGCAGGGAGCCCAATGCGGGGCTCAATCCCGGGACCCTGGGACCATGACCTGAGCCAAAAGCAAACGCTTAATGACTGAGCCACCCAGGCGCCTCCAGCAAGACTTTTTTTTAAGATTTATTTATTTTTAAAGAGCAAGTGCAGGGGCAGAAGGAGAGGGAGAGAATCCCAAGCAGACTCCCCACTGAGCACAGAGACTGCTGCAGGGCTTGATCTCACAACCCTGAGATCATGACCTGAGTCAAAATCGAGTGGGACGCTTAACTGACTGAGCTACCCAGGGACCCCCAGCAAAATTTTCTTGTAGACCAATACAAGCTTACTCTAAAATGTATATGGAAAGGCAAAACACTAAGAACAGGACAAAAGGACTAAGACAATTCTTAAAAAGAATAAAATTTACAGTAATCAACACTGTGATACTGGTGGAGGGACATATAATGGAACAGGGATTCCAGAAATACACCAAACAAATCCAACCGATTTTTGACAAAGGTGCAAAAGCAATACAGAAAAGATAGCCTTTTAGGGGCACCTGGGTGGTAAAGTCGGTTAAAGCTCTGCCTTCGGCTCAGGTCATGATCTCCGGGGTCCTGGGCTTGAGCCCCGCACCGGGCTCCCTGCTCAGTGGGGAGTCTGCTTCTCCCTCTCTTTTTCTCTCTCCCTCTGCCCCTCCCCACTGCTCATTCTCTCTAATAAATAAAATCTTAAAAAAAAAAAAAGGCAGCCTTTTAAATAGTGCTATGGCAATTCGAATAAACAGGTAAAAACATGAATTTAAATGTAAGAAAACTGCAAAGCTTTTCAAAAAAATTAAAAAATCTTCAGGACCTAGAAGTGCTAGGGCTAGACTAAATTTTCACACTTGACAGTAAATGCATGATGCATAAAAAGAAAAACTGATAAACTAGAACTCATCACAAGTAAAAACTTTTGCACCACCAAAGACCCTGTTATGGGGTTGGAAAAAGCAAGCTACAGAAAAGGAGAAAATATATGCGAACTACCTATCCGAAAAAAGGACTAGATTATACTGTTGACCATGTACAGCTCAAACTCGTGTTGTTCACAGGTGAACTGCATAAAGAATTCTCAAAGCTCAAAGTAAAAAAACAGATCAGTTATAAAATGGGTAAAAAACATGAAATACGTGGAGCATGTGAAAAGATGTTCAACATCATTAGCTATTAGGGAAATTCAAGTTAAAACCAATGAAGGTGTACCTGGGTGGCTCATTCAGTTAACCGTCTGCCTTCGGCTCAGGTCATGATCCCAGGGGCCTGGGATCTAGTCCCCCATCGGGCTCCCTGCTCAGCGGGGAGGAGCCTGCTTCTCCTTCTGCCCTTCACCCCACTTGTGCACATGCTCACAAATGCTTGCTCACACTAATAAAATCTTTTTTTAAAAAATAAAACCATAATGAAGTATCACTACCCAAATGGCTAAAATAAAAGTTACCAACAGCTGAAACTAAGGTAACATTTTACATTAGCTAAAATTTTTTAAAAGTCACCTAATGCTGGCAAGGATGCAAGAAAAATTAGATCACTCATGCATTGTTGGTGGGATATAAAGTGGTAGTCACTGGAAAATATATTAGCAGTTTCTTATAAAATTAAACATGCACTTACCATGCAACCCAGCATTTATACTCTTGGACACTTACTCTGAGAAATAAAAGTGTGCACATAAAAAGCTATACACAAGTTACATATAGCAGCTTCATATTTAACAGCCTCAGACTAGAAACAACCCACATGCCCTTCAAAGAGTCAATGGGTAGGGGGCGCTTGGGTGGCTCAGTCAGTTAAACATCTGACTCTTGATTTTGGCTCAGGTCATGATCTCAGGGTTCTGAGATGGAGCCCCACGTCAGGCTCACACACTGGGCATGGAGTGTGATTAAGATTTTCTTTGCCCTGCCCCCCCTTAAAAAAAAAAAAACAGTGAATGGTTAAATTCTCATACATCCTTACCATGTAATACTATGCAGCAATAAAGGAACTATGGATACATGTAATAATTTGAATGAACCCCAAGGGAATTTTTAGTGGGGGGAGGGGGATCTTAAAAGGTTACATACTGTATGATTCTTTTTATGTAATATTCTTAAAATAACAAAATTAGATGGAAAAGAGATTAGTGATTGCCAGGTGTTAGGAATGGAGGGAAGAAAGGGAAAGTGGCTATAAAGGCAGCCTTGTAATGAAACAATTCTGTAACTTGATTGTGGTAATTGCACAAATCTATGTATAAAATTACATGTAACTATATAAACACACAAATAAATGTTTGTAAAATTGGTGAAATCTGAATAAACTCTGGATTGTACCAACATCAATTTTCTGGATTTGATATTGTACTATATGCAAGATGTTACCATTGAAGGAAACAGTACACAGGGACTCCCTGTGTGTCTGTTTATGTGTGTGTATATTTTGCAACTTGTGAATATATATTCCAAATAAAACTTTAAAACAAAATGGTACAGATGGATATACCCGAAACAGACATTATTAGTGTATTGTTATATATATGTACATATTTCTGAATGAAGACAGGAACGAGTGATATAATTTAATTCCTTTTAAAAAAAATTCTCAGTTAAAAACAGATTGTTGTTTTAGGTGTTACCTCAATCCTTAAGAATTATTAGTAGAAAGGGGAAACTCTATTTCAGGGAACTTAAGGAATCGAACTTGATTGTTTTTACATGAAATATGAAAGAAAAGTCAACCTTTTTCTTTTGGAATTCTATATTCTAAAATATGTGTCCAGAGGTTATACTACAATGAAGTGGTGATCAGAACACCACCTTGGGAAAGCCACATCTATTTGCAATGTTGCAGGATCAGCATTCAGTGAATCTCAACAGAGGAGCGAGCTATCCTTTACTTTTTCAAATGCTGACTTTTCAGTGGACAATCCGGGTATACAGGTATATAATGAAAATCTTGAACAGAGAATGATTGCTTCCTTCACCCATGAAAGTAACAAAGTCTTTTTGCTGTAAAGGATCTTAGAATTAAGGTATATGGCAGATATGATTGAGAAGCAACTTATTAAATATAATACAAGCTACTGCAAATTCTTAAATGCCAAAAGGACATAAATTTAAAAACATATGCTAGCAATTACTACTCCACTATCCCTTATACATACAGCAAAGAAGAAAAGGATGAACAAAGACCAGTTTGTTTAGACAGGGAAACAGGGAAAGATTAGAAAACATTAGCAAATGGCCCATATATTATCAGAGTATTTCCTTTTTGGCACCCAAGGGAAGTTCAGGATGCAATACTTTTATATCCTCAAAGCATCTAATACAAGTTGCAATTATCACAATATTCTAGGGCAAGGTTTAATATTTTAGAATAAGAAAAATTTGAGCATTACTATGTCTAGTACTTTGAACACAAAAGCAAAGAATCTGCCCCTCAAGCGGTGACAGAAACTGGGGAGAAAGACTAGTATTCAGGACTCACCAATTCCTCATTTTTCTAAGTCAGCTTTGTCATTCATTGCTCCAAGAATTTAGCCAGATCCCTCAAACTTAGGTTGTATCCTTCTTATGTGCTCTCTCTACACTTCTGTTTCAAAGCACTGACCACAATATATCATAATTAATGTATACAAACCCTCTACTAGACTCTAATCTCTGAAGGCAGAGAGAATGTCTATTCTATCCACTACACCCAGCCCAAGGCCTAAAACACAGTATTTGTTAATGCAAAGATGAGGCCGTTTATTAAGTGAAATGTGAAGTTTCAAAACATAACCTTTTAGTAAAAATAAATAAGTCTACAAGTTTAAGGCTATATTTATATACCATTATCTCTGGACTGTAGAATGAAAGATTTTCAGAGTTTTGTGTTGTACGAATTTACTTTTATATCATAGTTAGAAAAGAGTAAAGCTTTTCCTTTTAAGGAAAAAAACTGATAGAAGATTTCCTCCCTTGTTTTTCTCATCTACCACATCCAATGCCCTTTTCTTCTAAACCACAGCTTCATTCTCTTAGGACTACTTCATTAATTCTCCCTTTTGGTGCCAGCTGAGAAACAATTTGGGGTTAAGCAGAAAAGCAATACGTTAGAAACATTAGCATTATTTCCTCCAAGTCAGGCTTAGCTATGGAAAAGGAGTACTCTTCACCCCAAGTGAGAATAATTTCTATAACAGGAAAATCCAGAATCGGAAACTACTCCAGGTTACGTATAAAAGGGATGAATTACTTGTTAATTGTAATATTTAGTTAATTTTTAAGGTTCCCTATTACCGGGCTATGGCAACATGCTTGTCATTTTCTAAACCTAAATTTATACTTCTCAATACCAAAGAAAAAATAGTGTAATTTTTCAATGAGGTCAGATTCAGTAATTACTTGAAATATTTTAATGCTGCTTTTTAGTGTTAGCCAAGAAAACCACCTGACACTTTACTATCACTATGAATATCTTATTAATATTTTAAGTATTATCATTAATTTTTCTTTCCAGTACACTCTTTTCCTCATTCATTTAAAAAATCAAACTATTTGCACATTATTTTCAATATTCTTTTCAGAAATTATTTCCAATTACGATTTTTATTACAACCTTTTTATGCAACACCACTTTAGAGCACAAAACGGGCTTCCAAATCCACAAGTGTCCACCTAAAAAGCCCCACAAAGTATTCTCTTGGAAAGACCCCCAAGTGCTTTTGCTTCAGAATAAATCACAAGTTTCCCACGATATATACAGGTTATTACTTGCTTTTGTTCAGCTAACACCATAAATCTGCTCTAAACTAATTATTTCTCTATGATAATACCTAAGACAGAAAACTCTCATATTTTTATTGAAAATTTTCTACACACCTGCCACAGTACCACCATAAAGGAACTTACTCAAGTTTTAGGTCTTTGCTTAATGAATGGTAATGAACAAATTTTTAATAATAAAGAACATAAGCTTCTGGGAAATGCCCAGTAACATGGTCCTAACCCCACCTACTTCTTTACTTCTTCCATTACTTTCAAGCATGAACTTTTTATTCCAACCAAGCCTATCTTCCTTCTTTGCTGTTAAGTAGGCCTGCTCCTCTCTGTTCCATTTAATATCACTAGGCTTTTCAGGTTCTCAAAACTTAAAAAGACCCCTTAGCTGCTCAGTCATCAAGTACTGTCAGCTCAGCTCCCTAATCACTCTCATATTTCTAGCATTCCCACTGCTTCTACTACCTCAAATTCACCTCCATGTAAATCTAGGTTTGGCATTCACACCATTTTCCTCTAAGTGATCCTACATACCAGTGCCAAAGTAATCTCAAAACATACTATTGCGTGGCAGTCCCATCACAGCAGGCCCATCAGAATCCTCATCTTTTCCAGCCTCACCCACATCAGATCACAACCCTTTTGTGTATGCTTCATGACCTCGCTTCTTCCTCCTGCACTCTGTAATGCCCTATTGTGCTCCCTTTTCTACAGGTTCAGATCATTCTTGTCCCAGTTTAAACTCCTTCATTAAGTCTTCCCTAGTAATTCCTTTCTCTCAAATGTCCTCCACAGCCAGGCCCCAGGAAAAAACCTCTCCCTTCTCAAATCCTCTTGCCACTCTGACCCCTTTCAATAGCTGAACATACACATTCCTATCTTCCCAGGAAAGAGAACACTAAGGGATGAAGGTAACTCTATTTCACATTTTCCTCCCAGTAGTCTCTTGAAATACAACAGACACCAAAATACCAAGTGAGATGGTTCAGTCTCAACTCCAGGCCTATTCTTACTCTGCTCCTTCATTTTGAACTGCTGAGATTTTCTCTCCCTTAGCCTGTATATTTAAGCTAACCCACTCCTCAAGGTACAACCTAACAAATATTGCAGTCCAACACAATCTCATTTCTCTAGTGATATATATAGCACCTATCTGGATACTTGTAGTCATCTTTTCCAATGTTGTTTCTCATGTTTATGACCTACCTCCCCAAACTGTGCCATTCTCTATACCTCTTAAAACCCCCTTAACCAACATCCATCTCTGAACTTATTTATACTGTTTCTTATCCTATCCTATTTTTGCCAGTCAAAAGCTGACCCTCCTTCAAAGCCAAATCCAAATAATAAGTCAGTAAGTCTTTCTCTAATGTCTCTCCAGGTTCCTATGGAACTCTGACAAATATTCCATAGTACTTACCACATTTCACCTTAAATTTAGCTGTATTTATGTCTCTGCCCTTCATAACTTAAGAATTCAGACCAAGGCTCCTAGTATTTCATCTTTCTTCACAGCAACTTGTAGGTATTCCAAGAATGAGTGTTGCATTTGAATAAACAATAGCACAAAATGGTTTGCAACACCATTTTAAGGAACTGAAACATACAAAAAAAAAAAAATCCTGTAATAATACTGAAGTGGGTTGAACTGTATCTCCCCCCTCCCCAACCAATGTCCAAGTCCTAACTAAAGTACCTGTGAATGGACCTTATTTAGAAATAGGGTCTTTGCACATGTAATTAAGTTAAAGATCTGGAGATGATATCATCCTGGCTTTAGGGTGGGCCCTTAATTCAATAACTGCCACCTTTATGAAGAGAGATTTGACAGAGGATAAAGCTATAAAATTGGAGGCAGGAAATGGAGTGATGTATCTACAGCTTAGGATTGCTGGCTATTACCCAGAAGGAATCAACCTTGCCACTACCTTGATTTCAGACTTCTAGCCTCAAGAACTGTGAGAGATAAATTGCTGTTGTTTTATGCTACCAAGTTTGTGGTAAATTGTTAAGGCAGCCCTAGGAAACTAATACAAACACCTCAGTAGAATAGCAGTTGAAACATCCAGAAAAATAAACTTTGTTTTTATTTTCAAAGAACAATAATGAAGTTCTTAGGAAATAGATTTGAGTTTTATTTTACTAAAACTATATTTTACCTAAATTTATGAAATGAATTTTATTTGTAAATAAGCAGTGGCTTATCTTAAACTGAGTTCAGTGCAACTTCTCAATTTAAAATGTCCTGTGTTAAGGATACAATTTTAAAAGATGTAAAACCAAAGTATATTCTCATATACGCTGTAATTAAAAAAAAAAAATCATGCTATTATCTAAAGCAAATAATCATGATGAATAGATGAAGTTCTATTTTATCATGGTCTTTTCACTGCAATATAAATCTTAATGTTCTTAATAGTGAAGGTTTACATTTTCAACCTAACTTGGTATTAGGTATGGATCAATATTCTGTTATTCTCTATTAAAAAAATTTAACCCAGCACTCCCCTTTTAACTCTGCCATGTTTCTAAGTTATCCTACTTTTACTTTTTTAAGTAGTGTGCTTAAGGAACACAAAATTAATTTCAGTGAGCCTAAACCAAATATAAAGCCCTCAGATTCCAAATATATGTATGACTGTATTTTGCTAATTTTGCTTATCTAAGACACTGGCATCTTCCATTAGCAGATAAAATCTATTATAATAACATGGCTGACAGCATATATATTTTGTGTAGGAACGGCCCCCAAATAAATGTAAATTGTATTTTAAAGAGCACGAGCCTTTATATTAAGTACTACCTTCTAAGTACAAACTTAGTTTTAAAATATTTTCAGGGACGCCTGGGTGGCTCAGTCAGTTAAGCATCTGCCTTTGGCTCAGGTCATGATCCCAGGGTCCTGGGATCGAGTACCACATCGGGTTCCTTGCTCAGGGCAGAGTCTGCTTGTCCCTCTGCCTCTGCCTGCTGCTCCCCCTGCTTGTGCTCAACTCGCTCTCTCTCTGACAAGTAAATAAAATCTTTAAAAAAGAAAAATTTTAAAAAAAGTATTTTCAAACTTTTGAAAATCATTTCAAAAATATTTTTTTAAAAAATCAAGAGTTTAGTCCCACCGAAACATTTTAAATTATACCTTCCACATAAAAAAAGTAACAAGCATGGGTAACTTAAAATTTTACATTTTCCTGATTTTAGCCAAGTTCATAAAACAAACCAAATTTAGTCTTTCTGCCCACAGGTCCTGTCCCCATGCTTTAATAAAACCACCTTTTTGCACCAAAACCAAACAAACAAAAAATAAATTTAGTTGACAAACATTAGTTTACATGATTTTGCTAAAACACCTATTTTCTTAGAAATTACGATCCTCTGACCCTTGACATTTTAATTGCAGTCAACTTCAGCACTTGAAACACCAAAAAGTTAAATTACTAGTATCAATTCCTGCACTCATTTAACCTATAAAGTTATGGAAATTAGTAGTTAATTATTGCTCTGATTGAAATACCATCTCTTCTCTGTTCCTTTAAGCTACTTTATGACCATTATGTATGTGCATGTAATAAAGCCATGTCAATTTGCCATCCTTATATGACAAGTCCACACTAGACAAGACACTATTTTCTCTTTTCCATAATACAGAGAGGGCATAAGCCATTGAATCTAATACCTCTTGGAAAAGAAAAGCCACCTGGCTCAACTATAAGCCACGGAGGCAGTTTTGGTTCCGACGTTCCTGTTTATCACCAAATCTCTTCCAGAATCCAAGAGCAGATTTATAACTGGTCCAATGATATTGCAATTTTGCTTTTATCTTACTCCACTTACGAGTTAATAGAAAACAATGGTGCTGTTTTCCAAGAAGTTATCTTAAGGCACAAAATAACCTACATTACAGTCTTAACTTACTCCGCTGTCAGATTTCTAAAAATCTCAACCACTTACACATTATAAAATAGGAAGCAAGAAAAACAAAATGAGAGATTATTTTAAGTAATGAATATTTAAAAAGCCAGCTACTTTTTCAAAGGAAATCACTCTTGAAAACCCACTCAAGAATCTAAAACAAAAAAATCAGAAGTTGGGTAAAATGAAGTTTAAAATTTTATTTATGTGGTTATCTCTTTGTCCCAGAAAACCTTGCTTAATTTTTTTCCATTCTACAGCAAATTAATGTTTAGAAGCTAGGTGGGAGAAAGGAAAGGGAGAAAGCCACTCAATGCACTGTAAATAAATGTGGTTTATTAACATAGGCACTGCCACAGAAGATATAGTAAAGCAGACAAGAATAATATAAAAGCACCACCTAGCCTAAGTCATTAAGAGTAATGACTGATCTGGGGCGCCTGGGTGGCTCAGTCATTAAGCATCTGCCTTCCGCTCAGGTCATGATTCCAGGGTCCTGGGATTGAGTCCCGCATCGGGCTCCCTGCTCTGCGGGGAGCCTGCTTCTTCCTCTCCCACTCCCCCTGCTTGTGTTCCCTCTCTAGCTGTGTCTCTCTCTGTCAAATAAATAAATAAAATCTTAAAAAAAAAAAAGAGTAATGACTGATGCCCCTACCCACATCTAGACCCCTGAGAGTACCACCATATTACAGCAACATAAAATAAATGTTCACAATCTCTCAGTAATTAGGAGAAGGTTAACATGCTAAAGATAGTGTTTTAAAAACATGAAGTACTTAATACATTCTAGAAAAATCTTCTAATAAAGTGGCATTTTAAATACTTCTGGTCTCATTTAATGGCTTAAAAGTTGCTTAAAGGAGGCGCCTGGGTGGCTCAGTCATTAAAGCATCTGCCTTTGGCTCAGGTCATGATCCCAGGGTCCTGGGATCCAGCAGTCTCTCCCTGCCTCTCCCCCTGCTTGTGCTCTCACTCTCTCTCTCTGTCAAATAAATAAATATCTTAAAAGAAAAAAAGTTGCTTAAAGAACAAATTATAGTTTATTAAGAGGTATTAAGAACGAGTTTCTGATGACAAAATTCTTCACTGGAAACTTTACATCCAAAGATAAAAATAACATAAAAAGTAAAAAATAACATAAAAAGTCTAAAATACCAGGTTATGCAAAATTATAATACAAAGTAAAAAACAGACCTGTTACAGATCCGCTCTTGGATTCTGGAAGAGATTTGGTAATAAAAGAATACAGGAACCAAACTGTGCCTCTACAAATCTTAGATGAGCTAATAGGCTTTCTTTTCCAAAACCCTCTCCAATATGCTTCATCCTCAAGGAAAAGTTTAACTTCACAGATATCTAAGCAAGCTTTATATATTTTGCAAAGGGGACCCAAATTCTCATTTGTTTGTTTTTAAGATTCTAATTTATTTGAGAGTGAGCAAGTGAGCACAGATGGGGGGCCGCAGAGGGAGAAAGAATCTCAAGCAGACTCCACGCTCAGTGCAGAGCCTGACACGGCTCGATCTCAAGCTTGATGTCACAACCCTGAGATCCCAAATGAGCTGAAATTGACTCAGATGCTTAACCGACTGAGCCACCTGGGTGCCCCAGAAAATCTTGTTTTTGTCTCAAATTCTGTATAGGTAAAATTCCCTTACATTCCACTAATAGTACTAAAGATAAAATATGTAAGGGGTCAATTAACGGCCAAAACAATACTAATCATAATCCTTCACTAAGCATATATTATTTATACTAGATGCTATTAACATTTAACTTAAATTTACAACCTCATTTTGAGTATTTAATTTAATGTAATTTATTTACTTATATAAATTGTTATGTATCTAAAATTACATATGCCAATTATTAATTTATAGAAACACTATAATAGTAATTAAGACTTCCAAACATTTGAAAAACTTGATTTTTTAAAAGAACTGTTTTTGGTAAGCTTACTTTTAACTTCTGCTTGATATGAAAAAGTTACTTAAAAAAAAAACTTTCAGGGGAACCTGGGTGGGTCAGTTAGTTAAGCGTCTGCCTTCGGCTCAGGACATGTTCCCAGGGTCGTGGGATTGAACCCCACGTCGGGCTCCCTGCTCAGCAAGGAATCTGCTTCTCCCTCTCCCTCTGCCCCTCTCCCCAACCCCTTGTGCCCACTCGCTCTCTCTCACTCTTTCTCTCAAGTAAATAAATAAAAAATCTTAAAAATAAAATAAAATAAACCTTTCAACTAGCTGCTAGATACTCAGATAATACCAACATTTTTTTTCAGCACTTGACATAATTAATGATGGGTTGAATAAACTTGGTAGAACTCAATAACAAATGTAAGCTACTTTTATTTAATTCCCAAGCCTAGGCCACACACAAAAGCACTAAGGATCAAACATAAACATCCACAAGGGAGACAGCAGAAGCTCATAGGCATGTGCAGACTATCTCTCACACTATGACTTTAAGATTGAACAGAGCCCTCCAAATTTTAAAACCATTATCTACCATAGTTTTGTAGCACCAATCTTGCATATTTTTTGTTCCATGAACTCAGTGTCAGTGCTACTCCTGTGATATTCAAGAAAACTCAATGAAAGTAATTAAATACTAAGGAATAAGATTTTTGTTGGATAGAGTTGAGCTCTGGAGGGCCACAAACCATTATCTAAGACTTTTTCTGCCTTCTGGCCCCCATGAACCAATCTGTGCCTGTTTTGAGACTGTATCACCCTTACTGTGAAAGCATGAAAGAAAAAGAGAGAAAAGACTGAATACTTTTTGGTAAATACAAGGAACAAAAATTAGACTAATGATTTTGAACAAGATATATTTTTGTTTTGTTTTATCCAATAAGTACATTTTATCATCTATGGAAGTTTTGTTCATTTGTTTGTTTGCTTAAATCCAGTGGAATTTTCTTGAACGAGATATCACATTCCTTGAAGATGTTGCAAAAGTGAGGAGTTACTATTACTAAGCATACAGTTTCAATACTCATCATCTCTAAGAAAGAGAAAATGCAAGGGGAGGAAGCAAAGAGGGATTTTGCTGGGTAAGAAGGGAAGGGGAGAAAAATAGAGTGAGCTAGTTTATTTGCAGTCTTATTCTAATTTTAAACATAAAGACAGTATAATATTTTGATCTAGCTATTGCTCCAAGACATCCTGATATAACTTAAAAATTACAAATATTGTACTTAATCCCATTCTATTTGCTGATATTCAGAGAGCCAATCAGTTTGCTTTCATAGCTTCTCTCATCTCTAAATTTTTATCAGTCTGACATCTGGTTTCTTAACTGCTACTAATTAGAAAAGAATCCATGCAGATAAAATTCTCACTTTACATTTAACTGCCAAGTTTTTATTTTCCTGAGGAAAGAAGATGACTGATCGACTGCCACAGAAGAAACCAAAGGAGACTTTTGGGAGTGGGTATTTGTAGAAGTACTCAAATATAATTTAAAGAGGAAAACTTCCCCACATTAAACAGGGCATTTTTTTTTTTTTTTTTACTATTTCCCAAAGTTGCAGGGACATCTTCCTGTGCCATCACATCCTCATTCAAACAACTCTAGAACTACATATACAACAGTCTGCTGTAACTATGCAAGTCAGATCATGCTCCAACCAAAACTTAATAGTACCTGGTAGAAACTCAACCAAGTAGTTTAGAAGAATTAGTTCTACCCCCAAGGCTCATTAACAGAAATCTTCTGAATATATACACAACAGAAACCAAACATGTACAGCTGGACATAACTTGCAAAATATAAGGGGAGAGGAATCCTCAACTCACACATTAGTAAACATTCACTTGTTAAACATTTAGTAACAAAAGATGACTAGCAAGATCTGACTTCATTACTCGTACATTAGAATTTATAGAATAACTGATAGCTCATATTCTGATCTAGTTAGATCATATAAGAATCCATACTTAATCATCATCAGGATATTTATAAAAACGTATTGTTTTGAATAAAAATGTAATTAAAACGAGTAAGGCATACTATTTTTACATCTTTTCCTTCTACAGTCTAGGAGCAAAGCTTTTAAGGAAAGAAAACCAAAATCCTTTGATGTGAATCTGACACCTTCTACATAAGCAAAAAGAAAAAAACAGTTGAAAAGTCTGAATTTTTTTTGAATTTTGGGGACAAGGTAGATAGAGGGAGATATACTGTCTTTCAAGCAGGAAGTGTACGAGCTGATTAAGCAGTTTTTTTTTTAAAGGATCATTTTAGATGAACATGCAATAATTATTAATATTATTTGAGGGACAAGCGGAAAATAAAAGCCAAGTTTCATAAAGATTAATTCAAGTGAACATATTTACAATGGAATTGGAAAATCCTTAGCTCCCTGACTAAATAAAAGCAGTCATCCACTGCATCAGTGTGTATTTTCAAGCAAATACAGAAGCAAAACTCATTAGCTCTTTAAAAAATACACACATTTAATGTTGGTCTGTTTTAATTCTAAGTAAAGCAATTCCAAAAATACAAACTGAACATCAGAGCCATGTGGAACCACCATGATAAAATAAAACAGACATTCACAATAATTACGTCTAAAGACAGTTCAGCTTAATAAATCATCTTCCAGGTATACTAAAGAAAGAGTTACTAAAATACTGCTGGTGTTCAGTTAGAATTAAAGGACTTTGGGAAAAATGAAATAATATGATACAGGTGGAGTGAATAAGGTTACACGGGATTTACATTTTCCATTACCCCTAGATATAAACAAACATTCAAAATCAACACAAACTCTGTGTGTTATTCAAAATATTGCAGCTGCAGGAAAGGCAACTTTAAATTAATAGCTAGGGGAAAATCAAGTTTTGGTGGAGGTAAACAGAAGTGACAGTTTTTAATTTGCACTTTTGTAAAGCTCATTTATACCTGGCCAACCAGGAACCAAATGCAGGACAACGAAGTTCTCTGCTTCTTTTGGCTATAATGTGACAAGAAAAGGTCATCTTTTGAAGATGTTTAAAGAAATAAAGCAACTTTCTTTATAAACAGTCAAATAATCAATCAATGGAATAAATAAGTACTAACCCACATTCTTACCGCTCTGTAACCACTACACTTTACATATTTTTCATTTTGGCGGCAAATTCCCCAATTTTTAGGCAAAATCCACCAATCACTTTTAAGAGTAAAATGAATAGCCACCAAAATAAGAATATTCTTCTGTTTACTCTTTGGCTAAAAAAGAAAACAAACAAACAAAACAAAACAAAAAGAAACAGAAGACAACTAACACTGGTGATAAAAGAAACTGTTTTTTTACATGTAAAATAAAGTTATCAATTTAAATCTTGGTACATTTTATAAAAACAAGAGGTAATGTTGTAATAAAACAGCAGTAGCCTTGTCAGGCAACATACTGTTTGTTAACCCTGTGCAATAAAATACTTTGTTCATACTACACTTATTCAACATGACTAACAGTTACTACAGACATTTCAGGAATCTTCACGGGACTCCTATAGACTTACTGTTAAAACTGAGAGACATTTACAATCATCATGTGCCATGAAAACTTGAAAACGTTACTTCTAGTAGGAGATAATGTTCATATTATTTGAATTGGTTTTAGGTACTGAACAGCTGAGTTACAAGGACTGAAAGTGAAAAGCATTCTAAAAGCCCATGAACACTGTTGTTCACACCCTTCTTCAGAACACACTAAACTTTAAATTTGTTTGACACATTTCTCTTCATACATAGCAAGCAACAGCACCCAATAAAAGCCTGAGAAGAAATGCTGCTGTGTAAATACTGCAACTATTCCTGAAAAAAGAATTATGGGATATATACTCCAAAGCTGCCCATTCCCATAATTTGTATTGCATAGGTCACATAATCACACACATATATATACACACCTGTGTATATATATGCACATGCAAAGAATATATTAAGACGACAATGAAGTCTAGTCACAGAGCAATTTACAGGCTCAATATATTTTTTACATTTGCTTGAAAGAAAATTTCAATATTTTACAGTCTTTTAGTAGGCATTATATACACTGCACTTTATGAAATCTGAAAGGTATTGAAATAAATTTTTTCCAACATTTTGGTAACAAAACAGACAACGTTTCTCCAAATACTTGTGCTATCTATCTACATGATCTGTTTGATCTGATAACCACTAATCACAAAAACTGACTCAATGGAATAATTAGAAAAATTATCTAACACCATGCATGGATTTGAATCATTTTTAATATCCTATCCTAGAAACATTCTACAAATCTTAAGATTTAAAAAATTAAGTCTCTGTTCTGATTTTTAAAAGATATCTTTTTATGACAATATCCATAACATTGACAGGTACATGTTAAGGCTAGTTATTATCTCCTTTTGTGAATTTTTTTGACTTTTTTTTTTTTTTTTTTTTAAGAAAGATAGTAAAAGCCAGACTCCTTTATCCTTTAGGGCTTTGAACTGTACCTACAGAAAATGAGAGTGCAGTGAACATAATGTTCAGTCCTACAGTCAGGATGCAGTTGCTCCTTCCCATTCCACAAGATACTGCACCTTTCCATCAAGTGTCACCCGACGAGCCAATACTCGGTATTTTTCACCACATGCTATTCTACCTGCAGCACCAAAATAACTGGTAATGGAGTTCTTTAGATGATTGAGTTGCAACTCCTGATCTGCTAAGTTATTCAAAATCTCTGTGTTGAGTTCATCAAATTGGTAATCTTCTTTGCCTTCATCATCTTTTACAATTTCTGAGTTCTGAGTCTGGAGTGCTCTTCTTGGAAGACGACCCCTTCTCCTCCGTAAATGTGGTATTGCAGCAGGCCAAGATCTTCCTGTACGAGTTCTTTTTCTGGAGTCAGATAATCTATGGAACAAGAAAGACCATAATTGTCTACTGAGTTTATAAAGCATCCTTTGCCCAAACAATATGTTCTCAGATTTTTTTCTATCACTCTACTGTAAGTATATACCCTTGCTGACATAAAAATCAGCCAAACCAAAACAATACATGCTATTTTTATAAATGGATTATCACTCGCCTTCGTTAGATTCCATCACCTTCTTGGGGCTGACCTTTGAAGAGCTTTTCTTCCTTAACAATGTACTATTAAGCTTAAAAGAATCAGAGGAAGTTTTTAATTACGAGGCCAATGAGACAAATTCTTACCAAGAAGAGGCCCTATTCATTAGTCAGATATCGTCAACAGTCTTATCATTAAAAAGAAGACAGTTCATTCACTCATTCAATGCAGTAAATACTTAATAAGCACCTACT
This sequence comes from Mirounga angustirostris, assembly GCF_029215605.1. Classification (NCBI taxonomy): domain Eukaryota; kingdom Metazoa; phylum Chordata; class Mammalia; order Carnivora; family Phocidae; genus Mirounga; species Mirounga angustirostris. Next base: position 112,906,068 of record NW_026991712.1, read on the forward strand.
CTATACACAACATTGTTCCATGTGCTTAAATTAAATAGATGGTAGAACTAGAATAAATGTTCTCTTATTACCAGTTCTAGCCCTAGTGAAGTAATGTACTGAACTGGAATAAGCATAAACTAGAAATCAGGGTACCCCGAATCTAGCTCTGTGATATTGGCCAAATTCAAATCTCATATCCTCTGTATTCCCTTCTGTGAAGAGATTAAGTGAAGGGGTTGAACCAGATCATCTCTGAGGTCCTTTTTAGCTCAGGAATTCAATGATTTTCTAATCTTATAACAAGCGGAGAATATAGCATAACAGCTAAATTCAAAGACTTTACAATCACACTGCTCAATTCAACATCCCAGCTCTGTTATGCTTGTTAATAAACATGCTAGTCTGGGCTTGTTTCTTAAAATCCTCTCAAGTTTCAGTTTTTTTATCTTTAAAATGGGAATAACAGGACCTACAACTCAAAAGATTGTTTTAAGAATTAAATAAGACAATGTATGTAGGAAGATTAGCAAAATGCTTGGGTAAGAGGCCAAAAACAGTTCACATTATTTTTCACAATTCATTAAAAAATGAGTTATATTTTAAGCTTTTTAATACTCTGAATTTTGTATGATTTACATGAGCAGTTTCTGAATTGTGAACAAAAATTAAACTAAGGGAAGTATAAAACTTGCAACTCACAGTTCTGACCCCAAGTAAACTACCTTTTCATACCTGATATATCATGCTTTAGGAAAGGTATCCTTCTGAAAAGTCAGGTAAACTAAAATATTAGAGAAGTCTGCTACTGATAGAAATCCTGAGTTTAAGATTCTTTTAGTAACAAAAGGATTTGTATGTCTGATTCAGATAATAAAAAAAGAAAAAGTCTTTCTAAAGCAAGGCATACCTAAATACTATAAAAGCATAGAAAGGTCTCGAGGAAAAGAACACAGCCTATAAACACCAGTATACCTCTTTTCTGTGCACACAGCAAAATTTCCTGATGAATATTAACAACCTAAGGAATCTACATATAGATTGCTTCTCAAACAATGAAAGGCATACTTATATAACTTTTGATTGCTAAAAATTTATTTAATATTACTTTACAAAGAAAAATTATCTAGAAGAAAATTAGTAAGGAATAAGAATATAAAATATCTACCCATAATGCCTGGAAATGCTAGACGAGGTAGTTTCTTTTGCACTGGAAGCACCCGTGAAATCCACATCTGAGGTATTAGATGAATGTGCAGTTCCCTCAGTTCTCCTGAGACAAAAAAATTTAAATGGTATAACGACTATATTACATAACAATAGAAATACTCATTTCCCCCCAAAAGAAAATTCCTAGGATAGGAAAAAATAACTTTCTATTTACCCTATAGAACAAGGTAAATCCAAGGTAGGATTCTCTGAAATTGATTCCTTATCCTGGAAAATAAAAAATAACATTTAAAGCATGGTTCTAAAGTAAATGAAAAAGATATTCATTTCTCAGTTAATTTCAAGCATCCTTCCTCCCTGAGAACATATACCAACACATCCTCTTACCAAAGGTGGCTCAGCAGTTTTCTGAATCATTTTTCTTGTATATGGGCCAGGTGGACGACCTACGGATTTTTTCTTTCCTTTTTTTTCTATGCCATTGCTTACTTCCCTGAAACATAAAACCATTATGTATTTAATTTCTGCATAAAGAAAATAAAAAGACAATGGATAACACACACTCTACTTACGTAATAATTAGGTTATACTTATTTTTATATTAATGGTAATATAAAAACAAAAAAATTAAATATAAGTTGAATCTACAAGTTTAGTCAAGTGCATAGATAATACATTCCAATTTAAACATACATTTCTTGACTTCAGAAATATTTACGTATACAAAGTTTTAAGAAAAAAAAAGTGTTCTCTTTACTACAATTCTGAAAAATATATAGCACCTAAAAGTTAAAAAGCAAAAACAAAAACAGACTACTACACTGGATGGAAGATTTCAAAACTCCCAGAAGTTCAATTGTGTAGTTTAGGTTGTTACTATGTGGGTACTTGGGAGATATTTCAAGAATTTATACTAAAAGTGATTATGAATTTAATAATTACCCACATGGAGCCAGGAAGTATCTATATTAAAATATTTTAGTTATAAACACAAGTTGCCTTTAGAAATGGATATATATATATGTATATATATGGATATATATATATATGTATCCTTGAATGATGTTTATCAGAAAGAGAATGAAGCCCAGGATGGAAGAGTGTAGAGTAAGGAATTCTTCATATCGGGCAGGGAGTCATTCAAAAGGCACAATGAGAAAGATCTAGAAAACTGTTTTTGAGATATAAAAGCAAATGTCAAGCAATAGGAAGGGGGGAAAAGAAGCAACAAAGACATCTCTAATTAATAGAAGGGCAAATATCAACATATAGAACATCAACTTCATTTATTCAACAAACATTATCTACCACAGAAAAGAGATATCAGATAATAGGAATACAAAGATCTTCCCTTGTGCTAAGGGGTTCACAGTATAGTCAGAAGTTGACAAAGGTGTATACAAGCAGGCTAATAAAAAGGGTTCAGTGCTATAAGAAAGTTACCGAGGAAAATTTAGTTAAAAAACATGGAAAAGGAGGAATACTACTATATAATAAGCTAGAAAGAGGTGAATGGAAAAAATTAGAAGACAACTACTCCAGACACCAAACTAAAGCTGGGAAAGTACAAGGAAGGAGAAAGGGAACTAGAGGAACAAAGCTTAAGTAGAACTATGATCAAAAGTCTCAAGGATAAGGTAGATGGGGTATAGATTTTTGAAAGATAATCAACATTTATAGAGGACTCCTGGACTAAAGAAAGTACTCTCAGATTAAAAGGACCAATTCATACATAAGACCCAGAAGGAATAGAGAATGCCTTTAAAGAAAGCTGAACCATTTCCTGGTGGCATCGAATGAAAACCTGAGAGCTAACACAGATGGAGTGTCTTATTAATATCATGATAGGAATGAGAAAATTTGTGTAAACCTTTTTTCTAATTCAGAACATGGGCAATTGATAGCAAAGGATTAATGACAAAATCTGAAAGTGCTAAGAATAAGTATGCTTTCCTTTAGGGGAAAAAAAAACTTGAAAGCAGTATCTACTTTATTACAAACTCAAATGGATATGAAACACTGTGTAATTACCTTTTTTACTCTCCAAGATGACTATCTCATACCTTTTATTTGCTCCTTAAATTTCCCTCTCTGCACAACCCTCTCAGCCATCTTAATACCTCAGTATTTCATTGAGAAAATAGAAGCTACCAAGCAGTAACTTCAGTCATCTTCCAAATGCCAAATCTATAATAGAATTAGCATCTGTACCCATTTTCACCTCAACAAAAGAGTGTAAGTCCTATCAAAAGCCATTCCCACATTCTAAATTCCTTCCCTTTTAGTTTCTCAAGGACTTTACAATATCTTCAATTACCTTCCCTCTTTCCTATACCAATCTCTTCTCCACTGGATCATTCCTACTAGCACATAAAAACAGGTTCCAATTAATTTTCCATCTTTTAAAAATCCATCACTTGAGCACTTCCCCTCTTCAGCTTCCATTTGTCTACCTCTCTTCACAATAAAACTACTTTGGAGTGTTGGTGACACATGCCCTCCCTTTCCACTTTCTCTCTTCTCATTCAGAATTCTTAAAGATTATTTCCTATTTTCCTCTTTTCCTTTATTATCATCATTATTATTTTGAATCTGCCTATGTCCCTTATTTGTAGAAAAAGCCCAGTTTTGACATGTTAATTGAGAGCAGTGCTGGATTTAATCATACTTTAACCCACTCCAAACTGATTTCTATCCTAACCTTTTCAAAAAAACAAACAAAAAACTGTTTTTGTTAAGGTCACTAATAACAGCATGTTATCTGCAATAAACATTTTTCTCTCATTCTAAATCCACCTCTCAGCAGCATTCAATACTGTTTAATATGCTCATCTTTCTTGAAACACTCCCCTTCTCTTGGTTTTCAACACACCAAACTTTCCTGGTTTCCTCCTGTCTCACTGATCATTCTTTTTAGCCTCCTTCATTTATTTCACTTCTTCCAAATCTCCAAATGATAACAGGGCATTATCTGGGCCACAGTACTCCCCCCTCACCCCAGCTCTTGCTTCCTAGGTAATTTCATTCATTTTCATGGCCTTATAAATCAGCTTCCAAATTTGTTTCATGCGTCCTGATCTCTCCTGAGCTCCTGACTTACAGACCCAGCTGTCCATCATCATCACTTAGATAGCCCTTGTAAAAATCTCAAATTCAGTTAGTATGAGACAGAAGAATGCTTCACTCACCTTGCCAAATCTGCTCTTGCAGGTCTTGATAACAGACATCACCACCCACCAGTTGCTCAAGCCAGAAATCTGAGCATTATATAGCATTATATAACTTCTTCATTCCTCCCTTTTTTTCATAAATTCATTAGCAAAGCCAATAAATTCTGTATCCAACAGAGATTTCGAACCTATTTTCTCTCCATTTGAATGATACCACCTACCCAGGCAATCTCTCACCTAGACAACTGCAGGAGTCTTCCTTTCTCTTGCTTCTATTCTTACCTCTATACCTATCCATTTTCCAAACAGCATACAAAGATGTATCTTTTTTTAAAGGATAATTCAGTCTGCTTACATCTTTAAACAGCTCCCCATCATTAAAAACCACCCGAACTCCTTAGGAGACCTACACAATTCTACATGATCAAGCCCCACCCAAACTTTTCAACACCTGATGCTACTCTCTAGCCCTCACTCACTCCTTACTAGTCTGTGAGTTCCTAGAACATGCCTCAAGCCTTCATACTTGTTATTTCCACCACATGCAATATTCTTCCCTTTGTTCTGCATTTTTTGGTTAGTCTCATTCTTTGAGTTTCAGCTTAAGTATCATCTTAAATAGGCCTTCCTTGAGCCTCCTTCTTAACAGACTATTTCACCTCTATCCATCCCAGAACAATCTAAATCCATTTGCTATGTCCTAGATGGCACTAGCATGACCTGTAATTATTTTATCACATTTCTTCCCCACTATACTCTTAACCCCACCAGGGCAGAAAGAAAGTCTGTCTTGTTATTATATCCCCAGCACTTAGATAGTAAGGTGCTTGATAAATGGAATGAATAAATGGATGGATGAGTGAATGAGAAATGAACAAACAAATGAACAGGCCAGTACTTAAACTGTCTGCTAACAAAATCAATAGGACTTATTCCTAGAAAGCCTGAGATCTAAAATAAATAAGTAAACATCTAATTTAAATTAACTCTTTGTACCTTGTCTAAGCGACAAATTATAAACAGGAAAACAAATCAAGGTAACTACCACTTGTACTTTCAAATATACTAATGAAACTAAGTAACACATTTTTAGTTACAAATAAGCTAAAGAGAAAAACTAAGCCACAGATCAACTTTTACCTTGAATCAGATATAGGTTTGGATGCCTTTCTGCCTTTAATTTTAAATTCATGGGATGTTCCTTCAGGTTCTTTCTCTGCTTTGAAAGCCACATTTGGTGGCACAGGAGGAACACGAATTCGCAACCCAAACAAATGCTTCTTCTTCTTTATTTCTTTCCCAGACATAAACCTAAATTTTTAAAAAAATTAACTAAAAATTTAAAAACTGAACACATATACATGGCAGACCCTAACTCATAACTTTCAGATATAAAGCCTTTATACATGAAAGTCCACCCAAAACTACAAAACTCACTCTTTCCCTTTGCTTTCCTTGATTCTTTTCTGCTCCAGAGCTAATCCACAGTAGGATATAATGGGGGAGTAAGGAGGGAGGGATAGGATCAGAAGGGAGACAAGCACATGTCCACTTCTAACTTTTTAAAGGAAGAAGAGTAAAGAGCGGTGTCTTTTTAGTCCTAAAATGTGTTTTTCCATATTTCAGTGTCATCTGTTTAAAAGATCTCAAAAAATGTTTAGGTAAAGAAAAATTCCATTTCAGAGTGGTTCTGTGAGGGGAGAAACCCTGGTCGGAAAGTAACAGGTGTTAGCAGTGGAAAAGAGGACCCACTATGAGAGGTCCAAAAAATAAAAGCAGTGTCTAGTGTGTCAGATCTAGAACTGAAAATAACGTGGAGCAGAGAAAAGTTATTTCAGTGTGGGTTTAGGTCTCTGAAAAATGTGTTCCATAACTGTTTCCCTAAGACCTCAGGCTCCTTACTCCAAAACACCCTACCTACCTTAGTGCTACTAGACCCTGCCTAACCTTAAGAACACACTACCAAATGCTTGGAATATTCTTCCACTGTTATGCAGGTTTGAGAAAGGGGAGCTCCCATTTCTATCATAATAGGAATAGATGTATTTCTGGTACCCTAAATTGGATTACAGAATTCATGTCCCATAAAGTATTTTTACCAGCACAGTAACTGCTCAGGCACTTTATGGCTTTTTGAACTGGCCAAAAGATCTAGTTAGCCACTAGTAATTATAATATTTTTAAGGAGGGAATGCTGTACAGTTCAAAAAAAGAAAAATCTTATAAAATAGCTTAATGGTTGGTTAGAACCAGCATATACCCTTAAAACATTTCTATTGCAATTTTTAAATATTTTTTTAAAATGTAGATATGCTGTTTTTTTTAAAAGGAAAGCCCTATACAAGACTATATCAAACAATAATCAATTATCAAAAACTTAGTACTAATACTACTTTTCTGTAACTGTTGACAATAACTAATCTTAAAATCATAGAAGATCTCATGATCATTTTAAAACCAACATTCGCTACAGTATTTTCCACTATAGTTTGCATTTTCCCACCACCTAAGATTTTATTTTATTTTCAGGAGACTGTATTATAAAAACAAGTCATTACTGAACGTTTTTCAACTGAACAGGCCAATTCCCGAGATATTGGTATGCCTGCCTCCCATCCACCATTCCCAGAGGATTGCTCTTTCCTTCTCCAACCCTTGAGAACCACTACTTTACTCTGACTGAAAAAGAATAGGACATTAAAAAGCTTAAAATGGTTTGTACTAGTTCTGAATACCAATCCCACAATCCTTAAACAATGCCATTATTCCTTATACTTACTAAATGTCTCCCTCATAGGGATACATAAAATAAATCAACTTACATGGTCTTGTAATCATTTAATGCCTCCAGAACATGCTCATATCTTTCAGATTTTGGTGTGTCTGCCAGCTGTGAAGTATCAAGAAACAATTTAACGCACTGTAATTTCATCAATTAATAATATACAGGTGCTAGAGAGAGGCAATGTGATGCAGAAGTAAAAGTATACTGACTGGTAGTCAGAAGATCTAAGTTCTAATTTCAGGTCCTCACTGACTAGCTGCATGATCTAAGGCCATTTAACCTCTTAAGGCTTGTTTTCTTATCTATAAAAAGGGGAGTAAAAATCCTCCTCTAATTACTTTACCAGTAATTAAGTGAATCAGAGGATATGTCTGAAAGAACTGTAAACTGTAAAACATTACAAGAATGGGATCTTATTAGTTATTAAATTTAATTCTATAATCTGAGGAAATAATATATTAGAATGACTTTAATAGCAACCATATATTGGTTCTAACAGACATTATTAGGGAAGAGTATAAAAAGTAATGAGAAACATAAAATTTTATCTCCCAATACTTCTAAATATTAGCAGAAACCAAAAACCTCTATAACTTCAAAAAATTCTGTGAACTGGGGGGGGTTGATTTTCATAAAAGTTATAGATGTTAGCCAGCCCTAAAACTCAAAATGTCTCATTAATTTTTTATCATAACAAATCCTTTTAAAATCTAGATTTTAAATTCAATTCTAGAAAATATTATTTTGTTTTAAAAGGGCTTCCTTAAGAGTCATTTCTGCCTCTTCTTCTAAGTGTTTAAAGACTGGGGCCCAATAGCAAAAAATTCTAAATTTTTATAAAAGGACCATTCTCAGTTAAATTCACAATAACTCAAAAAAAACAAAAATCCAGAATATCATAGTTGACTTTCAAGAGCACCACCAGTATGTTCTTTACCAATTTAAACTTCCAAACCTCAGAACTGCTTCAAGTAAAAAGAGTAAACAAATCTGTGAAATAGAATGTTGGAGGTAGAAGAGACAGAGTAATCTACTCCAACTCTCTTTATTTTACAAATTAGTTAACAGATATAAAGATTAAATGAAATGCTCAAATTCAATGGCTGTTTAGTGAGAGAGCTAGGATTCTGAACCCAAATGACAATAGGTCCATTCATTCAACATTCACTAAGAGCCCATACTTGCTAATGCACTGGGTGCTTTTAGAAAGTAAGAAAAGAGGGGCGCCTGGGTGGCTCAGTTGGTTGGGCGACTGCCTTCAGCTCAGGTCATGGTCCTGGAGTCCCGGGATCGAGTCCCGCATCGGGTTCCCTGCTCGGCGGGGAGTCTGCTTCTCCCTCTGACCCTCCCCCCTCTCATGTGCTCTCTCTCTCTCATTCTCTCTCTTTCAAATAAATAAATAAATAATCTTAAAAAAAAAAAGTAAGAAATGAAATGGGACAGTCTGGTGCTCATGTCTCTATACCATACCACTTCCTCTTACTGTAATTTCTACAGTTTTCAATGATAGAGAATTTCTATTAAAGAAATAACAGAATCAGACCTTAAAGCTTGAAAGACACTTCAGATGTCCATGTAATTCAAGGTTCCATCAATACTTTTATAGTACTGATAGGCATTCAACCTTGGTTTAAATATTAGCAAAGATGAAAGCTGATGAGGCACCCACTGAGGGAGCCCATTTCATAGGTTGACAAAACCTTCCTTCCTGGAACTCTTCTAGTCCTCTTTTACAAGACAGTTCTTCAAATATTTGATAGCAGCTATCATGTCTAAGTGTAAGATTATGTCTAAGTTCAAGATTAGGTTGAAAGCTTTTAGCAACCACATTACATAATTATTTCATATTAAGCTTTGGCTGACTAATTCCATCTCTTCCTCTTCCCCCCACCTCCCCAACCAAACCCTAAAATCTTATCAGATAAACTGATCAAACCAAGTATTCGCTATCAGGCACTGCTTCTTCTGAACTGGTTGAATGTGTATTTAAGCCTAAAAGCAGAACTTTATAACTGTTGTTAATTTGCTTTGTTTTCAGGTCAGTGTTTGAGATAATCTTTTCTCTTGATTCTGTCATCCTTCTTGAATTAGGAGTAGACACAAAGACAGAACCTGTGGCTCTCCATTAGAATCTCCCTCAAGAGTATTTCCAAGCCACTGAATGCTTTTGTTTCTATTATTCAACTGGTTACATATCCATTTTTTACTTTTAATTTTAACCAGTTCAAATTTCAGTATCTAATATGAAATTCAGTTACACTATGTCTATACTATGCCCTTAGCATTTGACATACCAGTGTGGCTAACCATAACAAAAAAAGAAACTAGGGTATTTAAAATGATTTATTCTAATAAAAGTGTTTTTCCTTATTGCTTTTTAAATCTTCACAAACCACATATCTGAAAAATGTGCTCTACAATTTGCTAATAATCAACAACAAAACTAATTTCTCAAATCTATTCCTCTTTTACTTTTTTGAAAAGCACAATGAACTCTCTTCTTTTTGTGGTACTTGCTCTCTACAGTTTCTCAGAAATTTCATCTATAAGTTCCTTCAGCACTCCAAAACTATTTTGCATAGAACTATATATTTCAACTTGCATTATGGGGGCCAAGGGATCCCTTTCTATATTTTGAAGACTCTACGTACAGATATTATAGTTTGAATCAAATAATCTGTACTAAAAGAGCATCATATTCTAAGTCTGCCATCTGACCATGAGGTTATATTTATAATATCGCTAACATAATATCCATTTTTGTTCCTCCCACCACAGATATCTAATCTCACATTATGCTTTTACTTTCAGGGTTGTAAATTTCTGTATAGACATAAATGCTATTAGGTATAGTTATAACTCTTCCCTTCAATAAAATACACCTTTGAATTACCAACATTGAATTCCATGCCACCTAGGCTTAAGTATGCAAAACAGGTTAAGTAATTTGTTTGCCAACCTATACACTGTATGTTAATAGGAAACACTCAAAGCCTCAACTATTGTTGTTAATCATTTTCTTATAATTCTCATTTAAAAATATTACACTACCTCTATTATGCATTTTCTTCTCTAGCTAAAACATCATTATCTGCTACAGTATTTCATTTAAGTTTATGCTTTTCTCCCTACATCCTTCAAAAGGTAGCACTCAATACACTATCCTGCTATGAATCTTTGGAGGTTAAAATTTAAGAACACCATTAACAGAAAAGTAGGTTGCTCTTATAGAACTAGGATTTCAGATCACTTTGGGAATTAAGGACAAATGATAAGTAGATACCGAAGTATGAATATCTCTTTTAACTCTCAAAAGCAATCTGGTGCAACGGTTAATTCCTCATTCTAAATAAACCTTTACTTGGACCTCAAATGTTGCATTACATATTTTTACTATCTTAAAAAAAATTACAAAACAATAGTTTCTCAAATAGCTACATTCAGTCTATATAAGGCAAGAAGTCTCAAGGATGTAAAAGAAAACAAAAATCACATAAGAAAACAGGATATAGAACTATCATTATGTTCCAATATGTTCTAAAAGTTTCAGCTTCTGTTCACAATCCTGAAATAACCAACTAAGAAAAAAATATGATAAATATTAAATATGCCTTTCAGTATGAAAGGATATACTCTCCAAAAGAAGTTTAATACTTTTAAAACGTCTTTTTGTTATAAAAATAGTCATATCATTTCTTTTATATCAAAAAAAAAAGCACAAAACACTAAATGGATACCACTGATTCAATTAAGATTGCTCCAAATAACTAGAAATTGAAATAAGTATTTATGGGGCTTCCAAAATAACACAGAAATACCATTAAATTTTGGCCAGTGTTATCATATATAAAATTAAGTCCTAATTCAGCTCAGAAAATAAATATAAGTGCCTCCCTATGACTATGACTAGTGTGTCCATATATATTCCTGAAAAAAAAGCCATAAAACTCTCAATCAACTTCTCAAGTCACCACAAGGTTTTTTTTCTTTACCCACACGGAGGAAAGAAACTCCACATTTAAGAGAGAGTTAAATCACAACTATTTTTGTTTTGTTTCATTTTTGAGGAGAAACTTCTACAGCAAGTGCCTATGTCATATAATCAACAGTATATATGTAGTAAGAACCAATGTTCTAAATGACTCTTAAGTATTCAATAACCAACAATACACTTAACATACAGTATTTCCCACATTTTAAAAGTAATTAAGGCTATTTATAAGAAGATTTTTAACACGAAAGTATTTATAAACAAAAAGGACATTTTATAAACCTAAATTTGGATTAGTGACAAAACTCAATTTGCAATTCAATTTTAGTTAACCAAAGATATACTATTTTAATAATCTGGAATAATCCATTATTTGTATTATCTTTGTTTTTATTATCACAAACATTTAAAAGTAAATTAAGTAAAAATTAGTTACATATAAATGTTACAAATAAATGTTAAAGATGGCATAAATTTTATAGTCTCTTTATTATTAAAATCTCATTCTCAAAAACCAATTATGACAGTATAAAGATATAGAAGATTAATATAGAGTTAAAAGCTGAACTTCCATCTGTAAACATTTGAGGATGGAATGACTAAGTCTGAATATTTTCTTTTTTTTTAATGCAGAGAAAAAGCAATGAGAAATGATTAGAAAGTCACTTGTTCTGATAATAAATTTGACGGCTCCAAAAAATGGAAACACTCCTCAGAAAAGTAAAACTTTTCCATTGTAAAGTTGTATTAGAGTATAATGTTCTTCTTAATTTTTAAATTAAAAAAAAATTTCCATATTGGCAAAGAATAAGAAATTGAATTGAATGTATAATCTTATTTCTAAGACATTATCGCATAAGCTACAGAAAAGGAAAACATGTATCTACTAATAAATTTATTGATATGTATCAGAAGTACAGCTAGAACCAAGATACATAAGATTCATAAACTGAATTCATTTCTTAGAAATAGACTACTTGTCTAGACTAATAGTCTAATTGTGATTTTTTCTATTTTCAGCCTCTTGAATAAAACCTAAGTATCATTTTTCATTTTAATAAAAGATAGCATTTGAAATAAAGTAACTTGAGTTTTTATATGTGTGCCCACTGTCTACATGAAGTAACTACTACAGAATTTAATCATGTGAAACATAAAATGTACTAAGAATAGAGATGTATCTGCATATGAAGTGCTGAAGGAACCATGGCTAGAAAGAAAGCACTTTAAAAGAATATATTAAAGTATTAAATATTAAGATGACTATAATGAACACTATAGCCACTAGTGCCTTACACTTACTTTTTTCTTTTATTACTAATCAGTTTATTAAAATTTATCAACTTTGTAAGATACTCGTTTTCTCTCAAATTTCATCCAGAAAAAGCATGTAACAGAAGAGTGTTGTGTTCCAACTTCTAACACTCAAAACATCTCAGCTCAATTGATTTTAATAATATCTTTGATTTTAAAAAATCTCAGTATCCTGCAAGTGTTTGTTTTATACGCAGCTGCTACCACAAACTAGCTTTTAAATGTGCATTATGTTCTCCCTGATGCCCCATAAAAACCCCCAAAACAACCCAAAAAAACCCTGATATCCTATTTGACATGAACCTTTTATAAATTACCCCATGTCTAAAAGCTACAAAAGCAGAAATTCTTCCTAAACTTCACTTTACACAACTTTTACCTCTTCAAAAAGTAATGTGTGACTAAAATTCACACATCTAATTCCACATAATATAAAACAAAATTTTTATTTAAGCTAATAGTAGTTATGGGTGCCTGGGTGGCTCAGTCAGTTAAGCACCTGACTCTTAATTTTGGCTCAGGTTATGATCTCAGGTTCATGAGACAGAGCCCCAGCGTCGGGCTCCACTCTGGGCATGGAGCCTGCTTAAGATTCTCTCTCTCTCTCCCTCTGCCCCTCCCCAGCACCCCCACACTCTCAAAAGGAAAAAACAAAAACAAAAACAAAACATTAAGCTAAGAGTAGTTAATATCTATATTTTAATAATTCAAAGTAAGTGCTAAAAACAAGTTAACTATTAAAGTTATTTTAGTTACTTTCTTCTTTGTGCTTGTCTATTGTTTCAAAATCTTCTTCAATGAACATACATCAACTTTTATATTGCTTTTTTTAAAAGACTGTAAACCAGCATGATTGGTTAGACTTTGCAAATGAAAAGCAAAATGAGATGTCAGAATGAGGGGGATAATCTCCAACTAGAATAGCTTTACTCCCTAACTCATTATTCTAACACTATTACTGGGTCCTCCCATTCCTGGAAGTCAAAGATTATATATATATGTTGTATATATATATATATATATATGTTGTGTGTGTGTGTGTGTGTGTGTGTATATATATATATATATATATATATATATATATGGGAGTACCAACAAGAGAGAAAGGAAGAGGGTTGGTTATATCTCTTAAATTTATAGAAACTTAGAAAAACAGGAGGAGGAACCATAAGTAAGATATGCAATAATAAGGATTTCTCCCTCCCTTCTATCTTTAACTATAATGATTCTCACTTCAGAAAATTGAAGAATCAAGTAATTTATTTACTTCCTCCTTCTGCATTTTTCCCTGACTTAACAGGCAATAACCAGGAGGATGAGAGGGCTGGCCCTGCTATCATCAAAGTTACTTCTCCCTGAACTAAAAATAAAATTCTGCTTTAGGTGTGTAACGTATACATGTATCTTAGTTGCTTTTAACAAAAACAAAATAAAACAAAAAAGACATCAAGTAGCTAATGAAGTTAGCTCTAAGACCACTTACCTCTCCAGGATGCAATCTATCCCAGTTTTCATTAATGTATGTCATAAGCTCAAGTTCAGAATCAAAGTATTTCTTCTTGTGAATAACACTTAGGTTGTAAAGGCATAGGTGTGCTATATCTACCCTGGAATCCAAAAATAATCACAATATACAAAAGCAATGTTTTTGGTTATTGTTAAGAAATCACATTAAAAAAAATAAAAACAGCAATTAAAAAACCCAAAGTGAAGTATTTAGGTGAGCAGAGGGTAAACAGCATAAGTCATATTCACAATATAATAAATCATTACATATGAAAATAATTGGAAAACATTAAATATTTGCTTATACTGAGTAGTAAATATAAACTAAAAGGTATTTGAGTAATTTCTTAAAATACATTCAAAGAGGAAGTAACTCTAAGAAAAAATAACTTAGAATAAAAAATTTTGCATTTCACTTACATATAAGCCATAGAACAGATCATATTTTAACACTTTATTTTATCTGATTCATGAGTTAAATCTTATCTTTTCCTAAAATACATTTAATAAAACATTTAATAAACATTTAATAAAAATTTCTAAGTACTTGTATAAGCATTTTATCAGAAATCTCCCAAAATTCATCACACTTCCCATACCCAAGAATTACACTAAACAGAAGCCAGCATATTTGGTATAAGACCTCTCTCTTCTGCTGTCTGCTATTCTGAAGGCCCAAAAGAGTTAAAAACATGAATAAGAATTTTGAAAATCCAAAAGAAATGTAAAGCTACGTTTTATGCATCAGACAACAAATGGCCTTATTATTTCAACAATAAAACTAGATAATCTTTAGTGAAATGATATCAGGTTTACGGATCTATAAAAGAAATAAAGCGAGGTAAAATTTTTACTTAAACCAAGTTAATAATAAACAGAACATTTCATCCTGTAGGTTTAAGAATATGGCCCTTTATTGCTTCTTAACAGAAATGTCCATACTTACCACTGTAATGGTAGACGTTTGAGGTATTCTGGTCCAGAACTGCAGACAGAGCAAATAAATGTATAAAACCTAAGAAAAAAAGAAAAGTTTCATATTGAGTAATCAAAGGTATACATAAATTATTCAACAACTAAAGCCAATATTCAGCAAGTACATATCCTACAATAGATGAGTGACACACAAAGCAAAATATAATTTGAACTATGACACTGTGATTTAAAGTTTTCTAGTAACAACAAAATTGCAAGGGCAATTTTTTTTTTTTTACCCATTAGACATTCAGAGTTCACACAGAGATTCATACACAGGTATATTTTACTAATGGCTTGTGTGTACCATGAACTGTGATGGCAGCCCCCACATACAATGTTCTACTCAATGCTCTGAACAATCTGGTAAAATAAAAGGAGATAAACTGATCTTCGTAAGTTCTGAAAGACAGTAAGCAGCATAAGCCAACATTTAAACCCAGGTTTTTTATGCCAAGTTCAGTGCTCTTTCATTTTCCTTCCTAGAGCTCTCTGCTATTCCACATTCTCCTAATCCAGAAAGCACATTAGGTCTGCTTTTGTAAATTCTTTAGATCAGTGAAGGTGTAAATTTTCTATCAAGATTCTGTGGCCTTTGCCAATTTTCTGTCACAGGATCCCTTTGAGGTTTTTAAAAGGAAGGTAACAATGGGAATAGTTTAGAGCACTGTGGGGCAATAGGAGCAAATATAATCACTGATTAAATACTTAAAACTGTTCTGGAATAACATCTAAAAGCACAAAAATTATGTGTATTTTAAAATTATGAATAATTTAAGTCTATCATTCAATATTTTCCCTCTTAAATGACTCCTTCACAAATCATTGTTGTAATTACATTTAGAAATCTGAAACTGCAAACATAGCTAGAATATAAAAGCTAAATATATATATATATATCAATTGGTAAAGTTCAAGTGTCCTTCTCACCTGTCTCCAAACAGCATTGGCTTTTGAAGGCATTGCACACAAGCCTCATGAAACCACTGCTTACATTTGCAGCATTGTAGCATCTTTAAATACCAGCTATAAGAAAAAAAGTTAAGATTAAAATCACTACCTTTTGAGGTAAAGTTTTAAAAACAAAGCAAAACAAAACCAAGTGGCATTATACAAAATAGTTATGATTACATTATGACATTTCTGCTATATTTAACATAAAATTTTTTCTTTCCCGAAAAGGTTACTGAGGATTTCATCCCTCCTTTCTTTTTCACAAGAACTTATGAAGCCTGGTTCCTAGACCAGTAAAGAATCTCTGTCAAAGAACCAACCCAGGATTTTTTTTCACATCAACTCTCTACACCCCCTAAGGGAGATTAGTTTCAGAGGTTACTGATGTGTACAGCTGTTCGCCCAATATACCCAATAGTCATAAGCAGCTTTGTATCTTCACACTGTTTCCATTATTCTTTTCCATTATAATGGAAAGGAATGTAGAATAGCAACTTCATATATAAATTTGGTGAACATAATTATAAATCTAATCAAAGACTCTACCAGATATAAAGGCTTTGTGACAGGTTTTGTTCTTTTTCCAATAGCTGAAGAAGCTAAAACTAAATCTCTACCTAAGGATATCCTCTCTTTTCGGCTGGTACATGGTTCTGATATACTGATATCCTTATTTGCCACCCAAATAATGCCTTTTCTTCCAATAATTATTTTGCTCAAAAAGTTAAGTCCCCCATTAACTGTAAGCCATATATAGGCAAAGGCAAGAAGACCAATATTAAGTAAGGTTATTCATTCATCAAAAGACTAATAAATACCAATTATGTTCCAGGTACTTAGCTAGGTCCTCTGCTAAAGTTAGAGTGGCTAACAATATCAAACACAGTTCACATGGTCATGGTACTTAAAGAACAATGAATGATCCACTTCATAAAATGGATTTTGAGTAATACTTTAAACCAAATGCTAAGTATAAATGAGTAAAGGAAAAGATCATTCTCTATGCTTATTCACGTATCTCTTTTATAAGTGAAAAAGAAACTAGACAAATGTTTCTTAAATCTGCAGGTGACAAAAACTAAGAATTGTTACAAAAATGTTAAATCACAAATAAAAAATTCCATTAAGAATTAGAGTTTAGGGAGAACGAAGAACTAAAAATTCATTCATCTATATATTAATGTTGCATCACTGAACAACTTATGTCCCAGTCATGGTAAACTTACAGACATTTTCTGTATATGCATTTGAACAGATAATATGTTAATGACAATGACTGTCATTTAATGACATTTAATGACAATGACTAACCCAGCATTCTAAACAGTACCCTTGTTGGGGTGCCTGGATGGCTCAGTCGGTTAAGCGTCTGCCTTTGGCTCAGGTCATGATCTTGGGGTCCTCGGACTGAGCCCCGAGTCTGGCTCCCCACTTGGCAGGAAGTCTGCTTATCCCTCTCCCTTTGCCCCACCCCCAACTCATGTGCTCTTTCTCTCTCTTAAATAAATAAATAAAATCTTTAAGAAAATAAACAGCACCCTTGTCTTAAGAGAAACACTGAGTCTGAGAGGAAGAAGGACACAAGAAAACAATAATTACAATTTAAAGAGTGAAATACGATTCACTAGCATTTTTTTAAATGTACTACAAAATACATGATTTACAACTCGGCTTAATATGAGCTTATACCAAAAAAAAAAAAAGAATTAGAGGTATTAGTTGACCACAAACCCAAAATGAGCAAAAAAAAATTTAAGAGGACAACCCAAGAGAAGTAATAAATAGAATCTTTCTTTGCAACAACAGAAGCATAATGTTATGAACTCTAATAGCCCAATTATATTCTGGGAGACTACTCCTGGAATTTTCTAATTTTCTAATCATAACACCGTATTTCAAGAGTAACTTTCAAAACCTAGAGCGCAACAAAGACAGAGGTTAGAAGTCATGTCACAAAGAATGTTTGATGATAATGGAGATTTTAACCTGGAAAAAAACACTACACTATTGGTGTGAGTCACGGAAACAAGAAATATGATCGCTGGATTGAAATATTTTAGAGTTACCTTCTAAGAGAGATAAAATGTATCTGTTTAGTTCCAAAAAGAAAACTAAGACCAGTGATCAGAAGTTAAAGGTAAATTTCTAAGCATTCTTGGTTAGAACTCAGATTCACTTATTTAGCTAACATCTAATGATACAGATGAATATAACTACGACCTCTAAATTTTCTGCCCTAATTTTCTTTATTGACACTTTCATGCATTTACAATTCACTATCAATCCCACACCACAATCAGTAACAAAATAAGATAATATAAACAAAAATCATGTAAAGGGCATGAAATAACTACTTACTCTCCAGGGCCTCCACAATAGCAGTAACACTGCTGGACATTGGTTTTATGACCTGCATCCCATTCAAGGTCTGCCACACTATAGGGTAATGTCTGCTTCATGACTTGCAATGCTTTGGCATTTGGTCCTTTCTTAAGCGCACCACCCCTCTATATTAGAGGGAAAAAGTTATTTAAACAAATGAAGGATAAAATTTTAAATACAATTCTTTAACATAAAAATGCTTCTGAAACTTCTGAAGAAATCTCCACTCTAAATTTCTTACCATATCACAAACTGTTTGACTAACAATAATCTTTATTTTGTTGTTTTTCAAATTATTGCCCCAATTCCAAGACCACTCACTATCAGAAAATAAGTGCAAGGATAGCTCCAAGTCACTTTAAGCATCATTAGTCAAACAATAAGCCTCACCTCTTTCTACCCAGCACTGATTGTTCATTTCAGTCACATAAACTTTCAACGTATACAATCATTACGTTGAGAGTGCCTTACAAATTCCATTTAGGGCTTTAGCCCAAAACACTTAAAAGATACCTTTGTTGTTGTTGCAAAAACACACTGTCGACAGAGCCATTTTTCATCTGAATCAATCACACTGGAATCAATATGAGGTGTGTGACACAACTGATGATATCCTTAATATCAAAAAAAGCATAAAGCAAATTCTATTTTATTAATAAATACTGCAACACAATTTCAAGAAGGCATTTTAGTACTCTTCTCCTACATTAATGTATTTACAATTGATGAATAAATTTATGATAACAGCTTCAAGTTACCAATGTAAAGTATTTTTAATCATTAATCTTCAACAGGAGCATTAAGTATGTAATAAAACTTTTTGACAAGATTAAAAGAAATCAATGTTTACCTTGGCCACACTTATCACATATAACCATTTCATTGGGAGCTTCTGAATACTCTTCTTGACATATTGTACAGACCATTTCCCCACTTCCAGTGGCTCCTAAAATGTTTAAAATATACATTAAAAGATAGTCATAATAAAGAAGTATTTCATATACCAAAACTACTTTTTTGACTCTGTGGGTAGCCCATACTGGCAATGTTTATTCACTAAATTACAATGATTTCTTCTCAAGACAAAGTACTACCCACAAAATGCTATCTCTATGCACCCTGTGTCCCTCCCATCTAACATTCCTACTCCCCTGGAGGGTAAGGAAATGCAATGTTTTGTGAACACCTGAACTACTCTCCAGAACACACATCTACCTATATACATGTATCCACCCACCCTATACTCTCTACCATCATAAGACTAAAGAAAAAGGGCAAAGAAGGTATGTCGATGACTTCTTTCTTTCTACATTTCTTTTTATGTACTGACTTATGAAAGAAGCTGAACCCCAATTATTTAATCTCCAGCTTCAGAAATCTGGAAATATGCTGTCCAATGAAGTCTCCTAACAAAATCTCAGTGCAACAAATGTTAAGGTGTTCCACAGTTATTAATTATATTTTTTACCTTAATAGGTAAATTATTTCTTCTTTAGGCATTTTTGCTCTAAAAACAATTTTATTCCCTAAAATTAAGAATATGATTTTAACACTCTAACATCATTATTCCCAATAGTCTCTTCTCCTCAATTTCACAGTTAAACTACATGGTATATTCATATGCCAACAATAATAAAAAGGTACTATTCTGTGCTATCAGCCAAGTACTGTTAGGTTCTTGACATATATTGTTTTGTTTAATTCTACAACTTATTACGTAAGTATCTTGTTATTATAGAGAGGAACTGAGGTTCAGAAAGATAAAGTAACTAACCCAAGGACCCTCAGAAAGTATCAAGGTAGGATTCGAATTCAGATATGCCAGAGTCCATATTCTCTCCACTCTAAGATCTTTTCTTTCATCTATATTTTGTAATATTTTTTCTATCAAAAGTACTGTTTACACTATTTTCAAAATTATAATTTCTAATAGCTGCATAATATTCTATCCAGTAGAAATAACCAAATTTACTTTATTACACCTCTACTCTTAGATATGTAAGTTACCAAATTTTTTGTTTGTTCATTTTTTGCATTTTTCCTTGTTTATTTTGGTCTCTTGTCCGCTCTCCCTACCTCTCCCAGGCTTTGTTTACTTCCTTGTACACTTGGAAGGAAATGGCCTGCATAGCTTCTGAGTTTACGGCTCCAGTCAGGAGAGCAACCGGATCGAGCCTGACACCTCTCAGTCCAAATCAGCAATTCCCTAAAAAAGGACTGATGGCCCCGGGTTTTATCTTATATATATCAAATTTTTTGTTGTTGTTAAAATAAAACTACAGTAAATATTTTCCACCTAACATTTTCACTTTTGAATTATTTCTTTTGAATAAATTGCTAGAACTGAGTATGCAGTATCGATTAAAGAATATAAAACATTAATGCAACTATTAAAGTAATATCCAAAATAAAAACTATTTTCACAGAAACCATATTAGGTGTTAAAATTTAAAATCCTTCTAAATATATTTGTTTTAACCTATCTCCCCTTTTATAATACACATTTCTTTGACTACTAATATGACTCTCTCTACATAAGTTTATTTACATAAACTTTTAAAATAATCTTATTAGGATGCCTGGGTGGCTCAGTCATTAAGCGTCTGCCTTAGGCTCAGGTCATGATCCCAGGATCCTGGGATTGAGCCCCCCAGCAGGCAGGCTCCCTTCTCAGCGGGGAGCCTGCTTCTCCCTCTGCTTCTCCCTCTCCTGCTCCCCCTGCTTGTGCTCTCTGTCAAATTAATAAATAAAATCTTTAAAAAATAAATAAATAGGGGCACCTGGGTTGCTCAGTCATTACGCATCTGCCTTCGGTTCAGGTCATGATCCCAGGGTCCTGGGATCGAGCCCCACATCGGGCTCCCTGCTCAGTGGGAAGCCTGCTTCTCCCTCTGCCTGCCGCTCCCCCTGCTTTGTGCTCTCTCTCTGACAAATAAATAAAATCTTAAAAAAATAAATCTTATTAAACGGGTGAAATTAGTCCAATTTATTAAGTTATTATGATATATATATATTATTAGGTTTCTTATAGGAAGAAAATTACTAAAGCTACTCTCCACACTGAATCTGCCATAATGCAGTATTCAGTTTCACTTCCTCATTCTACAGCAACTCCAATTACATGTGCGCTATTTTCTGGGTGCTATAAAGAGTTAAATAGGGGTGCCTGGGTGGTGCAGTCAGTTAGGCATAGGACTCTTGGTTTCAGCTCATGTCATGATCTCAGGATCATGGGATCAAGCTCTGCATTGGGCTCTGCACTCAGTGCAGAGTCTGCTTGAGTTTCTCTCTCCCTCTCCCCCTTCCCCCCATGTGTGTGCACACACTCTCTCTCTCTCCTACTGTCTCAAATAAATCTTTTTTAAAAAAGAGTTAAATAGCCCAGAGCAATTCTTTTTTCTTTTCAATTCTAAGGATAATTAAAAAAGCCAGTGAGCAAAAGCAATCACAGACCACTAAACTGATAATACTGGGTGGAACACATGTTGGACAGTACCCTTCACCTTCACAACTTTCTATATGTATGACTGGCTTTCTTCTTCCTGTCTGCAAGGAAGGAAGGAATGGATTGGGGGCGGGGGGGAGACAGACACATAAATCTGTATTTAACCTGCAAGAACCCTGAAAAGTTGAAAGGGACTCATAACTAATAGGGGAACAGAAGCAGTATAACATGTTTCAGTCCTACCACAAAGACCCATGTTTATAAAGTAAAAAAGAAAAGATAATTCTGTATGCGGGGTAACAAAATGTGCTCAATATAACTACTGTTGGAGATCTCCTATCCTTCTCCTATCCCTTTTCTCACTGACTCCTCAATTTCAGATTCAAAACATAATTTCAGAACTTCAAACTGATCAATCCCAAGAACTATAAGAAGTTTCTCTTGAAAGACATTTTACTAGAGTAAGAGCTAAGCCCTGAGTAATCAACTATGCACATGGTAATTAGAACATTTAATTCTTTTACAAAACTTTCTTATTCTTTAAAAAAATTAAAAGTGAAATCAAGAAATAGAACACACAGTAGTCACCTACCATAGAGTTCCACTTGGGATTCAAATTAAAAACCCAATCACTAAATACTTTAGAAAGGTATCCACCCTTTAGGGAAAGAAAATTTACATCTCCTTTCTAGGAGATATGAAACACAGGTCTTAGTGCAGGCCTATTAACTCAATAAAAAAAAAAAAAGGCAGGGCTTCGGTGTGCAGCTAAAATACTCAGATTTTTAATACTCGTAATTTATAAATCACTTTTCATGAGAGAAATACCTAGAACAACACCTTTATTTAGCAGATTCAAAGGGCATACAGCAATTATATAGATTATTACAATAATAAAATCGAAAGCATTACAAAAAACATACCTATAACAATACCTGTATTCACTTTTACTGGCATACAAATATAGCCTCATTTTCCCATCTAAACATTAAAACCCCTAATCAAATGGCCATTTCAAATCATTCTTATTAATGAATACTTCTAGTACTCTAAACCTGTTTAATATGTCCTAATTTCCCCCAAGTCATCTGGCAAATAGTATGTTCTCAATAAATACTAGCTCTCTACATTACGTTTACTAAATATAAGCAGGTAACAGTTAAGTTGAAGCCCAAAGTGTTACCCATATTAGTGGCTAAAAATTTTTCTTCAAAGTTATTATCAGATGGGCCCTAACAATAGTTCATAGATGTGCATCACTGATGCATCTGTTCTTTAGTCTATCTCTACTCTAACAAGAATAATTCCTGTTCTTTCAGGGTCTATGACATAGATTATAACTCCTTGAGGACTATGAAGAGTACATTTCCTCAAAAGTGATTCTGAGTTACCTTAATATACTGTACTCAACAAAAAACACTAGAAAGTGACAGGCTAAAGAAAATCAAATTTTAGTGTAAATCATGTTCAAGAGAAATAGTAGCACCTGCCTGTTTGAATGTCCTTCCAGAGAACCCAGGATTTAGAACTGTCTTCAAATATGATGAAGCAGCTCTGTTTCAATATGTTTATCTGAAATACAGAGGAATATTTATGGTGATTTCTTTGTAAGTCAAAAACATGAAGTTAAATTTAAATTCAAAATTATTAAAAGTTTACTGCAAAAAACAGCAAAAGATATATAAAGGTAACCTGCCTTTTTGATAGTTCCAAGATAAAACAAGCCATCTGACCATCTAGCTAGGACATCCTGACCCTCTTCAAATTTACATGCTGGCTTTTTGACTTTATGTCCATCCTGTAAAGACAGCTTGGTCAAGGATGTTGGGGTCTTTTGGTTTCGACGTAAAGGAGACCGCTTGTGGACCAGTGAATTACCTGCCCCTGTAGAGTCTCTGTTTAGGAAATAAAAGACCATATACAAGATTAACTTACTTATAGAGCTTATTTATATACCAGTGATATGTTTTATGTATTAATCAAAAATTCTGATTTATTAAAAACCTTAAATTGGGGGAAAATATAATAGGTACCTCAAATCACAAATACTCTCTAGGAATAAATAACTTTAAAAGAAAATGACAGGTGTTCTCAAAATTCACTCAGTGCCTACCCTTACTGAGACAAGGATTCAACAATCACTCTAAGATCACACATATTCAGGGCAGCTATTATCAAAATAACAGCTCTAAGTGGAAGTGGGTCATGAGCAAAGGATGCCTTAAATCTCATGACTGGATTTAGATAAACTAAAAGAAGTTACATGGCACAATTTCATAAGCACATGAAAAGGAATAAAAATGATTATGCCACATGTAGTGAAAACACACTAACCGATGACTTTGGGGTAGTTGGGTATATTCAACTCATTGGAAGAGTAGTCATGACCTCCTTACAGGGAACCACTACTGAATTAAGTCTTGTTTATTGATGAGAATGTGTCCCAAGTCCCTCAAATATAGACTAGTTTAAAAAAATTAAGAACCACCAATTTCACAAAATCATACTCAAATGAGAGGTATAACATCATTTACATTTTTTAAGCAAAAGACCCCAAAATTATGTATTCCAAAATTACATTATAATTTGTATATTAGTAATTCCATAAACAGCATAGCATAACCACAGCATAACTACTATCAACTTTTCCTCAAAGGTAACAAAGCACTGTTTAGTTTCATTTTCTTAACTTAGATGCTTTACTAATTAAACATACCACAATGTATAAAATGAGACAGAGAATAATTCAAAAGTAGATAGTATAAAAGTTAAATAAAAATAAAACAAGTGGGGAAGAAAAAAGTTTCAATACCTAGGAATTGGGACTAGCTAATTTCAATACCTAAGAATACACAAATCCTAGGAAATTCTGTCATGAGCTTCAACATGAATGAACCTTGAAGACATTACGCTAAGCAAAAGGAGTCAGACAAAAAAGAATAAATATTATATAATTCCACTTATATAATGTAACTAGAGTATCAAATTCAGAGAGACAGAGAGCAGAATGGTGGTTGCCTAGGGCCAGGAGGAGGTCTGCATGCAGAGTTAGTGTTTAAGGGGTAGCAGAGTTTCAGTTTGAAAGATACACTACATTTTTTTTCTTCAAGTTTTTATTTAAATTCCAGTTAGTTAAAAAATAAAATAAAATAAATTCTAGTTAGTTAATATACAGTGTAATATTAGTTTCACATGCAGAATTTAGTGATTCATCACTTACGTACAACACCCACTTCACAAGTGCCCTATCATCAATTTAACCCACCCCCCTACCTACCTACCCTCCAGTAATGAAAGACATACTACAAAGATATCCAAAGGAATAATGATTGATATCATCCCAAATTTGCTGCAAACCATTAATCTACACATCCAAGAAGCTGAACAAACTCCAAGTAGGACAAATGGCAAAGTGACCTATACCCAGATTTACCACAGTAAAAATGCTGAGAGAGAAAGAAAAAGAACTCATCACATACAAGGAAACTCCAGTAAAAATAATTTCTCATCAGAAACAATGAAGGCCAGAAGGCAGCGAGATCCTATATTCAAAGTGCTGAAAGAAAAAACTGTCAACCTAGAATCTTATACCCAACAAAATTGCCTTTCAAAAATGAAAGCAAAATAAAGATAATCTAGGGTAAACAAAACTGAGAGAATTGTTGCTAGCAGAGCCACCTTACAAGAAATACTAAAGGAAGTTCTTAATAAGGTTGAAAGCCAGTAAACCAAAGTAGAAACACAAATCAACACACCAAAAAAACCCAAAGAGCACTTGTAAAGGTAATTAAGTAATATTGTGAATGTCTTTTATAACAGTATAAATGCATATTTCTTCTAACTCAAGTATATGGAACAATATGTGTATAATTGAATTATAAGGCCTATAACATATTTGGCAATAACAGCACAAAGGCGGTAGTGGGGAAAAAAAATTGTATTAAAGTAAAGAAATGACACCAGATAGTTATATCAACCCATAGGAACAAACAAAGAAAACCAAAAATGGTAAATAAGAAAGTAAATGTAAGTGAAGTATGTCACTTCAAGGAAATATCTGCCAAATACCCATGTTAGTCACTGTTTCAAGTAAAAATGGTATTCCATGAAAAAGCTGCTACTTCAGCTGACAACTCAAATAATGACATAAATATCCTATCTATACTTCCTATTTCATCACACATGACATTAAAAATCTAAAACTCAGGGGCGCCTGGGTGGCTCAGTCAAGCATCTGCCTTCAGCTCAGGTCATGACTTTGGGGTGCTGGGATGGAGCCCTGCGTCAGGCTCCCTGCTCAGGAGGGAGGCTGCTTCTCCCTCTGCCCCTCCCCCTGCTCGTGCTCCCTCTCTCAAATAAATAAATAAAATTTTTAAAAAATATATAAACTCAAAGTTAAAGTTTAGTAAAAACAACTTTTACTGAAAAAAGTTTCACATCAGGAATGTTCTTAAATGAAATAGGGTTTTCTGTGTATGCGTGCATTTTGGTGGGTTCTAGGGGGGTTTTTTGGTTTTTGTTTTTTTACTGTGTGTGCTCAACAATGAAGAATACTGCCTTGTTTCATGCTAAGGCGCACAGCAGTTTGACCATTGTTTTCATGCCATCTGTACAGATAGACACAATAAGAAAGGCAAATAACATCTAAGTATTATGAAAATAATTTTGACCTTTCAGACTCCTACCAGGATCCATGGATCACACTGTGAGAACCATGCTCCAAATAAAGGAATATATGTTCCCATATATCTAAATAAAGGGAATGTGTCTGCTATAGACAGCTGTGAGGAAAAGGCATTTAGTATGATAAGGGGTTAAAAGTCTGACAAGACGAGTGCCAGAGAGAAGTAAAATGGAGGATGAATCTACCATTAATTCTACCAACAGGAGTGCTCAAGGCTAGGCTGAGAACCTTCTTTCTCCAGACACAAAAACAATTTAATGTTTTCATTCACAATATTAAAATGATTCTATCAGCAAGCACTTTCTGGAAAACTATAAATCCAGGGGTCACTTGAGGGATTTTGCTTTCCTTAAAGAAACTAACCAAAGCCTGAACAACATAATTAATTATAGGTGAAAGATGACTTCAATAGAATGCCAAGGTGGCTACTGCGACCTAGAATCTTCCAATTCTAGACTGGTAAATGTACAAAAATCAAAACTGCAACCATTCCCAGATTGGTTTTGTATGCTGTGCTATTGCTTCAACAAATTATTTTTCACGATGGTCTCCCATCTTACTCTCTTAAAATGTTGTAAGGATCTTTGAGGAAAAAGAAAACTAAAATTTCCTTGATCCCTTGTGCTCCCTGCTCCCTTCCACCACTCCTCCTATTTCTTTCCTCCCATTCACAGCCAAACCTTTGGAGGAAATTTATACACTCTTAACTCTCTCTCTACTATAGTCTTCCCCATTTTTCAGCCCACTGCAACACACATCACCATTCCCTCACCCAAACACTCCACCAAAAACAGGGAATGTGACTGTCTTACTCTTCACAGTTGTATTCCTCAATACTCTGCCTAGGGCATGATACATAAAAGGCAGAAAGGTCATATGGAATTTATAAAGTTCAAGCTCAATTCAAGAAAAATCTATATTTAAGAGTTTAATTATTTCTAAAAATGACTGCATGCACAAATAATCTGTTTTGTTCTGAGTAAACAAAAGAATCTAATTCACATACTACAACAAATACACACCAATCTTTTATTCACATGAACATGAACATAAATCATATATAAAACTGCATTAATAAACAGGTATTTATAAACAGTCTTACTCATTTAAAATTTTCTGCCCAAAGAAACTTTACAAAAAATAAAGCAAGAAAGTAAAGCAAATGACCAATGATAGCATAACTCAAACATAACCAAGATCAACTCTGTACATTTATCCCCCCCAAGGTAATTTCTCCCATTATTGTCACTGATTACTTCCCTCCTCTCTAGAATGTGACCTTTATTAGAAGCCAAATTAGTTTTTCTAATTTTAGAATTTATTATTTCCCTTCTGATTAAAGGTAACCATAAGATAGTAAAATAAATAATACAGAAAGAGTGAAAAGTGAAAATTCCCCATGCTTTCTCCCACAAAAGAACGGTTAATCTCCTGACTTTTCTTATGTATATACCACATACACAGACATAATTCATATAAATGTTTTAAAGAGTGGAAATTACATATACTCTTCTATAATTTTCCTCACACAATAATTTATCTTGGACAATGTAATATCCATCTATATAAGTATAAAACAAAAGTATGTAAGATCATCTTTTCTTCAAATGCTAAGCTACTTTCCAACTACTACCCAACTGAGGAACATTTAGTATGTTTCCACTGTTTTACTATTACAAGCAATATAAAGCTCATCCTTTCTTTTATTTTTTTAAGTATTCCTGCTACTACACGAGAAAAATTCAGAGAATAATTACTACAACAAAGAATATACACATTTTTCCTTTTTGCTGTGGAAAATTACAAACATGGAAAAGCAGACTAAACAAGTATAACAAACCATCAAGTATTCACCATTCAGTTTCAAGTATCATCTCATGACCAATACTATTTCATTTAAACACCCCATTCCCCAACCTACATTATGTATGTATTTTAACTGACAATGTCAAATGAATCTCAAAAAAAGTAGTCTCACTGACACTACCAGAACAGCACTTGAAGGCCCATTCCTTCACCAACAGTATTTATCCTTCTGCTACTTGGCAGACAACACATACATACACACACACACACACAAAATATTTCTATCTACAGTTCTATTATTATTAGAAAAGGATTTTTTCCATAGGTTTGTTAATTTGTACGTCTTCTGGAAACAGCAGATATTCCCTGCCTTTTTTTTAAACTAAAATGTTCATCTTTTTCATAATGACTTAAGAGCACTTTATGTATTGTGAATAAATAACACTTTGTTATACATGTTGGAAATACTTTTCCCAGCTCATACACTATAAAAGTGCCATGACAAAGACTTTTTGATAGGGGGATCAGTACTTGTGGGTGTTCAGTTGACTCTGGTCAGTAATTACAAAGCTGTATGTCTCATCTTGCATCCAGGCTGCCTTGCCTATTTAAGAAGGAAGACCAGAGAAAATTTAAACAGAAAACCAAAACAAATAAAGGAGTTGGTTTGCATGCCCCTTTCTTAAGCTGTGTACTCCCAACCTCTGTTGTTGGGTTATGTAAGGTATTCATGTTCTTCCTAACGCCCATTCAATCTCTAGTCCACAACTTTTCATTTTACATGATGTTAAGAGTGTCTGTAATATTGTTGCTTCTCCCAAACGGAGTTAAAGTTCAATTTCACTCTATTTGGCAGATAATCTTTAGTGTATAAATTCAGTGCAGTTCCAATTAATTGAAGCAGGATTTTTTTAGGTCAAACATTTTATAAAATTTGTAAAACAAAAAACAAAAACAAAGAAACAAAAAACCCTACTAAACTAAACTAAAAATCCATAGAATAGTTAAGTCAACTTCTAAAAGAAGAACAAAGAAAGAGGGGAAGACTCACCCTACCAAATACTGTGACACATTCCAGAGAAAAACTATTCCATACAGGTAAAGAACAGACAATAAGATTATTACAACAGAATAGGTATCTCCAAAATAGTTTCATTTAAGGGAAGTGGATGTATGACAAAAGTAACACCACAAATCAGTACAGAAAGGACATATTATTTAGTAAATAGTATTGGGGAAAATGATTCACTTAAATGGAGAAGCTGTCCTCCTAATTCACAATACACAAAAAGATGAATTATAGATGGATTAAAGACATTAAAATAAATGTAAAACTTGAAACATAACTAGAAAATATAGAATATTGTTATGACAACTGATGAATTATTGAACTCTACATCTGAAACTAATGATGTACTATATGTTGGCTAATTGAATTTAAAAAAAAAAAGAAAGATGCTTGTTATGATCTTAGAAGCAGAGCATACATACAACATTTAAAATCCTGCAAATATGTTGTTGAAAGCAGAACGAAATTTATAGCACAATTATCATTTATGCAAACTGAAAACATACATATATAATACCACATATTTTACAAGGACATATATTAAGTATTTTCAAGTGGGTATGTTAAGACAATTGGTAAGTGAGAATAGAGATCTGACTGAGAATTGGGGAAACTGGACATGTCCTGACCAGAGACCTGTGATGATGTAGTATACTTTTTTCTGTTACTAAGATCTAACTCAATTACATCAGCTCCTCATACCACACAATACAGATTAACAAAATAGCAGGAATCAAGTCATATTTCCATAATGGTCACAAGCATGATCACTATTTGCTATCTGCTTTTACTATTTGACAACACACACATAAAGAATACTTCTATCTAAAAATAATATTTCTATCTATAATACTACTACTTAGAGAAGCATTTTTTTCTTCACGGCTACTGATAACCATCTTAAGAGAGAGTGCCTGGAAAAAGTCTCCTCCCTTGAAACCAAATGGAAAACCAGGAGTTCAAGCTACTTCTTTCTTGGTTTACTACTTGGTTTACTACTCCCACAATAAATAAGACCCTAATTCAGGAACTTGGGAATTAGATGCATAATTCAAATAGTGTGGTCATTTTTTTCTCCAATTTATTCCCCCAGCTAACAAGAAAACTATCTCTAAGGACTACTATGAGGCCAATAGTAAAAAACATGGGTTGAGGACTTGATATAGTTTAATTTCTCAATAAATGGCAGAAGAAATATGAAAAAATTCACTTTTAGTTTAATTATTTTTCCTTCAATTAATATTTAATGAATATCTGTTCTAGGCCTGGTGAATAAGAGAGTCAAGGTCCCTATCTTCAGAGCCCAAGATTTTGATAGGAAAGAATCAGCTAGACCTTCCTTCTTAAGGCTCCTTTCCTGATTCAACCCCACCCACTAAATTCAGGTTAGATGCGCTCTTGTATGCACTAGTTCTCCCATCAATATACTTCTAACACTCTATTCTATTTGCCTACTTACTTATCTTCATCTACTCCCCACTCCCTAAACAGTTTGTATTCTAAGGGGGAAAATGATTGTCCCACTTTGTTTACTACTCCTTCCCCAGAACCTAGCCTAGTGCCCAGAATGTATTAGGAACACAATAAATAATCAGTAAATTACCAGTAACACCTGGTAATTTAATTAAAGGCAATCTCTAAAGAGTCAAATGCCACTACCCCAACATAGGACTCATCTTCCCAGAAGGAACTTTCATCGCTCTGCTGCTGAGTTTCCCTCCTCTTCTCTGACAACCCAATCAGCCACAACTGATCCACCACAACCATGTCTCTAAGTACCCCTGCCACTACTCTTTCAACCCATGAAGTTCCACTTGGTAGTAAAGGAAGGAAAACCTAGTCTCACTTTGCACTGCCACCCCCCACTGGAGCACTCCTCTTACTGACTCACCCCAGTCCAAAAAATCATATGAGTATGCAACCGCAGGAAATGACAGGCACTGCTGTGAAAGAGAAGAAAATATCAATTCTGCTGCTATCTTAATCTTTTATCTGCCTCATGTCCCGACCAATCTCATCTCTTGAAAAGCAAAAGCTGCCATTTATCCCAGGCTCTTTCCCACAATTTCTTCCCTTCTCTGGGAAAAGTTTGTAGTACGTATGTGGGTGAATCACATGTGAATGACATAATGTAACCTAACAACAGTGCCACTTTTGCCAGAATCTTTCACAACGATATAGTTAAATTCATGAGGCCATTCAGGGCCAAAGTAGGGCCCAGGTACAAGCAGAAGGCAATCTACTGAAGCTTGGGCCCACATTAAAGCTATGAGGAAAGACTCCTCTTTTATCTCTTGCAGAAGGTATAAGTAAAACGAAGCTTGGCGCTGGTTGAATTCTTCCTGGTTGAGGTTTCCTTGAAAGTAGAACATCAAAGGGGACCAGGGTCAGACCAAAAGAACAGAGATCATAAAGCAGGCAGCTTAATGACCGGCTCTACTCTAATCCTTAGTTTTAGAAATTATAAAAACATAACAATGCATACTTTTAAAAATTCAAGTAGATAGAAAGGTTTAAAATGCAATAGTTGCCCACCCATCCCTTCCCACATCCCAATCCTGCTCTCCAGAGGCTGGTGCTAATCTTAACTCTTTCAGCTATTTATTCTGGGAGGTACCTCCATAGTTCTAAATAATGTGCACATTTCTCTTTTTAATTGATCTAATTCACATCTGACTTATAAAAAATCATAACTAACAATTCCCAACCTCTACAATCTTATTGAACTAATTTCATTAAATCAATACTGTGCTTTAACTAATTAACACTGTAAATATGGGGTGCCTGGGTGGCTCAGTCATTAGGCATCTGCCTTCAGCTCAGGTCATGATCCTAGGGTCCTGGGATTGAGCCCCACATCGGGCTCCCTGCTCCACGGGGAGTCTGCTTCTCCCTATCCCACTCCCCCTGCTTGTGTTCCCTCTCTAGCTGTGTCTCTCTGTGTCAAATAAATAAATAAAACCTTTAAAAAAAACTGTAAATATTAATCACTGCAAAGCTAAATGGCACACTCTCATTAAATAATCTTTTTTATTAAACGTTTTATTTTTCCTGCAATTGCTCATTAATGTGTTCCTTTATTTCCTCTGTTTCAAACTGTCAAGAATACGGGCGCCTGGGTGGCTCAGTCAGTTAAGCATCTGCCTTCAGCACGGGTCTTGATCTCAGGGTCCTAGGATCAAGGCCCGCGTCAGGCTCCCTGCTCAGCAGGGAGTCTGCTTCTCCTTCTCCCTCTGCCCCTCTCTCTGCTCAAGCTGTCTCTCTCTGTCTCTCCCCCTCTCAAACAAATAAATAAAATCTTTAAATTGTCAAGAATAATTTCAAACCTTTCTTTCCTCTACAGGTAGCTCTTATTTCTAGAGCTCTCCACGTTCCTGCACCACTCTGCACTAATTACTCTCTAGGCCTTATCATCTTCAAAGCTTCTCTTATCACTCTATTTTCTTGATTGCATATTCTTTTGCTATAGCAAGGGCTTGCAATTAAAGGATGTATACACGTACATTTTTAAAAGATTTATTTAATTTTAGAGAGAGCGAGCATATGACAGCAAGCGCGGGGGG
Organism: Mirounga angustirostris; assembly: GCF_029215605.1. NCBI lineage: Eukaryota > Metazoa > Chordata > Mammalia > Carnivora > Phocidae > Mirounga > Mirounga angustirostris. The sequence goes on from NW_026991712.1 coordinate 112,938,861, forward strand.
GAGGGTGCAGAAAGAAAGGGCGAGACAGTCTTAAGCAGACTCCACACTGAGTGTGTAGCCTGATACAGGGCTCAATCCCACAACCCTGAGCTCATGACCTGTTGACACCAACAGTCGGACACTTAACCAACTGTGTCACCCAGGAACCTCTACAGGTAAATTTTCTGAGCCTTTATGTATCTCAATCCTAAACTCACAATGGACTGTTTCTTGGACACAGAATTTGATGTTGAAAATATTTTCCCTAAGAAGTTTGATGATATTCCTATTTATCCCATTTGACACTCAGCATCAATGATGAAAAATCTAATACTTCAGTAGAGGTATTTATTAAGAACTGAATAAATCACAGAGATAAAAGGTACAGAACAGGGAATACAGTCAATGATATTGTAATAGCAGTGTACAGCAACAGCTACACTTGTGGTGAGCAAAGCATAATGTATGAAGTTGTGGAATCGCTGCTGTATACCCAAAACTAATGTAATATTGTGTGTCAACTATAGGTCAATAAAAAAATAAAATAAAATAAAATAAAATCAGAAATGAAAAAGGAGACATTAAAACTGATACCATAGAAATACAAAGGATTACTATAAACAATTATAAACCAATAAACTGGACAACCTAAAAGAAATAAAGTCCTAGAAACATACAACCTACCAAAACTGAATCATGAAAAAACAGAAAATCTAAACATACCAATTACCAGGAAGGAGATTAAATCAGTAATCAAAAAACTCCCAAAAAACAAAAGTCCAAAACTAGACATCTTCATTGGTGAATCCTACTAAACATTCAAAGAAGAATCTTCTCAAACTCTTCCAAAAAACAGAAAAATGAGAACACTTCCAAATTCATTTACGAGGTCAGTATTACCCTGATACTAAAACCAGACAAGGATGCTACAATAAAAGAAAATTACAGGGTAATATTCTTGATGAACACTGATGCAAAAATCCTCAACAAAATATTAGTAAACTGAATTCGATAATACTTTAAAAGAATCATACACCATGATTATGTGGGATTTATTTCACAGATACAAGATGCTTCAACATCCACAAAAGTCAATGTGATACACCGCATTAACAAAGAGAACAAAAATCATATGATCACAACAGATGCTGAAAAAGCATTTGACAAAAGTCAACATTCATTTGTAATAAAACTCTCACAAAGTGAGTATAGAGGGAACACACCTCAACATAATAAAGACCATTTATGACAAACCCACAGTTAACGTAATACTCAGCAGTGAAAAGCTGAAAACTTTTCCTCTAAGATCAGAAAAAAGACAAGGATGCCCTCTTTCACCTATCTTCTTCAACACAGTATTGGAAGCAATAGCTGCAGCAATTAGCCCAAAGAAAGAAATGGAATCCAAATTAGAAAGGAAGAAGTAAACCTGTCACTATTTGCAGATGACATGATATTAGACATAGAAAATCCCTAGGACTCCACCAAAAAACTGTTAGGACTAATAAATGAATTCAGTAAAGGTGCAGGATACAAAGTTAATATATGAAAATCTGTTGTATTTCTATACACTAATAATAAACTATCAGAAAGAAAAACTAACAATTCCATTTACAATAGCACCAAAAAAAAAAAAAAAAAATTCCTAGGAATAAATCGAACCAAAGAGATGAAGTATCTGTACACTAAGACTGTAACACTCAATGAAGGCAAATGAAGAAGACACAAATAAATAAAGATAGTTCATACCCATGGACCGGAAGAATACTGCTAAAATGTCCATACTACCCAAAGCAATCTACATACACATTCAAATACAACCCCTATCAAAATTCTAATGGCATTCTTCAAAGAAAAAGAACAATCCTAGGGGCACCTGGGGGGCTCAGTCGTTAAGCGTATGCCTTCGGCTTAGGTCATGATCCCAGGGTCCTGGAATCGAGCCCCGCATCGGCCTCCCTGCTCTGTGGGAAGCCTGCTTCTCCCTCTCCCGTCCCCCCACTTGGGTTCCCTCTCTCGTTGTGTCTCTGTCAAATAAATAAATAAAATCTTTAAAAAAAGAGAACAATCCTAAAACTTGTTTGGAACCACAAAAAGCCAGAATAGCCAAAGCAATCTTGAGAACAAGAAGAACAAAGTTAGAGACACTGCACTTCTTGATTTCAAACTGTATTACAAAACTATAGTAATCAAAACAAGATGGTACTGGCATAAAAAGAGACACATACGTCAACGGAACAGAACAGAGCTCAGAAATAAATCCACACATATTTTTGTCAACTACTTTAAGACAAAGGAACTAAGAATATATCATGAGGGAAAGACGGTCTCTTCAAAAAACGGTATTGGGAAAAACTGGACAACCACATGAAAAAGAATGGATTTGGACCACTATTTTATACCATTCACAAAAATTAACTTAAAAATGAATTAAAGAGGGCGCCTGGGTGGCTCAGTCGTTAAGCGTCTGCCTTCGGCTCAGGTCATGATCCCGGGGTCCTGGGATCGAGCCCCGCATCGGGCTCCCCGCTCGGCAGGAAGCCTGCTTCTCCCTCTCCCACTCCCCCTGCTTGTGTTCCTGCTCTCGCTATTCTCTCTGTCAAATAAATAAATAAAATCTTTAAAAAAAAAAAAAAAAAATGAATTAAAGATACGAACATAACACCTGAAACCATAAAACTTCTAGAAGAAACCACAGGCAGTAAGCTCCTTGATACCAGTCTTAGTGATGATTTTTTTTGGATTTGACACCAAAAGCAAAGGCAACAAAAGCAAAAATAAACAAGTGGAACTATATCAAAACTAAGCTTCTGCCCAGCAAAGGAAACCATCAACAAAATGAAAAGGTGACCTACTGAATGGAAGAAAATATTTTCAAATCATGTGTTTGATAAGGGGTTAATAACCAAAATATGGGGGTGCCTGGATGGCTCAGTAGGTTAAGTGTCTGCCTTTGGCTCAGGTCACGATTCCAGGATCCTGGGATCGAGCCCTGCATTGGGCTCTCTGCTCAGCAGGGAGCCTGCTTCTCCCTGTCCCTCTGCCCCTCTCCCCTGCTCAACCTCTTTCTCTTGCTCTGCTCTCTCTCAAATAAATAAAATCTTTTTTAAAAATATTAAAAAATTCATACAACTCAATAACACAACAACAAAAATCTGATTAAGAAATGAGCAGAGCATCTGAACTGACATTTCTCCAAAGATATACAGATGGCCAAAAGGTACATAAAAAGATGCTCAACATCACTAATAATCACAGAAATGCAAATCAAAACCACCATGAAATACCACCTTACACCTGTCAAAATGGCTATTATCAAAAACACAAGAAATAACAAGCATTGGCAAGATATGAAGAAAAGGGAACTTTTGTGTACTGTTGCTGGGAATTTAAATTGGTGCAGCCACTATGGAAAACAGTATGGAGGTTCCTCAAAAAATTAAAAACAGAACTACCATACAGGGGCGCCTGCCTGGGTGGCTCAGTCGGTTAAGTGTCTGCCTTTAGCTCAGGTCATGATCCCAGGGTTCTGGGATCGAGCCCCACATCGGGTCCCTTGCTCAGCGGGGAGCCTGCTTCTTCCTCTCCTGCTGCCACTCCCCCTGCTTGTGCTCTTTCACTGTCAAATAAATAGTCTCTTAAAAAAAAAAAAAAAAAGAACTACCATACAATCCAGCAATTCCACTTCTGAGTATTTATCCAAAGAAAACAAAAACACTAACTAGAGATATATACATCCCCATGTTCACTGCAGCATTATTTACAACAACCAAGATATGGAAACAACCTAGGTGTCCATCAATGGATAAATAAAGACAATTTAGTGTGTGTGTCTATACATACACACACACAATGGAATATTATTTAGCCATAAAAAAGAATGCAATCTTGCCATCTGTGACAACATGGATGGACTCTGAGGGCATTCTGCTAGGTGAAATAAGTCAGATAGAAAAAGACAAATACTGTACAATCTCACTTATATGTGGAATCTAATAAAACTACAACAACAAAAAAACCAAAGCTCGTAGATGGAGAAAAACGATGGGTGGTTGCCAGAGGTGAGGAACAGGAATGGGTTAAATGGATGAAAGGAAAAATACAAACTTATAAAATAAATAAGTCACAGGGATGTAATGTACACCATAGTGACTACAGTTAGTCATACTGTTTTGCACATTTGAAAGTTGCTAAGAGTACATCTTGAAAGTTCTTATCGCAAGGGAAAAAGATTTATAACTACGTATGGTGACAGATGTTAACTAAACTCAGTGGTGATTATTTTGCAATTTATACAAATATCGAATCATTACACTGTATACCTGAAACTAAATAATGTTACGTGTCAATTATAGCTCAATTTTAAAAAGGAACAAAAAAAGGCACTGTAGTGAATACAGGGTCACATCAGGGATTGAAATAAGAAAAATCATAGATGTCATTTTTATTTCATCAGTTGGATGTAAAACGTGGAGTACAGATCCTGGGGGGTGGGGGGAGAGAAGACAAAAGTTAATAAATTGAGTATCCATCTCATGTTGGGAGGGGAGGAGAGAAGTAAAAGAAAAATTAAAAAAAAAAACAAATCAATGAAAGAAAAGCATACAACAGAGAAAACCAATGGCACTAAAAATTGGTCCGCTGAAAAGACTGATAAAACTGCAAGTATCTGGGGAACACTTATCAGGAAATCTAGGAAGTAGTTGGATAAAAAGATGCACAGCTCAGGAAGAAAATCAGGTTTGGAAGTAAAGACTTGAAGTCAGGAAAATAGTGATGGTATTTGGAGCCCTGGACAGAAATGAGAAAAGAAATGGGATGAGAACTTTACTATAATAAAAGAGCAGGGCGCCTGGGTGGCTCAGTTAGTTGCGCGACTGCCTTCGGCTCAGGTCATGATCCTGGAGTCCCGGGATCGAGTCCCGCATCGGGCTCCCTGCTCGGCGGGGAGTCTGCTTCTCCCTCTGACCTTCCTCCCTCTCATGCTCTCTGTCTCTCATTCTCTCTCTCAAATAAATAAATAAAATCTTTAGGGCGCCTGGGTGGCTCAGTTGGTTAAGCGACTGCCTTCGGCTCAGGTCATGATCCCAGGGTCCTGGGATCGAGTCCCGCATCGGGCTCCCTGCTCTGCGGGGAGCCTGCTTCTCCCTCTCCCACTCCCCCTGCTTGTGTTCCCTCTCTCGCTGTGTCTCTCTCTGTCAAATAAATAAATAAAATCTTAAAAAAAAAAAATAAAATAAAATAAAATAAAATAAAATCTTTAAAAAAATAAAAGAGCAAAGTGAAGATTCTCTGCTCCTTCTCATGCTAAAACAAAAAGAAAAACCATCTTCAATCATACTAGAGTATACATGAAACTCCAAACCACAATATATGAAAATGGAAAGCAGCTGAAAGAATAATAAACACTGGTAAAATGGGGAAGAAGATTAAACTTAAGCACCCAGCAGAAAAAAATGATGAGAAGCAACCCATTTGTCCCACAGAACCCCAAAAGACTGAAGAATTGGCGGCACCAAACTCAAAAGAGAGACGTCAGGTGAGCTCGAAGAATAGAGTAATATGGAAGTCTGTATAAAAGGACAGTTGGATCCCTAGTCACATCTTCTATCTGTGCCATCTGTATATCCTATCAGGAGATGGAAAGTTAATTCATTCAAAGAACTGAATCAAAGGAAACAAACACAAAGCACAGAGAGGAGAATAGCTGAAGTGCCTACTGAAAATGGGGTAAGTTTTCTTTATAAATACATTCAAGCCAATACATGAAAAAGAAATGAATAAATTTTAAAAAATCATTTTTCAACACCTAATGAATAAATGGATCTAGGTATTGAGTACCAGTGGCTTCTAAAAGCACAAGAGAAACCACTGTATGCCTCTTGGTGGGAGAACACACAACTATGAAGCAGTCATGCCAAAAAAAAAAAAAAAAAAGCAAGCAATCTGGAATAATAAGCTTCTACATCTAGCCACCAATTTATAGAAAATGCAGAGAAATGATGTTCAACTGCACAATGGGGATGCAACTGGCAAAATCCAAGCTGGGAAATTTATATGTCAAATGACCTGGTTTCTTCCACAAATAATCTGCACCCAAAAAAAGGGTGGGGGGGTAACAAAGATTTAAAACATGTATTTTTAAAAGATGCTCAACATCCCTAATCAGGGAAATGCAAAACAAAACCACAGTGAGAGATAACCTTAACACCTGTTAAAATGGCTAAAATAAAAAAAAAAAACAAAAACAAGAAATAACAAGTGTTGGGGAGGATGTGGAGAAAAGAAGCCCTTGTGCGCTGGTGGTAGGAACATAAACTGGTACAGCCACTGTGGAAACAGTATGGATGTTCCTCAAAAAATTAAAAATAGAAATACCATATGATCCAGTAATTCCACTACTATTTACTCAAAGAAAGCAAAAATACTAATTCAAAGATATATGTGTCCCTATGTTTACTGCAGCATTATTTATAATAGCAAGATATGGAAGCAACCCATGTCCATCAATAAATGAATCAATAAAAATGTGGTGTATATATACACAATGGAATATTACACAGCCATAAAAAGGTTGAGATTGTGCCATCTGAGACAACATGGATGGACCCCCAGGGTATTTTGCTAAGTGAAATAAGTCAGACAAAAAAAGACCGTATGATTTCACTCATACATGGGAATGAAAGGAAAGGAAAAGGAAAAGGGAAATGGAAAGGGAAAAGGAAAAGGAGGGAGGGAAGAAGAATCAGACCTGGGCATCTGGGGGGACTCAGTTGGTTAAGCCTCCAACTCCTGATTTTGGCTCAGGTCATGATATCAGGGGTGTGAGACTGAGTCCTGCCTCCAGCTCCACATACAGTGGAGATTCTCTCTTTCCCGGGGTGCCTGGGTGGCTCAGTTGGTTAAGTGTCCGACTCTTGGTTTTGGCTCAGTTCATGATCTCAGGATCCTGAGATCGAGCCCCACATCTGGCTCCGTGCTCAGCACAGAGTCTGCTGGACATACTCTCCCTCTCCTTCTCCCTCCCCCCCCTTCTCTTACCCCCACAAAAGAAAAAAAAACGGAATCAGACCTATTAATACAGAGAAAAAACTGACAATTGCCAGAGGGGAACGGTGGGGTTGGGCAAAATGGGTAAAGGGAAGTGGGAGATACAGGCTTCCAGTTAAGGAATAAATAAGTCATGGGAATAAAAGGCACAGGATAAGGACTACAGTCAATGACATTGTAATTGCAATATATCAGGACAGATGGTAGCTACACTTGTGGTAAACATACCATAATGTATAAACTTGTGTTACCGCAAGTCTACGAAGATTTATCACCCAAACACACTCTCTTTGGACCTAACAGAAGATACCAAAGAGAGGCAGTAAACCAAAAAGGCAGACATGAGGGGCACCTGGGTGACTCAATTGGTTAAGCATCCGCCTTCGTCATGATCTTGGGGTGCTGGGATCAAGCCCCAAGTCTCTGCTCAGTGGGGAGTCTGCTTCCCCCTCTGTGCTCTCCCTCTAATAAATATATAAAATCTTAAAAAAAAAAAAAAAAAAGGCAGACATGAGATGCAAAGGAATCAACAGGGGAGATACAAAGGAACTCCCAGGGTGACTATGAAGTCGAGCCCCAAGACTAAATCTGTGCAGTTAAGTGTAGAGAGCAAGTCCAGATTAGAGAAGAACTCCAGAAGAGCTCCAGGAGAGTATCTCTAAGAAAAATAAATGTAACTGATAAATTATAGGACAGATGGACAGTGTGGAAAAGTACACTGCAAGACATTTTACAGAACAGTGGAAAGATGTGTGAAGATTTCAATGTTCAAAGAAAACTAAGCACGTTCTATTTTTTTAATGAGGCAAATTTTAAATCCGGTTGTGTAAGAAAGAAATGTAATCCCAGAAATAATAGCTAAAACAGCTAACAAATGTTTAGCACTGTTCTAAGAATTCTGCATGTAATAACTCATTTAACCCTCACCCATTACTTTGCCATATCAATATTCTCTCAATATATCAATGTTTATATAATTATACCAAGGAAATTTTTTATATAAGCATATTAAAAGAGAAGAAGGTATCAGAGAAATTCCTCATCTAACATTATTGAAAAAAAGTCCAAAATTGATGAAACAACGCAATGTTTACTCAGAAATATAAAGAAACAGCTAAGAGTTAAAAAGCAGTTGCCTCTAAGAAAAGTAGAGGGAACATATTTAAAAAACCCACATCTTTTTAGAATTTTATAACTAGAACTTGATGTTTCACACTCTTAGAAAGCACTATTTTAATTAAAAAAAAAAAATTAACTATTTACTAAGTGAAATGGTGCTCTAATACCAAGTAAACTAGGGGGCTTTTTCACAGAACTACCTTGGAAGCTTTGGTATGTTAAGACAAACTTTATAGTTTTTCCCTAACATTAGACCACAAGAACTCCCCACTCCCTCCCCCTGAATCAGCTCAAGTAACTACAGTTTTAAGGCAGTGGTTCTCAAGTGATCAAGTCCACAGACCCGTGCCAATCTACAGTAAAGTAAGAAAAACAAGGACAATATATTGAGTTAAAATTAAACAACTTAAGCTATTCCATACTTTGAGAGCACACCCTTTGTACACTCTTAATACCTTTTCTTTAGTGAAATGAAGGTAGTAAGTGGCAGTTTTTAAAAACATTCTTACTGGGTGTCTGGGTGGCTCAGTCGGTTAAGCGTCTGCCTTCGGCTCAGGTCATGATCCCAGGGTGCTGGAATCGAGCCCCACATCAGGCTCCCTGCTCTTTGGAAAGCCTGCTTCTCCCTCTCCCTCTGCATGCCGCTCCCTCTGCTTGTGCTCTCTCTCTCTCTGTCAAATAAATAAATAAAATCTTAAAAAAAAAAATTCTTACTTTCCAAAATAAAAGCTGGCAACCCTATGTCAGTACACTATCTCCATTCTGCCAAAGACAGTTAATGGTTCATGAAAGACAAATCAGAGAATCTTTGGAAAACTCTTAATGGAATGACAGGCAAAAAAAATCCTCTGAGGGAAGAAGTCACCACAGAAATAAAAAAGATAACCCAGAGAAAGAGTATCATAAAAAAAAAACAAGGAACGACAACAAAGAAAAAGGAGGTAGGAGTATTTACCTAACAGGTTAAGTAAAATGAGTAATATAAACTGTTTACTGAAGTTAACAATTCCAAGGTCACCTACAACCAGAGTTCAAACGTCAGACCACGCAGGGTTTAGAAGCAAAGACTAACAGGTTGAGTTTAGCTTACTTTTCTAAAACTTAAGCTTCTTAAAGAAGTCAAAGGGGGTTTTGGGGTGGGAAATATCTGAACATTAATATAAGCTGTTGCTACAAGAATGAAGAAATTGTTGAAACTAAAAGAAAAATAACCTAACCATAAACATTCATAATCTAAGAAACCTACTCTCTTACCTGCATACACTAATGATTAAGTCTGAATCTTCTGCGTAACATGTATATTAAAAGCTGAATCAAACAATATTTTAGAAATGTATTACCTAAATGACTCCATGTACACAAATGGGATTTGCATTTCAAATTACAACTGAAAGAAAAACTTTTCTTAGTGTCTGCCACAAAGAGGTACTTAGTAATTGTCTCTTGAATAAATCAGTGAAAGCCTATACTTAACAATATACACATTAGTAAATAAGTCCTCCATCACATCAAGAATGTGAATGCACACATTATACTATGAATCCTATGAATACATATATTCTACTCCACACAGCTCCAAATTTGTTCATGTGTTTAAATATAGAAATAAAAAGCCAAAAAGTCTTCTAAAATTGTACTTAATTTCATCTCACTTGAAGATTGAAACTAAAAGCAGCAGCAAACTAGGAGAGTCTCCACCTGGACCTCAAGTTCAGCCTGAAACCTCTAGAATTAAAAATAATTTAGCCACCTAACAGGTCAGGCAATGACAAAGATGTTTACACTTTCAGAGAGTGTGGCTTTAGCTCTCTTCATGAAATTATAGAAAATATATCTAAATAGCTTAAAATTTATGATAAAATTTGTTTTATAGAACATTTCTGTATATTTAGGCTTTTGCAACAAGCATACAGTATTTTTGTGATCACAAAAATTTTTATGAACTATAAAAAAAGATTATAACTTTTAAAAAAGATTTTATTTGTTTATTTGAGAGATCAAGAGAGCATGAGCAAGGGGAAGGGGCAGAGGGAGAGAGAGAAACAGACTCCCCGCTGAGCAGGGAACCCACCGTGGGTCTCCATCCCAGGACCCTGGTCATAACCTGAGCCAAAGTCATATGCTTAACCAACTGGGCCACGCAGGGGCCCCAGAAAATATTTTAACTTTTAAAAAATTATAAATGACACTGTTAGATATAACGTATCAAATATTTTCAGAATGGCAAAGAAATATCATTTAGAGACAGCATTGGATTTCAAGAATGTATTGGATTAAAAAGATAACTGGTTAAGTATATTCAACACAATATCCACAGTCATCTAAACTATTTGTGTGGGCGCCTGGGTGGCTCAGTCATTAAGCGTCTGCCTTCGGCTCAGGTCATGATCCCAGGGTCCTGGGATCGAGTCCCACATCGGGCTCCCTGCTCAGCGGGAAGCCTGCTTCTCCCTCTCCCACTCCCCCTGCTTGTGTTCCTGCTCTCGCTGTCTCTCTCTCTGTCAAATAAATAAAATCTTAAAAAAAAAAAAATAAAAAAATAAACTATTTGTGCAGATGGAAAACACAGTGTCTCCACAATGAGAATTTAATACTAGCTAATAATATTAGTTTGCAGATTCTTGATGATATATTAGTTGTGAGATGACTAGTTAACTTGTATATGTGATGGATAGCAGGTAACTACAGATTTAAAACACCAAAACCAACAATGCCAATAATATACCTAAAAACCATAGATAACTGCAAATATTCATGTCTACAACTGGTAAGTTTGATTACAATACATATATGAAACTACACTATCAATTCAGGAGAAAATGAACTGAATGGAAAGTTCAGAATTTTCATTATAATGCTGCAGAATTTGGTCCTAAGACCAGGGAGGAAGAAATAATAAAATTGAGGTATCCTTACTTCAAGCCACTAACTCTGCCCCAGAGTTTAAGTTCCAATTCCTAAAAGTATGAACTGGATCTTGGGTAGCAGAGCAGACAGATTAAAGGGGCTTGAAAATAAGATCACCTTACTACATAGTGTTTTAACTTTCTCAAGAGCAACCACATCTCATTTTCTCCTAATTACAATGTCAGAAGATAGGGGAGAATATTATTCCCTTTAACCAATAAGAAATATTCAACTCAGAAATAAAATCACTCTCTTGAAGTTCTAAAAATGTCAAGTAATGCTTGATTACATCCCCAAACTCTTGACTCTTAATATATGGTAAACTCCAGCAAGCCACATTGTCTTTTAGACAAAGTTATTCTCGGTATTTGTCATTTGGGATCCCAATTATGAACTGGTCATAAAAAATAGTGTAAGGCCAGAAATATTGTCAGACTTTAACATGTGGTGAAATGAGATTCGTTGCCATTATCAAGCCTCTCATCCATAGTAATATTTAGCCACAAGGCTTTTACTGGCCTAATTTAAGTCTACCAGTAATGAAAGGCATTTCTAGAGATGATTCAACTTCGTTACGTTTCCCAGGATAGGAATAGCTGGCTGCCACTGATTTTGACACAAAAACTCAAGGACATCTGTCTCTATTTTTTCAAAGCTCTGAACTGACAGATGAACTTTGTCCCATATAGCCACAAGACTATTATACCCAGCAGATTTAACATTAATATTACTGCCTAATGTACAGTCCAAATTCTCCATTTGACACAAAAATGTTCTTTATAAAGTTTTTTCAAAATCTAGGATCCAGTCAAAATTCACACATTGTATCCTGTCATGTCGCTTCCCTTTCCTTTAATCTCAACTGTATCCTTGTTTCATTTTAACAGGATATTTTTTGAAGCCAACTATCTTCTCACTTCTAAGCTGAATGATAACATGCTATACATTCTGGATTTGTCTTATTGTTTCCTCATGATTAAAGTCAGGTTAAACAGTTTTAGGAAAAACAATAAACTGATGATGCTGTGTGTTTGTTTTGTGTGTGGGAGTGTGACTCCTTCAAAATACTGCATACTCCACAAAGGCAGTATAAATGGCTATGTTGTTCAACAATGTATTTCCAGCACCTAAGACAATGTCCCACATAGGAAGTCCTCAATAATATTTGTTGAACAAATAAGAAAATGAATTCTCCATAGCATATTTTCTTCAAGAGGGTCAACCAATAGATATTTGTTGATGTTAACTTATGCTTAAGAGATAATGCTGTTAGGACCCAAAACTATATTATGAGAATGTTTTGAAATTTAGTATAAATCTATTTTCAGGAATAGGTAAGTGCTTTATTTTTGTTCTGTCTCAAGTTTTTATTTAAATTTTAGTTAGTTAACATAATAGTATATTAGTTTCTAGAATTTAGTGATTCATCACTTACATATAACACCCAGTGCTCATCACAGCAAGTACCCCCCAACCCTGCCCCTCCTGCCCCTCAGTTTGTTCTCTATAGCTAAGAGTCTGTTTTATGGTTTGCATCTCTCACTTTTTTTTCTATGTTCATCTGTTTTGTTTCCTAGATTCCTCATTTGAGTGAAATCATGTGGTATTTGTCTTTCACGGACTTATTTTGCTAAGCATAATACCCTCTACCTCCATTCACATCGTTGCAAAAGGCAAGATTTCATTCTTTCTCATGGCTGAGTAATATCCCATTGTGTATCCATTCATCAGATGATGGACATTTGGGCTCTTTCCATAATTTGGCTATTGTTGATGCTGCTATAAACATCAGAGTGCATGTGTCCCTTCGAATCAGTGGTTTTGTATCCTTTGGGTAATACCTAGTAGTGTAATTGCTGGATCTTAAAGTAGCTCTATTTTTATTTTAAAGATTTTATTTATTTATTTGACAGAGAGAGAGATAGCGAGAGAGGGAACACAAGTAGGGGGAGTGGGAGAGGAAGAAGCAGGCTTCCTGCTGAGTAGAGAGCCAGATGTGGGGTTCGATCCCAGGACCCCGGGATCATGACCTGAGCCGAAGGCAGATGCCTAATGACTGAGCCACCCAGGTGCCCCCAGGTAGTTCTATTTTTAGCTTTCTGAAGAACCTCCGTACTGTTTTCCAGAGTGGCTGCACCAGTTTGCATTCCCACTAGCAGTGTAAGAGGGTTCTCCTTTCTCTGCATCCTTGCCAACATCTGTTGTTTCCTGGACTATTAATTTTAGCCATCTGACAGGTTGTGAGGTGGTGTTTTATTGTAGTTTTGATTTGAATTTCCCAGATGACGAATGATGTTGAGCATCTTTTCATGTATCTGTTAGCCATCTGTATTCCTTCTTTGGAAAAATGTCTATTCATGTCTTCTCATTTAACTGGATTGTTTTTTTAGGTATTGAGTTCGATAAGTTCTTTATAGATTTTGGATACTAACCCTTCATTAGGTATATCATTTGCAAATACCTTGTCCCATTCTGAAGGTTGCCCTTTAGTTTTGTTGATTGTTTTCCAGTAGGTAAATGCTCTGATCTTAATCAGAGGTGCATAAAGTGCTGTCTACCTAATGGAGAATTTGTGAATTGCTATCAAAAAGTCCTCAGATAGTCAACAGAGGGGTTCAAGCACTCATAAAAGATTAAACTAATGTTGGGCGCCTGGGTGGCTCAGTCGGTTAAGCGACTGCCTTCGGCTCGGGTCATGATCCTGGAGTCCCGGGATCGAGTCCCGCATCGGGCTCTCTGCTCAGCGGGGGGTCTGCTTCTCCCTCTGCCCCTCCCCCTCTCATGCTCTCTCTCTCTCTCATTCTCTCTCTCAAATAAATAAATAAAATCTTTAAAAAAAAAAAAAAAAAGATCTGGTCTCCTGGCCTCTGGGAACTTAAAATCAAGTCGACACTTAACATATTTTTCAAAAAGCTAAGGTGCCACACCGAGACATACATGCACAAAGTTATTAATGCACAACAAAAAGTTCTTTTCTTTTAAAATAAAATCATTTTTGTTATGTAGAAACCTTCAGAAACAGGAACTTGGTGGAAGGTCTGTTGGGTCATTCAACTTCTTCACTCAAAAGGCAGGGTTTTATTTCAGAGAAAACAGAAGCTACAAACATGAAATTCCTCAACTTTCTCTCCACTCATCCTTCCCCTAAACCTATTCACAAAAGCATGTACCTAATTCACTTCTTTTTTTTTTACCATTTTATTTTTTATTATTTTATTATGTTAGGTTAGTCACCATACATTACGTCGTTAGTTTTTGATGTAGTGTTCCATGATTCATTGTTTGCGTATAACACCCAGTGCTCCATTCAGTATGTGCCCTCTTTAATACCCATCACCAGGCTAACCCATCCCCCCACCCCCCTCCCCTCTAGAACCCTCAGTTTGTTTCTCAGAGTCCATAGTCTCTCATGGTTCGTCTCCCCCTCCGATTTCCCCCCCTTCATTTTTCCCTTCCTACTATTTTCTTCTTTTTTTTTTTAACATACAATGTATTATTTGTTTCAGAGGTACAGGTCTGTGATTCATCAGTCTTACACAATTCACAGCGCTCACCTAATTCACTTCTGTAAAGAAGACATGCCTCTTCTTCTCTCCAGTATTAGAGAGTAATCTCACATTATCAATTACCTCCTTTCCTTTATTTTATTTTTTAATTTTTTTTATTATGTTATGTTAATCACCATACATTACATCATTAGTTTTTGATGTAGTGTTCCCTGATTCATTGTTTGCATATAATTTTTTATTTTATTTATTTTATTATTTTATTTTTTTAAAGATTTTATTTATTTATTTTGACAGAGAGAGACACAGCGCAAGAGAGGGAACACAAGCAGGGGGAGTGGGAGAGGGAGAAGCAGGCTCCCCGCTGAGCAGGGAGCCTGATGTGGGGCTCGATCCCAGGACCCTGGGATCATGACCTGAGCCGAAGGCAGACGCTTAACGACTGAGCCACCCAGGCGCTCCTATAATTTTTTATTTTAAATCTTAACTTTGCTTGATGCAAATCTGCCATAACCAAAATCAAATTAAAAACAAAAACAGTCCTTACAAATTATTTCTACATTTTTCTCATTATTTCACCAATAAACTTTAAAAAGTACATTCCACTTAATCCATTACAAATTGACTGTCCTGATTACTTTTAACAATTCCATCAAAGACCTCCAAATGACCAAATACCAGACAATGCTCTAATTTCAGTTCTCACCATACTCCATCTTTGTGTAATAACTGATGGTCATGACCTTTTTCTTGAAATTCACTTTCTTTGGTTCCTGAGATACCTATCACCTATAGTAAGCGACGCTTCTCCCACCTTTCTGAGGTTTCTGTACTGATTTTTCCTGCCCTGCCAACCGTTTAATGTTGGGAGTGGTCTAGGGTTCCCTTCTTTTGTCCTACATGTTCTGCTTGTCTTAAATAGTCATATTCTCCTAATGCTTCACTTAATTTTTTCAAAAAGATTTTATTTATTTTGAGAGAGAGAGCATGAGAGTGAGATAGAGCATGAGCAGGGGAGAGGGGGAAGCAGACTCCCTGCTGAGCAGGGCACCAACTGGGGACTCAACCCGAGGACCCTGAGATCATGACCTGGACCTAAGGCAGATGCTCAACCAAATGAACCACCCAGGTGCCCTGCCTCACTTAATTTTTACTTATTATCAATTTCTATATCTCCAGCCCCATCCTGTCTCACAAGCTTCAGACCCTAACTGCCAATTTCCCACTAGCTATCTCAACCTGGATTCTCCCAGAACCTTTAACTTAACAAAACTGACATTTTCTTCAAATTCCTCCCCTTTCTCCAGTTAATGCCACTCCTAAGTTAATGCCATTACTGTCTCATGAGTTCTTAATCTAAAAGTATTATTTGATTCTTCCCTCTTCCCTGATGCCCCAAATATTCACCAAGTCCTAATTATTCCTTAAAGATTACCTCTCAAAAATCTCCTACAACCACTGCCTTATTTCAGGTCATTATCAGCTCAGCTCTTGCCTGCACTACCAACATATACTTCCCTAATTGATCTTCCTGCTACCAACCCATCCTTTAATTAATGCACTCTCAATTTGCAGTATGGAAAACCTGTTTCAATTACTCCTTTGCCTAAACAGCTCCAATTGGTTGGTCCTACTGCCTAGAGAAGTCATTAACTAAAGGACAATTTTCACATTTTAACTCTGAAATGTAGATCTGTGTTATAACTGGTGATATAATCACCAACTAGCCAGGCAGCATGAGCAAAGTGCTCCTCAGTGCCAATGCATATGAATACACTAAGAGCACCAGCATCAAAACATAGAGAATTGGTGTTCACAGCCAATGGGGAGGAAATATGAAAGAAAATACTGAGACATCTTTTATCCATACAGAAACCAAATGGTTGTGAGAGAAGGTGGGGTACATAGTAAATGAGACATGTTCAGCTGGTTTCCCAAAGTGAGAATCAAGAGTAGACCTGCTATAGTTAACGATAAATCTGCAATAGAGCCCAGCACCAATTTTTATATAATTACTTTAATTCTCATACAGATTAGCTTAAGAAATACTGTCACCAATACTCGAGATGACACAAAATTGACACTGTGAGGAAACTATGATACAAAACCAAAAAAATTATTCAGAATCCACACACACACAAACCCTACTAGAATAAACCAGATTAGCAAAGTTACAGAATACAAGATTAATATACAACAATCAAATGCATTTTTTTTTAAAGATTTTATTTATTTATTCATGAGAGACAGAGAGAGAGAGAGGGAGGCAGAGGGAGAAGCAGGCTCCCAAGGAGCAGGGAGCCCGATGCGGGACTCGATCCCAGGACCCTGAGATCATGACCCAAGCTGAAGACAGACGCTTAACCATCTGAGCCACCCAGGTGCCCCCAAATGCATTTCTATATGCTACCAATGAATAATCTGAAAATGAAATTAAGGAAAAAATTTCATCTGCAATAGCACCAAAAAAGAACAAAATACTTAGGAATAAATTTAACAACAACAAAAAAATGTAAGGCTTGTACAATGAAAACTACATAACAAAGAGAAAGCAATTAAATAAAACCTACATAATTGGAAAAAAGATATCCCATGTTTCTGGATGTTAACATTTTTAAGACGGCAATTTTTCCCAAATCGATCTACAGATTCATTACAATACCTATCAAAATCCCAGCTGCGCTTGCAAAAATTGACTACTCCTTGCAAAAATTGACAGACTACTCCTAAAATTCATATAGAAGTAAAAGAAACCCAGAATACCCAAATAACACTGAAAAAGAAAACCAAAGGACTCATACTTCCCCATTTCAAAAGTTAATACGAAGTAACAGTAATCGAGACATTATTATGCAGGCATAAGGACACATATATGGAATAAAATTGAGAATCTGGAAACAAATCCTTTCATTTATGTTCAACTGATCTTTGAAAAGACTGTCAAAACAATTCAATGGGAAAGAAGAGTCTTTTTAACAAATGGTTCAGGGAAATTGGTATTCACACCTAAAATAAATGAAACTGGACACCTACCTCACACCACATACAAAAATTAACTCAAAATGGGCCACAAACTAAATGTAAGAGCTGACATTATATAATTCTTAGGAAAAAAACAGGAGTAAATCTGTGTCACCCTGTGTTAGGCAACATTTTCTTAGATATGACATCAAAAGCACAAGCCCCGCATCTGCATCTGGCTCCCTGCCTCTCCCTCTCCCTCTGCCTGGTGCTCCCCCTGCTTGTGCTCTGTCAAATAAATAAATCTTAAAAAAAAAAAAAAGCATAGGCAAAACAAGAAAAAGGATAAATTAGACTTCATCAAAATTAAAGACTTTTGTGCATCACAGGACATCATCAAGTGAAGGAACAACCCCACGAACAGGAGAAAATAATTGCAAACCACACACCTGATAAGGGACTTATATCCAAACCACATAAACAATGCTTACAACTCAACAGTGAAAACATAAATAATCCAATTTTTTAAATGGGCAAAGGACCTGAATAGACAGTTCTCCAAAGAAGGTATACAGAAGGCCAATAACTACATGGAAAAGATGCTCAACATCATTAGTCATCAGGATAATGCAAATCAAAACCAGAATGAGATACCACTGCATACCCACTAGGATGCTTATAACCAAAAAGACAAATATTGGTAAGGATGTAGAGAAACTGAACCCTCATAATTGCTGATGAGACTGTAAAAAGGTGCAGGCTCTTTGGAAAACAGTTTGGCAGTTTCTCGAAATGTTAAATACAGAGGTGTCATCTGACCCCGCAATTCCACTCCTGGATATGTATCCAAGAGAAATGAACCACACGTCCACACAAATCCTGTAAATGAACATTCACTGCAAATAAAAAACTATTAACAGCAGAAAGTGGAAACAACCAAATGCCCATCAACTGATGAATGGATTAACAAAATGAAATATATATCCATATAATGAAACATATTTTGGCCAAAAAAAGGGAATGATACATGCTATAACATGGATGTACCTGAAAACATTATGCTAAGCGAAAAAAGACACAAAAGGCCACATATTATATGGTTCCATTTAAGTGAAATGTCCAGGATAGGCAAAATATAAACACAGAAGATTGGCTAGTGGTTGCCAGGGGTAGTGGGAGGGAATAATGGAAAGTGACTGCTAATGGTTACAGATTTTCATTTTGGGCTGATGAAAATGTTCTGAAATTGGATAACGGTGATGGTTGCACAACTCTGTGAATATACTAAAAAAATCAGTAAATTGTACCTTAAAAGGGTACAAACGTGAGTTACATACATATAAATGACATATGCATTACCTCAATAAAGTATATTATAAAAGTATACAGTTAATATATGTAAATTTTACCTAAAAAGCTTTTTAAAATAATAAAAACAATGGAGAGGAGTGGAGAATGCATAGAGATACAGATGAAACAAGCATAGATACAAAAAAGTTTATTATACTATTCTGTTCACTTTGTATATATTTCTAAATTTTCCTTAACAAAAAGGTTTTTTAACTGATGTATTAAAAAAACAAGTAATTTTTTAAAAAATAACAAAGTAATCTACTTTCTTAACATCCATTTTTGTTGTTGTTTGACAAAGGAAACAGAATCATATATTAAAAGATCAGAGAAGGGGCACCTGGGTGGCTCAGTCTTTGGATTAAGCCTCTGAGTTGGCTCAGGTCATGATCAGGGTCCTGGTAGGGAGCCCTGAGTTGGGTTCCGCACTCAGTGGGGAGTCTGCTTCTCCCTCTCCCTTTGTCGCATCTCCCCCCACTCCCATCTCATCCCCTCATGCTTGAGCGCAAATAAATAAAATCTTAAAAAAATAATAAAAGATCAGAGAAGTTGCTACCTTCTTCATTCTTTTGCAGAGATATAACAGAAGACTAGGTATGAGGCAAAAATGAAGAATACTTCATCTTAAAAATGTACAAAGAGAATTTCAATCCTTAGTTCCAAGATATTTCCTTACCCTTGGGTTCCCGTGGTTTCCATGGTTATTAGATGTGACAATTCCTAATAAATGGATGCAATAACCCCTAATACTATGCTGTCTAATACAGCAGCCACTAGCTACATATGGCCAATTAAAACTTAGTTTCAATGAGTTGAATTAAATTATAAATCCAGTTCTCAGTCACACCAGCTACATGTGTAGTGTTCAGCATCCACATGCGGCTTTGGCTACCATATTGGATAGAGCAGATACAGATCACTGCCATCCGTGCAGAAAGTTCTACTGAATAGCACTACACCAATACATAAAAAATACCCACAGAGAAACTTCTACATTCTAATTTAGGATTGTTATACTGCATTTTACTGCAATAAACAAATCCTGAAAAACAAGGAAAACAAAGCATAAAAATATCAACCAAAGAATATCATTCATGGAAGTTCAGACTAACTAAAACAGCAGTTAAATTTTACTTTCCGAACCACCCAGCTACAGATGTTGGCCATGACAACTCCTCAGGGGCAAATTTCCCTATCTGTTAAAATAGATTATTACTCTATCACCAGTTTCCTAAAGTCAGATATAAAGATTATGCTGAAATAAGAATAAAGCAAATTACCCTTTGTCAAGGATCTAATGAAAGGTATATTTATAAATCAATGACATCAAAGAATTTATGACCCATAGCAAAATACACAGAATAAAATCCCTTTCCAAACTGAGCTTTGAGGCAACCAGCATAATTAAAAAGATCATTAAATATATTTTGTTTCATCTAGAAAAAAAGTTTAACCAGATGATTTCTATACTTCTAGTTCTAAAATTGTGTGTGCATTTCATCCTGATTAGGTATAGATTTCCGTTAATGCCATTAACACGAATATGCAGCATCAGGAAACAGGTGCACTCTTAATTCAAATATTTTAGAATATTTTTAGCACTTAAAAAAAAACTGAAGGTGAGCAAACAAAATGTGAATTCGAATATATTTTTATATTTAGGAACCTAAAAAAACAAAAATAGAATTTCACCTTGTATTCCCTCTCAAGCTATCACTGCAAATGGTTGGAGTGTGAATAACATTCTAAATATCAAGAATGGAATGCTCTATGTTAAAGAAATTTAAAATCTTTCCTTGCCAAAACTACTGGACACCTAAAGCTGTTAGTCAAAATGGCTCCATGTAAAGCATTTTCAAACCTTTGAAAAGTCACTTAAGAATATAAGTACATTTTACTTTACCCTCATAAAATACTTTCAGATTCAGTCTTTGCAATCTACTGCCCAAAACAAAACAAAAAAGGAATTCTCAAGAAAAAATGAAAACATGGAAATTGAAGCCAGCGTGCAGGCAACGTATACAGAAGAGTCACATGGAATCGATGTTGAAGGAGAAAGTTACTACTACCGGAGCATCTGGAGTCAAATTAAATCGGGCACTATTTACATATTTCTAGTTCTGTACTGACCTCACATGGTGCTTTCTGACGTTATACACAGGCCTGCCTAGGTCTGCATATTTTTATTTGTAAACGGTTCTAACTTTTAACATTTAACATTAATTAACATTAATAAATAATTAATGTTAATTAACATTAACAAAGTTAAATGTTTTAAAGAATAGAATAACATTCCATATCCCTTTTTCCATTGTTCACGAACCCTCTCTGTTCGTCAAATCACCCCGATAAATCCATCTGTTCCCTCTAGTTGCTTCCAAAGAAAAATTCTAGCAACCAAAGACACCAGATTGTAAAACACACACTCAGAGTTAAGAGTTCTGGCACTACCAAAATATGTTAAGAAATCTTGGCAAATCAGTTAAAATCCCTTGAACCGTAATTACCTCAGTTGTAAAAATGAATAATACATATCTACATCCGAGGAGGGATGAGTTAGATTTCATTGTGCGCTCCAAATATAAGGTGTCTCTCTGCCATCTCACTTTCCCTCCCTTCTCCCCTTTAAAGCTTTCAGGGTTTGCTTCCAGGCTCCACTTAGTGTTTCCCTTTTCCACGTACTCCATCCTGCCCTTCTACTCTAGCCCCTTACTCCAATTCCATACAATTCCACCACCCTCTGGTTCCAAGCTGCTACTTCCCTTTGCGCCCCCTAAGGTCCCAGGCAGCCCCTTCACTCAGCTCCCCACGTCTCCCTCAGTCCGCATTTCCTAACGGCTCCTCCCCTCGGTTCCCCACCCCCTCATCACCAGGTTCATCCTGCCCCTCCAACCGTCTCCCGCCCCCAGGTTCCTTCCTGCCCCTCCAAACACAGCTTCCCCGTCTCAACGTTTCATCTTGGTCCTCCAACCGACTTCCCCAATGCCTTGCTCGCTCCCTATTTTCTCCAAAACCTAAATGACTACTCCATTCTATCCATTCTTTTCAACATATACATACATGCAAGGGACCCACATACACACACTGGAGATCCCACCCCCACTTCGATCCTCCATCTTTCCCTTTTATACTTGCTTCCATTCTTCTTTCTCCCCCCGCCCCCACCTCCTCCGGAAAAGCCTGGTTCCCAGGCCAAGGTCTCTCACCTCATTCGGTCACTTCAGTGGTGCCAACCGCTTCATACAGGAAAAAACAACCAATCACGTCCCCTTGGGCGCTTCCTCTGCGAGTCCAAGCACTACTGGGCACCCGCCCCACCGGGCACCCCGAACACGCACACGCACAAACCGAGGTCCTGGGGATGAGGGTTGAGAGTAGAGTGAGCCTTCTTACACCGGCCTCAAACACAGCCCACTTCGCTACAGCCCTTCGCCATTTTGGTTTCCCGCGGACTGCCGGTGCATTCTGGGAGCGCGGAGCGACTCCGGTGCCGAATGGCAGCTCTCCAGAGCTGCGAGGGGGCGGGGACTGTGCAGCGAGCGCGGAAGAACACCGCGCTCTGCGTCTCTGGCCGAAGCTGAACAAAGAAGGACTCTTTAACGTAGCGGTGGGGCCAAGTCCTTCCGCCGCCGGCGCTAACACAATAGTGATCGCTGCTCTCCTGGCCGACGGAGGTGTTAGTGCTGTTTCTCTTATAAAGGACGGCGTCGTGTCCAGTCTGCGCTATGCTTTTTTTTTTTCCGGAAAAATGCGGCAGTGCTCTCTACATCTTGTCTTGCTGATTGACTTTCATTACCTTAGATAAAGCACGTTTCTTCTATCTTCACCTTGAGGCCTGCTGTTCGAATTTCCTTCAGCGAGGAGACCCTGGATGTCAGAATTAAATTTTGCTCTGCGATTATTATCCAGTCCCAAATTCCTTATCAGGAGCTCCTTGCATAGAAGATTTTCGGACATTTTATTCCTTGACAGTGAAAGGTTTTTCTGTGTATCCGCTTTGCAGTCATTCCTAATTGTAGTGAAATCTGAGAATAACCCCGTGCAAGGTGATTTATTTTAGGAATACAGAACTTTTTTCATATTAGGGCAGACCCTTAGCCTGCCAATATACTGCTGCAGACCGGAAGTCCAAGTGACAAACTGGAAGTGCATGCTTGTCTCTGACTCATGCTTAGATACAACCCAACTCCTCTTATAGCCACCTGGGGTACCTTTGTTTATAACTTTGTCAAAATATTTTTTAAATTATTTTATGGTTTTGTCTCATCACATAACAGAGATAATTAATACAAGGATAAATTAATACATGTTTTTTTCTCTCTGAAAAAGTACGTCTTGGGCCTAAACTCACTTTGTTCATATTTCAAAAGGGATTTCCCCAGCCCATAATCTCAGAATTTGGCCAATAAATATTCATTCTATCCACACCTTTCAATATTTTAAATAATTTAGTCATACTCTTCCACTCCTTTGCTTCTCCTAATAATTCTAATCGAATTTAATTCTGTCTTACTATGTTCTCTATCTGCTACCTTGCAAGTTCCACTTTCTCTGAATTCTATTATAAAGTAGTTTCTCATAAATTCCTCTTCCATGCCCTTAATACTTTTGATTGACTTTTGACTTAAAAAAAGTAGATACGGTCCAAAAATGGATAAAGATATTACACAAACAGTTATATTTGCTGTGCAGCAAAGCCTAATCATAGAACATAAGTTCTGGAGAACATTTGGTTTAAGTTCTCAGTGTTTCTCTCAAGGGGTGATCAAGCCACAACTTCAACATCTTCAGTAGTTCAAAACTCAGAGACAGTCATTTCAATTTCATAAATGCTAGTAATTAGAAAATTCTTCCATCTATAAATGTACAATCTGCCTTCTTATGATTCCCATTTACTGGTCTAACTTTTGTCCTCTTTAGCCACATGAAAGTATTCTAATCCCTATACATTACAGAAGCAAGGATGCCTATTAAAAAAAAAGCTTGTCGTTTTTCTTTTTAAACACACAGATGCAAAAGTGCATCAATTTAATTTAAGGAAACCAGGTGCTCAGGGTATCATAGGCACTGACGGAGTCACAGTAAAATATAAAGAACACCCATAACTGGGGGCTTAGAAATTTCAGTTAACTAAGCAACATGCAATAGAGTAGGACTTTATGTAGATGTGGGTATTATCTAGGTGTATCTGTGGGACGAGGTGAGCCTAGGATCCTCTTCTGCCATCTTCCCCAGAAATCTTGGATTAGGACTTTAAAAAGAAATAAATGTCAAATTTACTGTTGTTATTTATTTATATCATAGTTGTTAGGATTGTTCTGGTTCTCCTCTCTTCCAGACACAGTAAAATTGCACTTCTTGCTTCCTTGAAGTTAGGCATGGCCATGTATCTTACTTTTACCAATAAAATGGGAGGAGAGTGATGTGTATCATTTCCCAGGACAAGCTTTAAGAGGCAGAGGCACATTCCCTTCCCCCCTGTTGTGGTGATGATGGAATCATGTGTTAAAATAGAACATCTATCACTTCGGGTCCCTAAATGACTACAATAAGCCGAAACTAGAGTTGTGCAACCATCACAATCTAATTTTAAAACATTTCTACCACCCCAAAAATATTCATTTTGCCCATTTGTAATCAATCACTGTTCCCATTCCCAACCCCAGGCAATGTTATCTGTCTCTGTAGATTTGTCTTTTCTAGTCATTTTATATAAATGGATTCCTATAATATATAGTCTTTTGATCTGGCTTGTTTCACTCATCACAACGTTTTTGAGGCCCATCCATGTTGTACCACATGTCTGTAGTTCTTTCCTTTGTATTGCTGAATAGTGTTCCATTGTATGAATGTACTATATTTTGCTTTATCCTCTCACCAGTTGATGCACATTTGAATTATTTCCAATTTTTGGCTGAGTAATGCTGCTGTGAAAATTTGTGTACAAGTCTTTGTGTAGATACTTGTTTTTATTTTTCTTGGATAGACTCCTAGGAGTGGAATTGCTGTGTTGTATGATACATTTATGTTTAACTTTTTAAGATAACATGTAAGCAATGCATGAGGATTTCAACTTCTCCACATCCTCATCAATACTTGATATAGTCTGTCTTATTTAAATTGAAGGTTAAGGGCGCCGGAGTGGCTCAGTCGTTAAGCGTCTGCCTTCGGCTCAGGTCATGATCCCAGGGTCCTGGGATGGAGTCCCACATCGGGCTCCCTCCTCGGGGGGAGGCCTGCTTCTCCCTCTCCCCCTCCCGCTGCTTGTGTTCCTGCTCTCGCTATCTCTGTCTCTGTCAAATAAATAAATAAAATCTTTAAAAAAAAATAAAAATAAATTGAAGGTTAAGTTATTTAACTTTTTGCCATGACCTAACTATACTATCTTCAACCTAGGAAAACCATTCCCCAGTCAAATGTATGATTTATCCTACCTCTGAGGAGATTTCTTACAGACTCTGTCATCGTTTACTAACAGAACTCAGAGTCCCCCTTCTCTCTGTCTCTCTGTCTCTCTCTCTCCCTCCCTTCTTTACTCCCTAAATGCTGAATGAATGTCATCTTGTTTTTTGGTTATGTTTCTATCTATACAAAAAATCAAAGAACAATTGTCTCCAGTGGGAGTGAAGTGGTTTTTCATTGTGAAAAATGAAATTTTTGTTTGTGAAATTTTTATTTCCCTAATGGCTAACGATGTTGAGCATCTTTTCATGTACTGATTAGCTAGCCATTCTTATATCTTTGGTAAAGCATACATTCAAATCTTTTACCCATTTTTTAACTGGACTGTTTGTCTTCTTATTATCAAGTTGTAAGGTCTTTACATTTCCTGGGTACAAGTCCTTTACCAGATACATGATTTGCAAATATTTGCTCCCACTCTACGATTTGTCTTTTCATTTTCTTAATGGTGGTATCTTTTGAAGCTCAAAAAAATTTTTTTTAAATTTTGATTAAATCCAATTTATCGTTTTTTAAAAGCCATATGCTTTAGATGTTATATCTTAGAACTCTTCACCTGACCCAAGATCATAAACATTTTCTATTATGTCTTTTCTAGAAGTTTTATAAGTTAGCTCTTACATAGTTTATGATTCATTTGAGTTAATTTTTGTGTACACTATGAGGTATGGGTCTATATTCATCTTTTTGCATATGCATACTCAATAGGAGGAAATAAAATTTTGTTGTATTAAGCCACTGCAATTTGGAATTGTCTGCCATCCAGCATATTTTTTTATGTATCACTTATTCGGACTGATACAACCTAGATATGTTAATATGGAACAGAACTCAGTAATAACATTAAACTCTCTACCACAATCAGAACCCAAAATAAAAAATATGAAAATTTGAGCAGAATATTCAAAACATTACATAATTCTCAATATTTAACATTGAAAAGTCACAGGGAATGTTATAAAATACTTTATTTATAAACCTAAAAGCTCCCAATTATTAGCTATTACTCTCTCATAGGAAAGGGCTAGAAGACCTTCAACATTGTTCATTGTGCAGAGGTAGAAATGCAAATCATCAGACAAGTCAGAGAGTGTGTCCTCGTAGTCTGCTTTCATAAGTCTAGAAAGGGAAGTAGAACTGAAACAGCAAAAGAAAAATTAATGGTTCCATAATAATCAAATCAAAAGGATTTGTTAAAATCCCTTTTCTTTTTTCTTTTTTTTTAAATTTTATTTTATTATGTTATGTTAGTCACCATACAGTACATCATTGGTTTTTGATGTGGTGTTCCATGATTCATTGTTTGCGTATAGTGCTCCATGCAATACGTGCCCTCCTTAATACCCATCACCAGGCTAACCCATCCCCCCACTCCCCTCTCCTCTAAAACCCTCAGTTTGTTTCTCAGAGTTCATAGTCTCTCATGGTTCGTCTCCCCTTCTGATTCCCCCCCTTCATTTTTCCCTTCCTACTATCTTCTTCTTCTTCTTTTTTAACATGTAATGTATTATTTGTTTCAGAGGTACAGGTCTGTGATTCATCAGTCTTACACAATTCACAGTGCACACCATAGCACATACCCTCCCCAGTGTCCATCACCCAGCCTCCCCATCCCTCCCACCCCCCACCACTCCAGCATCCCTCAGTTTGTTTCCTGAGATTAAGAGTCTCTTACGGTTTGTCTCCCTCTCTGGTTTTATCTTGTTTCATTTTTCCTCCCTTCCCCTATGATCCTCTGTCTTGTTTCTCAAATTCCTCATATCAGTGAGATCATATGATACTTGTCTTTCTCTGATTGACTCACTTCACTTAGCATAATACCCTCTAGTTCCATCCACGTCATTGCAAATGTCAAGATTTCAGGTTTTTGATGGCTGCTTAATAGTCCAGTGTGAGTGTGTGTGTGTGTGTGTGTGTGTGCGTGCGTATGTACCACATCTTCTTTATCCATTCATCTGTTGATGAACATCTTGGCTCTTTCCATAGTTTGGCTATTGTGGACATTGCTGCTATACATCGGGATGCATGTACCCCTTTGGATCACTACATTTGTATCTTTGGGGTAAATACCCAGTAGTGCAATTGCTGGGTCATAGGGTAGCTCTATTTTCAACTTTTTGAGGAACCTCCATACTGTTTCCCAGAGTGGCTGCACCAGCTTGCATTCCCACCAACAGTGTAGGAGGGTTCCCCTTTCTCCGCATCCTTGCCAACATCTGTCATTTCCTGACTTGTTCATTTTAGCCATTCTGACTGGTGTGAGGTGGTACCTCATTGAGGTTTTGATTTGGATTTCCTTGATGCCGAGGGATGTGGAACACTTGTTCATGTGTCTGTTGGCCATTTAGATGTCTTCTTTGCAGAAATGTCTGTTCATGTCTTCTGCCCATTTCTTGATTGGATTATTTGTTCTTTGGGTGTTGAGTTTGATAGGTTCGTTATAGATTTTGGATACTAGCCCTTTATCTGATATGTCATTTGCAAATATCTTCTCCCATTCTGTCGGTTGTCTTTTGGTTTTGTCGACTGTTTCCTTTGTTGTGCAAAAGCTTTTTATCTTGATGAAGTCCAATAGTTCATTTTTGCCCTTGCTTCCCTTGCCTTTGGCGATGTGTCTAGGAAGAAGTTGCTGCGGCTGAGGTCGAAGAGGTTGCTGCCTGTGTTCTCCTCAAGGATTTTGATGGATTCCTGTCTCACATTGAGGTCTTTCATCCATTTTGAGTCTATTTTTGTGTGTGGTGTAAGGAAATGGTCCAGTTTCACTCTTCTGCATGTGGCTGTCCAATTTTCCCAACACCATTTGTTGAAGAGACTTTTTTCCATTGGACATTCTTTCCTGCTTTGTCAAAGATTAGTTGACCATAGAGTTGAGGGTTAATTTCTGGGTTCTCTGTTCTGTTCCACTGATCAATGTGTCTGTTTTTATGCCAGTACCATACTGTCTTGATGATGACAGCTTTGTAATAGAGCTGGAAGTCCGGAATTGTGATGCCACCAGCTTTGCTTTTCTTTTTTAACATTCCTCTGGCTATTCAGAGTCTCTTCTGGTTCCATACAAATTTTAGGATTATTTGTTCCATTTCTTTGAAAAAAGCTGATGGTATTTTGATAGGAAAATCCCTTTTCTTTTTATCCAAAGCTTAAACATCTATATATAACAAGAACACCACTTTTAAAAACCAGATATTTGTTGTAAAAAGTAAATACAGTTGACCCTTAAACAAAACATGGGTTAGGGACACCGGCCCCACCCCCACCCCACACAGTCGAAAATCCATTGTATAACATTTACTCCCAAAAAACTTGACTACTGTGCTAGCTTTGGCAGCACGTATACCAAAACATTTAACTACTAACAGCTTCCTATTAACTGGAAACCTTACCGATAACCATGTTATGTGTAGTATATACTGTATTGTTATAATAAAGTAAGCTAGAGAAAATAAAATGTTATTAAGAAAATCATTAGAGGCATCTGGGTGGCTCTGTCAGTTAAGCTTCTGCTTTGGGCTCAGGTCATGATCTCCAGGTCCTGGGATCAAGCCCTATGTGGCATTTCCAGCTCAACAGGGAGTCTGCTTCTCTCTCTCTCCCTCTGCTCCTCCCCACTTGTTCTCTCTCTTTCTCTCTGCCTCTCAAATAAATAAATAAAATCTTTAAAAAAATAAAAAGAGTTGGGGAACCTGGGTGCCTCAGTGGGTTAAGCATCCAACTCTTGTTCTCGACTCAGGTCATAATCTCAGGGTCGTGAGATCCATGCTCTGCCCCTACTCCCACCACTCTCTCTCTCTCTCTCAAATAAAAAGATACAAATCTTTTTTTTTTTTTTTAAAGTGCATTTTCCTCAGCTTCCCCAGAGGGGGGATCCTATAGTACAGGCACCTTCCTCCGTCTTGTCAAATCATCTTCACTCTACCCAACCCCAAAAGAATTTGCATGTGCTGCCATCAAGTGATATTTGTGCTGTCTTGGCAGCCAGAAATTTAAGGTGAGTGATTGAAAAGCGTGTGTGCAGTCAAAATAAATCACTCAAGAGTCATAAGAGCTAGGTTTTAATTCCCGTTTCCACATACCCGCTTATAACACAAGCTTTGGAAGATTAAATCATCAAAATTTGGGGGGAGGGAGGAGAGAGAGAGAAAGCAAGAATTAAACACAATAGTAAGAAAGATAAACTATCTTGTCTATCTTCACACTGCTATTTTGCCCACTGAACATTCAAAGATGTGGACAAGGGGCGCCTGGGTGGCTCAGTTGTTAAGCGTCTGCCTTCAGCTCAGGTCATGATCCCAGGGATCAAGCCCCACGTCGGGCTCCCTGCTCAGCGGGGAGTCTGCTTCTCCCTCTCCCACTCTCCCTGCTTGTGTTCCTGCTCTCAGTTTCTCTCTCTCTGCCAAATAAATAAATAAAATCTTAAAAAAAAAAAAGATGTGGACAAGGTAAGACAGCATGAAGTGAGAGGCAGAGAAACAGAAGTAGAAATCCCAAAGGACTGAAGACCTCAGTTGCTAGCCAACCTTTGTCACTTAATAAAGTGATCTTAAGCAATCACTAAACTCTCACAGTGTGACTTTTTTTGTGGGCTCAATGGTGAGGCTAAGAATATCAACATTAAATCTTTATCACACAGAATAAATGAAATGGTATGTGTAAAAGTGCTTTTTTTTTTTTCCCTCTTACAGCAATTATTACATGTTTGACTCCCCTGATTCAACTTCAAGCTCTTTGAGGGCTGGAGAGCATTCTTTATTTCCCTGTTCCTGGAAACATCTGGACCACAGAGTAATCCTTACAATAAATAAATTTTAAAGTGGGTATTTATTTAACAATGTTAAATATGTTCTTCTATATGTGGAGACCTATTCTGTATACCGTTCAGGACAGGATACAAAAGGCAATAATACATATCCACAAAGTAGGCTGGAAGGTTTAGGGTCTAGAGATAGTGATATTAATAAGTAATTAAGATACAAATCTATAAAAATGTGAGGTGTGATATATTCTAGGAATGAGAACAAATTTAGCAGAACCTAGCATGAAGCATATAAATAAGGATAGAAAGATGGATGGATCTTATTGTGAGAGACCCCCATATGACAAGTGGTATATTGGTCAAGACTTTTTTGATTGCAAGGGTGACATCTGCGAACTTGCCTTGGTTTTGTCTGGAAACAGAAACTAGAAAAATATCAGGATCTTCCATCTCAATCTCTTTCAGTCTCTCCCTTTCCCCCCTTCTCTCTCTCCCTCTCTTCCTCTCCTGTTTCTGCTCCTCTTGGAATAGTGTTTTCATTTTCTTCTTCTACAGATGGCCTTCTCTTATTAGTAGGAAACAGGGCATTCAGCAAGGCTACATATTCCTATAGTAACCACTTAAGGGAAGGGAATTTTCTCCATCTCTTTTCCCCATCCTTATTCCCCACCTTTAGAGTTCTAGGAAGGAAGGAAGGAAGGAAGGAAGGAAGGAAGGAAGGAAGGAAGGAAGGAAGGAAGGAAGAAAGGAAGGAAGGAAGGAAGGAAAAGAAAGAAAGAAAGAAAGAAAGAAAGAAAGAAAGAAAATGGAAGGGAAGGGAAGGAAAGGAAAGGAAAGGAAGTCCCAGGGAAGTATTCCAATGGACTAGGCTTGGGTTACATGCCCAAACTGGACCAGATGTTACAGACAAGAAGATGAGCTATTATGTTCAGCAAAAATTGGATCAGTGCCCATCCCTGCAGCCAAAGAAGTGGAGTTTTCTATCAGCTGCCACCACAAGAAGCACATAATTGGAGTGGAAGAGAAGGTGTTTCCCCCCCAAAACAGTTGCTATTCTGGGCTGCTAAAATACTTTAAGGCTACTAATATGCAATGAAGTTTGTGTTTCCATTATAATAGTAGTAATAATAATGTTAATAATAATAACATTTATTGAATGTTTACCCTTTGCCAAGATGTATGAAAAGTACTTTACAAATGATATTTCTAAATGAAATATAAATTTTCCCAACTACCCTAAGAAAAAAATATTAATTCCTACTTTACAGATAGAGCAACAGAGAAACAGAGAAGATAAACAAATTATCCAAAGTCACACACAGTAAGTGCAGATTTAAATCCAGTTTTGTTTGACTTTGTAACCACTATTTAACCACTATCCTATATAGAAACAGAAAAACCATCAGAGGGTTTAAGATAAATCCATCCTTCAGAAATATCTCTCTAGTGTGGTGTGGAAATTGGATTCAAGATGGAAAGTATTGCAAATAAAGAAGCCACTGCAGCTGTCCAGTTGAGTAATGGGTGAATGCTTGGAGATAGAAAAAGAAGGCACTCCCAAGACAGAAGGACATAACAACAAAACTTAGCAGTCATTGGAAGAGATATGTGAAAGAGTGAATTGATTTAAGAATAATCTTTGAGGTTTGTGGCTTGAGTGAAATGAGAGTTTATGACTGTTTCTTTGTTTCTTCTTCCCTCTCCTTTCTTCCCTACTTCATTTTAACATAAGGTGGTTGATGTTTAAATTAACCAAGACAAATAATAAAATATGTGGAACAATTTAAAGGAAAAACTAATGAAATAAGTTCTGAAGAAGTTGAATTTAAGTTGCCCATGGAATATTAAAATGAGTATGTCCAGTGGACAGCTGGAGCCCAAGAAAGGAGTGGGCTGGTATTAGATGGAAAACTGCACACTTAATCAACCCTTAGTACTCCAATCCAATCTGCTTCATTAATATTCTTCCCTGACTCTCCTATGCCAGGAATAAGAGGTTGGCACAATTAGTAATTATAATTGAAGCAGAATAAAATCTTAGGTAATCAAACTTAATTTCATAAAATTTGCATATTAAACTGGAGTATCTGGGGCGCCTGGGTGGCTCAGTTGTTAAGCGTCTGCCTTCGGCTCAGGTCATGATCCCAGGGTCCTGGGATCGAGCCCCACATCGGGCTCCCTGCTCTTCCGGATGCCTGCTTCTCCCTCTCCCACTCCCCCTGCTTGTGTTCCTTCTCTCACTGTCTCTCCCTGTCAAATAAATAAATAAATAAAATTAAAAAATAATAATAAACTGGAGTATCTGCAGGATTGCTGATAGGAAGACAAGAATGAACAAATAGTGTTTGTGGATTTTGTTTCACCGTTGTCATCAGTTTATAATAAATGTAGAGTTGGAGTACCTGGCTGGCTTAGTCGGGGGAGTATGTGGCTCTTGATCTTAGGGATGTGAGTTTGAGCCCCATATTGAGTGTAGAGATTACTTAAAAACAAAATCTTTACAATAATAATAGTAAATGTAGAGTTTATGGTTATCTCTCAATGGTAAGATTTTTTCTTCTTTGTGCTTGTCCCTATTTCCTAATTTTCCTGCTCTCCTAATAATTAAAATGTTATTTAAAACTCATACAGTGCAGCAATATAGATATTTGGTCATGTGACCCACGAGAAAATTTAGATGCTACCAGAGGCATTTGAAAGCTCCAAGGCTGTCAAAACCTGGGCTCCTTGGGGAGCTCTCCAGGGTACTGGACTGCCTCTTCTGACCAGTGAACCAGATCTTTGTGTTTCACTTCTGACTTATTTGCCCTTGGTCTACATTGAATCCTGCCCTTCTGATTAACTGGCCATCTTAACTATGTCTTAACTAGCAATTAGTTCTTTAAGTGCTTTTGCAGATGCCTACAAAATCTACAGAGCCAGTAATTTTCTTCCCAGCCAAATTCATCTCTTCCATTTCTACTACCTTTAGCCTTCACTAATTTGTTTGACAAATACTGTTGAGTATAAACAGATATTGTAAAATGCAAAATTATAAAACTTCTAGAAAAGATAACATAGGAGGAAATCTTTTTTTAAAAAAGATTGTTATTTATTTATTTGAGAGAGAGTGAGAGTGAGAGAGATCACAGAGGGAGAGGTAAAGCAAACTCACCACTGAGCAGGGAGCCCAATGCGGGGCTCAATCCCAGGACCCTGAAATCATGACCTGAGCTGAAGGCAGCCGCTTAAATGACTGAGCTGCCCAGGTGCCCCGATAGGAGGAAATCTATGTGACCTGGGTTTGACAATTCATTTTTAGATTCAACACTAAAACCATGTTTCATGAATTAAAAACACTGATAAGTTAAACTTTATGAAAAATATTTTTGCTTTGTGAACAACACCATTTAGATAATGAAAAGAAAGCCAAGGATTGGGAGAAAATATTTGCAAAAATACATACCCAGAATTCAATAAAGTTACAGGATAGAAAATTAATATGTAGAAATCAGTTCCCTTTCTATACACCAATAATGAAGTAGCAGAAAGAGAAATTAAGAAAATAATCTCATTTACTCTTGCACCAAAAAGAATAAAATATCTAGGAATAAGCTTAACCAAAGAGGTGAAAGACCCTATACTCTGAAAACTATAAAACACTGATGAAAGAAATTGAAGATAACACAAACAAATGGAAAGATATACCATGCTTGTGGATTGGAAGAATTAATATTGTTAAAATGGCCATACTACCCAAAGCAATGTACAAATTCAATGCAATCCCTATCAAAATACCAAAAACACTTTTCACCGAACTAGAACAAATAACGGTAAAATTATTGTATGGAACCATGAAAGACCTCGAATAGCCAAAGCAATCTTGAGAAAGAAGAACAAAACTAGAGGTATCACAATCCCAGATTTCAAGATATACTATAAAGCTATAATAATCAAAACAGTATGGTCCCAGCACAAAAAGAGACACATAGATAAACAGAACAGGATAGAGATCCCAGAAATAAACCCATGCATATATGGTCAATTAATCTATGACAAAGGAGGCAAAAACATACAATGCATAAAAGACAGTTTCTTCAGTAAATAGTGTTACAAAAACCGGGCAGCTATATTCAAAGCAATGAAACTGGACCACTTTCTTACACCATACACAAAAATAAACTCAAAATGGATTAAAGACCTAAATGTGAAACCTGAAACTATAAAACTCCTAAAAGAAAATAGGCGGTAATCTCCTGGACATTGGTCTTTATATTTATAGATATGTCTCCCCAGATAAGGGAAACAAAAGCAAAAATAAACTATTGGGGCTACACCTAAATAAGAAGTTTTTGCATAGCAAAGTAGCCATCCACAACCAACTGAATGGGAGAAGATAATTACAAATGGTATATCTGATAAGGGGTTAATATTTGCAAAATATAAAGAACTTATGCAACTAGACACCAAGAAAACCCAAATAATCTGATTAAAAACGGACAGAGGACCTGAATAGACATGTTTCCAAGGAAGACATACAGATGACCAACAGATACATGAAAAGATGCTCAACATTGCTAATCATCAGGGAAATGCAAATCAAAACCACAAGATAACACCTCACAGCAGTCGGAATGGCTAGTAACAAGAAATAACAAGTGCTGACAAGGCTGTGGAAAAAGAGAACCCTCATGCATTGTTGGTAGGAATGTAAATTGGTGCAGCTTCTGTGGAAAACAGTATGGAGTTTCTGCAAAATTTAAAAATAGATATACAATATGATCTAGTAATTCCTTTACTGGATATTTACCCAAAGAAAATGAAAACACTACTTCAAAAAGATTTATGTTTACTGCAGCATTATCTACAATATTTACAGTAGTCAAGATATGGAAGCAACCTAAGTGTTTATTGACAGATGAATAGGTAAAGAAGATGTGGTATAAACACATATGCACATGTATGTGTACACTGAAATATTACTCAGCCATGATAAAGAATGAGATCGTGCCATTTTTGACAACATGGGTGGTCTTAGAGGGTATTATGCCAAGTGAAATAAGTCAGATGCAGAAAGGCAAATACCATATGATTTCACTTTTATGTGGAATCTAGAACAAACAAAACAAGCAAAAACAGAAACTCATAAATACAGAGAACAAACTGGTGGTTGCCAGAGGGGAGGTATCAAGGGAGATGGGTAAGATAGGTGAAAGGGATTAAGAGATACAAACATCCAATTGTAATATAAATAAGTCACAGAGACAAAAAGTGCAGCATAAGGAATATAGTGAATAATATTGTAATGTTGTATAGTTACAGGTGGTAACTACATTTATCATGGTAAGCATTGCATAATGTATAGAATTGTTGGATCACTATGTTGCGCACCTGAAGCTAATATAAAATTGTATCTGAACTACACCTAAATAATAAAATCTTTTTAAAACTTGAATTATGAAATTTAGAAATATATAAATCTTATAAATAGATAATGTCAATTATGTCTAAAAAATGTTTCTCTTCTATAATCCATGTGCTTTCCCCTTACTCTTTTTTAAAGCTGGTTGGAAGTGTTACGATTACTGAGGAGCAGTTTATCAAACTTTCTAAAATGAGTTTTCAAACAATCTTTTGTAGCCACAATTTCATTGTTTGGTACCTATTTTGCCTTGGCTGCTATTAAAATTTCTAAAACATTATAAACTATAAAGATTTCCCACATTACATGCTCATATTTTTTAGGTTCTCTATAATCACAAGAAGTTCTGGTTTTAAATTGTTCAGTTTTGTTTTTGAATCTTCAATCCTTGAAAAAATTTTAAATAGGCTATACTATGCTATGATTTAAAAGAAACAGTAGAATATAAATGAGAAGGGAGGCCATGGATATCAGTCAACAGTCACAGTTGATAAATTTGGGGAAGTCTAGGTAGGCTTAAGTTTTTAAAATTGAAGTCAGTAGTCTCAGTTGATTTTATTGAGAATATTGAGGTAAGTGAATGATGATAATTTCTACCTAGATCTCATTCTTACTTTCTCAAGCTTTCACTTTGATGTAGTGAAATCAGTGTGGTTGATGAGTATATTAGATTTCACAATAACGTGAAAATTACTGGGCTGAATTTTGTTTTAGAGCACCAGTTATTGTGGTATTTACTTCTGTTTGAATCAACTGTAGTGTCTAATGTCAAAACAATACATTGGACCCAGTAGCTCTTAGGGTGAAAATTCTCCATGTGCAGATGGTGGCAAGAGTGACCAATTAAACTCTGGATGTATAAATACCATAAGTATATATTCAGGGTTGTGAATGGAATAAGGATTCTCACAGTATTAATGCACTTTCCACAAGCCATGCAAATAAAGAAAGTGTAACACAATCTGTTCTATACATTTTCACATTCTTAATTGCTGTAACACGAGAAATGATTTCTTAAGGGTAGAAACCCTCAACAGCTTTTAGACCACAATAGTCCATCAGTTTACAGTTAGAAGCTTCTATCCATCCAGAATATTTAGTACTCTTACGGATAATAGTCTCACTGTTTAAGTTAATAGATTTTGTATAGTTGGAAGTAAAGTGCTTTTAAGTCATGACATGATGCTAGCTTTGGCCTTAAATTAAGCCTTTTATTAAAAAGGTCTTTTGGCCTTTTATTTCTAAGGACTTCTGTAAAAGGGTTCTGTTGTTAACATATAACATATTTCCATTGTAATATAACGTTTGATTTTTCTCCTGTATCTTCACACACACAAAAAAAGTTTTTGTACCAGCCAATAGTTGTCTCTAACATATTTTTTTTCCAATTACAAAGTGTTCATGTTATTTCTGGAAAAATACAGAAAAGTACAAAGCATAAAATAAAATAAAAATTGTTCATTATCCACATAGACGTAAACACCATTAACATTTTGGTATTCATAGTCCCATATAAAATACTTCTTTTAAAAGAAAAAAATAAATCTGACATTCCTGGTTCATTTAAACTGGAAGTAGGAAATGCTAGAAGTGTGGTTAGATAGATTTGTGAATATTTTCTTTTCTAATCCTATTGTGGAGATAACGAAGAATAGCTATATGATAACAGAATTTTATATATGTGTAATTCCCATTCTGAAGAAAATTTCAAAAAAATGTTTACATAAGGCTAATTATAAAATATCACCATAAAGAAGAATAAGAGATGAATAAACTCATTGTCGGGTTGTATCTTTAAAGTGAAGAAAAACATCAAGAAGTACGATAAAAAAACCCATAGAGTTGTACAACATAAAGAGTGAACCCTATCCATTCATCTGTCGATGGACATCCTGGCTCTTTCCACAGTTTGGCTATTGTGGACATTGCTGCTATAAACATTGGGGTGCACGTAGGGTATTATGCTGAGCGAAATAAGTCAGTCAGAGAAAGACATGTATCATATGACCTCACTGATATGAGGAATTCTTAATCTCAGGAAACAAACTGAGGATTGCTTTAGTGGTGGGGGTGGGAGAGATGGGGTAGCTGGGTGATAGACATTGGGGAGGGTATGTGCTATGGTGAGCGCTGTGAATTGTGTAAGACTGTTGAATCACAGACCTGTACCTCTGAAACAAATAATACATTATATGTTAAAAAAAAAAAGAAGAAGAAGAAGATAGCAGAAGGGGAAGAATGAAGGGGGTGGAAATCGGAGGGGGAGATGAACCATGAGACACTATGGACTCTGAGAACAAACTGAGGGTTCTAGAGGGGAGCGGAGTGGGGGGATGGGTTAGCTTGGTGATGGGCATTAAAGAGGGCATGTTCTGCATGGAGCACTGGGTGTTATACACAAACAATGAATCATGGAACACTACATCAAAAAATAATGATGTAATGCATGGTGATTAACATAACGTAATAATAAAAAAATTTTTTTAAAAAAGAGAGAACCCTAATGGAAACTGTGGACTTTAGTAAATAATAATGTATCAATGTTGGTTCATCAATTTTAACAAATGTATCACACCAATGCAAGATGCTAATAATAGGGGAATCTAAGGGGTGGGGGAAAGGAGTATATGGAAATTCTCTGTACTTTCTACTCAGTCTTTTGTAAACATAAAACTGCTCTAAAAAAATAAAGTCCACTGATTTTTTTAATGAAAAAAGAAGTAAAATAAAATAATAAGAATCTGTAAACCTCAATACTCTTCTCAGGGATTTTTCACCTGCATGTTTGCTGATTCTTCTTTGTCGGCTGAGCCCTTATCTAGTAACCATGACACCACTTCCTCAGTCCTCTTCCTTTTTATTCTCCAGTCTATTCTTCCTAAACTAGATCATCCACTTCTATGCCTTCAGCTATTACTTATTGTCTATCCCTTATCACTTAGATCCTTCCTTTCTTCCACTGAAAGTCCACACTCTCTCTGTGTTCCCATCTTTGCTATACTTCTACCATTTCCTGTCCTACTTCCACTTTCCATTTCAGGCACATCTGATGAATAAGCTGTCTTTTTACTTACCAATCTGCCTGAAAGCCCTTGCCCTTCCTTTCATCTTTCCCTATCTTATTCATTCTTTAAACAAATGTCCTAGAGCAAATGTCACTAGTTTTGTGAAGCTACTCCTGACTCAACTGTTGCATTAAGTCAGCATTTGCTTATAATCACAATTGGGGCTTTAAAAAAGGGGGAAAAGGGCGCCTGGGTGGCTCAGTTGGTTAAGCGACTGCCTTCGGCTCAGGTCATGATCCCAGAGTCCTGGGATCGAGTCCCACATCGGGCTCCCGGCTCGGCGGGGAGCCTGCTTCTCCCTCTGACCCTATCCTCTCTCATGCTGTTTCTCTCTCTCTCTCTCAAATAAATAAATAAATAAAATCTTTAAAATAAATAAATAAAAATAAAAAAGGGGGGAAAAATCACACAGTCTGACTTATACTGTCATTAGTTGTATATTTTGCTTACTTCCTTCACTAATCTCTGACATCCTGGGAGGTAGGGTGTATATATTACTCAATTTTGCATTGTCCTGTTGCTGGAACTAGGTACTAGGTTGTCCTGTTACTATGGTACTAGGAGCATAGACGATAATAAAGATTTCAGTTCGTGATAATCAGGCTTGAGCCAAGCTCTGACTTACTCTTCTGCTTTCACAAAATACCTGTTGAACTGAGTGAAAACATTGATGGGGTTTATTATCTGCAAGAGACAGTCCTGAAATATTAAAATTTACATTTTCATGTTAATAGGCTTTTAGGGTATCTCTTTCTAGGTCATTAAGAAGCATCCACCTTAAAATAATAAAAAATAATTTATAAAATAGAGAATTATACTTTAAAAAGCCTGTTGAAATGAACAAAAACTCATAATATAGTTTTTAAATATCATCAAGAGAAACTGAGTCTCAAATGATCCAGAATAAGTAAAGTTGGTGGTTCAGCAATTTCTTTCAAGATACATCTCTAAAGGCAAGTGAAACAAAAGCAAAAATGAACTTTTGGGACTTCATCAAGATAAAAAGCTTCTGCAAAGCAAAGGAAACAGTCAACAAAACAAAGAGGCAACCCACAGAATGGGAGAAGATATTTGCAAATGACACTACAGATGAAGGGCTGATATCCAAGATCTATAAAGAACTTCTCAAACTCAACACCCCCCCAAAAAAATAATCAAGTCAAAAAATGGGCAGAGGACATGAACAGACACTTCTCAAAAGAAGACATACAAATGGCTAACAGACACATGAAAAAATGTTCATCATCATTAGCCGTCAGGGAAATTCAAATCAAAACCACATTGAGATACTACCTTATACCAGTTAGAATGGCAAAAATTGACAAGGCAAGAAAAAATAAATGTTGGAGAGGTTGTGGAGAAAGGTGAACCCTCTTACACTGTTGGTGGGAATACAAGCTGGTACAGCCACTTTGGAAAACAGTGTGTAGTTTCCTCAAAAAATTAAAAATAGAGCTACCTATCTAGATACCTAGAGCTATCCTATGACCCAGCAATTGCACTACTGGGTATTTACCCCAAAGACACAGATGTAGTGAAAAGAAGGGCCATATGCACCCCAATGTTCATAGCAGCAATGTCCGCAATAGCCCAACTGTGGAAAGAGCCGAGATGCTCTTCAACAGATGAATGGATAAAGAAGATGTGGTCCATATATACAATGGACTATTACTCAGCCATCAGAAAGGATGAATACCCAACTTTTACATCAACATGGATGGGACTGGAGGAGATTATGCTAAGTGAAATAAGTCAAGCAGAGAAAGTCAATTATCATATGGTTTCACTTATTTGTGGAACATAAGGAATAGCATGGAGGACATTAGGAGAAGGAACGGAAAAATGAAGGGGGGGAAATTGGAAGGGGAGATGAACCATGAGAGACTATGGACTCTGAGAAACAAACTGAGGGTTTTAGAGGGGTGGGGAGGTGGGGGGATGGGTTAGTCCAGTGATGGGTATTAAGGAGGGCACATACTTCATGGAGCACTAGGTGTTATACGAAAACAATAAATCATGGAACACTACATCAAAAACCAATGATGTACTGTATGGTGACTAACATAACATAATAAAATTAAATTAAATTAAAAGAAAAGTAAAGTTGGTTGTTTCATTAACATTTTTCTAGAGCTTTTTATGAGAAGAGCATCCAAATAAATCAAAATGACTATTTCACTTGGCATGAAAGCTACAGTCTCATGTGAAACATCAAATATTCACAAAGATTATGAAAGAGGGATATGATGACATGGGTGTGTTTTTGGTTTTGGTTTTTTTATTTTTATTTTTTTAAAGATTTTATTTATTTATTTGAGAGAGAAAGAATGAGAGACAGAGAGCATGAGAGGGAGGAGGGTCAGAGGGAGAAGCAGACTCCCTGCCGAGCAGGGAGCCTGATGCGGGACTCGATCCCGGGACTCCAGGATCATGACCTGAGCCGAAGGCAGTCGCTTAACCAACTGAGCCACCCAGGCGCCCTGGTTTTGGTTTTTTTAAAGGAGCAGGACTTTCATCATGCCCTGAGTTTCTGGTCACTAACACACACACAAATACAACTGAATATGCTGCATTGATAATCAGCCAAATATATTTATTAATTAGGACTGGAAGAATAACACTTTATTATAGTTAACTAGCATATTTGGAGGTAGAGACAGAGAGTGTTACAACAAACACAGAGTACAAAACCAATTGCTTAAAATGCAAACAGATGTTAATCGAGGAGGTCTGAAGTAGAACTTCAGGATTAGCACCAGATACAGAGATATGAAAATACAGAATATGATCAGTAGCAAACACAAATCCCTGTCCCTCCTTCTTCTTCCTTCTTCTAATAAAACACTAACTTAGTGCTTATTCTGTGCCAGGCCCTGGGCTATCAGCTGGAGATAGAAAAAACAAAAAGCCTTTATGAATCCTACCCTCATAGTTAAGTGAAGAAAAAAGTAAATAAACAAATGCAATACAAAATAAATGCTGTAATAGAAATAAGAACAAAATTACATGAGGAGGAAGAGCCTCTAAATCTGCACAGGAAGAGAGTTGGAAGAAAGTG
Source organism: Mirounga angustirostris (assembly GCF_029215605.1). Taxonomy (NCBI): domain Eukaryota; kingdom Metazoa; phylum Chordata; class Mammalia; order Carnivora; family Phocidae; genus Mirounga; species Mirounga angustirostris. Next base: position 112,980,472 of record NW_026991712.1, read on the forward strand.
AAACTAGTGTATGGGGGTGGTGCAGGGTGGGGAGATTCTACATCCAATGAGATAAAAATGTGAGGGTGACAGATGGCAACCAGGCAGTGCCCCACTAATTGATGTTTGTCTAACTGGAACAAGGAGTTTGTGCTGGGAATAGGAGAATATAAATTTAGAAATACAGGCAAGCAAAGGAAAGTTTGTGACTTGGGAGCAAGGGCCTGGGAGACTTGAACTTTTTGTTAATGTGTTGCCATTGTGAAAATGGACATTTCCTTGTTCACATGGTGAGCTCCTCCTCATCCTTCTAAGACCAATTCAGATATTCTAGATATTCATCCCATTAGTGCCAACATGGAAAGCTCCTTCGGTGCTTCACTTTATTCCTATTTCCATGTTTCACTTGCTCACACTGTGATTTCTTTAGATACTGATTTATTTGTTTCTTCCTGTTAGTCTGGGCTTCTTGAAAAGAAAGGACTATGTCTTTTCCTTCTATGTCTTATTATAGAGGAGGCTTACAATATAAATAAGGTGATGAATTAGCAATTAGAAGAACAGCATTTGTTTCCCTCTTTTTTTTAAACAGAATTTATTTTTTGCCTTTTCAAGGAAATGCTTTTTCATTAGTTAGTCTAGATATACCCTTAGAAAAGCAGAAAAACCCAACGTGGATTGTTTGTTATATGTTTCTTTCTTATAAGTTTTTTTTTCCTTCCCTATTTCTATAACTGCCGGTAACCTGGGAATCTTATTCAAGGGTGTCCTGGAGATCATCCTTTCTTAGTTCCCACCCACTCTACTCATTTCTAAAGTTTGAGGGCATCTTCAGGCTTATCCCCACTCCTAAGTCATAGAGGTACTTTTTGATTCAGACTGATGTCTTAGTCTTCTTTTCATTTGGACTATTTACAAGTCAACTGTGATTTATTTTAATGGCAAACATTAGTTGCAACAGAAAGACACAATTGAATAAAGTCACTATAATGGCTTTTACCAAAGATTAAATCCTTCCTTCCCTGTCTTCTACGGAGAGATGCACTTGGCAGCATCAGAAGCTGGATTTCCCTGGTAATAATCAACATGTCTGTCTTTTCCTGCTTATTTTAGGGAAAAGCCACTCTGCTTATCAGCCCTCGGGAGACAATAGTTTCATGAAATTGACCAATGTTGATTCCAGAAGTTGGAGCCACGGTCTTCCACGGAGAACTCTCTGTCCCGGTCTGACTGTACTCTATGTATTAAAGTGCTTTAGTGCTAAGAACTTTCTAAATGTTATAATCCCTTTGAAGCTAATGATCTAAGCATGACATGTACTTGATTTATACTTGCTTACCACACTGCAGACCACCTAAGGGCAGGCACTGTCAACTTTAATACCCTGGGCAGGGTAAAATCGAGCGAGTATTCTTTTTTTTTTTTTAAGATTTTATTTATTTATTTGAGAGAGAGAATGAGATAGAGAGAGCATGAGAGGGGGGAGGGTCAGAGGGAGAAGCAGACTCCCCGCCGAGCAGGGAGCCCGATGCGGGACTCGATCCCGGGACTCCAGGATCATGACCTGAGCCGAAGGCAGTCGCTTAACCGACTGAGCCACCCAGGCGCCCTCGAGCGAGTATTCTTGAATTAAGTTAATTTAAACCAGGGTTGGCTACATAATCTGCAGAGCCCAGTGGGGAAAAAGTGAAAATACCATGTCCCCTTGCTCAAAAAGCAGGAGAAGAGTACCATAAAAAGTACTAAAATGTTATGTTTATGGCAGTATTATTGGTAAGAGCCATATTAAGGAAACATAATATGTGGAAACAACACAAATGTCCATCAACTGACAGATGGATAGACAAAAGCAGTATATTCATGCATGGTTTATTATTTGGCCACAAATAGGAATGAGGTACTGATACATGCCACAATGTGAATGAACCCTGAAAGCAATATGCTAAGTAAAAGAAGAAGTCAGTCACAAAAAGGCCATATATTATATGATTCCATTCAAATCAGGTATCCAGAACAGGGAAATCTATAGAGATGGAAAATAGATTAGTGATTGCCTAGGGCTGAATGAGGGAGAGGGATTTGCAGGGGAAACGGGGTGGGTTTTCTTTTTGAAGAGATGAAAATGTCCTAAAACGGACCGTGGTGATGGTTGTACTTACCTGAGAATACGCCAAAAAACAATGAGTTATACACTTCTAACGGGTAAATTATATGAAACGTGAACTATACCTTAATAAAGCTGTTTTTAAAAAGTACTAAAATATAAAGTTTTTTCCTTTCTTCTGAAGTCTCTTTCTGGACTTGCAATGATGTTATTTGATATTTAATGTTCTAAATTTTTAAAATTTATAATTATTAGCAGGAATTTTAATGTTCATTTTCGTATTATGCGATACCAGTTTTTTTTTTTTAAGATTTCATTTATTTATTTGAGAGAGAGTGAGCGAGAGAGAGCACGAGGCGGGTTGGAGGGGCAGAGGGAGAGGGAGAGGCAGACTCCCCGCTGAGCAGGGAGCCCGACGCGGGGCTCGATCCCAGGACTCTGGGATCATGACCCGAGCCGAAGGCAGACACTTAACTGACTGAGCCACCCAGGCGCCCGTGATTCCAGTTTTAAATGTAAATATAAGAGCATTTAACTCATGCAGAATTACCAAAATTACACATTTCATATATCGTAGTTCATACACGTGCATGTATTTCGTTCTTACCAGAACAATGGAAACACTGCACAAAACAAACTCAATTGTTTTTATTTCACTTCTTGCTATGCATATATTATACCAGCACTGTCTTCAGCTTACTAATGAGTGAGGAAGAACTGGAAGGAAAAGAACCATAGGTTGCTCTCTTTCTCTTTCTTTCTTGTCATCATTCTCAGCATAAGTGGTGGGCTAATACAGGGAAGTAACACGAGTAAGGAAGGGTATGAGGAGATTTCGGAGTCATTTGTATTTCTTAGGATGCCACTGCTTGCTTTCTGATTCAGAGCAAGTTCTGGTTTGAGTTGAAAAAAAAAAAAAAGGCCTCTCAGGGCCCCACTTAGTTTTGGATGGAACACGCTTACCTTGTGCCTGCTTTGCATCTCGCTGAATTCCCAGGCCATGTGGATCTCCACCGGAATTCGTGTTCATGGGGCAAATCTAGAAAATAATATGCAAAATCAACAGCAAAGAATGGAGGACACTCTTATCTCTTCCTATGCCACATTGTCCCACCAGGCTTCACTTACAAAACATAAGTTCAAAGATAAAATAATTAAACACTTCCAGATGGAGACAGCAGAGCATTAAACCAAGTGGGGGGCACTTCTGAGCATGAGCCCTAAGTGACTGCACAGGTTGCATGCCCATGAAGCCAACTCTGATTGAGAAATACTCTATTTCTAAATGATTTTAGATACATCTTTGGATAAGCAATGCCTCTGAGGGCAGAAAACTTCCTGAGTTTTAGCCTTTTCTTCCAACTTTGAGTGACTTTGAGCCGATGATGTTTTAATCGGCGGGCTCTCAGAATTTAACTGGATGTTTTCATCTCTCCTTTATACTGTCTTGACCTAAAAAAAGCTAGAAGAGTGAATTACTGAGTCCTTTTTCTCAGCTCTTCCAGATTCAGTTTAAAGAAAAGTTTGGTAAAAATCTATGCCACGATTACTTAGATATCTAAGCATGAATCTGAGTGGGAACAGATTGCCCTGCACAAAAGGTTTTTACTCCCAAGAGGGCTGTGGTTGACTGAGGGAACAAGGGAGGGGGTGAGCAGTTGGATGCTGCAAGGAGCATGGTTATGGTGCACTGGGGCACGTATCAGGTTCATCGGGGGCATGCATCAAACCAGGAGAGGTCTAAGGAATAGCTCATCAGCCCCCAACCCTCTCCAGAATAAATGAATAAAAAGGTAGTTTGTAAATTAGAATTGCAGATGCTCAATGATAAATTTTAAATAGCTTTTTATCCACAGCTAATTTAATGGCCTTAGTAAGTAAAGGTCATCTACACAAACTGCCTAATAGAAACATTCGAGTTATTTATTTATTTATTTAGATTTTATTTAAATTCAAGTTAGTTAACATACAGTGTATTACTAGTTACAGGGGTAGAATTTAGTGGTTTATCAGTTACATGTAGCACCCAGGGCTCATTACATCAGGTGCCCTCCTTAATGCCCATCACCCAGTTACCCCATCCCCCCACCCACTTCCCCTCCAGCAACCCTCAATTTGTTCCCTATAGTTAAGAGTCTCTTAAGGTTTGTCTCCCTCTCTGCTTTGATCTTATTTCATTTTTCCTTCTCTTCCTCTATGTTCATCTGTTTGTTTCTTAAATTTCACATATGAGTGAAATCATATGGTATTTGTCTTTCTCTGACTGACACATTTTGCCTAGCATAATACACTCTAGTTCCATCTATCAAGTAAATTATTTATAATGCTATTTAATCAGAAAAATACTTTCATCAGGATTCATGTAGCTAGAGCACAGAACACTTTTAAGTTATTTTATAACTATTACAATAATAAGAATTCAAAATATTTACTGAATGTAGAATTAATGAAGGAAACCTGTTTTGAAGAAAAGTTGTTTAAGCCTGGGTGATGGGTCCCGAGATGCTATTGAATACAATAAACTCCACTATTAATAAGAAATGCCTGTTAACAGACTCTTCCCTTTTTAACCTACTATGTAATGATTATGAAGTTTCATATATAGCTCTGAGACTCACGTAGTAATTCAAAAATTTTGGGGTGCCTGGGTGGCTCAGTCGATTAAGTGTCCTACTCTTGATTTCAGCTCAGGTCTTAATCTCAGGGTCGTGAGTTCAAGCCCCAAACTGGGCTCCACACTGGGCATGGAGCCTACTTTAAAAATTTTATTTTCAAATTTTTATTTAAATTCTAGTTAGTTAACATATAGTGTAATACTGGCTTCAGGAGTAGAATTTAGTGATTCATCACTTACATGTAACACCCAGCGCTCATCATAACAAGGGCCCTCCTTAATACACATCACCCATTTAGCCCACTCCCCACCCACCTCCCTCCATCACTCTTCAGTTTGTTCTCTATCATTAAAAGTCTCTTATGGTTTTCTAGTAATTCAAAAATTTTAAATAGTGACATTGCATTCAATTTAATTTCACTAGCATTATATTTCAGTGCTTTGAAGATTTTTAAAAATTTTCTCATAAGACTAAACATATTTAATACTCTAGTAAAAGTATCCAACAGTATAAAAAGTACAAAATGGATTTGTAGATTTCTACTATATTATTGCAAAGTGCATGACTACATACAGTATATCCTACAGGCAAAGAGGTGGAAGGGGGAAAAGAAGACTGTGGTTGAGGTCTAGTAAGAAATAAATAAATAAATAAATAAATAAATAAATAAATAAATAAATAAATAAATACAGAAGTAGAGTTGATCCATATTATATCTACCACCAATACTGCGGACAAAATATACCAAAAAAAATATCACCATTTCAAACTAACTCAGGAGGAAGATGATAATGTCTGGGACTCTTGTAATACACCTCAAAGTCTCTGGGAGAACCAACCTAACTCACTGTGTAGTCTGCGCATATGGTGGCTTGTGGTTTTTGCCATAAGGAAGAAATATAAAATTTTAAGTTTAGATTAAGAACTATAAAACTATAGGTTGCCCATAAAAAATGGTTCACTCCTTATTGTTATTTATACTATACAATTTTAAAAATCCAGTTTTAAAAATAAGCACTGAATCATGTTATGCAAAGTCTGAACTGGTGATGTTTTTTCTGAACATTTAGAAAAGAGGCAATGAGAGCACTTGGTTTGGGTTCAAGTAAGAGGCTTTCAAATGAAGATTTTAGAATTTAAGAGCTCTGAGTGCTTTGAAGATTTAATTCCCAGAACATTGTATTTATAGTGGGTGTGGTGTTTGGTTATCAATATATACTATTCTCTGACCAAATATAAGTAAAGATTTTATTTACTTAGTTTCTAGACTAAGACTTCCAAACTCCTCTCTATATCATCAAAAACATATTTCTGTTAAAAAAAAAAACACTTGTTTTCATCTTATCAAATAAATCTAATGAATTTATTATTTTTCTAGATGCCTGCCCTTTTAAGGTTATAAAGTTCACTTTTGTTGCCTTGGTGTGTCACAAGCACCACTATCAAAACAACATACTTCAAAAAGAACTGCATGATGCAAGTGTAAATTTTATCCCTGTGCAGATGGTTGGTACACTACCTTTTGGTTAAGGGAGGTGGAGGTAGGAGAAACACTATCCCAGACCAAGTTTCACGGCATTGTTCAAGTATAGAACAATCAGAGAGCCTAACTGTGATCTTCTTCTACATTAAGAATACTCAGTGCATGAAAAGATGCACCAACCTAACCTTTTAAAATAATGAGGCATTTAGCTGTTATTATTTTTTTAAGATTTAATTTATTTATTTGACACAGAGAGAGAACACGAGCAGGGAGAGGGGCAGGGGGAGAGGGAGAAGCAGGCCTTCCGCCAAGCAGGGGGCCCGATGCAGGACTCGATCCCAGGACCCCGGGATCATGACGTGAGCCGAAGGCAGACGCTTAACCGACTGAGCCACCCAGACACCCCAAGAGTCACATGCTCTTCTGGCTGAGCCACCCAGAAGCCCCTAGATCATGATTTTAAAGGGGTTTTTAAAAGCATAACTTCACTCGAGTCAAATATTTACAGAAGACAAATATATAAAATAAATGAAAATAGGATGGCTTTGGTGAAGGTGAGAAGTAAACAAAGACACTTCCACACACATATGGGTCTTTCCGGAGCTCAGTGAGAGCACTATGATCCAGGTTATCAATACTAGCTAACTTCTTTGGGACTCACTCTGTGCCTGTCATTGTGCTGAGAACTCTGTAATATATTATCTTCTATAATCATCACCACACCTTTCTATGAGAAGAATCCCTTATTGGCTCCATTTTACAGATAAAGAAACTAAAAGTCAGAGCTGTTATTCTTAAGTTAATTAATGGCTACATGGTGGTAAATAACAGGCCTGAGCCTTTGACACCAGATTTCCTGACTCCAAAGCTCGGGCTTTTAACTGCCATGGTATCTAGCCTCCTACGAAAGCATGCATGCTCTGGGCGTCAAACGTTGGGTGGTGCAGGGAGGTGAGAGGAACAAGAGTGGCCACACCCCAACCAGCCAAAGTACACTGGATTGATCTGTATCTGCTTTCCTATCTCTTATCTCCATCTCTTTTCTCCTCTGCCTGTCCTCCTTTCCCACCTACTCATTTGTGGCTTCTCGTAGTCGGCGCATCCCTTGATCAGATCTGGCACCTTGTGGTTAAACACAGGCTTCCCCCATGATGTTCCCATTGCTTCTCTGATTGGATCTGACACTTACTTCTGCTTTCTAGGAGCCCAGACATCTGTTTTCAGTTTTACGATACCCCAGGTGTGGCCACCAAAATGCCAGATGTGGGGAGACTGTTGAGCTGGGAAAACTAAGAGAGCAAACATCAAACACATTCTGTTTCTTTTACTTAGAACGAAAACACAAGTTGCTTACATTTTGAGGTGAGATCAAGTGCTCTGATTCCCACACTTACATGTGAACTTCTTCTTTCCCAAAAATTCGCTACCTTGATCAAAGGTATTTTGACATTGCTTTGAAAAGAAAAAAGTTATTCCATACCAGCATGTAGTCACTAAAAAAATATTTGTAAGAAATGTGAGAAGCTTAACTGCTTATTTCTCTCTCTCTCTCTCTCTCTCTCACCCTCTCTCCCTCCCTCTCTCTCTCTTGCCTAGTATACACCTCAGATGCAGTAGGCAATTAATATTTGTATAGAATTGAATATATAGAAAGAATCTTTCTGTAACAATCAACAAAAATGCATATAAAGAAAAATACTTGGTCTTTCAATGAGAATTAGAAAAAGTATTTCACTCTGATCCTTGCAAAGTTCTCTCCATAATATGATCCAAAGAAACTATGGGATCAAAGAATCTGGGTTGCTGCAGGAGACTAGCCTCGGCTCTTATCACTTCAGCCTCCTAGAAAGGAGGCCTGCAGGGGTCTGAGGAGATGAGATGCCCAGAAAGCACTTGTATCCATCTCACCCATACCCCACTATCACTCATATCTCTGTCAAGGGATAGTGCTCTTGGAGCTTCTTCAGCCCCTGTCTCCACTGTGACCTTAAAATATCCCTGTAATTCCCTAGGCCCAGGGAAGTGCCTGTCTCTCTGGACAGACTTTAGATTAGGGAGGCACTACCCACTTGCTTGCCAAAGCCCCAGCTTTGATACTTTCTGTTGGGGTTTCAGTTGCATAATCAGTAACGTTTCTAGAGCTTGGGGCTAAGTAAGAGAAAGATGCAAGAATTGGGCAGTTGGAGATCAAAATATCACCTTAATTTCTGATAAAGGCCAGTCTGGAGTACGTGGTTTAGCAACAAAACTGGACAGACTGGCCCTACCCACTCACAGGCAGTACTGGGTGACCTTAGACCTATCCCTATAAAATTCACAGCATAGAGGAACAGCCCAGAATGTATGTTCTCTGCACGAGGGTAGATTTCAAAGAGAATCAAGGAAGGAGCATGCTTGTCTTCTTCAAAACTTACCAATCAGGTAATTCACTCCACCCTCATGGGATGGTGTGGAAGGAGAAATGATCCAAGGTAAGAATATACGTGGACCCCTGGCTGTGGCCCATGGCCTGACCCTCTGGTCAGGAATATAGAAAGAAAAGGACTGGAAGATTGGAGGCAAGCAACAGAGGCATGTGAATGGTCATAGAAGGTAGGCACTAAGTGTGAGGATTTTTGTATCATCTGTTAATGCCTGCTGGAAGCATCCAACAGAAGTACTGAGCAGAGTAACCAAAATTTCTCAGCTCCTTGATGTTAGCCAGCCATTGCCATTGTCAGTCCTAGAAGAGGCATGATGGGAGTGTGAACAGACTGGCTATCGTGGCAGAGATGGAAGCTACGTATTGGCCCCAAAGCATGGATTTCCACTTGCTAGGGCCAGCCCAGCTATTGCTGCCTCTGAATGTCAGCAACATAGACCAACATTGGGGTCCACATATGGAACTGTTCTTCAGAGAGACCAGCTTAAGTGTCTTTTCTATCCTGGAGGAGGCTTGGTTCATCCTCACATCCTCAACATGTTTATTCCAAGTATGGGTTTGCCTTTCGTGCTCACAGAGCCACAACCAGCACCATTTTCTGGAGGCTGATAGGAAGCCTGATCTACAGACATGAAATCCCACTCAACATAGCCTCTGACCAGGGGATCCATTTCATAAGGAAGAAGATGTGGGAATGGGTCCATGACTCCATTTTCTGTTTGAAAGGTACAGTCAGAAAATGACTTAGGTCTTTCATTAGGCATTACCTGAGTAGACATTTGTAGGGTGCTTAACATTTTGTTTTTCTTATATGCCATTATGGGCTGAATTGTGTCACCTGCAAAAATCCTATGTTGAAATCCTAAGCCCCAGAGACACCTGGGTGGCTCAGTCAGTGAAGCATCTGCCTTTGGCTCAGGTCACTGAACCCAGGGTCCTGGGATCAGGCTCGTTGCTCAGGGGGGAGTCTGCTTCTCCCTCTGCCTGCCGTTCCCCCTGCTTGTGCTCTCTCTCTCTCTGTCAAGGAAATAAATAAAATCTTAAAAAAAAAAAAAAAAGGAAATCCTAAGCCCCAGTAAGAAACTTTTAAAGAGGTAATTTAAGTAAAATGAAGTCATTAGGAGAGAGGACAGCCATCTATAAGCCAAGGAGAAAGGCCCCAGAATGAAATCACTTCTGCTAGCACCTTGACGTGGGACTTCCAGCCTCTGGAACTGTGAGAAAGTAAACTTCTGTTGTTTAAGCCACTAAGCCTGTGGTATTTGTTATGGCAGCCATAACAAACTAATATATATGCTGTTAATAATAAAAACTAACATTTATAGTGGTTATCTTTACAGTTTATTAAGCACTTGCAGTTACATATCTTATTTGAGTCTCATAACAACTCTGACGTGGTTATAATTTTCAGTTAGGAAATTGAGGACATGGGAGTCCCTAAGATCAATAGTAAGTGACAAAATTAGGTCTTGAACCTAAGAATTCTGAGTCCTTCTCCTCTCCATCAAGTGGGACCTTCTCTTGAAAACCCATCAGTGGCCACATTCCTTACTTAGAATGGCGTACTGAGTCCTTCCCCTTCCAGCGCGCCCCCTGCTTTCCCATTCCAGGCACGATCATTCACCTCCCTTCAGCCTCATGCTTTATCAGTACAGGATCCTCACTCTGCATTCAACACACCTTGCTCTCTCCTGCCATTGTGTGAACCTGTTTCTCCAGCTGGGATACCTTTGATGCTTTCTCAACTTGACAGATTACAACACATTCTTCAAAACCCAGCCCAAATATCACCTCTCTGTGAACCCCCCTCCCCATGGCTTTCTCACCTTTGTGCTCCCATATTTTGCATACATACCTATAATTACACTTATCTCATGAGACTGGGAAGCAAATTAGAGTGAAAAGGGCCAGGGTTTTGGAGCTAGGCAGACATAGGGTCAACTTCTGACTCTGTCATGTTTCATTCAATCAAATAGCTTTTATTGAGTATACATTACAAACAAGGCATTGAGCCCTGTTCCAGGAGTACAAAGATGACAAAGCTGTGAGCACCCTGAAAGAAATTCAATCCTAACATAATCTAGTTGAGGATTCAAACAATGAATTAGAATTTAGAAAGACAAGTGTACTGCTAGAGATATGCCCGGGGAGCACTAGGCAAGGCGCTGACCCTTCTCTAGGTCAAGGAAGGCTTTTTGAAGGACAAACAGGAATTAGATGAAGGCGGGTAGAAAATTTCAGGCAGAGGAATTAAATAGACCAATGAGTGAGAGACCGGCAAGCTAACTCTCTAAGCCTTGGTGTCTTCATCTGCCAATGGGGAGATGTACACCGACCTCTTAGGGTTGGTGGTAGGATTAAATGACACATCATATATAAATCATCCAGTAAAGTGCTTGACGTTGAGTAAGTGCTCAAAGTATTGAGGCTATTGTTTTGTTGGGGTTATTTCTGCTTCTGTCTCACCTGCTTGGCCATGGAAACTTTTTGAGGGTCAGGAACAGTCTTGGTCATCCTTGTATCGTTAACTTCTGACACTGTGCCTGACACATAGTGAGCACTCGATAAATATTTGTTGAATAAGCTTATGAGTGCATGAAGGACTGAGCATGTGTTTCAGGATCTCATCTATTCTAAGACAAGAAAGGAACCAAAAAATCTATAGCAGTCCTTTAAAAATCTTCAAACTTTTCAAAATTTTCCATTTTTCAATTAATAGAATAGGGTCCTTGTGATTTATGTCACCTGATTTATCAGAAATTACCAAAAATTCTGCCTTAAAAAAACTCAAAGAGCAGCAGATCTAGGATAAGTAAATTTTGATGTGAAAAAGAAGAGTAATAAGTATAATTCCATGGGGCTCCTGGCTGGCTCAGTCAGTAGAACATGTGACTCTTGATCTTGGGGTTGTAAGTTTAAGCCCCACATTGGGTGTAGAGATTACTTAAAATAAAATAAAAACTTCAAAAAAAAAAATCCAAGTTCCCTGATCTTATTCCTTCGACAGTAATTAATACTTTATTACAGAGGATTAAAACATATATTTCACTGAGAAGTTGGTCAGCGATAGAAGACTGGGAGACCGATGTCTCAGGAACTCTTTCTTTCCCCTTGACAAGTCCTAAGGGGATCCTGGGAACATGGTGAAAAACATTGTCTTAATAAATTTTATAAATACCATGTATGTAAATAGAAGCTTGTAGGTCCTCGTTACAGCCATTCTTTTTAGTACCAAAAAATGTTAAGATAAATAGACATTCATTCTCCAAGGTCAGATCCTCTTGAAACAATCCCAAGCTTTTAACTGTAAGGGTAATTTAATTGTAATTGAAGCACATTTTAAACAGCCTAACAAATCTTTGGCCAGTCAAGCATCCCTAGAGGAGATGCTGTACTTCTGCATTAATCTTAAAAGTACCCCAGCTGTATGTGTAATCTGAATTTATGCTCCAAATTACCAAATCCAGATTCTACTTTCCACTCTTCATTCTATTTTCTTCAGTTTGTACGCAGATTCTGCCAAGCAGGTGGTCCGAAGCTTGCAACTGACAACACTTACCAGCTGTTAAATTTACACTCTGCTCTAATTTACGTGCTTAATTGCTCTCAGTGCACTCAATTTACAGCTCATAAACCCCTCCCAAATGGCCCCCAAACCTCTCTGCCTATGACGGATTCAAAGTTAAATGAACCATAGCGTCCCTTGGTGGGAAAATGAAATATCTGATTAATCTTATACTCTTTAAATGTTTCTAGTTATTTGTCAGAAAAAATCAGTATCTGAGTGTTTTCTCTAAGTTAGTTGTAGAGAGAAGTAAAAGGTTAGGTTCAGCAACTGCCAGGTCATCTACTAGTCCCCTAACAAACATCCTTGCTCTTTGAAACGGAAACATAAAGATGGTACCTGCACTTATCTTGACATAATGTCTAGGATGACCAGGGTGGATCATAGAAATATTAAACACTTTGTGGATAATGACTACATCATTGCAAACTGTTCCAATGTCAATGGCATCTAACAAAGGTCAAGAATACAGATGCTGTGTCACAATCGGGTGGGAGAGTCTGTGCAGGCTTTTCTACTATCTACCTGCCCCCTTGACTGGGAAACTCAATGCTCACTTTGAGAGAGCGCATCTTATTTAACTCTAATGTTTTATGAATGAGGATACAGAGCTCCAGAAAGTTCAAGTGGTTTGCCCAGCTAATGAGAGACGAAGGGCAGGACCGTGGTCTCGGGTCTTTGCCGCCTCAGGCAGTATCTTGGTCATCTGACCACCCAGCCTCTTTTGTACCCCAATTTTGTCATCAACGGCAGCAAGGAGAGAGGCCAGAACATAAGTAAATAAGTGAACCTTTTGGGGCGCCTGGGTGGCTCAGTCGGTTAAGCGTCTGCCTTTGACTCAGGTCGTGATCCCAGGATCATGGTCCCAGGGTCCTGGGATCGAGCCCCATGTCTGGCTCCCTGCTGAGCAGAGAGCCCGCTTCTCCCTCTCCCTCTGCCTGCCTCTCTGCCTACTTGTGATCTCTCTCTCTCTCTCTGTCAAATAGATAAATAAATAAAACCTTTAAAAAAAAATAAGTAAACCTTTTGAAAACCTTGCCTAAGATACAGAAATGGATTTTTTTTCAACCAACAATACCCAGGTGCTTCCTGCTTTAAGCCAAACCACATATGAAAATAGAGATTTATACTAGACTAAATTATGGAGTGCTTCTTGACTTAATTGAAAAGGATTCACTATTGGATTGCCTTAAAATCTGGCTTCCCTACTGAATTTTAAAGTGGCTTATGCTAGCCTCAAGAACACATCTATTATGTAAAATAAGGTATTTATGCATTCAAACCAATTAGCAAGTGGTGTTTATAAAGTACCTAACTGTGCCAGGTGCTATACAATTTTTAAAAAGTACAATATAAGCCATCTTCCCTACTGACAAAGGGCTTGCCTTTTCGTTGTGGGCACAAGACAAGCAAATGAAAGAAACTGAGGGGCACCTGGGTGGCTCAGTCGGTTAAGCGGCTGTCTTCGGCTCAGGTCATGATCTGAGCCCCATGTTGGGGCTCTGCTCCTATCCCCTTTCGTGCTCTCTCTCTCGCTCCCTCTCTCTCTCAACTAAATAAATAAAATCTTCAAAAAAAAAATGAACAACCTGAAAATCAAACAGTGTATAATGAAGTTAAAAAGTACAGTATGGGAAATTTTAGGATAGGTATAATAAAAAAGGCAAGTGAAAAGCTTTATGACACTTAAACATCTCTGTACTAAATTTATTTGTATAATTTTTATTTATGGGCTATCAAATAGAAACAGGTTAAAAAGCAATGTAAATGAGAAACTTTGTCATTTGACAGGTTTGTAAGAGTTTTGACGCCCCCTAGTGGCCAGTCGTGATAGTATTGTACGTCTGAATTTACTGTTCCGCAACAACTTTTGATGCCTGAAAACAACAGGGGAGACTTTTAATTTTAAACTACTTTTCAAAAGTTTTCTTTGAATAACAGAGGCCACATAGTATAGTGGTTAACATAATTTATGGAGCTAGACTGTCGCAATTTAAACACCAGCTTTGCCACCTACTTGAGCCTGGGCAGGCAAGTGACCCTTAATCTTTCCAGGTCTCAGTTTCCTGTCTGTAAAATGGGAATAATAATAGTACCATATTCATGACATTGTTATGAGTATTAACTTAGCTAATATTTGTAAAGTATTAGAATAGTGCCTATCACATAATAAGCATAATATAAATGTTTGCTAAATGAATTAAATCACAATAAAGATTATCCTTATATTTAGGTTATACAGTAATTTATATTTTTGCTAGCTTGGGAAAACTATTTAACTTCTCTGGGCTTAAGTTCCTTTAATAATAAATAATTATATGTCAGGAAAAATTTTAAAATAGACTATGTATGTATGTATTTAAGACTTTTAGAAAAGTTTTAGGTTCATAGTCCCCCACTATCAGCATTCCCTACCAGAGAGAACATTTGTTACAACTGATGAACCTATTGACACACCATTATCACCCAAAATCCATAGTTCACATTTTTTAAAGATTTTGTTTATTTATTTGACAGAGAGAGAGAGAGCACAAGCAGGAGGAGCAATAGAAGGAGAGGGAGAAGCAGGCTTCCCGCTGAGCAGGGAGCCCGATGTGGGGCTCGATCCCAGGACACTGGGATCATGACCTGAGCTGAAGGCAGACGCTTAACCGACTGAGCCAACCCAGGCGCCCCCATAGTTCACATTATGATTCACTCCTGATGTTGTACATTCTGTGCATTTGCACAAATGTTTTCCAGAATGTCATATAGTTGAAATCACAGAGTATGTAGCCTTTTCAGATTGTCTTCTTTTGCTTGGAATATGCATTTAAGGGTTTTTCATGTCTTTTCATAGCTCATTTTTGTTGTTGTTATTGTTGGGGGTATTTTTGGTTTGTTTTGTTGTTTTTGTTTTTTTTAGAGAGAGATCACGAGTGCAAGCAGGGTAGGGGCAGAGGGAGAGGGAGAGAGAGAATTCCAAACAGACTCCCCACTGTGCGTGGGGCCTGACACAGGGCTCAATCTCATGACCCTGAGATCATGACCTGAGCCAAAATCAAGAGTCAGATGCTTAACCAACTGAGCCACCCAGGCTCCCAGCTTGTTTCTTTTTAGCGCTGAATAATATCCTGTTGTTTGAATGTACCACTGTTTATTTATCCATTCACCTACTGAAGGACAGACATCTTGATTGCTTCCGTGTTTGGGTACTTATGAATAAAACTGCTATAAATATACATATTCATATTTTTGTTGTGGACATACATTTCTAGCATCTTTGGGTAAATACTAAGAACCATGATTGTTGGATCATATAAAAGTATATTTAGTTTTGTAAGAAACTGCCAAACTGTCTCCCAAAGTGGCTGTACCATTTTGCATTCCCATTAGCAATGAATGAGAGTTCCTTTTGTTTCAATCCTTGCCAGAATTTGGTGCTGTCAGTGTTCAGAATTTTGGCCATTGTAATAGATACGTATCTCATTTTTGTTTTAATTTTCATGTCACTGATAACATAAAATGTAGAACATCTTTCCATGTTTATTTGCCACTGCATATCTTTGGTTAAGTGTGACTTTATTTTTTTAGGACAGTTTTAGATTTACAGAAAAAATGAGAACATAGTCCATAGAATTGCCATATACTCCACATCCAATTTCTCCTATTATTATCATATTATATGTGTATTGTACATTTGTTGCAATCTATGAACCAACATTGATACAGTATTATTAACTAAAGTTCATAGTTTATTTAGAATTCTTTAGTTCTTACCTAATGTCCTTTTACTAAACTAGGATCTCATTGAGGATACCACATTACATTTCGTTCACAGGTCTCTTAGGCTCTTTTGACTATGACAATTTCTAAGACTTCCCTTGCTTCTGATGCCGTTGGCAATTTTGAGGACGAACTGGTCAAGTATTTTGTAGAATGTCCTTCAATTGGAATTTGAGGTTTTTCTTGTGATTAGATTGGGTTTATGGGATTTGGGGAGGAAGATCACAGAGGCAAAGTGCTATTTTCATCACATCATATCAAGGGCATATACTATCATCACGATTTATGACTGTTGGTGTTGACATTGATCACCTGGCTGATGTAGTTTTTGTCAGGTTTCTCTACTGTATGGTTATTCTGTTTTCCTCTCTTTCTATAATCTTTGAAGGGAAATCATTATGTACAGCCCTCATTTACAGAGTAGGGATGTATGCTCCCTCTCCTTGAGGACAGAGAGTCTATGTAAATTACTTTAAATTCTTCAGCATGGACAATTTGTCTCTTCTCCTTCATTTATTACTTTATCCAATCATTTATATATATCAGTATTGACTCATAAATATTTATTTTATACTTTAGATTATTATCCAATATCACTTTCATCTATCTACTTATTTATTTGCCCAAATTGTTCCACCATTGGCCACTGGAAACTCTTTCATTTGGCTCCTCTGCCAACTTTTTAAGATCACATCCTTACTTTCTGGCACTAAAACATGCTCCAGGCTCACTTTATCTATTTCCCATCCCAGTCCTCAAATCAGTCATTTCTCCAAAGAGCCCTAGTTCCTTTCACTGGAGAATGATATTAGAAACCAAGATCTGGGTGTTAGGTGTGTTTGTGAAAGGGGTGTCATTTCTTTTAGGACCACTCAGTTAACAGATCAAAGAAATATGTATGTGTATAGTAATCGGTGTATATATATATCTATAAATATTTCTATATTAAACCATATGCATCTATGTGTATAAGCAAAGTGCTGTGGGCACCCATGGGAGAAAGTGGATGTCTACTGGGAATGCAATGGGGTGTAGGCCTAGTGAAAAGCTGGCATTTGTCTTGTAGGCCTTTGAGAGGGAGATGGGAGAAGGAAGATGACTGGTGAAAAGAACCTGCCAACAAGTATTGCAAGAAAGTGAGAGAGATTATCTTAGGTCCTGGGTAGCAAGTGCATTTTTCTAATCTGATGGGTGACCCCAAAGTTAGATTTGCAGATCAGGAGGAAGGTTTTTGTGGTGCCCCTTCCCTTGGATAATAGCAACCATATATCTATAAATATTTCTATATGAAACCATATGCATCTAATTCCTACTGATGTCTCCAACTCTAATCCATTACCACATAGATTATTCTAGAGCCTTCTCCTCCTGCTTGTCTATAAATTCTCACTCCAAAAATGAGATACTTGACTCCTACTATCTGCCATCCCTTTACCCCCTTTACTCAATTGTCTAGTCCCAGTATACATGTATAGTCGTATCAGAATTGTTACCCCATCCCCCCAAGTAAAACATCTTTATCAACTAAAGCAGAGTTTTTTAATGCAATTTCTTTTGCCTTCAGTCTTACAGATTCCACTCATTTCCTATTTTACTTAAGGTCAGCACCATTTCCCCCTACTTCCTCCAGCAAATTTGTTCCATAACATTGTTAATACAATTAGAGTCTTTGTCATGGTCTGCTTCTTTTTCTGGAGTTCTCTGACCTCCTAAGTGATTTTATGTCAATTTTCATACATAAAGCTTCACTCTTTGTGTCATACAGTTCTACAGGATTTGATAAATGCATAATATCACGTATCTACCATTAAAGTATCCTACAGGGGCGCCTGGATGGCTCCATTGGTTAAGTGTCTGCCTTCGGCTCAGGTTGTGATTGCCAGATTCTGGGATTGAGACCCGCATCAGTCTCCCTGTCCAGCTGGGAGTCTGCTTCTCCCTCTGCTTCTGCCCCTTCCCCTCTCCCTGTTCATGCTCTCTCTTTCTCTCTCAAATAAATAAATAAATAATCTTTTAAAAAATGAAAAAAATTAAGTATCCTACAAAAGATTTTCACCTTTCAGAATGTCACCTGTGTTTCACTTCCCCACCCCTGCACCCTGAAGCCCCGACAACCACTGTTTGTATTGTCTCTATAGTTCTGCTTTCTCCAGAATGTCCTATAATTCTACAATGTGTAACCATTTTATTTAAAAATTTTTTTAAGATTTTATTTATTTGTTTGTTTGTTTAAGAGAAAGAGAGAGTGTGGGAGATAAGCAGTGGGGGGAGGGAGAAGGACAAGCAGACTCTCCCCACTGAGGGTGAAGCCCAGAGCAGGGCTGGATCTCACGACCCTGAGATCATGACCTGAGTCAAAACCAAGAGTCGGTGGCTTAACTGAATGAGCCACCCAGGTGCCCCATGGGTAACCATTTTAGACTGGCTCGTTTCCTTTAGCAATATGCATTTAAAATTCCTCTATGTCTTTTTGTGGCTTGGTAGCTTCTTTCTCTTTATCTATGAATAATACCCCATTGGATAGATGTACATTTTATCTGTCAGACAATGTTTTAATAATTGAAAATGCAGAGATAAAGAAAAAATCATTTTTACCCTGGAGAAGTCCACTGTCATTGGAGCTGGTGGCCCATAAATAAATTACAACATGGTAAGAGCTAAGTTATGTGTATAAGCAAAGTGCTGTGGGCACCCACGGGAGAAGGTGGATGTCTACTGGGAATGCAATGGGGTGTAGGCATAGTGAAAAGCTAGCATTTGTCTTGTAGGCTTTTGAGAGGGAGATGGGAGAAGGAAGATGACTGGTGAAAAGAACCTGCCAACAAGTATTGCAAGAAGGTGAGAGAGATTATCTTAGGTCCTGGGTAACAAGTGCATTTTTCTAATCTGATGGGTGACCCCAGAGTTAGATTTGCAGATCAGGAGGAAGGTTTTTGTGGTGCCCCTTCCCTTGGATAATAGCAAAAACAATGGCTCCCACTTAATGAGCACCTACTACCATGTGCCAGGCACAGTGGTAGGCACTTTACACATATTTTTCCCTCACAGAACTGGACTGGTGTGTGTATAACACACATACATGTAAAAATATGGAAGGAGTCCATCATTCTTTCTGTTGAAAGCGGATCCTACTGATGATGCTATTAAGGTGTGTATTGGTGACCTTAGAGACATTGTCTTACACGTGTAAAGAGAAATTGCCCTTTGATGTCTCTCCTTCTCTAGGCCCCTTTAAAAAAACCATCCCATCACCAATTGCTGCATTCCTCGGGAGTGCCTCTCTCCTCTGTCTGATCCAGGCATCAGGCCTCCCCATCACCTCATTGTCTTCTTTACCTCTAAGATTTTATATTTACCTAAACCATTCCAGAAATGAGTGTTAATAGGAATGGGGATCAGAATTGGAGGACACCAAGCTTTTCCTTGAAGAAAGTAACAAAAAGAGGTCAACTTTCTCTGGACTCTGCTCCATGTAAGTTTCCTTAAGAGAGTCCAAACAAATCTGTTGGTCGGTATTTGGGCTGCCTGCTTCTTACTCAGAGAGCTCAGAACTGAACTTTTCCCCCCTCATGTTGACTCTATAATATGTGGCAAGGTCTTGAGATTGGGCCAACACTCCATGGAGGCCATCAGAACAGCCCTGTTCTGGAATAGAGTTCTCTAGGGCAAAGCACCATAAAAATGTGGAAATGGAAAGAGTAAGAGCTGCCTCAGTTCCAACTCTGTTTGATCATCATGACTTTTGGCACTGGAAGATGACATATCAATTTGTACCAAAAAACAAATTACCAGTTCGAGATAATCTTTAACGAAGACTTGGCAATCATGTGATGCTGCAGATCCTTTATATATTTCAGCCAATGCACTCCGCCAGGGAATGTGTACTGAGTGACACATCACATAGCTAAAAATAAAGCAGCAGTTAATTTGACACCCACAACTAGATGACAAAAATGGAACCTACAAAGTGACTCAAAATTTATAATATTTCCAACATTTTAAATACTGATGATTGGGTCTCTTGTATTCATTTCTTATGATGCAAACTTTTCCAAACACTAAACTTAAATTTGTTGTAGAATAAAATTTCGTGATCTAAGGAATTATAAAATCACAACTGCACAAATATAAACATGTGCCCTTATCCACATTTGGTTAGTTAGTATTTGGTTTATAATCCTTATAAATGTATCAGTATTATAATCACACCTTTCCGTTTAGGTAAAAAGTTATTTTAGTCAAGTTAAACTAGAGGTGGTTGTGTATACAACCAATTCTGCTACTCAACTGAAGCATCCCAGGGGCAGGTACGTGTTTTACGAGTACTTGTACCCTCCATGCAGCGGAGGCTTCCAGTTGTCCTCCAATAATCATGGTGCCGCCCTGGCCCCCAGTTTTTTTTAAAAGTTTTTCTTTTTTTAAGATTTATTTATCCATTTTGAGAGAGCGAGAATGAGAGAGAGTGCATGAGAGGGGGGAGGGTCAGAGGGAGAAGCAGGCTCCTCGCTGAGCAGGGAGCCCGATGCGGGACTTGATCCCGGGACTCCAGGATCATGACCTGAGCCGAAGGCAGTTGCTTAACCAACTGAGCCACCCAGGCGCCCCTAAAAAGTTTTTATTTAAATTCCAGTAAGTTAGCATACAGTGTTATATTAGTTTCAGGTGTACAACATGGCAATTCAACACTTCCATACAACACCCAGTGCTCATCACAGGTGCCCTCCTCAATCCCTATCACCTATTTCACCCATTCCCCCACCCACCACCCCTGTGGTAACCATCCGTTTGTTCTCTATGGTAAAGAACCTGTTTCTTGGTTTGCCTCTCTCTCTCCATTTTTTTTTTCTCCCTTTGCTCATTTGTTTTGTTTCTTAACTTCCACATATGAGTGAAATCATATGGTATTTGTCTTCCTCTAACTGACTTATTTCACTTAATATAATACTCTCTAGCCCCATCCATATCATTGCAAATGGCAAGATTTCATTCTTTTATACGGCTGAATTATATATATATTCAATATATATTATCAAAATTATCATATATATATATACGGTCTTCTTTGTCCATTCACAAGTTGATGGACACTGGTCCCACCCTCCAGTTTTTAAGTGGGTCACATGGTCACTTAGAAAAAGAGCACATTTCCTCAGCCTGCCTTACAGATAGGTGTGGCCTGATAATTACGTTCAGACAAATGATATGTACGAATAAGTGCCATATAACAGTCTCCAGGAACCTTCCTAATTTAGCTTTCTTCTCCATTCCTTCCTTCTTCCTCCTGGCTGGATGGTGAGCGGCTATCTTGGACCATGAAGTGATCTTAGAACAGAGGCCAGGCCTGGTAGAACAAATCTGGCCTGCCTCACTGTGGACTTTTATGTGGGACAAACTTCTATCTTGTTCAAGCCACTGTCACTAGCAACTGAACATAATTCTAACTGATAAACCTTAAAATCTCTAGCATACCCTAGCATATCACCACCAAGGTAGAATATATAGTAATAAAAGTTTATTGCATAAATGCTACAAATTTCAGGGTGTGCATTATTTTCGTTAACCCAGAAATTCCTGGGCTGAAATATGAAAACAGTGAGGTCATCTCAAGATCAAAGGGAAATGAAATCAAGGAGCTCAAGCAACCAGGAGACTAGCCCTTGTCAGACAAATAAGGAAGAAATAGTCAAAGTTAAGGCTCTACAAAAGAAAACATGACTCAGTTGGGGGTACATGGATGTCAGAGGAGTTTGCAAATATCTATCTCAGACTGAAGGATATTGAACAAGTAGCTCAGGGTCTATGTCAGAGGTTCTCAAATGGGGACAATTTTGCTCTTCAGGGGACATTGGCAATATCTGGAGACGTTGTGGGTTGTCACAACTGGTTGGGGGACGGGTGGTGCTGTGGGCATCTGTGCACTGAGGTGAAGTGCTGAGCTGAGAATGAGAGTGCTGAGGTGAGGAAATCCTGGTCTAGACAATTATAGCTGTAGAGGATGGACCCCCAACTCCAGCTCCTCTTGGAGTTCAGGCCAGAGGTCAAACGAATCATTTAGCCAGCCTGGATAACAGCTTGGAAATAGACAATCCAGACTTTCATGTTCAGCATCATTAAGCAGACTTTGTGACTAAGCTGAGTTCCTGCAAATTGCTCCTGGAATACTAAATAGCTTATACCTTGAAGTTCCTCCCACAACACACAGATAATTGTGCCCTACCTAAGGCTGAGATTGTGACGTGCTCACAAGCCATTAAGGAGAATGTGGGATATAAAACAGGTATGTATGGAGGTTATAAGATCTCTCCCCATTACAAATGTGGGGAGAGAAATGAACTTGACAAGCAGCTTTCCCCTTGGTGTGTATCATCTGTGTCCTAAATGTGGGAATGAGCCCACATTCCCTAGGCCAGGGCTTGTGCAAGAGATCCATGCCAGAGTGGCTGAGAGGGCAGATCTATTCTTGATTCTGCAGTTGATTTGCTGTTTGAACTGAAATAACCCTTTGACTTTTCTAGGCATCAGTTTTCCTTTAGTGTGAAAGTCAAAATTATCATTAGCTGGAGGGGAGGCCTGAGGGAAAGAGAGAGAACAAGCAAGCTGATTGAACCTCTCTGGCTGTTAAGCACTATCTGCATAAATCAGCTCACTTCAACCTCAGAATATCCCGGTTGCTCTAGGATGACAGTACTGTGGAAATAAAGTCCTGTTTATATTCCCGCAGCTATGTTAGCATACATACATCTGTTTTTTCCATATTAATTGGATTATAATAATTACTTTTGTTTCTCAGAAATTTATTTGCCCAATGCATTAAATATTAATTGAAGGCTTATTATACACAAAGCACTACTATGCTTGGTGTTCTGTAGTTCCTGCCCACAAAAGGCTTTCATTCCAGTGGGGAAGCAGACATTCACACAATAAATTATAGTACAAGGTAGAAAGCCATAATGCCATAAAAGAGACATAAACACAGTGTTATGGGCTCATAGGGAGTGGAATAATCAATTTCGTTGGAAGAAGTAGGTTCAGTCATTCATTATTTTGTTTAAAACATACTATTGCACCTCTGATATATGCCAGGAAGTCTACTAAATGATTATGGACATTCAAAGATGAGAGAGACCAAAGAGCTTAGCTGAGTGGGTAAGAGATGTATATTGGAAATGACACTTGAGCAACATTATGTTAAAAGTTGTTCATAGTCCTTCCAAAGGTCAGATAGGTGGGTGGGGGAAAGGCGGTGGGTAATCCAGGCAAACGGAGATCATGAGCAAAAACTCAGGGGGCCAAATCAGCCTCCACATAGCTCACGATCACTACCCAAATCCCAATTTCCACCCATAACCACACCTGTTAACACCTTAATTTAGGAGGGGGCCTCTCCCTAAATCTGCTCTGGAATTTAAATCCTCCACAAGGAGTTTTTTTCTTTTAATGGATGTGCAATATTTCTTCCATTAGCAATTGTCCACGTTATTTCTGCTTAGAAACTACTATTAAAATGATACAATAAACATCCTTATACATGTGTCTTTGCATACTTGTGTGAATGTGTCTATGGACTAAAGCTTTATTTTTATGTATTTACTTTTTAAAGATTTTATTTATTTGACAGAGAGAGACAGTGAGAGAGGGAACACAAGCAGGGGGAGTGGGAGAGGGAGAAGCAGGCTTCCCGCGGAGGCGGGAACCCGATGCGGGACTCGATCCCAGGACCCTGGGATCACGACCTGAGCCGAAGGCAGACACTTAATGACTGAGCCACCCAGGCGTCCCTGGACTAAAGCTTTAAATTGGGGTTGTAATAAACTAATTTCAAGGAAGAGTCACCAGTTGACAGGGATCTCAGATTCCTAGAGAGATGAAAGGTGTATGATAGAGCATTGAGCCTCCAAGAGAAAAAGGCAGAAAGAGAAAATGGAAGGCTCTCAAGAAAAACTTCACCTGCCTCATAATTTTGTGTGAAGGCAACTCTGTCTATAACCTCAAACTGGAGTTTGCCAAGTGGGCCTGTGCCCCTTTTAGTACTCTGCTTCAATGAGACTCATTTCTGTGTGGGTGTGCTGAGCATTACACTAGCAGGCACTAACAGACAAGTGTAAGCGGTAACAAATATTTAAGATAAATATGGGAGAAATTTAAAATTGACAAAAATATGTCCATTAACTTTTTTCCTGTGATTGAAAAAGATGGGCCCTGTTCAATTTTAGCTTTTGAAGATCAGTGCTTTGAGAACCCTAGGTCTGATGCACTCATCAGAACCCGTGTGGGAATCCAGAACCTGTTACTCGTGTGGTTCTAGTTTGTTGAAGGATGTGGTGAGAGAAGCTAGCACAGAGAAGAGAGGAGGGCATGGAAGCCACCCCTGCTCTTAAATCCTGCCAGGAGAGTCAAGAAATGATTCAATCTTTTTAAAAAGAAATAAGATATAATTCACATACCATAAAATTCACCACTCAAAAAATATACAATTTAGTGGCTTTTTGGTATATTTACAAAGTTGTACAACCATGGCTACTATCTAATTCCAGAACATTTTCATATCCCAAAAAGAAACCCTATATCCATTGGCAATCTCTGTCCATCTCCCCTCCCCTAGCCTCTAATCTACTTTAAGTCACTACGGTTTTGCCTATACTGGCCATTTCATATAAGTGGAATCATACAGTATGTGGTTTTATGGGACTAGTTTCTTCCAGTTAGGCATAATGTTTTCATTATTGCTAAGAGGTTTTACTGAAATAAACTGATGGAATGAATAGCTTAAGCATTTTTTTTTCTGCAATGCCAAACTCACATTCTTGTACTTTCAGTTTCTAGGCCTAGGATTTATCTCTTTTTAAAAATCATTTCTTTTGAATATAGCGCTGATATTCTGAAAATCCGTGGAGAAATGTGAGTGTGACCTTGTGCCACGTCTCTACTTTCCAGAGTCATTTTAGATTCAAAACTGATTACATATTATCTCTAACCGGCACGGTGATTCAGTTCTTTGAAAGAATAGAATTTTAATGTCTCTTTCTATTAATATCTTGCATTTTAATGCTTCACAGAGTAGATAAGTCTTAGAATCCACAAAATCTATGGTAAATCTGATTTGATCATGAAATTCTTTGCTGGATCCAGTAAATATTCCATGCCTCTTTTTAGCATTCAGAATTTTAGCAATCATGTGATTGATACTGTCTGAGTTACAGAATTATCCAGGGCAGGGATATATGTCTGCTTTGTTCATTGCTATATATTTCCCCAGTTTCTAGCACAATAGGTAGGTAGCATAGAAAGTGCTTAATAAATGTCTATTGAATAAATAAATGGATATGATGCATTTAAGAAATTCCTACTTGTGTATTGTTTAATTTAAGATCTGGTCTAATTTCTCTCCAGGTGAGAGTTTCTAACAACATACATAATAAAGCACTGGGAAATGGGAGACCGGCCTGATCAGACTTGGGTCCCAGGCCTACTAGGGGTATGGGGGGTGCCGGGGGCCGTATTAGGACTTGAGTGGGAGCAAATTTGCTAAGGAAGGGGAGTTCTGTTATCAAAAGAATACGAGACAGGGAACTGGGGAAACAAAAACAACAGCTGTCTACATGGTAGTGCATGAACTCATCATAAACTATGCAATCACATTACATATTCCAGAAAGAAAGCTTGAAATGAGAAAGAAGGAGAAACTGCTAGGTATTCTGGCAAGGGGTGGAGGGAAGTTGGAGGAAGAGAAGGGAGGCAGAATGAGTGAGACAGAGACAGAGTGAGGGATGGAGAGGGAGGTTGGCAGCAGGCCAGGCTGCAAAGCTAGGGTTTTATTCTCAGTGTGGTGGAAGTGACATGGCCCATTTATGCATTTAAAGATCATTCTGGCAGCCCTGTGGAGAATGAACATGGAGAGGTGGCAAGAGGGGAAGTCTGGAAACCAGTTAGGAGTTTATTGCCAATGAGGCAAGAGATGCTGATGGCTGGGACTAGGCTGGTAGCAGGCAGGGTAGCGAGATATGTTAGATTACCCAGACATTAAGTGACTGCGTACACAAATAATTAACTTCAATTGGTTTGCATGCTACAAAGGAGATGAATAAGGCAACTTGGTCTGTCTATGGGGTGGGAGAGCAATCAGGTGAAGTTGCTTTGAGCAAGTGACATTCAGGTTGGGACTGGAAGGATAAGTGAAGAGGAGAGAAGAAAAGTTTCTAGCACAGGAATGCAGGTGGGAAGGCTTTGAGGCCAGGAAGAGCACAGCTCATTCCGGGAACCAAAAAGCAGGCAGCGTGGCTGGAGCAGAGAGTAAGAGGGGCAGTTACATGAGATGAAGCTGGTGGGGTCAGCAGGAGCCAGATCTTGTAGGGTCTTCTAAGCCTTGTACGACTTGTAAGACTCTATGCCTAAAAGCACAAGGAAGCCACAGAGGGATTTTAAGCCTGAGGGGGACATTATTGGTTTCCTCTGTTAACATATATTTATTAAACATCATCAACATGACCATCACCTACATGGTAAGATTCACAGTTTAGAAAGAGTACTTTAATTGCAATTTGGGAAGCGAGTAAGGGGAAGTAAGAGCGAGTGCAGAGGACCAAGTGGTGGACTTATGAAGCAGGTAGTAGAAGATGGTTGTGCTTTGTACCCTGGAGGTGGCAACAGCCATAGAAGGAGGTGCATAATGTGGGGATTGGCAGGTTGGGGGGGCAGGGGTGTAGGAGAGACTGAGGGATTGGGCACTGCACAATAGGCATTGGCAAATGGGGTTTAGCAAAGGATTGGGACATTGTATTAGGCTCCAAGGAACACCTGGTTAGTCCCCGGCTTCTTATCCGATAGCATCTTAGAATGTCCTTAGAAGACTGAGATAAAATTTACAGAATGACTAGCAGGAAATAGGTGGCATGCTTAACTTGGAGCATTTCTAAGTGAGCTGATTTACAAAGGGTTGCTTACAAAGATGTGGGCAGGGTGTAGAAGCATCACAAAGGATAACCCTAGGCCCCAAATAGATGTGGTAAGTTACCAGAACCTAGCTGGAGAAAGTCCTATAGAAAAGGTCTCTTTGACCTATGATCTTTGGTCAAGGGATTCACAGGGAAGAAGCTAGGGGAGTAGAAATTCTCCCTGACTCGCTTTCTTCCCTCTCATCAGTCCACTTGCCCAGGATCCCCATTGGCCAACCCCAACCAGAAGCCGGAGGGCTTGGAGAATCTGTGGTGGATTCAGGTCAGCCTCCAGGTGCTAGTGCAGAGTGAAAGGTGACGAGTGAACCTGGAGGGGCAAACATAAGTCCATGCTGGAACCCAGCCAATCAAATTACCAGCTCAAATTCTTGCCTCTTAGCCTGCACTGGAATAGGATTTCAAACATTTAAATTGGGAAACAAAAATGAAAGAAGAAAAATGTTCTCAACTGTTGGAGGAAGTCCCTCCACCCATCCTTATCTATTACTCAGGATATTTAGTTGTAAAATCTGATGAAAATTCCCTTTTGGGATCTGCGGCTTTTGCCAATCTTTCAGCAAGATCTTCAAAAATACAGTTTGAGAAGTAAAGCATTTTACAGTGAAGTTCAAAGGAATTCAGTTTGCATCCTGCACAAGTGTGGGTTGTTTTCTGCAACCTAGGCAACTCCTTGGAGCTTAAACACATCAGAAGCCGGGAATCCTGGCCAGATAACAAAATGATTTTGCCACATCATGGATCTGATCAACCCAGGCTTTCTGCCTTTGTTTTCCCTATTACCCAACTTACAGCAAATTAGTTTCTCTAAGCACATTGTCTTTTTAAGTCCATGACAAATCACGAGAAAGTCATCTATTACTTCAAATTCAGTTAGTCAGCACATTTCCCATCCATGTCTAGTAAAACAGGTTAGCCAGGTATCCTATTTCTTTACCCTCTAAAATGTTATGATCTTGGAACAGGCTTTTAATATTTTTCTTAATGGCTCCAGTTTCCACTGCAAGTTAACAATGATTATTTGTGGTCTGACAGTTCCCTTGGCATTACACCAAAAACAGAAGCAAGAAAGCACATTCTCCGCCAGAGAGGCTTACCATCTAAGCCAGACGTTCAGCTGTGAATCCAAATTTCCTTCTCTGCTATACTGCTTCTCTCTCTTGAGTAAAAAACGTCATCTGGCAGGTTCTTTGGTTTCTGAGCTCCAGAAAGCTATTTGAGCCCAGTAATTTCCAAAAATGCCATAGCATTTTCAAGTCAGTATAAATGTCAGTCTGTTTTCTTAAGTAGAAGATGTGTGTCCAAGTTAAAAGAAACGAAATTTTTTTTTCCTCTCTACTTAGAAAATTGGTTATCAAATATTGTCTTGGGGGGCGGAACTGCAGCCTGAGACTAGTAAGGTAGACTGGTCAAGAGCAAGTTGTGAGGTACATACAAACAGACTGAAATGCTGTCGTCCCTCTCTCCTGCTCTTCCTCCTGGGGCTCTGTCCCTGCCATGCCAGCCCTACCCATAACAGCCCTCCAGTTGAGAAAGGAGAGAACAGCAGTGATGGGAGGACCAGGGGAAGGCTGTGTGAGGAATTCAGGATAGCTTGGTTTCTGAACACTTGCACTAAAAGTCCATCAACAAAAAAAATGTTTCAATTAAAAGCCTCAGAAACGAAAGGCAACTTAATTTTACCTTTTAGTTTTAAAAATTAACACCAGGGGACCAGGAGAATTCTATTTAACAAAAATGGTTAATTTTAAAAGTCCAGTGCTAAAGTGTGATCATTTAAGGGCAAGATATGATTAAGAAAGACAAGAGAATGAAAAGGTGGAGGAAGAAAGAGAGAAACGAACCCAATGATTGTCAAATTGCTGAGAAGCACAAATTCGATGTATTCATAGTAGTGTGGCTATATATATATTTTAAAGATTTTATTTATTTATTTGAGAGAGATAATGAGAGACAGAGAGCATGAGAGGGAGGAGGGTCAGAGGGAGAAGCAGACTCCCTGCCGAGCAGGGAGCCCGATGCGGGACTCGATCCTGGGACTCCAGGATCATGACCTGAGCCGAAGGCAGTCGCTTAACCAACTGAGCCACCCAGGCGCCCAGTAGTGTGGCTATATTAACAGCAGTCTTTTCTTTGCATTAAAAATTGTTAAATATATTACAATTGCACCCAAAACCATAAGATACCTAGGAATAGGGCGCCTGGGTGGCTCAGATGGTTAAGCGTCTGCCTTCGGCTCAGGTCATGATCTCAGGGTCCTGGGATCGAGTCCCGCATCGGGCTTCCTGCTCCTTGGGAGCCTGCTTCTCCCTCTGCCTCTCTCTCTCTGTCTCTGTCTCTCATGAATAAATAAATAAAATCTTTAAAAAAAAAAAAAGATACCTAGGAATAAATCTAACAAAGAGACAAAGGATTTGTACTCAGAAAACTATAAAATACTCATGAAAGAAATTGAGGAAAACACAAAGAAATGGAAAAACGTTCCATGCTCATGGATTGGAAGAACAAATATTGTGAAGATGTCAATGCTACCTAGAGCAATCTACACATTCAATGCAATCCCCATCAAAATACCATCCACTTTTTTCAAAGAAATGGAACAAATAATCCTAAAATTTGTATGGAACCAGAAAAGACCCCACATAGCCAGAGGAATGTTGAAAAAGAAAAGCAAAGCCGGCGGCATCACAATTGTGGACTTCCAGCTCTATTACAAAGCTGTCATCATCAAGACAGCATGGTACTGGCACAAAAACAGACACATAGATCAATGGAACAGAATAGAGAGCCCAGAAATGGACCCTCAACTCTATGGTCAACTCATCTTTGACAAAGCAGGAAAGAATGTCCAATGGAACAAAGACAGTCTCTTCAACAAATGGTGTTGGGAAAATTGGATAGCCACATGCAGAAGAATGAAACCGGACCATTTCCTTACACCACACACAAAAATAAACTCCAAATGGTTGAAAGACCTCAATGTGAGACAGGAATCCATCAAAATCCTTGAGGAGAACACAGGCAGCAACCTCTTTGACCTCAGCCGAAGCAACTTCTTCCTAGAAACATCGCCAAAGGCAAGGGAAGCAAGGGCAAAAATGAACTATTGGGACTTCATCAAGATAAAAAGCTTTTGCAAAGCAAAGGAAACAGTCAACAAAACCAAAAGACAACCGACAGAATGGGAGAAGATATTTGCAAATGACATATCAGATAAAGGGCTAGTATCCAAAATCTATAAAGAACTCATCAAACTCAACACCCAAAGAACAAAGAATCCAATCAAGAAATGGGCAGAATACATGAACATTTTTCCAAAGAAGACATCCAAATGGCCAACAGACACATGAAAAAGTGCTCAATATCGCTCAGCATCAGGGAAATCCAAATCAAAACCTCAATGAGATACCACCTCACACCAGTCAGAATGGCTAAAATGAACAAGTCAGGAAACGACAGATGTTGGCGGGGATGCGGAGAAAGGGGAACCCTCCTACACTGTTGGTGGGAATGCAAGCTGGTGCAGCCACTCTGGAAAACTGTATGGAGGTTCCTCAAAAAGTTGAAAATAGAGGTACCATATGATCCAGCAATTGCACTACTGGGTATTTACCCCAAAGATACAAAAGTAGGGATCCGAAGGGGTACGTGCACCCCGATGTTTATAGCAACAATGTCCACAATAGCCAAACTGTGGAAAGAGCCAAGATGTCCATCGACAGATGAATGGATAAAGAAGATGTGGTATATATATACAATGGAATATTATGCAGCCATCAAAAGGAATGAGATCTTGCCATTTGCAATGACGTGGATGGAACTGGAGGGTATTATGTTGAGTGAAATAAGTCAAAAAGAGAAAGACATGTATCATATGATCTCACTGATATGAGGAATTCTTAATCGCAGGAAACAAACTGAGTGTTGTTGGAGTGGGGGGTGGAGTGGGAGGGATGGGGTGACTGGGTGATAGACACTGGGGAGCGTATGTGCTCTGGTAAGCGCTGTGAATTGTGTAAGACTGTTGAATCTCAGATCTGTACCTCTGAAACAAATAATGCAATATATGTTAAGAAAAAAAAAAAGAAGAAGAAGAAGAAGAAGGTAGCTGAGGGGAAGAATGAAACGGGGGAAATCGGAGGGGTAGACGAACCATGAGAGACGATGGACTCTGAAAAACAAACAGGGTTCTAGAGGAGAGGGGGGTGGGAGGATGGGTTAGCCTGGTGGTGGGTATTGAGGAGGGCACATTCTGCATGGAGCACTGGGTGTTATGCAC
The DNA here is from genome assembly GCF_029215605.1 of Mirounga angustirostris. Classification (NCBI taxonomy): domain Eukaryota; kingdom Metazoa; phylum Chordata; class Mammalia; order Carnivora; family Phocidae; genus Mirounga; species Mirounga angustirostris. The sequence goes on from NW_026991712.1 coordinate 113,011,633, forward strand.
AAACAATGAATCATGGAACACTTCATCTAAAACTAATGATGTAATGTATGGGGATTAACATAAGAATAAAATAAATAAATATAAAAAATTGTTAAATATAACAATTATTAAATATGACTTATATTTTCCTTTTAATAGTTAATTTTGAGTATTTTTGAAGCAAATAAAAAAATTTTTTAAGATTTTATTTATTTTAGAGAGAGCATGCACATGTGCGAGTGGGCGGAGGGGCAGAGGGAGAGAATCTCAAGCAGATTCCATGCTGAGTGTGGAGTATGAAGTGGGGCTCAGTCCCAAAACCCTGAAATCATGACCTGAGCAGAAACCAAGAGTCGGACGCTCAACTGACTGAGCCACCCAGGTGCCCCAATTTTTAAAATTTTTAATAAAAACTTATGTATGGAAGGTATATAACATGATGATTTGATATACATAGTGAAATGATTACTACAATAAGGGTAGTCAACATGTGATCTCCACACGTAGTTACTATTTTTGTCTATGTAATGAGTGTACCTGAAATCTACACTCTTAGCTTATTTTCAGTGTTCAGTACAGTATTAAGTACAGTTGACCCTTAAACAACATGGGTTTGAACTGTGTGGGTTCACTTATACACAGGATATTTTACAGCACAGTATGACTGTAAATGTATTTTCTTTTCCTTATGATTTTCCTAGTAACATTTTCTTTTCTTTAGCTTAATTTACTATAAGAATAAAGTATATAATACATATAACATACAAAATATGAGTTAATTGACTGTTTATGTTATCAGTAAGGCTTCTGGTCAACAGTAGGCTATTAGTAAAGGGGGAGTCAAAAATTATACACAGGGAAGGGGAGTGGAGGGATGGGGGAAGAGGTAAAGGGGATAAAGAGGTACAAACTTCCAGTTATAAATAAAATAAGTCACTGGGATGAAAAATACAAGATAAGGGATATAGTCAATAATATTGTAATACACTTACCATGGTCAGCATTTCTTAGAGTATATAATTGTTGAATCATTGTGTTGTACACCTGAAGCTAATATTTTATGTCAACTATTCTTCAATTAAAATTTTTAAAAATGAAAAATAAAAAAGTGGGGAGCCTGGGTGGCTCAATCAGTTAAGCGACTGCCTTCAGCTCAGGTCATAATCTCGGGGTCCTGGGATCGAGCCCCACATCGGGCTCCCTGCTCGGCGGGAAGCCTGCTTCTCTCTCCCACTCCCCCTGCTTGTGTTCCCTCTCTCGCCGTCTCTCTCTCCCTCTCTGTCAATTAAATAAATAAAATCTTTAAAAAAAAAAAAGAAAAAGAAAAAAGTTACATGCAGATTTTCGACGGCATGGGAGTTGGTACCCCCAACCCTTGTGTTGTTCAAGGGTCAACTGTATAGTCATCATGCTGTACATTAGATCTCTAGACTTATTCATACTACATAACTGCTAATTTGTATTATTTGACCAACACCTCCCCAACCCTCCTCCATCTCCCACCCCAATCAGACCCTGGTAACCACCATTCTACTCAGCTTTTACGAGTTCAATCTTTTTTTAGATTCCACACATAAGTGAGATCATACAGTATTTGTCTTTCTCTGTGTGGCTTATTTCACTTAGCATAATGTCCTCCAGGTTTATCTTGATAGGACCTTATTCTCTGCCCATAACAGCCCTCTCTACCCTGTTACAAACCCATCTCCACACTCTCAGAGCCTTCCAGTTTCTAAGCTGACCTCTGAAATCTACATCACCCTATCATCTATTGGCCGGGTTTATAATTAATCATTTCTTGCTTTGCATTGGCCTCTAATATTTGTGGGCACCTGAATAAATATTTATTGCTGACTCATTGCCCAGTTTAATAAGTGATCTTTGTCTTTTTCTGAACAACAAGTCTAGCAGAATAGCCCAGGCCTTAAACTTAAGCAGATCTGAGTTTGCGTCTCAAACTGCCAACTTTCCAGCTGTGTGATTTTGGTTAAGTTACCTAATTACTCTGAGCTTAAATTTTTTTCATTTGTCAAATATGGACCCTGGGGTCATTGTTAGGATTATTTGAGACTTCATATGCAACAGAGCATAATGTCTGGCAGATAGATACTTTTCATTCTCCTTTCTTTCTAACTCATCCAGTAGGGAAAAAAGTGAAGAAAGAAGATATGACTTTATGGGTGTCTAAAGTTTTACTTAATATCTCACAAAAAAGAAAAATGGGCTTCTCTGGGCTTATGAACAATCTAATGACGAAAATTCCTGGCAACAGATGAGTCTCCTAATGTTTCAATCCCAAGATTTAGAATCACGAGAAAAGCAGTGGTGTCTGCAGTGTCAATGGCAATTATTCAACACTCTGAATATTTCAGCTCAATCTCAGTAGTGATTTTTTTTGCAGTAGGCCTTCTCTTTTTTTGCTTGGCAAACTATCCTGGCCTGATTTTTAGAAAGGGAGGGAGATAGAAGAAGGAAAGCTCAGAATATTAATCAGTTCCCATGCTTATAAATAGTAAACAGAATTAAAACTGCCTGATGAAATCAATCCATTAAAAATTCTCTTTCATAAAAGCCAAAAAAAAAAAATTCTAAAAAGGCAGCAACAACAAAAAAGTGTTTGGCATAATGTGCCTCTCAAGAAGTAATCTTCTTTTCTCCAAGCAATAAGGGTGACGGCAGAAAAACAATGGATAATTAATCAGAATAAACGTGGTCGAGAAAAGCTATTTCATAAAGTAAAAACCAAGAAGCAAAGAGAAACCCAGGCAAAAATTTTGTAATAAATAATAAAAATGATCAAGGGACTGACATTAAAGAAAATAAGTAGCCATCATCAGTGAATCCAGACTCAGGAAAAACATTCAGGGATTTCAGCTGTGGAGATAATCCTATGATCTATAGATAGATCTGCTGGATGATGGGCACCTGGGGAGAGCAAGGAAGTATGTGCTATAAACAGGCACCTTGACAAACTAGCATCTCTCTAGCTTTCCTATGCAGAATTTTATTCCAGGCACAGGACCTACGAGTCACTGAGCTAAGCTTGCTAATATCCTTGTACCCATCTGGATCCTTCCAGAATGTCTGAGATTTGAAGTAACTAGGCCAATATGCACCTCCTCCCTTCCACAGAAATCCCAGGGCTCTTCTCAAGTCCCTATTTCTGCCCCAATCCTGGGATATAAGAAGTGGCTAAACAAGTAAAAAATGCAAGAATCTAGCCAGCTCATCACACAGCAGGGTAAAGAAATTATGCAAAATCTGAGTCTATCTATGATTGCTTCACAGAGGGTCATGGATTTTCGTTTGCCTCAGGCTCTTTCTACCCCGACTGATTTTAATCCACAGTGTAATTATCGAGGCAGCCAGCCTAACTTCCCAGAATCCGCATGGCTGAGGAAGGAGTCAGGACTGGCCTGTTCCAGATTATGGCGGAGGACACCAGCCCGCCCAGTTTGAGCCTGTGTCCTAAAGCCAAATCATTCACCAAAATACTTGCTTTTTCATGGTACTGAAGACCAAAGGCAGGAAAGATTAGATGATCATATCAGTAATAATTGAGGCTTACTTTCCTCCCTATTCTGTGGTTTGTTCTTACTTCTTTATCAGGCAATTTAACGGTGAGGCGGAGAGTGGGAGTGTACCAGAAGAGAGCATGGCGAGAGGCAGTTGAGAAGAGAGATGCTATAACCATTAAATCCCTTGCCCCTTAACCTTTTTCCTCTGAATATATCTTCTCCATTCCTCCAGAAAAATTAAGGTCCTATTTGTCTGAGCATCTAGGTTTCACAGGGTTGAATCATTCTTTCCCGCGAGCCTATCAAGGCTTAAAAATGGGCTTACATGCTCCTCAGCTGAGAACCACCCTAAATCCTACAGTGACACTCTCAACATGAGCCTCTTGAAGCCTTGGTGAAAAGAAACCAGATCACCCTTCTACATCCCGTCTTGTTGGGTCTCCTGGCTTTTCCATCCTTATATTGGCCCTGTAGGAGAGATTTCTACTGTGAGCTGCAGTTAAAAGCCAAGGTCCTGATTTTCCACCTCATTCCTGCTATCCCATTTCCCAGGAGTGGGCCCTCCATTAAATTGGAATAGATTACCTTGAATGACACTACTCTGCTTAGAATTTAGGACCAGTGAACCCCATAAACACAGCCTTACTTTTTTTTTTTACTGTAAAATAAGTTCTTGGATCAGAAGCAATGTTGTATGGTATCTCATAGTGGTGGATGAAGTATATTTCTGGAAGATATATGGTAGGCAAGAAAGACTATCCAGAATACATCCTATCCCAATAAGGACAAATTACCCAATTCCTTCCTTAGTCATAGGAATAGAACGGGCAAGGGCAATATAACAAATCTGCCACCAGGTGACAGTCTCTTCTTGCTGAGTGTAGTACTGAATTGAGGGCTCAAGAAAGGTCAAGGTCAGATTGACCTTCAGCATGGCAATAGCCAGATCAACTTTGTTGAAGAGAACCTCATATTAAGTCCATGAATAATCTCCATCCCTGACACCATTAATTTTTCTATGAGTCTACTGTGTAAGTACTGAAGTGTTTGGGGAAAGAATCTGAGAGTCACAAAATGAATAATCTTGTCCACCCAATTATTCAGATCATCTTTGATGGGTATTCACAAAGGACACAAATATTCTCATATTTGCATATCATTCCAAGATATTCATTCACATACATCTTCCCTAAACCTCCAGCTACCAATCCCCTGATGTTCTGTTCTTCCCTCCAAGTTTCTGAACATGTGACCAAACCCTTAACCACTGTCCTTGAACGTATACGGATCTACATTTCAGTCCATCTCTCTTCCTTGGCAAACTGACCATTAGATGTACTGGTCAAAGTTATGCCTACTGGGAGGATTTCCATTCCTCACTGTCTTTTCATGACACACCTAATTTGGACTACTATAGCAATTTTGACTGGTAACATCATATTGTGGAAAGCCATTTGTAATCCAGGCTTGAATTTCTTAGAGAAATAGAGAATTTTCCATAAGGATATAGGTGTGGGAGGAGTGAGAGATACCCGCTCGTGCAACTTACCTGGATCTCAGTTATTTAAATATAAAAAAAAAAAAAGAAGAAGAAGAAGAAGAAGAAGTTATTTAAAACTGATTTACATATACCACTTCCTCTTGATGACAAAATGCTCGGCTTACCAAACTTATGGTTTGGTGGTGCAGATAACTCCCAGTTAAGATGAGCAACTCACTTCATATTGGGCGTCCTGAAGTCTGGTAGAGGTGGCTAGAGACCTTGGTAAGACAAATGTATCCCAGAGTTGGGAGATTAAACTCTATGTAGATTCAGAGACCATCTACTTCAGTGTAGTTTTTAGGAGTCCAGTGGTTCAGGTTTGCCAGAATAACCTCTCCAAAGTGAAAGACAAATTGCAGCATCTTTCACTCCTACCATAAAGAAAGAAGCAAAGAGCCCCTGGGTCTCCTTGAGTTCTGGAAACAACACGTTCCACACTTAGGAATATTGCTCCTGCCCATATACTGGGTGACATGGAACGCTGTCAGCTTTGGGGGGCCTTGGAGCAAGAAAGGGCACTCTAACCCATCTCAAATGTGGTACAATGAGCACTGCCTCCTGGGTCATACAATCCAACAGACCCTACAGTGATGGAGGTGTCAGTGGCGGCAAAAAATGCAGTAAGGGGCCTATGGAGAACTCCAGTGGGAGAATCACAAGGCTGGTGCCTGAAATTATGGAGAAAGTTCATGCTGTCTACAGCACAGAATTATATATCTTTTGAAAGACAGTTCTTGGCAAGTTACAGAGTTACTTTGGCAGAGGCAGAATGCTTGACTATGGAGCATCAAATGACCCGTGCACTTGGAACTTCCCATTATAAACTATGTTCTATCAAAAAGGTGGATGGGCCCAGTATCAATTCTTCATAAGATGGAACTAGTATATCCAGGATCAAGTTCAAGCACGACTAGGTCAGACCCTCATGTCACTTATCATGATTGCACTAACTCCCCTCCTATGGCTTGAACTATGGCCTTGCAAAGGGTCTCATATGACCAATCACAATGGAGAGAAAAACCCAAGATGGCTTATAGATGGGTCAACTCATTAAGTGCATACACACTGAAATGTATTAGCCATTTCAAAATGGGTTATAGCTGTATTCAGAGGTGGTCCTAGAAGACAGTGAAGAGGAAACATCTTTCCAAAGGACAAAACTAGGAACAGAGTGTCTGGTCATCTGCTTTGGTGGAAGGAAAAATGGCCTGACTTAAGAATACATAATAATTCCTGGGTCATTGGTAATGGTTTGGCTATCTAGTTGGAGGCCTGGAATGAAAAGGACTGGAAGACCAGAGACAAAGAGGTCTGCATAGAGGAATGTGTATAGAAATGTGGGAGTAGGTACACAGTCTAAAGGATGTTGTATTACATCTTAACACCCACCAGAAAGCATCCACCAGATGCTAAACAACAAAGTAGACAAAATGGCTCAACCAATTGATATTAAGCAGACCTCATCATTAGCAATCTCAGAATTGACATGATGGACATATAAATGGAATGACCATGTGGTAGAGAGGGAGGCTACATATGTGTCCAACAGCATGGACTTATATTTTTAGCAAGGCCAATCTAGTTACCACTGTCTCTGAATATCTAACTTGTCAGCAACAGAGACCAATATTATGCCTACAATGTAGCATTATTTTTTTTTTTATTGAATTTTTTTTTTAAGATTTTATTTATTTATTCATGAGAGACAGAGAGAGAGAGAGAGAGAGAAGCAGAGGGAGAAGCAGGCTCCCAAGGAGCAGGGAGCCCGATGCGGGACTCGATCCCAGGACCCTGGGATCATGACCTGAGCCGAAGGCAGACGCTTAACCATCTGAGCCACCCAGGCGCCCGTTTGTAGCATTATTTTTTTAAGGAAATCATCCTGAACATTAGAACTGTCCTGTTCTTTTTTTTTTTTTTTTTTTTTTTGAGAGAGAGCACAAGCCAGGGGGAGGAAGGGGCAGAGGGAGAGGGAGAAGCAGACTCTCCACTGAGCAGGAAGCCCAATGTGGGGCTCGATCCCAGGACTCCGAGATCATGACCTGAGCCGAAGGTAGATGTCTAACCGATTGAGCCACCCAGGTGCCCTGGAACTGTCCTATCCTGAAAGAGCTAGTGGTTCACTCTTACAAGGATAATACATACTCCAAGTATGAGTTTGCCTTTCCTAAGAGAGCCTCAGCCAGGAGCTTATAAAATGCTTGGATTCCATAGGCATGTATCCCACACAGCGTAATATCTGACCAGGGGGCCTGCTTTAGAGCAAAGGTGCAGGAATGGACATATGACTACTATGGGTCCAACTGATCTTATCACATACCATACCATCAAGATGCAGCCAAGCTCAAAAAATGCCAAAATGGCAACTGAAGTACCAACTTTGTCTGCCCACTTGTCTATATCTATTTATTTGTCAGAGTAACATACCAAAAATGCTAACAGTGATTATTTCTATATGGTAATTTTTATTTTCTTATTTTTGCTTACCTGTATTTTTTTTTTTTTATTTCTAAATGTGCTACTGTTAAATTAGAGGGGGAAAGGTAAAGAAATCTCTTTCATTGCTTCAGTAAATAGCCCTCTAACTTCTGAACTCTAGAATCTTTGCCTTTTCTCTCTTGAACTTTCTAAAACCTGTGTGGTTCTTTTATCACCATAAAAATTTTCTGGTGCAGGGCGCCTGGGTGGCTCAGTCGTTAAGCGTCTGCCTTCAGCTCAGGTCATGATCCTCAGGGTCCTGCGATCGAGCCCCGCATTGGGCTCCCTGCTCTGCGGGGAGCCTGCTTCTCCCTCTCCCACTCCCCCTGCTTGTGTTCCCTCTCTGGCTATGTCTCTGTCAAATAAATAAAATCTTAAAAAAAAAAAATTCCACTTCTTTATGACCACTTACCACAGAAATCTGCATCACTGAAACATTTGTCTCCCATTGTCCTGGACCCTCTGAATCTGTCATTGTTTTTCTATCAGTGTTCTGATAGAAAGAGAAATGTACCTGGTACCTTCTGAGTTCTAGAAGCCTGCTAATATTTACCTCAAGTCCCAGAAAGTCCTATTTCCCATAAATCTGTTGCACAGATAACAATAATTTGTTATTTATAATAACAAATTACCCCAAAATTAGCAGTTAAAGCAGTTATTTATTGTCTCACACAGTTCCCAAAGGTCAGATCCAGGAACAGCTTAGCAGGGTGGATCTGGTTAAGATCTTTTACGATGTTGTCGTCAATATGTCATCTGAGGCTGCCGTCATCTCAAGCCTCGAACAATGCCCATGATCCGCTTCCAAGATGACTCACTCGCATGGCTGTTGGCTCCGTTCTTCACTGTGTGTACCATTCCTCACAACATGGCAGCTGATTTCCTCCAGAATGAGTAATCTAGGAGAGAGTAACCTAGACAGAAGCTGCAGTGGCAGTGTCTTTTATAGCCTAGTCTTGGAATTAACACATCAATTATGTCATGTTCAGTTTGTTAGACACAATTCCCCAAGTCTAGCCATAGTTAAGGGAAGGGAAGACTCTTGTAGAGGAGGGTAGCAAAGAATTTGTGGACATATTTTAAAACCACAGATTCCAACTTGGGAAAGACTTCCAGATGTAGCAGGATCCACCCATCCCACTAATTTCCTCTGAATCTTAAGGCTGTTTCCAGGGAATTGTGCCAAATTGCTGAGTTCAAACCTAATGGGGTATTCAGAAGCCTATATACCATATACACTTATTATCTTCCTGATCTATGGAAGCCATCACTAACTCCTTCTCTTGAGTACATGTGGATAACCCTGGGGTGTCATTAGATCCTTGAAATTTAAAAAAAAAGCACCCTTAGTTTGCGAACCATGCTGTTATTTTCCTCAAATCCAGAAATGTGTTCAACTTTGAGGTCACAAAATGCAAAGAAAGGCCAGAGAATATAAAAAGGATAGGCTTTTCACTCAGGAAGAACCACTAATTGTATTCTAATTTTGTTCAAAGAAATAAATGTAAAACAAATAAAAAATCAATTTACAGAAGTATTCAGCGGTAATGTATGAAATGGGATATTTGGAATCTGTAGGCCTAAAAAGTATGGAAGGAAAGATTTGGGTTCAGTGATCAATAAAAGTTTTATGAAGAGCTGATTACTATTAACTATATCTCACTTCTGTTTCCAGGCATCATTGAAGACAGGAACTAGATTTATTCTTCTGCCAGAAACAACAACAAAAAAAGCAGACAAAATGCTTTTGAAATTTAAAAAAATTACCTTAAGAAACTAGAAAAAGAAGAGCAAATTAAACCCAGGATAAATAGAAAGGAAATAGTGAAGATAAAATAGAAATAAATAAAATAGAAAACAATAGAGAAAAATCAATGAAACCAAAAGCTGATTCTTTAAGACAATCAATAACATTGATAATCTCTAGCCAGATTGGTCAAGGGAAAAAAGAGAGAATATGCAAATTTCCAATATCAAATTACCAATATCAAGTGACATCATTAAAGATTCTATAGCTATTAAGAAGGTAATAAGGGAAGGGGCACCTGGGTGGCTCAGTTGGTTAAGCGACTGCCTTCGGCTCAGGTCATGATCCTGGAGTCCCGGGATCGAGTCCCGCATCGGGCTCCCTGCTCGGCAGGGAGTCTGCTTCTCCCTCTGACCCTCCTCCCTCTCATGCTCTCTGTCTCTCATTCTCTCTCTCTCAAATAAATAAATAAAATCTTAAAAAAAAAAAAAAGAAGGTAATAAGGGAATATTATAAATAATGTACCTATAAATTCAACAGCTTAGATGAAATGGACAAATTCCTTGAAGGACACAGACTACTAAAATTTACTCAAGAAAAAAAAGTAACCTGAATAGCCCTATATTTTAAAGTATTAAATTTGTTAAAAACCTTCCTACAAAGAAAACTCCAGGCCCAGATTGCTTCACTGGCAAATTATAACTAATATAGGAAAGGAGGGAAGTAATAATACAATTCTGCAAAAACTCTCTCAGAAAATTGAAAAGTAGGGAGTTTTCCCCAACTCATTTTGTAAGGCTTGTATTATCCTGATACCAAAACTAGACAAAGACATAGCAAGAAAAGAAAACTTTAGACCAATGTCCCTTGTGAACAACACAGTGCAAAAATTCTAAAAATATTTTTACCAAGTCAAATCCAACAATATATAAATAGGATAATACATGATAGCCAAATTGGATTCATCCTAGGAATGCAAGGGTGGTTTAACATTTGAAAAATCAATCAATGTAATTTATCAAATTAATGAATGGAAAAAGAAAAGCTATAGGATCACCTCAATATATGGAGGAAAAACACTGAACAAAATCCAGCACCCATTGCCAATAAAAACTCTCAGCAAACTAAGATTAGAAGGGAACTTCCTCAACTTGATAATGGTATATATCAAAAACCTAGAGAGGCACCTGGTTGGTGCAGTTAGTTAAGTGTCCAGCTCTTAGTTTTTGTTCAGGTCGTGATCTCAGGGTCAGGAGATCGAGCCCTGCAGAGTCTGCTTGAGTCCTCTCTCCCTCTCCCTCTGCCCCTCTTGCTCGTTCTCTCTCTCTCAGATAAATAAATAAATCTTTAAAGCAAAACAAAACAAAACAAAAAACTATAGCTAACATCAAACTTAATGGTGAAAGAAGAATGCTTTCCACCTAAGATTAGAAACAAGCCAATGATTTTCATTCTCATGACTTCTATTCAACATTGTACTAGAGGTTCTAGCTAGAGCAATAGGTCAAAGAAGAGAAACAAAACACATCCAGATCAGAAAGGGTACAATTATATTTATTCACAGATGAAATAATTACCTATGTATAAAATCTGATAGAATCTCCAAAAATCTACTAGAATAAATGAGTTTAGTAAGGTCTCAGCACACAATATTAACCTACAAAAATCTATTGTATTCCTATGTTTCCAACAAACAATTGGAATTGAAATTTTAAAATGCCATTTGCAATAGTATCAAAAATATGAAATACTTTGGGTTTAATCTGACATAAGATGTGAAAAACCTGTACATTGAAAACTATAAAATGTTATTGAAAGAAATGAAAGAAACACTAAGTAAATTGAGAGCTGTATCTTGTACATAAGTCAGAAGACTAAATATTGTTAAGATATCACTTCTCCCCATTTTGTTCTCTAGATTCAATGCAATTTCAATGAAAATCCCACTCAGCTTTTTCATAGAAATTGACAAGCTGTCTCTAAAATTCATGTGGAAATGCAAACATACTTTAATAGCCAAAATGACTTTGAAAAAAGAAAAAAAGAACAAAGTTGGAGGGTAAACACTACCTGATTTCAAGACTTACTATAAACTGACACTATTCAAGGCTGTGTGATATTGGTGTAAAGATAGATAGATCAATTCAATAGAGACTTTGAAAAGAAGACCCACATATTATGGACAACTGATTTTCAACAAATGTACAAAGCAAATTCAATAACCAAGGAGAGTCTTTTCAACAAATAGTGTTGGAACAAATGTATATCCAGATACAAAACAATAAACTTAAATCCATACCTCATACTATATGCAAAAATTAACTCAAAATGTAAAAATCTAAAAATATAACAGTTCTGGGGCGCCTGGGTGGCTCAGTCGTTAAGCGTCTGCCTTCGGCTCAGGTCATGATCCCAGGGTCCTGGGATCGAGCCCCGCATCGGGCTCCCTGCCCCGCGGGAGCCTGCTTCTCCCTCTCCCACTCCTCCTGCTTGTGTTCCCTCTCTTGCTGTGTCTCTCTCTGACAAATAAATAAATAAAATCGTGGAAAAAAATAAAAAATAAAAAAAATTTAAAAATAACAGTTCTGAAAAAACAGTGTAAAATGTTTATGATTTTAGGTTAGGTAGAGATTTCTCAGATATAATACCAAGAGCACAATCCATAAAAGAAAATTGATAAGTTGGACTTTATCAAAATTAAAAACTTTTGCTCTTCAAAAGATATTATTTAGGAAATGGAAAGGCAAGTCACTGACTAGAAGAAACTTGATAAGAAGACAAACAATCCAATAAAAAGTGAGCAAAAGATTTGAATACCTTCACCAAAGAAGATATATGGATGGCAAATAAGCACATGAAAAGATAACCCGTATTATTAGTCATTAGGGAAATGCAAATTAAAAACACAATGAGCTACCACTATGCAGCCACTATAATAAAAAATAGACAATCGGAAGTATGGGCAATGATGTGGAGAAACTGAAACTTCATACTCTGCCGATGGAAATATAAGGCAATATTATAAGTTTGGAAGTCTTTTATTTTTTTTTAATTTTTTTTAAAGATTTTATTTATTATTTGACAGAGAGAATGAGCACATGAGAGGGGGGAGGGTCAGAGGGAGAAGCAGGCTCCCCGCCCAGCAGGGAGCCCGATGCGGGACTCGATCCCGGGACTCCGGGATCATGACCTGAACCGAAGGCAGTCGCTCAACCGACTGAGCCACCCAGGCGCCCTGGAAGTCTTTTATTTTTTTTTTTTTCCCTGGAAGTCTTTTAAAAAGTTAAATATACACTATTACATGATCCAGCCAAACTCTTAGGTATTTACTCAAAAGGAAGTTCAACATATGCTTATACAAATACTTGTACATGAGTGTTCATAGCAGATTTATTTGTAATAGTCTAAAATTGGAAGCAACCCAAATGTCTGTTAATGGGTGAGTGGATAAACAAATTGCAATATAACCATACAACGGTGTACTACTCAAAATAGAACACAATGAACTATTGGTACACACATCAGCGTGAATGAATCTCAAAATAATTATGGTAAGTGAAAGAATTCAGGCCAAAATAAAATAAAATAATGAGTACGTACTGTATTATTAAAACTCTAGACAATGCCAAATGATCTATGGTGACAAGAGAATACATTAGTGGTTACCTTGTTAGGGAGTATCTAGGGAGGGGTACAGGGATACATGAAAACTTGTATAGGTGATGAATACATTCCCTATCTTGACTATGGTGGTTGCTTCACAGGTGTATATATACATCAAAACTTACTAAATTGTACTTTCAAATATATGCAGTTTACTGTATATCAATTACACCTTGACAAAGGTATTTAAAAATTGTAAAAGTGATAACTTAGCAAGGACTTGAAGGAAGTGAGGAAGTTAGTCCTGTGGATAGCTAATGTGAGGTTTTTAAAAATTATTAACCTGAGGCGCCTGGGTGGCTCAGTTGGTTGAATGACTGCCTTCGGCTCAGGTCATGATCCTGGAGTCCCGGTATCAAGTCCTGCATCAGGTTCTCTGCTCAGCAAGGGGTCTGCTTCTCCCTCTGACCCTCTTCCCTCTCGTGCTCTCTGTCTCTCATTCTCTCTCTCTCAAATAAATAAAATCTTTAAAAAATAGTTTAAAAAAATAAAAAATATTAACCAAATTTTTGCAGTGGGCATTTATTTTGTTTTATTTTTCCCCAGCAACTTTCCCTTCTTCTGGTAAAATAGTGCCTTCTTCATTAGGATTAGTTTTGGCTGGAAGTGACCACAAATGCAAAATGTTAGGAGCTAAAACAAGTTAGAGTTTTGCTTTCTCTTTTCATAAATTTTGACAGTTCAGGACTGGTGTGGCTCCATGATCATCAGGGACCCACATTCCTTCTTCTAATTTGTCACTACAGCTTCCATTTCATGACGCTGGCTATTCCGGGTCCAACCAAAACACTTCTATTCCAAGTAGCAGGAAGGAAGAAAGGGGCATGCCCCTCTTATAGAGGACTCTTCCTAGAAGTTGCAATTACTCTTCTGCTTAGATTCCACTGGCTAGAACTTAGTCACACACAGGCAGGGAGAACTAAGAAATGCTCTCTTCATTCTGAGTTCCATGTGCCCAGAAAAAAGTCAGAGATAAAAGGAGAACAAGGATATTGAGAGACAGCTAATTAGTCTTTGCCATATCCACTTCTTTTTTAGAAATTCCTCCTCTTCTTCTCTTACAAAGCATGTGGTTCTAGTGAGGGCTAGCAGTCATTTTAACATCTCGTTGGTCACAGAGATGGATGGACACATGATCTCAGCTGGGCCAGTGAGTGTGACAAATATGGGAGATGGGAACTTGGGAGCACCTGGAACTTATGGGACCGTCCTCAGGAAAGCCAATAGGCAGAGGACAGCAAAGACTGCAAGAAGGGTTCTGAAGATGTTCAAATCCCTGCTGCAGCCACACTTGAGGCCCACTTGGCTACACTGCTCACCCCTCATTTACGTTACCTGAGACAATATACCTTCTACAGCCTGTTAACCAAAGAGAACCCTAATGAACCAGTTTTAGCCCTTGAGCAGCCTTCTAAGGGGTCGGTTTCACTAAAGAATTAACACTACCTTTGAAGTAATTCACGGAAGAAGAAATATAAATGATTAGAAAACATATAAAAAGATGCACAATCTTACTTCTAATTAGGGAAATAATTATTAAAGCAAAAGGAGGACACTTCTTCACTTGCCTAGCACATTGACAAAGTTTCAATAGTTCCTTAATATCTGAGCAAACAGATATTTTAATATACTATTGTGAGAGTATAAATTGACACTACATTTGTGGAGAAAAGTTTCCAATACCAACCACGATTTAAAATGCATGTATCCTTTGATCAGCAATTTCATTTTCAGGAAATGGCATGCCAGGAAACTATGCATAAGGATATTCATTAAAGTGTTATTTCAACAAGTGAAAATTGGAGTCAAAGTAAAATATATTTTTAAAAGATATTTATTTATTTATTTATTTGCGAGAGAGAGAGAGAGAGAGAGAGAGAGAGAGAGTGCAGGGGTAGGGGCAGAGGGAAAGGAAGAGAGAGAATCTCAAGCTGACTCTGCACTGAGCATGGAGCCCAACGAGGGCTCAATCTCATGACCCTGAGATCATGACCTGAGCCAAAATCAAGAGTCAGATCCTTAACTGACTGAGGCACCCAGACGCCCCTAAAAATTTTTTTAATAAAAAACGTTTCAGTACATAATGGTAAATTCATATGATGGCGCATTTTAAAACAATTTTATAACAAGGTCATTTATAACTATGGCCTTATAGTATATATATAAAATTATTATAAAGAATAGGATGAATTTAGGTGAATTTAGCATATAGATGATATACTGCTAAATAAAAAGAGCAAATTACGGTATATAAAATATAATCTCATCTATTTAAAAAATACACTTGTACAGAATCTTTCAAAATCTGGGATTTCTTGTCTCTCGGACTGGGACCCTATTTTCATTTTTTTTTAAATCATAATGAGGGCATCTGGGTGGCTCAGTCAGTTAAGCGTCTGCCTTTGGCTTGGGTCTTGATCCCAGCGTCCTGCATCAGGCTCCTTGCTCAGCGGGGAGCCTGCTTCTCCCTCTGTCTGCCACTCCGCCTACTCTCATGCTCTCTCTCTCTCTCAAATAAATAAATCTTTAATAAAAATCACAGTGAGACAAAAATCAAAGGATACTGAGAGAGAGTTGTAAAAGAGGTTTTGTTTTGTTTTATTGCAGGTGAGCAGTGTGTGTATATGTCTGTCTGTGTGTGTGCACGTGTATGATATTTTGTAATTTGACCAAGCAATACCCTGATAACAACCAGCTATCCTTACCCATTTGCCTGAAGGTAAGCTTACTTACTGATCTGAATGGGATTGGGCCCCAGAGTAAGTTTTGCTTACTAGCCAATGAGGGTCAACAACAAGAGCGATGTCCTCTCCCTTTGCCAAACCCCCGCCAAACCAAGCAAGCAAATGTTCCAAAACAGGAAGATGTTCTGACGACTTCTATTAATTTCCTCAGGGCAGAAGTTATGAACCCATAGTGATGGTCAGTCGTGGCCTCTTACTTAAGACCCTGAGGAACTGACAGGTTTCTCCTCAGTCTTTTGTAGAAATATAAAAAACAAGCATTGCTTTTAATTCTAAGAAGCTTAAATCAGGGTTTTTATGGGTGCTTCATAAATTTTCCTTTATTGCAGATATGAGTCCTATCTTCTCGGAAAGACCACACAGATCTTGGTGTACCTTGCTTAAGAATAATAGACAACAGTTACAGCCTGTTCATCTTACCTGCTTTCCATGAAAAAAAAAAAGAGAGAGAGAGAGAATGGGAGAATCATCATATAACAGTGTTAGGGGCATCAGGATCCCCTCTAGCAGGCCCCAGGGATTTTCTGTTTTTTTCTTTTCTTTTCTTTTAGATTTTATTTATTTATTTAACAGAGAGAGACATAGCAAGAGAGGGAACACAAGCAGGGGGAGTAGGAGAGGGAGAAGCAGGCTTCCTGCTGAGCAGGGAGCCCGATTCGGGGTTTGATCCAATCCCAGGACCCTGGGATCATGACCTAAGCCGAAGGTAGACGCTTAAAGCCTGAGCCACCCAGATGCCCCACCCCCCCAGGGATTTTCTTAAGATTATATATAGGAAAATTCTGAAAGGAGACAAGAAAGCATCCATGGTTACCCAGGGGCAGTGAGAATAGAGAGGATGAGGATAGGAAGGCTTTCTGTGTCTTTTGAATATTTCACAAGTGTCTATACTTTAGTAATTAAAGCTCTTTTTAAATTTTTTTCTGATGTGAATTAATGTTGTATGCCCATTAGGTGTGTGTATTGCAATGGACCCAAAAATATAATCTGAGGAAAATCTTGGCCCTACATTTTCTAGTCTACCTCTATGCAAAAGTTTGGTAGCCTTCTATTTTGGCATACTGGTTAGATGCTTTCCTTTCATAAAGGGTATCAATTCTATGTTGGTTATGCTTAATTACATCATAGAACTTCTACAGAACTTCTACACTTGAGAGTCTTCTCAGAAAATATAACCTTGAATTACCTGGTGTTGAATTATTAGCAAAAATTTAGTTTTAAAAATAATGTTCAGGAAGAATGGCCTAATGGGAATGAACCCCTTCTCTACACATTCTAAATTTTGTCATTTTGGAGACAGATCCTTGGAGAGATTTCTTGGGTCACATTGTCTGAACACCCCTCTCCCTCATGACATGGCCCTCTTCTGACCTACATTTTATAATTTTGCCTTGAGTATACACTGAGGTGTTTTAACAAACAACCACATTACCTCCATCATTGTACATACTGTAGGACTGTTATTGAGAACATTGTCTAGACATCACAACAATATAGAAAAAGCTGTGCTTCTTCCTGAGCATCTGGTCCTCTTTTATCTTACACTATTTACACTACGAATCTTGTGGTAGCTTTGTTTTCCCTTGGCCACTAGGAAACACTAAGCCAAATTTGTGTGCTTCCCAGTGCCTATACAGAAGTTCATGGATGAATTTTAGTGCCTGGATATTATGTATTGTACTATATTACACATTACATTACATTAATTTTAAACCTTAGGTATTATATTTTTCTACCATTTAACTTTCCCTTTGACCCCTTTCCTCATTTATGTTAGTATATTTTTATTATATTGTATTTATTTCTATAAAGGATTCCAAAGCTCCTCCCCCTTCTTTTGTTGAGTAAAGGGTAGTGAGGGATCCACTTTCCCTTTGGAGCATGTAATGTGCTAAAACTCTCATGATTCAAGCTAGGATTCCAAAGTCTTCTACAAGGTTTCTGGTTATACCATATTAATGCCAGTGTTCTCAACATTAACATCAGACCCTGTTGTCATAATTCTAGAGTGACCATGAGAGTCACAGACCCCTATGAAGTCAATATTGTCTAGATCAAACTATTGTGTTTTGGTTAGTGAAAAAAAAGTCATAAGCCTTATAATCTAGAAGTGAAAAAAGGCACTTATCATATAATCCCACAAATGTCATTACAGGTCATGAACAGGTTTTGGGAGCATGTGATGTGGGATCAGAACTTATCTTGGGAGTCAGGGAAGACTTATTTGAATTGATATCTGCAGGACAGCGAGGAGTTTGGGAAGAGGAGAAGGAGAGGCAGAAGCATTTTGGGAAGTGAGAACAGAATGTGCAAAAGCCATGGGGCAGGGTAGCACAGTGCAATGGAGAAACTGAAAGAAGAACCATGTGGCTAAATGCAAACATTTGTGGGACAGTGGTGTTAGCTGAGGCTACAGCAGTATGCAAGTGCAACCTACTAAACCACTGAACAGTTTTAAATGACTAACTGCGTGAGCTATGATAAATGATCTAAATTTTCTAAGCCTGTTTCCTTGGCTGTAGAAAACGGATCTTTAAGTGCATGGTGATGCTGAGCTACCTACCAAGCTACCGTTAAAAAGTTACAGGGGATTTAAGCTAAACTTTCTCTAGGGGTCAGCATACTGGAAATTTCCATTTGCCCAAGAGACAAGCCATCTATTTTTAAAGGCCCTTGGGGAGATTTTTTTGTTTTTTGTCTTTTAACCAAATTATGCACTGTGACAGAACAGTCTCACATGGAAATAGTCTTGTGATGTATGGCCAAGAGAGAACAGTGTATGCCCCACCCCCTTCAGGTACCAAAGCTTTTCCTTAACAGATTTGTTGATGTTCACAGAAAACTCCCAATATGCAAAACACTTTCAGATATGTTATTTTGTTTAATCCATACAAGAAGCCTATGACTTAAGTATCATTTTTCATCTTTCAGGGATGAGAAAACTAGTGACCAGAGAGATTAGGTAACTTACCCAAAAACATACAGCTAGAAAATTATAGAGCTGGAATTCAAACTCAGGTAGTCTGATCCAAACCCACAAAACTATCACTCACCACAGAGACCTCAACAAAACTGGATGTGGTGCAGAGTTGCCTGTCAGACCTTGTAGTGACAATGAGGAGGGAAAGGAAAAACTGGATCCACCAGTCCTCATTCCATGAACCTCATGTAAAAGAAATCTTATCTCCCGAGGAAATGCCCTCAACTTCTGCTATCAACCCCCATGAGGTAAGTCATGTCCAGAAAGTCACTTACCCATCAAAGTAGTTTCCCTACCTCTTATCTGCAAGGTATATGTTCCAAGACCCCCAGTGGATACCAGGGATAGTACCAAACCCTATATATACTATCTTTTTTCCTATACACACCCACCTATGATAAAGTTTAATATATAAATTAGGCACAGTAAGATATTAATGATGACAATAATAAAATAAAACAATTGTAACAATATACTGTGATAAAAGTTATATGGATGTGGTCTCTCTCTCAAAATAGCTTATTGTACTATATATCACCCTCCTTCTTAGGACGTTGTGAGATGATTAAATGTCCATGTGATGAGATGAAGTGAGGTGAATGACAAAGGCGCTGTGATGTAGTGTTTGGCTACTTTGACTTTCTGAGAATACATCAGAAAAGGATTATCTACTTCTGGACTGTGGTTGACCATGGTAACTGAAACTGTGGGAAGAGAAACCACATATGAGGGGGACTGGTCCCCCAACTTAAAAGAAGGGAATGAAATAGATAAACCCTTCTGCCAATGAAGATAAAAGATTCTGTTTCTCCAGTTGGCCTTGACAGGGAGTGGGTTCTGCAAGACCTGTACTTTATAAAGAGGAGGGAAATGTCACCAGACTTCCATATCTGTAGAACTTGGCTAGCATTCTCTAAAGAGGGAAAATATAACATGGTCCCAGCTGTCAATGCTTCTGTTTTAATAAGAAAACTACCTTTGGAACAAAATCAGACCAACACTGGGATAGAGTAGGATGTCTCAGACACGAGTTCTAACTTGGTGTAGGATTATTAAGAAGCAAGCTCTACAATCCTGCTGAGTCAATGGACAGGATCTATTTTCAGTTCTCAACTTGTCCTGAGATGCTGTAAATCTCTTGCCAAGACTTGAATCAGTGTAGCATCTGTGAGAACCAATTAAGAATGCCACATCACCTAGGAAGAGAGCAACAGAGTGCTGTGAATTCTTATTTGGATAAAAGTGTCCGAAAGCGAAGAATATTAGCCAGCTATCTAGTCATGCAGTCAAATCTTGTGTTAACAAAAGGAAAAAAGGAGGACCTGCTCTGGTTGGCCCCATTCCATCTTCCCTGAGCAACTAGATTTCCTTTTCCCTACTTCTCCTGACAGTACCAAGCTGGATACCGTTTGGCTGGAGAATCAAGGTTTCCTTATTGACTTCTTTGTCTAGGTGCTTGGCTCTGTTATCCAGACCTCTTGCATAGGCTGTGCTCTTATCTCCTGATCACCCTTTTGCTCACCGAGTTCCTATCTACCTGGCTTTTTGGCATTCCTGTTTCTTAAAGCATTCTTTTAGGATTTCTGGTCAATTTGGTGTCCTTGCCTGATTTCTGGCACACTCTGAATTCCACCTGTCTTTGATTCTTGGATACTGATTTTTCCTGTCCTTTGGTTTCTGTGTACTTCTCGACTTCTGTTTTTCTATGCCTGCTTGCCCACTGCCTAGCAGATATCCACCTCCAGGTTCCCTTACCTGTTTGATTTTTTTTAACCTGTTTTTGTAAAGCACCACCATTGTTCACAATTCCAGAACTGACATTTTTCGAGCTTTAGGTGGAGCAAGCAAGAGGAAATACCCTTTTGGAAAAAGGAAATGCAGGATTGGAGCGGAAGGTTACTAGCCTCCTTTAGATCTGAATCTCAGGAAGGCAGTAATAGGGAACATAAAGTTAAAAAGATCTGGATTCAAAAGAAAGATATTTATTGTTGGTAATACAGGCAATAAAATAATAATCATCTAAGAAGAATTTAAAATGAGAACCCTGAGAGATCATTGATTCTTAATAATATTCTATTTTTCACGTCAAGAAAATTTTGTTCCTTTGAACTAAATGCTTTTAGCTTATTACCAAATTTTGAATATATGAATTTAGATATTTTTAATGGGTAAATATCTTCACATTCATAAACACTTATAATAATGTATTTTTAGGGTACCAAATTTGAAACTAGTGTTTAATTTCAAATCTAATTGAATTGTGCTATTTTCATAAGGATATACAGGCTTCTTTTGAAAAGTTTAATTTTAGGGCACCTGGGTGGCTCAGTTTAAGTGACTGCCTTCAGTTCAGGTCATGATCCCAGAGGCCTGGGATCAAGACCCACTTTGGGCTCCTTGCTTGGTGGGGAGTCTGCTTCTCCCTCTACTCCTCCCTCCTACTTGTGCATGTGCTCTCTCTCTCTCTTTCAATAAAATCTTTAAAAAAAGTTTAAATTTAGGTTGTAGGAATTTAAAAGAATTAATTATTTTTTTATTTTATTAAAAGAATTAATTCTTAAGGTACACATGTAGCAAGCCATTCCATATCATCAATATATTTTTCTTATTAATAAAGGGGCAGGGGTGCCTGGGTGGCTCAGTTTGTTAGGTGTCTGCCTTCGGCTCAGGTCATGATCCCAGAGTCCCAGGATCAAGCCCTGCATGGGACTCCCTGCTCAGTGGGGAGTCGGCTTCTCCCTCTACCCCTCACCCTGCTCTTGTGCTCTCTCTCTCTCAAATAAATAAATATATAAATAAAATCTTTAAAAAAAATAAAGTGGCAACTCACTCTTATCCCATCAAAAATTATAAATTAATTATGTGACTCTAGAATTTTACCATTGGAATTTTTCTTGGAATCAGAAAAACAAAGCCAGTCATTTCTATATTTTCCAGAAAGTATAACCTTTATTTTATTTTATTTTATTTAAGATTTTATTTATTTATTTGACAGAGAGAGACAGAATGAGAGGGGGAACACAAGCAGGGGGAATGGGAGAGGGAGAAGCAGGCTTCCCGCTGAGCAGGGAGCCTGATGCGGGGCTCGATCCCAGGACCCTGGGATCATGACCTGAGCCGAAGGCAGATGCTTAACGACTGAGCCACCCAGGCGCCCCCCTTGTTTTATTTTAAAGTGAACCAAGCAAAGCAGCAGAAATATGTAGGGAGTCAGATATCCTGTGGTACAGTTCTGGCTGTGCAGCTTCATAGCATGGGCTTGGGCAAATTACCCAACATCTCCTTACCCGAGAAAGGTTTTTAACTGATTCCAGCCCCACAGTCTACGACCTAGGATCAAGTCATCCTTGTACTGGTTTCACCTTGATAATATCCTAGACTTTAACTCTCTTCATGTGTCCCTACTCTTACAATTAAACCTTTCCCTTGGTCTCTATTCCACAATTTATCTTCCAGTTGTCTGCCCAGCACAGCCATCACCTCCAGGTTTGGAGCCCTGCCCTTTACACAGGTTGTGGTTATAGAACCTGACAATCTGTGGACAGACCTTCCAGTTACCACCTCCGGTCTGCTGGTCTGAATCCCAGAGAACTATCTCCCCCTGCGCTATTTGATTTTGTGTCAACTTGATTATGTGTTCGACTGCTGCCTTGGGCCACCCACTGACAAATGCCTTTATGAACTATGGCCTGATACCTTGAAATATTCTGAATACCTATTAATATGTCAGTAATCCCAAGTTCCAATCCTATCCCAGTGGATATGTTCAAGACTGGTTCGCTTCCCTTCTCTGTTATCACCCAGCCTACTCCCAAGATGCCCGATATGTGATTCTATATAGTATGATCCTATAGCATCAAGAAATTGTTAAACTGTGTTTATTATGTTTAATAAGACAGGGACATAGGTGACATAGTTCAAAAAGATTTTTGTTCATGTAACAATGGTCAAAATTTTTACAAGAGTTGGTACTGGTACTAGTTGGTACTAAGGGACTAGTTTTGTTTACTAAGAAAATTAATTTGTGGGGGTACCTGATTGGCTCAGTCAGTTAAGTGGGTGACTCTTGATTTCAGCTCAGGTCATGATCTCAAGGTGTGGTATCAAGCCCCATTTCAGGCTCTGTGCTCAGCAGGGAGGCTGTTTGAGATTCTCTCTCTCCCTCTCCCTCCCCTTCTGCTCCTCCCCCACTAAAATAAATGAATCTTAAAAAAAAGGAAAATTAATTTGTATGGAAAAGCTCATTCCCCTAAAACTCAAAGATGGATTTTTACCTAAAGCTTTTAGGGAAGGTTGGTTAAAGATGTTGGTGCTCCATGAATTTGTTCAATAACAAATTTCACAGGAATGGTTGTAAATTTGTCTATTTACCCAATTATGCTTTTGAAGTGAAAAACTCCTTTTATTGTTTTTTTCACTTAAAAAAAAAGTGATTGCCCATGGTTTTCCAGCATGGCATTTTAGGCATCTATGTGTGTGTAGTACTTACCCTGCGTGAGGTATTATGCTAAGAACTTTATAACATACAGCTTAATTTAATTGTCACACAGGTTTACTGACCTACTACTAAAGATGAAATTAAGGCATGGAGATTTTAAGTAACTTGCCCAAGGAGGTCACACAGCGAGAAAGTGGCGGAACCAGACAAACAAAAATCTGTCTCCAGATAGCTCCTAATCACTACATGGAAAACAATAAACACTGAAGAAAATGAGAGAGAAAAAAAAAAAAAGAACTTGGAAAGAGATAAGGAATATGCTCCACAAGAAATCTGGACCCTTATTACATCTTCTGAATTGGTTGGTTCGGACTGGATTTTACTGGGGGCAATCAGTGAGGAAACATCTAGGTCTCCTAAGATCTCTGCTGTCATCTGAGAGAATTGGATGTTCCCTAGATTTGGATGGTTATTCCTGTGCTCAAGAGAACTGGGAAATATTTAGGGTTGGTCTTCAGAGGGAAGACCACACTACAAATCACCCTAATAAGCAGGGCTCTGGGAGTATGCTACCAGGTCACCTCTTGCTGAAGTCTCTATGCAATTTCCCCCTTCTGTAGAGAGCATGGCATATCCTTATACACAAAATAGGGAAACCAGATTGTAGAATGCTATTTGAATGTTATGACATTGACAGTTATTCTATAGGAGACCCTGAGACTATTGCCAGAGGCTGAAAATATTCTGTCTCAGGACAAGTTGATATCCTGCTGAAGACCACAACCCACCATAACAAAGTAAACCCTTCAATAACTTCCATGTGACAAGTTTTTTTTTCTTCCAGCAGCTGCTCAGAGAATAGTTGTTTTCATGATTAATCCAAAGGTGTTCTAAGAAATGCCATCATCACAGGCATGTGACAAGTTTTATATGATAATTTCTGACATGCTTGCTATAGTCATCGTGAATTCTCAATAGAAGTCTTTCAGTGCCATGTTTTCATTGGGGGAATTTCAATTTCCAGAATTACAGTGTTATGCCTCAAGTCAGATGAAATCTTAGCATCAAATTATTATAGGCTGTTTATTTTCTTGAGGAACTGTTCCAAAAAACCCACAATATTTCTTCAGGGAATGTACCAATAAGAATGAACAATGGAATATAGATTGTCATTCATAATTCTGTTTCAGATTTTGAATGTTGCTTTTAAGTTAAAACATCTTTAAAACCTATTCTGTTTTTGCATTTTTGTCCTCCTGGCAGCCTCATTTATTCATTCATCCTTTCAGCAAATGTTTATGGATTATCTTCTATATGCCAGGTGCTGTGCTAGGTATTAAGGACACAATAATGAACTAGAATTTACTGTCAAATTCTAATCATTCCTTTAAATTAAATTAAATACTAAAAAACCAGACACAAAATGCCTGCCCTACTTCCTTTTAAATTTCTTGTGTTCTATACTCCTAACATCATTTTATAAATATTTTGGACACAATAGATTCATAATATTTGGTGGTGATATCAGCAATTAGAGACTCATTGTATTTTTAAAAATCAATATTCAATTTGCCTTTTCATAGAAGATAAATATGTGCCTTCTCTCTCATTTTAGTTTCCTTCTTTCCTTCCTTTCTATTAATTTTTTTTATTTTAATGCCCTGTCTCTCATTTTTGTCTTATGTTCTCATGACTAAGTCACAACACACTTCATTTTTCCCTGGGGTGCAAATTCAGTCACCACCTTGCCTTACCATTCTAGTGGATGGTGGTGACCGAATTTGTACCCCAGGACACAGTGTAAATAATTTGTCTATTCTGTTCTCTGGGGAATTTCACATAAACCAGGGGTTCTTTTTTAATTGAATCACTAGTTCAGAGCCTAATCTCCCTTCTATTCTCTCCACTAGTCCCTTTCCTGCTTCCCATTTTGAAGCTTCAAAGAAACTCCTGATTGTGTCTACTTTCCCAAATCACTCACAAGGAGGTTAACTCAGATGCCTGTAGGCAGCCTGGAAAGAGATATAAGTGCTGGGGGCTGAGGCAGAAACATTAGGGAGTGAGGGGGGTAACTGTGGCAAACTGTAGAGCACAGGCCCAGAAAAGAGGAGGATGCTGTACTCAGACGCCAACTTTGTTGTTGAGTGAATGAAACAGTGAGTTAGCTGATCATCCAATTTTCACAAGAGTCAGAAATCTGGATCTTTATGTGAAATGTCCCAATCTGTAAATGTTGAACCACCCAAACAAAACATGCCTGCCTAGGACTGCCATTTGCAACCTTGGCTCTTATTGGTATTGAATCCAAAAAACTAAAAGCACCATAGGTTTTTGAAACGTCCTTGAAGAATGTGAGTTGAATTGGTGACCCAATCCCACACTTAAGGTAAAAGGTAAAGGAAGAGTTCTTATCAGGGGTGTGATTTGATATTGGTCTAATTAGTACATTTTCATTAATCTAATCAGTACACTGCCATTCTACAGTTTTTAAAACTGTAATAAAGCAATTCATCTTTTATGTAAGATAAGGGGGGATGAAATATATATTCAACTCAAAATACATATTCAATTTTGTTTTTATTTATAAAGGAACACTGGCACTGGAAGAATACATTAAAAATTAATGAGTGATTATCTTTGTAGGGTAGGGATAAGGTAGAAAGGCATGAGTGTGGGAAAAAGACTTCTCAATCTACACTTTTAAGTTAGTTTCTCTTTTTGAAACAGATGAGAGTATTATGTATTCAAAAATCAAATTTTTAAAATGAAAGTAAACGGCATTAACATGCCAAATTATTTTTTTATTGCAGGGAAGTATGACAGGTTGAAAAATAAATTAGAATCTGTAAAAATATATAACAGGACAAAATTCTATAAGGGAAATGGAATTATAAAAGTTAAAGAAGAAGAAAAAGGAATAATGTTTCAATTAGGATAGCTGAAGAAATAATTTTTTAATTTACTCTTTAAATTGTATCAAACTGCTGTGGTATTTATAGCCCACTGAACATACTTAAGACTTGTGTGGCTCTTATTTTTAAATGCCAATATTTACAATGTAATATTGAAATTGCTTCCTTTACAATTGTTTTATTTTATGATAAAAATTTTGGACACTGATATAAAAATGAGAAGGGGATAGATGTATTTTTCAAAGCTCTTTTGAGGTTATATAAACAAAAGAGTTCAAAGATTACTGATCTTGATTTTCCTATACAGTTGATCCTTGAATTACATGGGGGCTAGGAGTGCCAACACCACCACCATGTAGTCGAAAATCTGTGCATAACTTTTGACTCTCCAAAAATTTAAAAGCCCACTACTGACTGGAAGCCTTACTGATAACATAAATAGGTGATTAACACATATTTTATATGTTATATGTATTACATACTATATTCTTACAATAAGCTAGAGAAAGGAAACATTCCACTGGACTTGGAGGTGGGATAGGAATCCTCCTTGCTGTTCATTGCTTCTTTCAGGCTGTTCTCTCTTTTCTAATTTCTCCCCCTGCCCAGTATTTGCTTTGCTTTGTTTTTTAACTCATGTCCCCTGATGTTGTCACCCTCCTCATTGTGGTAGTCACCTACTCACTCATATATCACTCTGCCTTATTTTTCAAGGACTTTATCTTTTGGCTACTGGCATCCTCTCTAGCACCTTTCCTAATTCTAAGTCTTGTTTTCAATATATACTAGATAATCCTTATGATACTCTCCTTGAGTCTCTTCCAATGACACTGTATTCCACACTCCTTAGGCACTCACTGCCATTGTTGCATTCCACTCTAGACTGCATCACTTCTCCATAATCTTGTTTTCATGCATCCCACTCTAATAGCCATATTGCTGTGGTCACTCTGCAGAAGTAGGATGGACTCCTCTACCTCAGATTTGGTTTGGATGTCGATACTGATGATGCCACACACGTACCAAGAGAGTATGAAAAGTTGTATGGGGCACCTGGCTGGGTCAGTCGGTGGAGCGTGTAGCTCTTGGTTTCAGGGTTGTGAGTTTGAGCCCCATGTTGGGTATAGAGATTACTTAAAACTAAAATCTTAAAAAAATTTTTATTACTCACAAAAAGCAGCTCTCTGTGGAGAGCAGAGCAGGCTCGTAAGCTGGTACAAATGTGGTCTAAGGGAGCAGAGAAAGGAGACTGTCTTAGGGTTTTATGGTGATAGAGGGGTAGGACCAGGGTGAAGGTTCCCTCGAGTGGGCTAGGTCTTGCATGGTTTGTACTTTCCACCAGCACCAAAAGAGTCATCTTATCAATTTTCCTGGGTGTGCGGCACAGGGAAAAGAGAAGAGGTGGAGCTTGAAAGCTGTCAATGAAAATTTTAAAATGGAGTCAGACTCTTTATTATCTATCTATCTTTCCAGCTAATTCCCTTTTATTCTCTGACTCCTACAGTCCCTCAAAAACTTGCAATTCATTGATCCTACCACTTTTTCTCTGTCCTTAATCTCTCCATATTCATTCTTCCCTCATCCCAAACTCCATGGAGAATCATAATCTCTCCCTTAGTTATATTCTCAACTTCCTTGCTGAAACCTGATTAAAAAGAATTCTAAGCCTATTCTGAGCCTGCATCCTGGTAGCCAATTATTAGTGGACAAAAAAAGGCACCACCACACTGACTTAATCTCAGTTAAATTCATGACCATGAACTCAAGTGGGTCCTTATGGCACTCAGTAAGCATATGATTTTTCCCTAGTCCATTCATCTTCTCATTCTCCTAGATAACTACTTCACACCTTTTCTCTCCTCAAAGCTCAGTTACTCTTCTTCACTTCTCTATTGATGACCTTACTTCCTTTGCCTCTGAGAAAACTGAAATGATCAGAAGAGAACTTCACAGACTCCCACTACCCTGCCTACACACTTGCTTGCCTGTTCCCATAGAAGAGCCTGTGCTCCTGTCTACAGATCCTTTCGCTTGTGTGCTAGATTCCAAACTCTTTCCCACTCACTGACACTGCTCCAGCAATTTTCTCTTTTTGATCCTACATTAATTTTTCATCTTCCAGATCTTTTCCAGATCATTCTCATCAAAAACAAGTATTTTTCCCAATTTGTCACTCTGCTGTGGACTCCACTTCCACCACCAGTTACTGCTCATTTTTGGGCTCCCCTTTGTCAAGAACTTCTCAAAAGAATTGTGTGTATTAGACATCCTAATTCCCTCCTCCCATTTTTTCTTAAACCCACATGGATCAAATTTTCTCCCATTGCTCCACTGAAGTGTTACCAATAGCCTCCATGGTACTAGATCCAAAGGTTAGTTCTCAGTCCTTACTCACATATAAGCATTCACTGCTCCTTGATACACTATCTTCACCTGGCTTCCAGGCACCTCTCTCTTGGTTTTCCTCCTTCACTGGCTGCTCCTTCTCAGTCTCCTTTGCTAGCTTCATCCTTGGTTCTCTCCTATTTACATTCACTCCTTTGGTGATCTTGTCCAGTCTCATGGCTGTAAATATCATCTAAATGTTAGTATTTCTCAAATATCTCTAGCTTGAGCCACTATCTTTAACACCAGACTCAAATATACAACTACCTACTCAAGATCTTCACTTGGATTTCTAATAGATCTCAAATGTCCCATGTCCAAATTGAACTCCTGATCTTTCTCTTCAAACCTACACCACCTGTAGTGCCCCCATCTCCACTGATTCGTTTTCTTTTTTTATATCCCATATCAGCTTTATTACCCTATTTGATTTCATTTGCTACATTTATTATTTATTGCCTGTTACCCCACCCCGAAAACGTAATATTCACAAGGGTTGAGATTTCTGTTTTGTTCAGGTTTATAACCCAACCAACTAGAACAATGTCCCGGTGTTCAATTAGTATTTATTGGATTAATGAATGAATGAATGAAACAGGTAGCATCCATTCTTAGCTAACTCAAGAGATTACTGTTCTCTTAACCCAAACTGAAAATCAATGAAAAATGGATTTATCTGCAAGCAATCCCACACACCCTGGTTTAAAACATCTGTGTCTGTATGTGGGTTGGGGGAGGGGCAGGTGCAAAGTTTTTTGGGTTTTTTTTTGTTTTTTCCTCCAGAAATGCAAAGCACCAGAACGAGGTTTAGGTAAAAACCACAATGACTGAGTAAAGATTTGCTTCTTGAGAAAACACTGCTCAGAGCAACAGGCCAGAATGAGTTCTAACTGGCTACCCAAACTGTGTTGGCATCACGTGAAAAGGTAGTACGTGGGGTAAGAAGAAGCAAAAACGCATCTTCCTTCATTACGCATCTCTCGCGTCTCTCTCATCAACAGCTGTTCTCCCACTAGGGTGGCTCTTTTTTCCCTTATTTGGACTTCACTGTCAAAAGAAAGACACCACACCCTTCGTTATGTAGCCTTCACTGAGTAGCTATGCCACGTCCCAGGTCTCCTATCTTCAGGACTGCATTTAATTCAGTACTGTTTTTCTTTTTTTCTTTTGAGTCAGGGTTCCTGGGTGGGGCCAGGAAAACTCTGAAGATGTTTGAGAACAATACAAACTTAAAGTCTGAATTTTTTTAAAAGTACATTTAAAAAAGTTTAAGGCCGTTAAGAGAAGAAATGGCTTTGGGGGGCACTCTCCGTTCAGCGGAGAGGAGCCCTGTCTGCGTTCGCTCCGCCACAAAGCGCAGAGCCCAGTCCTCAGGAGCTGCGCCCCTAGGTCTTTCGGGCTGCGGCAGACGCCCCCTGCCCCGGCCGCACCCCCCGCCGCGCGCGAGGGAGAACGAGCCCGTCACCATGCAAGGAACCCCAAGCTTCCCTTAAATTTCCATGCAGCCCGCCCAGACACGTCCCGACTGAAGGAGCACAGTCCAAAGGGAACGTCAGTCCTAGCTGGAGGAGTAGCGGGGTTGGCGGGAGGCGCGGCGGAAGCAGCGCTGGGAGCCGGGAGCCGACGGCCAGGTCCGCGAGGTCCGAAGAGTCGGCGCTCCGGCCCGCGCGGTACACACCCTGCTCGACCCGCCCCTCCCCGCGTGGGGCGTGCAACACCCGGCCTTCCACCGCGCCCTCTGCCTCCTCCGCACGCCTCCCCTTTAAGCGCGAGGCGCAGTTGGATTTGTGTCGGCCGAGGCAAGGCGCGACTCCCCTTTATGGCGGAGTCGGCAGCAGCGGCTCTCACTGCCGCGGCGGCCGGGCGAGCGGAGCAGGAGGCCGAGCCTCCGGCAGCCGGCCGCCGTCACCGCAGCGGGGCCGGGGGGAGCGCGGCGCACGCCGCGGCGGGGGCGGAGGAGTGGGCGGGCCCGGGCGGGCTGGGGGCGGGGAAGAGGGGGAAGGCGGGGAGCCGGGTCGCCAGCGCTCGGGTACGCCTCTGACTGCGGCGCGGCGGGGCGATGTGTGATTACCATGGCGAGGAGTCTCTGTCCGGGGGCCTGGCTAAGGAAACCCTATTACCTCCAGGTAGGCCGGCGGCGAGCCCGCCGGGCGCCCTCCCTCGCCGCGCGGGACTCGCCCGCCTCCCTCTTCCCTCCCTGGGTCGGCGCCCGCTCGAAACCCGCTGCCCCCTGCCGTCCGGCACCTGGCGGCGCGCCCTCCCCGGCAGCCCCGGCGCCGCAGACCCTACGGCGGCGCTGCCCGCGCCCCCCAACGGCTGCCCCGGCGCCTCTCGCGCCCTAGTCGCCGGGCTCCGGGGCCCGGGTCTCCTCGCCCGGGCTCGCCCTGGCTCCCCTAGCATCCGAGAGCCCCGAGACGTGACCCGGGTGCGACCCTACGCCCCTAATAGTTGAGACTCTTTAGCCTTGGCTCGGGACGTGCGCCGGCTGCTCCCTGGTCTGGCGCTCTCCTCCCCCTCCCCTGTGGGCCCCGCAGGTCGGTTTTTCACGACTCTGTGTCTTCGGTCGGTGGTAGGAGAGGTGGTGTGTCATTCCACCATATTTTAGAAAATTATGGCAATTTGTCACATCAGTGTTTCCCCAAATCCCCGAGAAGCGACGTGTGTCTAGTGCTGAGCCCCTTGGTTCGGTCTTTCCATCACACTCGAGATTTAAATAGGAGGTAGGACTCAGAAGCCCGAAAGAGGCGGATGGGTGTTTGTTTCTAAAAGGAAACGGGACAGTGTCTGGTGCCGATCCCAAATACCCCAGCAATGCAAACGTAATTCTCAGTCATGTCATGTGTACTGTTCGCGTGTTAATCTTTCATGATTTCCCCGTTCCACCCTCTGTGCCGCTGCCGGTCTGTGTCTTCGAACCCTACTACTGCCTTCATGTACTGTCGGTCACCAGGGGGACCTAGTAGACACCGTGAGTAGCTGAGTGCAAATACATCACCCCAGTGGAAAAACAACTACAAATCAATGCCTCGCGTGGGTCAGCAGTGTTGTCTGCCGTCAGAGGACAGTATTCCTTTTACTGCTTACATTAAAAGGCTGAAGGTATTGATAGACTATTTGGGCATGTGAGTTCATGCTCAGCTGGCGCTTTTATAAATTATTTTAAAAGTTGAAAAGAAGCCATCATGGGGCAAGTAAATCTTTCATTCTTGTTTGGAAATTGCATATGTAAATCGTTACCCTGCAGTGAATGATGTACTGCAAATTGGAAGCATGATTTGACAACCCATGATATAAAGAGTACAGGAGTAAACCTGAACGCCCCGAGTCCTTGTAGCAGCTCCAAGAGTAGTAATTATGCTTGAGTAACAACCTAGTGTAGAATTCAACCCAGGCCAGATACCTCTTTGTAACCCTCTATGTGAACAAAAAAAAATCTTTCCAGACTCTCTCCCCAAAATAAGTTTATTGGGATATTTAAAATGTTTTTTGCTAAAACTAGGTATTTTAATTTTTTAGATTTTGTGGCAGACTTTATTTTAGACTTTGATTAGTTTGTCTCTAAATGTTCTCCAAAAATGTGGCTGTGACATGTTTTGGCACCATAGCTCAAGAGCATTCAGATTGGCTGAATTAAGATTAGTTTTACAAATAGTTTATGTTTCCATTAATGGCAAACATTTGGCAGTTCTGCCTTTCTGAATGTGCACATCATTATCTATTAGTAAATTAAGGTGAATTTGGATTTTAACCATTTCAAAAGGATTTGGGAGCATAGTGATATTTTAGTAGGCTACTTCTATATAAAATAATGATTAAATAGAAACATTAATTCTAGTATTATATTTGAGATAAATAAAATTTGGGAACCCAGGGGACTTGTGTCTTAATGTCTTAGTATTAGTACTTATTCTCTTTATGAATTTTCTTGTTAGTTGTCCCTCGCTATACTATTTCAATTTACCCAGTTTAAAAAAAAACAAAACATTGCTTAAGTGTCACCGTTTTCTGTTCCCTATTGTCTAAATGCCTCACCTTCTGCTTTTTAGAATTCCTCTACTACTAGGTGCTTCAACCTTGAAATTGTTTTGGGCAAAGTCAAAATATTTCCACCTGAGACTGTCATACAGCTACTCAAGTTTCTTAGCCACTGAAGATTGAATTAATATATACAGTACTCCCTTTCCTCTTTTATTGTTTTATTTTTCCTGAGACTAAAATCATGTTCTTTTAGGAACAGCATGAGGCCTGAGAACAGAGCTGAGCTTTGTTCACTTGTGCTTCTGTTTCATCATGACCTTGAAAAAGTTTCCTAACTTTTTAGTTCCATAGTTTCCATATCATAAAATGGAGATTATAGTTATTAACTGAGTACATCACATGTGTAAAGTGAGGACAAGCTAGATGAAGTTAAATCTGTTTTGTGACATTTTTACTACACTTTAAATAGAAAAGCATGTCAATTTAAATGGTAGGTACATATAGGTAAATATGTTGAATTCCTTCATCCAAAGGTTCCTGGCTTCCCCCCCCCATTTTATTTATTGAGCATTTATTGATATTGACCCAGGTGCACAATGGGGACTTATCATATTGACTAAGTCATTTACTTAATATTTGTTGGAGGCCTGTCACATGCCAGAAACTTTGTGAGGTAGTAGCAATTCTACTAGAGCTAAGCAAACATCTTTGTAATCCTCATGGAGCTTAAAGTCTAGTTAGAGACAATCATTAAATAATCTCAAAAATGTATAATGACAACAGTAAGTGCGATGAAGGAAAACGGAAGAAGTGAAAGACTACCTGTGAGGAAGAGAACAGTTTCTTGCTCTTTTAAAACTGTTTTACTATAGAAATTTTTATACATACATAAGGCAGGAAAGAATAATGAACTCTCACATACCTATCACCTGCCCTCAACAATTACCAGTATTTTGTTTCATTTCTCCTCCTTCCAACTGAAGTGGGGGTTTTTTTGGATTTTTTTTAAAATTTTTAATTCTAGTACAGTTAACATACAGTGTTATATTGGTTTCAGGTGTACAATATAGTGATACAATTCCATACATTACTCAGTGCTCGTCATGATAAATGTACTCTTAATCCCCATCACCTATTTCACCCATCCCCCTACCTGCCTCCCCTCTGGTAACCATCAATTTGTTCTCTATAGTTAAGAGTCTGGTTTTTGGATGGTCTCTTTTTTCCTTTGTTCATTTGTTTCTTAAATTCCATATATGTAATTTGTTTTTCTCTGACCAACTTAATTTCACTTAGCATTATACTCTCTAGTTCCATCCATGTTGCAAATGGCAAGATGTCATTCCTTTTTATGGTGAATAATACACACACACACACACACACACCCCACTTCTTCTTTATCCACTCATCTATCGATGGACACTTGGGCTGCTTCCATAATATAGGTATTGTAAATAGTGTTGCAGTAAACATAAGTGTGTGCATATCTTTTTGAATTAGTGTTTTCATATTCTTTGGATAAATTACCCAGGAGTGAAATTACTAGATGATAGGGTAATTCTATTTTTAATTTTTAATTTAATAAAGTTTTATTTTTCAAAATGTACAGTTGGTGGGCTCTCTTCATGCATCTTCACCAGCAGCTGGGTCATCTCCACCCTTGGTATTTCTTGTGTAAATTACTTGAGTTCTGTGCTTTGAAACCAGTTTAATAAGTCCGCCCTGGCTAGGAACCTCGAATCTTCAGTTTCTCAGAGACAACAGCTGGGGTTATAAGCTAATAGCTGAGAACTTCCTTACAGAGTTTGTCATATGTCGCTTTGTCAAACAAGACCAGGTTATTGAGCTTGTGCCGAACTTTGCCTTTGGATCATTTCTTTTTAGTCTTACCCCCAGGTTTGTTCACTGGGTCTTTGTCTTTCTTGGTTGACTTTCTGGCATCTTTCTTCTTCTTGTCATCCTTGGGTGACATTGCAAAGCTCAGAGAACAGCAGCCACCCCTGGAACATCACTAAAAGACCAAAAGCTATTTTTAATTTTTTGAAGAATCTCCATACTGGTTTCCACAGTGGCTGCACCAGTTTGCATTCCTACCAACAGTGCAAGAGGGTTCCTTTTTCTCTACATCCTTCCCAACACTTGTTGTTTCTTGAGTTTTTGATTTTAGCCATTCTGACAGACGTGAGGCGATATCACATTGTGGTTTTGAGTTGCATTTCCCTGATGATGAGTGATGTTGAGCATCTTTCAATATGTCTGCTGGCCATCTATTTGTCTTCTTTGGAGAAATGTCTATTCATGTCTTTTGTCCATGTTAAAATTGGATTATTTGTTTTTTGGGTGTTGAGTTTTATAAGTTCTTTATGTATTTTGGATACTAACCCTTTATCAAATATGTCATTTGCAAATACTCTCTCACATTCAGTAGGTTGCCTTTTAGCTTTGTGGATTGTTTCCTGTGCTGTGCAGAAGTTTTTATTTTGATATAGTCCCAATAGTTTATTTTTGCTTTTGTTTCCCTTGCCTCGGGAGACATATCTAGAAATATGTTGCTACAGCCGATGTCAGAGAAGTTACTGCCTGTGCTCTCTTCTAGGATTTTTATGGTTTTAGGTCTCACATTTAGGTCCTTAATCTATTTTAAATTTATGTTTGTGTATGGTGTAAGAAAGTGGTCCAGTTTCATTCTTTTTCATGTTGGTGTCCACTTTTCCCAGAACCATTTGTTGAAGAGACTGTCTTTTTCCCATTGCCTCCTTTGTCGAAGATTAATTGACCATATAATCATGCTCTCTGAGCTCTCTGTTCTGTTTCGTTGATTTATGTGTCTGTTTTTGTGCCAGTACCATACTGTTTTGATAACTACAGCTTTGTAGTGTATCTTGAAATCTGAGATTGTGATACCTCCAGTTTTGTTCTTTTTCAAGATTGCTTTGGCTATTCAGGGTTTTTTGTGGCTCCATACAAATTTTAAGATTATTTGTTCTAGTTCTGTGAAAAATGTTGTTGGCATTTTGTTAGGGATTGTGTTAAATCTGTAATTTGCTTTGGGTAGTGGACATTTTCATAATACTTGTTCTTCCAACAGACTAAAGTATTTTGAAACAAATCTCAGATATCACATCATTCCATCCAAATACCTTATTATGCATTTCTAACAGATAAGGATTATTTTTAGACATAATCACAATACAGTTATCATACCTAACAAATTTGATAACAGCTCCTTATTTTTCTCTGCCCTCCTTCTGGATATGCATTACCCTGAGAGGACTGACTAAATATGCTATGGTGTGGGCTTACTGTGATTCAAGAGGGTCTCTCGGCAAAAACAAAACAAAACAAAAAACTACCCCCTCACCAGCTTGTTCATGCTGGAAAGTGTTCATCTAGGGAAACTAATTCTCATTTTGTGTTTTGGGAGAATGTCTTAGAAAATAAATGTCTGGTTTAAGTAACATTTTCATGTAAATGTATTATTTTATTTAGAATGAAGATGCATTAGTTAACAGGTGTAAAAGATCCTGCTTTGTTTTGGGGATAGGGGATGGAGTGACGAGTACAGAAGGAATTGGATTTCAAAGATGGAGGGGAAGGATGAAGGGCCCATCAAGAAGAGATGGAGGTTGCAGAAACCAGCTTTATATAGTTGTAATTTTATTGTTTGTCTTCAACTGGGTGAAGTCAAAAAACAGTTATGTCCTGAAGTGTTGAGGCCTCAGGGCTTGCAAGTTCTTTTCCTCCTACAATTTACAGGGGAAGAAAATGTTAAGCAGTTGACTTAATTATAAAGGACTTTCAATCCCGGTGTTTTTATTGATCCAGATAACACTGTGGTAATTGATAATGCTTCTAGAGAACTATAGCATTATGCAATTAATGATATGTTTTCAGCTATAATATGGATTAAATAGGCATTTATGGGCTAGTGTGGGGGCCTAATCACTGTTTAAAGCTTTGTTTATATAACAAAAGAGATTCTATGGCTTGTGAAGAAGAATTGTGTGGTATATCCACATAGTAGAATATTATTCAGCAAAAAAGAGGAATGAAGAACTGATGTATACAGTAACATGGATGAAACTTGAAAATATTAAACACATGAAAGAAGCCAGCTGTAAAATACCACATACTGTATAGTTCCATTTATATGAAATCTCCAGAAAAGGCAATTCTATAAAGACAGAAATTGGATTAGTTGTTGCCTAGGGCTGGGAGGGTTGGGGGGGAATGGATATGAGGTTTATTTTGGGGTAATAGGAATGTTTTAAAACTGAGACTGGTGATGGTTGTACTCTATGAATATAGTAAGAACCATCGAATTGCATACTTTAAATGAATAGAATGTATGGTTTGTGAATCATATCTCAATAAAGCTGTGGAAAAAAAAAAAAAGGAACTGAGTTTATCTCATTGATGTGGTCCATTTCTCTGACCCTGTTGCAGATTCGACCAATGCCAGCTTTTTGATGCAGGGAGTACTTCTTCTAGAGAAGTGGTGCAGGTACTGTTTGTGGGGCCTCTCTGTTGGCCAGGAGGGTTTGCGACCTGCAAACACTTACCTGAGCAACCAGCTTCTCATGGCCAGGCATCATTCTCAGAGCATACTAACTTAGAGTTCCATCCTTCCCAGCCACTTTGTTGAAACCTTACCTGAGAAACAGTGCTTCCTGGGCTGGCTAACCGATGTGGCACATTGAGTAGAGTCCTGCATCAGAGTTCGGAAACTGGGTGTATTAACCCGTTCAGACCATTTTCAGGCAGTGTTTTTCTTCCACACACCATTATGGTACTATCTGTGGGCTGCTGGGTGTAGTGACCCAGAATGACACCTGCGTGTATCTATTTTTAGCAGTGTGTTTTCTACAAATTAGGATCTACTTTGTTTAGGGTTTACTCAAGTCTGAGTAACTGACTGATAACACAGCCCTATAGTTCCTTGGTTTTAGTTTAGAATACCTTCTTCCTTCTCACTATCATTAAGTTCTGGAAGAATGAAAGTGAAGACAATTTAGAGCGATTCTCTGTATTTAGATTATACACATTTTCCATTCTAGTAATTCTGTCTGCATGCTCTGTTGCATTGAAGAAGCTGCAGCAATTATAATGGAATTTGAAGTTTGAGATATGTGGGTACTTCTAAAGGTTTTTTAAGCTCTTTAGATTGCTAAAGTTTTATATTTCTTGAGGCATCTTCTTAGAAATGACTAACAGTTTCAATTATGTGTTCAGTAGGTCTGTCATGAAGGAATGGATAGATAGCAAGTTCTAATTAGGGTGTGGGCTCTTGTTTAACATTTCTGATACCAGGCTCTTTGGCTTATATTAGTACTGTTTTTCAAACATGACTGCTGTAGATGGTTTGCTTCTTTATGGCTTAGTGTGGCTATTTTGTGGAATTTAATGCCAGATGGGGTTACTGATCTAGATTAACTGGAAGTAAGTGATGATGTTGACAAATACAGTACTAAGAGTGTTATGGCTTCTTGCCCATTTTCAGCCTCCAGGATTATTTTAAATCTAAAGATAATTAGAGCAGGTGGTGGTTCCCTATTCCTGAAAGGCTATAGGTGGTGTGGTTCTCATCATGTTTGTTAGACCTGCTGTTCAGAGCTAAATTTTTGTCTTTGCCTGAAACTAAATCTCTAAAACTATGATTAGCTTCCTGAGACTGGTCAGTATATTAAGAGCATATGCATTCCATAATGTCTTAAATTCAAGCATAAAATTATAATGTAGCCATTTATATTACCATTAGTTGCTTTTTGCTTTTTACCTCTGTTAGGAACTCAAACAAATGATGAATTCTCAGACAAACTGCATCCTCACCATACTTTCAGGTTGTAGCATACAGTAACAGTGTTGGTTTCTTCATTGTCATCTTTCCAGTGCTGCCCTGGTTTTCATTTTGATGGGTTATAGAGTTGTTTTGTATTCTCTGTAGTTCATTCGTTCGTTCTTTCTCTCTTTTTCCTTCCTTCCTTCCTTCCTTCCTTCCTTCCTTCTGCAGTTAGTCACATTTTAATATTTCCATTTTTTTTAAGATTTATTTATTTAAGATAGAGTGAGTGTGCATGCAGGGTGCGGGGAGGGGGGGAGCAGTGGGCAGAAGGAAAGGGAGAGAGTCCCAAGCGGACTCTGTGCTGAGTGTGGAGCCCAACAAGGGGCTGGATCTCATGACCCTGAGATCATGACCTGAGCTGAAACCAAGAGTCAGGCGCTCAACCGACTGCCACCCAGGTACCCCAATGTTTTAATTTCTTAAAGTTGCTTTGAAACAATACTGTACCATTCTGTTAAATACTATATTTTTACATCATTTGGTTGAAAAGCTTAATGTCTCACATTTTTAACATATTTCTAGACATTCAAATATTTTGCGAATAATTTTTTTAAAATTTTAATCTACAAAGTATATGAATTTAGAAAAACTAGGATATTGTAATGTGAACATATTTGAAAAAAACTCCAAAATATTAGTAGATGAATTTTTCTTTAGAAATAAGTATTTCTTTTGGTGGGGGGAGTTGACTGAATATTTCATGAAATTAAATAGTTATCTTTTTAATTTTTTAATTTTTATTTTTTTGAAGATTTTATTTATTTAACAGAGAGAGAGACAGAGATAGAGAGAGCATGAGCAGGGAGGAGAGGGAGAAGCAGGCTCTCTGCTGAGCAGGGAGCCCAATGTGGGGCCTGATCCCAGGACTCTGGGATCATGATCTGAGCCAAAGGCAGAGGCTCAACCTACTGAGCCACACAGGCACCCCAATAATTATCTTTTTTAGATGTGATTCTGATATTGTGGTTATTTTTTTTCTTTTGTTTTGTTTTTTATTGTGACTCCAAACATATAAAATTCATGATCTTACCATTTTTAAGTGTATGGTATGTTAGTGTTAATATATGTACATTGTTGGGGTGCCTGGGTGGCTCATTCGGTTAAGCGTCTGCCTTCAGCTCAGGTCATGATCCCAGGGTCCTAGGACTGAGCCCTGCATCAGGTTCCCTGCTCAGCGGGGAGCCTGCTTCTCCCTCTCCAACTCCCGTTTGTGCTCTCTGTTGCTATCTCTGTCTCTCTCTCTCAAAGAAATAAAAAAACGTATATATATATATATATGTATATATACACACACACATTGTTGGCAACAGCTGTCTGGAACTTTTTCATCTTGCAAAACTGAAACTCTGTGTTTATTAAACAGCAGCTCCCCATTTCCCCCTCCTTGCCAGCTTGGTAACCACATTCTACTTTCTGTTTCTATGAGTTTGACTTCTTTAGATATCTCATATAAGTAGAATCATGCAGTATTTGTTTTTTTGTGACTGACTTATTTCACTTAGCATGATGCCCTCAAGATTCATCCATCTTGTACCATATGACAAGATTTCCTTCTTTCTAAAGGCT
The DNA here is from genome assembly GCF_029215605.1 of Mirounga angustirostris. Taxonomy (NCBI): domain Eukaryota; kingdom Metazoa; phylum Chordata; class Mammalia; order Carnivora; family Phocidae; genus Mirounga; species Mirounga angustirostris. Next base: position 113,051,406 of record NW_026991712.1, read on the forward strand.
GAATAATATTCTACTGTATGTGTATACCATGCTCTCCTTATCCATTCATCAGTCACTGGACATTTAGGTTGCTTCCACCTCTTGGCTATTGTGACTATTGCTGCAGTGAACATGGGAATGCTAATATCTCTTTGAGATCCTGCTTGCAATTATTTTGGACATATACCCAAAAGTGAGATTGCTAAATCATTGGGTAATTCTGTTTTTAGTTTTTTGAGGAAACTCCATACTGTTTTTTTTTTTTTTTTTAAAGATTTTATTTATTTATTTGACAGAGAGAGACACAGCAAGAGAGGGAACACAAGCAGGGGGAGTGAGAGAGGGAGAGGCAGGCTTCCCGCCCAGCGGGGAGCCCGATGCGGGGCTCGATACCAGGACCCGGGGATCATGACCTGAGCCGGCTCGATCCCAGGACCCGGGGATCATGACCTTAGCCGAAGGCAGACGCTCAACGACTGAGCCACCCAGGCGCCCCCTCCATACTGTTTTTTATTGTGGCTGTACCATTTACATTTCCACCAGCAGTGCATAAGGGCTCTTTCTCCTTGCCAGCACTTGTTCTTTTCTGTTTTGTTTATTTATTTATTTATTTTGATAGTGGCCATACTAATAGGTGTGAGGTGGTATCTCACTGTGTTGTTGTTGTCAGTTTTTGTTTTGTTTTGTTTCTTTGAAGATTTTATTTATTTGAGAGAGAGGGAGAAGCAGATTCTCTGCTGAGCAGAGAGCTGCACGCAGGGCTCGATCCCAGAACCTTGAGGTTATGACCCGAGCTGAAGGCAGATGCTTAACCAACTGAGCCACACAGGTGCCCCTCTCACTGTGGTTTTGATTTGCATTTCCCTGATGATGAGTGATGCTGAGCATCTTTTTATGAGCTTGTTGGCCATTTTCATGTCTTCTTTGGAAAAAGTTCCTTCTTGATTTGTTTCAGATTGATGTCTTTTCAATAGGGTTATGGATTATTATAAACAGAGTTCCCCTTTCTGTCCTAAGAACTGAGTAATCATGTTTGAGGATATTCTTGCAAGAGAGATTTATAATATGCTAACAACCTTCTGAATTAATTACTGCATCCATTTCAGACCTGCATGGTGTCAGAGTCACAGACTTAGAGATCCTAGAGCTGGCACCACAAGTTTTACTGCCTGCCCCCAATTGCTTGAAAATTAGAGCTTGTTGTTTATATTAAATTTAAAATCTTTTTAAAAATTTATTTATTTATTTATTTGACAGAGAGACAGTGAGAGAGGGAACACAAGCAGGGGGGAGTGGGAGAGGGAGAAGCAGGCTTCCAGCTGAACAGAGAGCCTGATGTGGGGCTCAGTCCCAGGACCCTGGGATCATGACCCGAGCCGAAGGCAGACGCCCAATGACTGAGCCACCCAGGTGTCCCTTAATTTAAAATCTTGATCAACATGCCATCCTCTGTACCATTGATTAGATCCAGCTTTTGAATAAAAAGTGCTAAAGGACTTTTTTGAGATAATGGGGAAATTTGAAAATGGACTGTACATTGGATAGCATTATTGTATCATTGTTAAATTGTGTTATTTAGGAGAGTGTCCTTATTTTTAGACGGTGTAAACTGAAATGTTTAGGGTAAAAAATACCATAGTGTTGATAATTTACTTATAAATAGTTCAGGGAAATTATTTGTATATGCATATATAAAAAGCAGGGTGTCTTAACCTCAGCACTATTGACATTTTGGGCTGGATAATTCCTTGTTGTGTGGGGCTCTGTTTTGTAGGATGGTTAGCAGCATCCCTGGCCTCTACCCACTAGATACTAGTAACACCCCCCAGTAGTGACAGTCAGAATATGTCCAGACATTGCCATATGTTCTCTGGGAGGCAAAATTGTTCCTAGTTGAGGACCACTGATACAGAGAAGAAGAAAGCAGGAGAGGTAGAGATATTTATGTATGTTTAGAGAGAGAACGAGAGAGTAAGCAAATATAGGACAGTGTTAGCAATTGGTGAATATAGGTAAAGGGTATTTTTTTATACTATTCTTTTAAATTCTCTACAGATTTAAAGATTTTCAAAATAAAAGGTTGGGGGAAAATAAATCAGACTGGATTTCATAATAACTGAGTATTACTGGAAGATGTGTGAATTCTGGCCAAAGTTACATTAAGGGTCAAGAAAATGAGATTTGATAGAGCACATATCAAGTCAGTAATTAAAGAAAGTGTGTTCATTTTCCAGTGATCCTGGAACATTTTACCACAAATTTAGCAGCTTAGACCAATACCCGTTTATAGCCTTATCTCACAGTTCTGCAGGTTAGAAGTCTGGGCACAGTTTGGCCTGGCTCGTTCTTTGCTCCAGGTTTCAAAGGTTGAAAATCAAGGTGTCACTAGGGTTGACTTTCTGGAGCTCTGGGGATGAATTGGCTTCTGGACTCTTTCAGGTTGTTGTCAGAATTCAGTTCCAGGGCGCCTGGGTGGCTCAGTCGTTAAGAGTTTGCCTTCGGCTCAGGTCATAATCCCAGGGTCGTGGGATCGAGCCCCGCATGAGGCTCCCTGCTCAGCAGGAAGCCTGCTTCTCCTTCTCCCACTCCCCCTGCTTGTGTTCCCTCTCTTGCTGTGTCTCTGTCAAATAAATAAATAAAATCTTTAAAAAAAAAAAAATTCAGGGCGCCTGGGTGGCAGTTGGTTAAGCAACTGCCTTCGGCTCAGGTCATGATCCTGGAGTCCCGGGATCGAGTCCCGCATCGGGCTCCCTGCTCGCAGGGAGTCTGCTTCTCCCTCTGACCCTACCCCCTCTCATGTACTCTCTCTCATTCTCACTCTCTCAAATGAATAAATAAATCTTTAAAAAAAAAAAAAATTGGGCGCCTGGGTGGCTCAGTCGGTTAAGCGTCTGCCTTCGGCTCAGGTCATGATCCTGGAGTCCCGGGATCGAGTCCCACATCGGGCTCCCTGCTCAGCGGGGAGTCTGCTTCTCCCTCTGACCCTCCTCCCTCTCATGCTCTCTGTCTCTCATTCTCTCTCTCTCAAATAAATAAATAAAATCTTAAAAAAAAAAAAATTCAGTTCCACACTGTTGTAGGACTGAGGTGTCCATTCCCTTGCTGGCTGTTGGCTGGGGTGGTTCTCAGCTTCTAGAGGCCACCTACATTCTTTGGTTCATGGCTCCCTTTCTCCATCTGCAAAGCCTGCAAGAGTGGTAGAGTCCTCTGCATGCTTCAGCTCTCTCTGATTTCCTCTCTGCCTCATGCTCTGGCTCTTCTGCCTTTCTCTTCTGCTTTTAAGGGCTCGTATGATTACATTGGGTACACCCAGATAACCCAGAATATTTACTTTAAAGTCACCTGATTAGTAACCTTAATTCCAGCTGCAAAGTCCCTTTACTGCAATACCTAGATTAGTGTTTGATTCAGTAACCAGGGGGTGGGAATCTTGGGAGACATCTTTAGAATTCTGCCTACCACAAAAAGCATACAACTGAATTCTGACAATTAAAAAAATAAATTATTTCCTAAAATATTTTATACGTGTCTTTCCCATTACTATTAGGTTTAAAGATGGATATTGTCATAGAATAGATTTTATAAGAGGGTAGTGTTTTTTTTAAGTTTATTTTTTTTAGTAATCTCTACACCCAGCGTGGGACTTGAACTCATGATGCCAAGGTCAAGAGTTGCATACTCCTCTGACTGAGCCAGCCAGGCACCCCAAGAGATTTGTATTTATCCCTCCAACAATTACTATGGGAAGAATCATGGATATTTAATAAAGAAGAAAATGCAAATCGCTGGTGAACATCACATGCAAAACTATTTGTTTTTACAACATACTATTCTTAAAACTTTTGTACCCTTACACAAACGAAAGTAAGAGCACAAAATTTTCACTTTATGAACTCTAAGAAAACTTTCTTAAAATGTAACTTACTTCCCTTTATTACATAATTAATTAGAATTGTTCTTTACCCCCTTGTTTTGTTTTTAACGTGCCAGCTGACAACATTTTCAGGCACACCTGATCAGTAGAACTAAATTTGTCCCCAGTGAAGGCAGAGCCTAGTTATTACCCTTGTCTTGTCCTTTGTCCTGAGCATATACTCAGGTTGTGCAGTGTAGTGCACATGTATTTATATGTATTCAAAAATATTCTGTAATCACTCTGAGATTCTGAGCTCTGGTAGCACACACTCTTGTCTCTCTTGCATTCCTGTTCTTTATTCTCACCACCACCACCACCACCATCTTATCACCGTCTTCATAAATGAGGCCTTTGCCACTCCCGTGCCTTCCAGTCTGCCAGCACCCTCTGGCTTCCCTCCTTTCCCTACTGAGTCAGGATGTCATGACCTGTCATTTCAGCTGCTCTTCATTGGCTCATTTACCAACTCCTTGTTGCCCTGACCTTCTTTCGTTCTTTCCTGGTACTCCTGCCCTTTCCTTTAGTCTCTTCAGTCCTTTGCTCCCCGCTTTCCCCAGGACTTCAGCCTTCTCCAGCTTCTCATTTTGTACAGTCTCTATGGGTAATTGCAGCTCTTCACATGGGTTTTACTACAACCCAAATATTAATGAGTCTCAGTGTTGTATCACCAGGCCAAACATCTCCCCCAGAACTTTAGATTTGCACTTCCAGCTGCTTATTTGATATCTCCCTTTAGATGGCACTTCATATTTTTTAAACATTTTTTATTTAAATTCAATTAATTAACACATAATGTATTATTGGTTTCAGAGGTACAGGCCTATGATTCATCAGTCTTATATAATACCTAACCTAAATTCCACCCCCCTTGAAACTTACTTCTTTCCCTGTTTCAGTTAGTGATACTCTCCAGTTACTCAAGAGCATTTCCCGGATGATTAATAATGGTGAGTACCTTTTCATGTACCCACTGGCCATCTGTCTCCTGCTGGTACCATGATTATCTCCTGTCTCATTGGACCCACTATAATGGCCCCCAGAATGGCCTTCCTGCCTCATTTATCCCTTTTAGCTCCATCTTCCACATTGCTTCCAGAGTAATCTTCCCCCAAATGCACATCTGACCTAGTCTCCCTCCCTGCTAGTGAAATCCTTTAGTGGCTTTCCTACCGTCTTCAGGAGATGATGCAGAGTTCTGAGCATGGCCCTTCATTTCTGGTCCCTTCCTGTCCTGCTATTTCATTCCTGCCACCACCACCTCATGCACCGTTTGCCCTAGCAATCCTGAAAAACTTCCAGCTTACCAACACACCATGCTCATGTGTCAGCCTGTCTACCCTCCCCCACCTTTTCTCCTTTGCCCTAGAATGCCCTTCCCCCATTTCCCTGCATTCCTCTCTACCTGGTTTATTCTCAGTTTTCTACTTGTCCTTCAGGTTTCAACTCTAAGAGGAAGTGACCTTTTAGCAGTCCCTCCCTAAGACCCCACACACTATTATGTGCCACTTCTGTGCCCCAGACTGTGTGCATGATAGCCGGCACATACTTCTCTTGCTGCGTTTATGATACTGGTTTGTCATCACTGGTTTTCATAGCTTTCTTCCGCCCCAGACTGTGATTTCCTTGAGAGCCAAGATGTCAGTTGCCCTTTTCTATCTCCTGTGCCTAACCCAGAGCAGATGTTCAGTAAATGTTTGTTGAATGAATGAATCAGCATAAACACTGGTAGAGACAGTTTTATGGGGCTGATTAGATTAATTTAAAAAAGATTTATTTTATTATATTTTAATGAAGTTTTTATTATTTATTTTAAATTTTATTTGAGAGGGAGAGCAAGAGAAAGAAAGCATGAGTGGAGGTGGGGAGGAAGGGGGGGTAGAGGAAGAGGAAGAAGCAGACTCCCTGCTGAGGAGGGAGCCCGATGTGGGGCTTGATCCCAGGACCCCGTGATCATTACCTGAGCCCAAAGCACACACTTAATGACTGAGCCACCCAGGTGCCCCTTATTTATTTATTTTAGAAAGAGCAAGCGCTCATGAGGGGAGAGGTCAGAGGGAGAGGGAGAAAAGCAGACTCCCCACGGAACGCGGAGCCAGAGACCACAGGCCACACAGGGTTGATCTCATGACCCCAAGATCATGACCTGAGCTGAAATCAAGAGTCCAGTGCTTAACTGACTGAGCCACCCATGTGCCCCTAGATTAATTCTTTATACAAAAGAAAACGTATATACAACGAGTAAAATAATATAGCTGAGCTTATGATACAAATGATGTCTCCCCTTCTACTTCTCTGTATCCCCAGCTTTACTCCTGAAAGGTAGCCTCTTTGAACCTCCTATCTTTTGGGATTTCCTGGTGGCTACATCTCTGTGTCTAGAAACTGTACACATCCTAGGAGGTGCTTTGTTCTCATATACTTTTTTATATCTTAAAATGTTTATTTTTGTCAGAATAGCTGGTGATTTTCTGTTTCTGGTTTATTACTATAAGTGTTCCCTTTCCATAAAAATTCATTCAAAATTATTCTGATACACCTTTAATGTCTATTTTATGTAAGTCACAATATATATGTAATAGATTAATATAGTCATAAGTTTACATGGAACATAAATAAGTAAATGTACAAATGTCAGGGATTTGGGCTCTAAGATATTTTCCTGAGAGGGTTGTATAATCAAAAAGATTTGGGGCTACTGCTCCAAATAATAGGCTTTTATCTGTTTTGTTTTTTTAAAGATTTTATTTATTTATTTGATAGAGAGATAACACAATTAGGGAGGAGGGGCAGAGGGAGAGGGAGAAGCAGGCTTCCCGCAGAGCAGGGAGCCTGATGCGGGACTCCATCCCAGGACCCTGGGATCATGACCTGAGCCGAAGGCAAACACTTAACCTACTGAGCCACCCAGGCGCCCCTTATCTGCTTTTTTGATTGATCAACTTTAGATATTATCTATTGACTTTCCACTTAAAAAACTAATGTTTAGCTTTCTAACACTACAGTCCTCATTCTCTCTTCCAGTGTTTGATATAGTAGTTAATTTTACTTCCTCTGCTGCTTAACTTAGTAACTTTGGATAACGACAGCTCTATTTCTCATCTCATCCACTTATGACAGTCTTTGTTGACTCCTCCATTTTAAAAAATGGGCATTAGAACATGTGCTTCTTTTTCCATCTGTTTTTCTCACTTTCTGTCAGCGACACTTATTTTACATTGTCAAGGTTGATAACTTTTATATTTTGTCCTGTTACCAAGGACAACCAAGTCTCCATATAAGTTGAATCTAAAAGATGGAAACTATAAATAGTATCATACTGTCATGACCTGTTAATTTTTCCAGAAAGGAAAGTTTCCCTTATGAACCTGAGACCCATTGACTGCAGCCTGAAGTTACTTTCTCCTTGTCTGGAAAGCAGGTAGAATTAACAGACAAGGACAAATGCCTCTTGTTATTAAGCACATTACTGCAAGGATTTGTCCTTTTCCAGAAGCTAAATCATACGTCTGCCAGGAGGGAAGAGAACATGTGATGTTTGTACATTCTCTATAAAAAGTTCCTTTTTGCTTAGAAATTATGCTTGCTTACTTTTTAATATTCCAATTAAAGAGTAAAAATTTTGTCAAAGCCTAGCCTTTGGGATCTGTAATGAAGTAACAACAGTTATAATTTGTGATTACCATAGGCCACAATTTCTTCCCTGAGCAGTCAATACACCTTATTTTTCTGGATGGTTACCTGGTCAGCTATAGGGAGCGGACATTTCTTCTGACATCTGCCCCCAAATGCAAGTGAACCGAGCTAGTTCTGGAGTGCTGGACCATTTGAATAATGAGAACAACTATCATCTTTAGGGAGAGTAGTACAGGTAGGAAGGGGCCATCATTTGGTGGCCACACCACAATTTCCACATTTATAGAAAATACGAGTGAAACATTTTTGGCCAGTCTTTCTTTTGGGATCCTGAAATTTATGTCTTGAAGCCAAAGTATCAAAGTTAGTTCTGGCCTAAGATGAAGGGCATCTCTATTTATAGTAACCCCTAAAATATGATTCTATAAATATTTAGTGCAGAACCAATTTGTGTGCTAGGATTACATTTTCTTCTCTCTAGGGCTGGGGTTATGAAGCCTGGACTCTCAAGATTCTGTGATTGGTAACAACTAGATCCTCTTTTCTCATACTCCATTAAATCCTTATAATCGGGGTACATGTAAGCTTGCTTCATATTTGAAATGTAGCTTTTTTGTGCCTTTTTTCCCCCAGGGAGTTTCTCACTGCCTTTCTTCTTTTTCTTCTTCTTCTTCCTCCTCCCCTTCTTCTACTTCTTCGGGCAAAATATATCTTTGTCATGGCCTCACTTCTTCTCTACTCTCAGTTGTATTTATTCTGTGGAATTCCCCTTTGTACCCAAATGCTTTTCTAGGCTACCACACAGCTGTCTTCCAAGGATTTCCATCCACTCTTCTGGGTTGGAATCACTGTTCTCAGGAACCTGTGTCTCCCACAGGATCCACTTCCACTATCCTGATTTATTCCATCATTTTACTGGAATATGTCCTGAAATGAGTTCTTTAAAAGGATACGTGGGAAATAAACTTTGAGTCCTGTCTAAAACTATCTGTATTGTACCTTCATACTGATTTGTGTTGAGTTGGGTGTAGCATTCGGGGCTGAAAATAATTTCCTTCAGAAAATGTGAAGACATGGTTCCATTGTCTTCTAACATCCTCTATTGCTGACAAGAAGCCATTTGTCAGTCATTTCTGGGTGACCTGTGTTTCTGTTCAGGGTCTCCTTTTTATACTTGTTTTGGAATTCTATGAGGAAATGTATAGATGTGGATCTTTTATCAGTTAGTTGTATTGAGCACTCACTGAGCCCTTTCAGTCTTAAGACTTGGGTCTTTCTTCAGCTCTGGGTAATTCTACTATTTCTTAAATAGTTTTCCCCTCTCTTTTTTTCTGTTTTTGGATTGGCTCTTTATGTCTCTTATGGTCTCTCTATTATTTCTGTATTTTTATCCATATGCTCTCGTTCTGTACTTCTCAATTTGGCTTTCCAGATCATCTGTTGATTTACTTTCCTTTTCTAATCACCCTTTAAATTCTAAGAACTTTTAATTTAAAGAGTTCTTCCAAGTTCTTTGTTCCTTTTTTTTGTGGTTTCCTATTCCTATTTTATATGGGTGCAATACTCTCTTGAATCTTTTGATTATAGTAGTTTCCTTAAATGCTGTCTTATGTCCCTTAATTATATTTGTTCTCCCCAGGGTTCTTTTTTCTATTATTTTTTCTATGTGTTTTTCTTAGTTGTTTCTCGTGCTGATTGTTTTCCCCATGTGCCTGGTAGTCCCTGGTTGTCTATTCGTATTTTACTTAATTAATTAATTTTTGTTAAGATTTTATTTATTTATTTGTCAGAAAGAGAGCACAAGCAGGCAGACAGGCAGGCAGAGGCAGAGGCAGAGGGAGAAGCAGGCTCTCCGCTGAGCAGGGAGCCCAATGCGGGGCTCAATCCCAGGACCCTGGGATCACGACCTGAGCTGAAGGCAGACGCTTAACCAACTGAGCTACCCAGGCACCCCTGTCTATTCATAGTTTAGAAATAAGGACTGAGGAACTGGTGTGGATTTTCTATGCCATTTTAAAAGCTGGTCTCTTTCCCCCCCTAGACCCATCACCTGTGTGGATGGCTGACTGAGCCCTCTGTGAAGAGCGAGATGCCTTGGCTGGCCTGCTTGCTCTAGGCCTATGCTCGGACTCTGCCTTTGTGCTAGAGGAGTGCTCTACTGTGGGTAGACTGTACTCCCACTAGATGCCTTGGCTTTCCCCAGGTCATTTGTTCTTTCAGCTATCGGGCTTTTGGACTGAGAGTTAATGCCAGGCTGCCTGTGATCTGTGTGGGGGTGGGGGAAGCAGATGGGGATGCCAACCAGCACAGTTCCAAGTACAGACCTTCAATTATTCCCACTGTCTTCAGCCCCACTTTTCCCTTCTCTCCTCCCTTGTACCTGCTGGCCTGGAGCCCAGAGCCATCAGGTGTCCCTGGGCAGATTGGCTGTCTAGATTCCTTCTAGCATTCCAACAAGCATTTTGGCTTCCAGCTCCTCTTAGCTCGCCTCGTGACTGTGTCTTTCTCTGCCTGTCTCATCCATCACCACAATTCCATCTGCTTTTTGAATTCTAGAAATTTGTTGTATCCTTCATCCACTGGTGAACCCCTTAACTTCTCTTTCCTTTTGCTATTATAGGTTTATTGCCTCTTTTGTCTCCCTTACTTGAGTGTGGTTTTGTAAGCTTTGGGTAGTAAGCCCACATCCTCAACCTACCATCTTGAACTAAAAGTCCTGATACGAATTTTAAACTATCTCTCTTATGAATATTTACCTAACCTGTTTATCTTCATGGCTGCAGTGTCTATTTAAGCATTGCATAATTTATAAATTATTTCAGTAAAGTAAGGCAAGAGAATGAGAGTAAATAACTTCAGAGGGATAAAGATCTAATGGCACAATTTTTCAGAAAGTCTTGTATAATAGCAGCAGTTTATTTTGGAAAAAAATGAGAGAAAACTGCTCAATTAAAGATTAGAGTCTTAAAATTAACATCAGTTTTGAAAAATAGCCTGATATCTATAGGCTGTTGTCAACAAGGATATCACCTGCTCTCTATCAGGTAAGCACTGAACTTGTAGCAGTGACTTAATAGATCTCTGCGCTCAGAATTCACATGTTGTTTTGGGGAGTTTCAGGAGTTGTTTTGGCACTGATGGGTAAGTAATAAATGAATTTTAAAAATAAGCAACAAAAACATTGGGCAGCTATGTGCACAATGCAAATAAGAAAATAGGTGACCTGCTAATGAGTGTCAGGACATCTCTTTGGCCAGCTGGTTGGAGAACCTTGCTGTGGAAGGGATGGTTATCTGAGATCTGACTAAAGCGCAGGGGACAGCCCGGCAAAAACTGGGATCTTGGCATTACCACCAGACAGCATATCCTTTCCATTTTACTCAGTGCTTCCTACCCTTTGGTTTTGATCGTACGTCTGTCCTATAAAGATTTTTATATTAATGTAATGAATTGCTTAAACATTTCATAGCTTTTAAATAGCACTTGGGTGGAATAAAAGACTCATGAGATAATTTATTCCCCTAGGACGGAGGAGGGATAAACAAGCCTTTTTATACTGTGATAGCAGACTGGTTTGGTAAATATAAGGCCTTAATTATTATGCTTTAAGCAACAACTTAATTTGCTTCAGGCTAGTTCTTAGCTTGTAAGTGGGGTTCATCCTTTGATATATCATGTTGCTATTTTTGTGCTTGTCATTTTGCTCTCACAGTTTCTCTCATCAAAAAGCATTTACTGCTCACTTCCATGGAATCCCTGTGCTGGTGTTGATACGGTGGGCTGCAGATGCACATTAACTTTTATCTTTAAATTGGGTACACTTTTCAAGGAGTATGGGGCATAGATGGTTTGAGGGAGCCAATTTGTAGATCTTTAAATTCCCCATGTACTTTTCCTAACATTGTTCCGCCTAAGAATATGTTTATGATGGAGGTGCAGGGTCTGCCCCCCGCTTCTCGTTCACTGTTGGCCTTCTCACACTATTAAGAAAGAAAGGCATACTGCTCTATCTCAGATCTCACAAAGGTCCTTGGATATAAAAACACCAGGGCGCCAAAGGGCAAAATTGAAAAGATTGGTGTCTGTGTGAAGATAGTGGATGACTAAGTGATACTATCTCACATAATGATAGATAAAAGTTTCTTTTGCAATTCAAGTAGTTTCCATTTTTTTTTTGCTCTCATGAAACTGAGTGAAGAACCTAATTGATTTGTTTGCTGATTGACTAATATACTATTAAGTATATTTTTGGTGGTATATGACTGTTATCTTTTTTTTAATGTCGTTCAAAAATTTTTGAAGAATTGAGAGACAATTGCTCTAACAAGATTTCCATTCTCCTCTTCTCATTTATGTGAAACAGGTTTCTCACCATTTAACTTTATGAAAACTAAAAGTAGGGATAGAATTAGTGCCGAACACTATTTCATCCTGACGATAAGTAATAGTCACTGCATGGAAATGTGAACTAATTGAAGAAGAAAAACCTCACCCATCTCTTTTCTAATTTTTTAACTTTATTTTTTAATGAGTTCAGGATTATACAGTATGAGTTCAGAAATATATACAGTATGCCGTGTTATAATACCTTTGTGGCTCTATGATAAAAATAACTCAGGGACATATGGAATTCAAGCTAATTTGCGTAACTGTCACAAGAAAAAAAGCTTTGAATGTATTTCTGAAATAAGTATTTTCATTTAATTGCAGGATCTCAAAACAGCATTAGATGTTGGCCTTGTTTTATTTTTTATTTTTTTGTTTTAAAAAAGTTTATTTAGGGCGCCTGGGTGGCTCAGTCATTAAGTGTCTGTCTTCGGCTCAGGTCATGATCCCAGGGTTCTGGGATCGAGTCCCACATCGGGCTCCCTGCTCGGCAGGAAGCCTGCTTCTCCCTCTCCCACTCCCCCTGCTTGTGTTCCTGCTCTCGCTGTCTCTCTCTCTGTCAAATAAATAAATAAAATCTTTAAAAAAAAAAAAGGTTATTTAAACACTAAGCTAGCTAAAAACACTTTTTGAAAGGTTGAAACACAATTGATATAGAAAAGGCTTTCCCTCTAATCTCAATTTAACATAAATGGAAGAGGTGAAGGGGGAAAGGTAGACAATTTCTTCAGCAGCATACATGGCTAAATCCATCAACCACCTTAAACTGGAATGTCCATTACTGATCCCATTAAAAAGTATTGGGCAAATATCCAAAGTTACCCACTTCATAAACCAGAAGACAACAATTTTAGGGTTACGATAAGTAAAATATTTTTGAAACACTTCAAAAACTTTATCATTAAACTAGGGGAATCATCTCTTACTTGTAAAAAAGAAAGGTATAAGAGAAAGTAAAAGACATTTAAACTAAACTGATTTTTAATCCTTTGAACAAAAGAAATGAAAAATAATGGTTAATTAGCTAAGCTTTGTGCTCTAACCAAACTAATTAATTATGGTGATTTTAAATGGCAACAGCCCACCTGACTGGGTAGTTTGACAGTTTTGAATACTTTTGCAATGATTTTTCTTAAAATGCAAACTTGCTCTCGCAGTTTCTCTCATCAAAAAGCATTTACTGCTCACTTCCATGGAATCCCTGTGCTGGTGTTGATAAATGATCCGGTCATACAATGTTCATCTTATGCATTCTGCATCTTTTTGCCAATCCTGTAGCTAAGGATCTTGTTCCAATCAATCTTAGTTGTGTAATTGGCAACTGTCAAGGTAAAACTTTGAAAGTAGTGTTTGACGCCTTCTGATAATTCTCAGTGGTAGTGGTCTGGTATTCATTTTCTGCAACTTCTACAATCTTTATCAATTTTTTTGCAGTTTGTACTTCATTAGATGCTGTTAGGGAATCTTGTATATCTTTATGACTCACTAACTGAACATTACTATCTTCATAATAATGAACCTGAATTTTCAAGATGCCAACCACTTGAGTGGTTGAAAAAGTGATTCAAACTTCCACTCTGACCTCCAATGACCGTTCCAAAATTTTTTGCTTGGAACTGATGGCTTTCTATGCATACAATAATGGTTTTCTGTCCATCTATTTTTTTTTTTTACCATATAACAATGCAGACCCCATTTGATAATGTTCTTTTTTTTAATTTTTAAAAAATTAAAAATTTTTTTTATTATTATGTTATGTTAATCACCATACATTACATCATTAGTTTTTGATGTAGTGTTCCATGATTCATTGTTTGCGTATAACACCCAGTGCTCCATGCAATACGTGCCCTCTTTAATACCCATCACCAGGCTAACCCATCCCCCCACTCCCCTCCCCTCTAGAACCGTCAGTTTGTTTCTCAGAGTCCATAGTCTCTCATGGTTCGTCTCCCCCTCTCATTCCCCCCCCTTCATTCTTCCCTTCCTGCTACCTTCTTCTTCCTCTTCTTTTTTAACATATAATGTATTATTTGTTTCAGAGGTACAGGTCTGTGATTCAACAGTCTTACACAATTCACAGCGCTCACCATAGCACATACCCTCCCCAGTGTCTTTTATATATGCTCACAGAGCAGTTTTTACTGAAGTTCTCCATGTTTCAACTGTATTTTCTGCTTCATATGGTCTTGGATCAGTTGCTTCCTTTCTTAAGTGATCAAATTTGAAACAGATTCTGTTTTGGGGATCCAAAAACTCTCCATTTCCCAAGTCACCATGTTCTGTTATCAATATCTGATCTTCATAACCTTCAATTTTACTGGAGTAAACAGGTCCAAGTTATACTGTACAAACGCATGAGCTGCTCCTTCCCTAAGAGGATTATCATTATTAAGTGGTAACTGAACATCATTAAACACCTCATTAAATTCTCCAGGAGGGGCATGAATAATGAATTTTGCTGTTCTCTGTGCGCCCTCTCCTCATTAGACAACTGCTCCTCCAGATCTGCCATTTTCCTTCTGGCAACAAACCGGGCATTGGTGACTTGGTGGCAGGAGCCACCTGACTTCCCCTCACCCATCTCTTTAATACGGTTTTATTATGTTTAAGAATCTTTAAAATCAAAATTTGCAGTATATTTATATTTTAATTGATTGGTTAGTAATAATTGTAAAGAAAATGCAAACCAGAAGAAATTGTTTTAACACTTGAAGTCTTTTATTACAGAAAATACAGAGAAATTTAGTTTTAATTTATAGACAGATTTTTTTTGAGGAAAAATGTAACACTGTCCAGTAAAAGACTTTCAAACAGAAAATACATTACATTAGAAATAATTTGTGTTGGAGGAATCACCTTTTCTCAAGCCTTTGTCAAAGCTTACTGTACAGCTTCATTAATCAAGACAGTGCGGTACTAGCAGAGGGACAGACACAGATCACTGGAGTAGCGTAGGGTTCCCAGGAATAGAGCCACATAAATATGCCTAATTAATTTTTGACAAAGAACCCAAAAGCAATTCAAAAGGAGGAGGAATTGCTTTTTAATGAGTGGTGCTGAAGCAATTAGACATCCATTGGCAAAAAAAAAAAAAGAACCTTTACCTAAATCTTATATAAAAATGAACTCAAAATATATCATAGACATAAATGGAAAACATAAAACTATAAAACTTCTGGAAAAAAAGTGAAGAAAATATTTGGCGCCTACAACTAGGCAAAAAGCTCTTAGACTTGATGCCAAAAACATGATCCATAAAAGGAAAAATTGATAAATTTTATCTCATCAAAATTAAGATCGTCTACTCTGCAAATGATCTTGTTAAGAGGATGCAAAGACAAGCTATGGATGGAGAAAAAAATGTTTGCAAGCCACATATCTGACAAAGAACTAGTATCTAGAATATATAAAGAACTCTCAAAACTGTAAAAGACAATCAATCCAATTAGAAAATGGGAAAAAGATGTGCACAGACATTTCACTGAAGAGGATATACAGGTGGGAAATAAGCACGTGAAAAGATACTCAACCTCATTAGCCATTAGGGAAATGCAAATTAAAATTACAATGAGATATCACTGGAAGAGCTAAAATAAAAAATACAACGCCAAATGTTGGCAAGGATGCAGAGAAGCTGAATCATTTATACATTGATGGTGGAAATATAAAATGATACAACCACTCTGGAAAACAATTTGGCAGTTTCTTAAAAAACTAACCATGCAACTACTATATAACCCAGCAATTAAACCCTTGAGCTTTTATCCCAGAGAAATGAAGACTTACTGCTGTGGACTGAATTGTGCCCTCCCCCCAATTCATATGTTGAAGCCCTAACCCCCCCAATGTGTGGTATTTGGAGATGTGGCCTTTAGGAGATAGAGTTAGATGAGGTCACAAGGTAGGGCCCTCATGATAGGATGATAAGAATGATACATTTAAGGTGATATAACAGCTTTATTTTAAAATACCAGTATTTACAATATGTTAGAAGTTACTCCTTTGCAACTACTTAAACTTACAGTGAAAAATTTTAGATGTCAATTTAAGAATGTGTGAGGGGATGTATGGTTTTCAAAATTTTCTTGGGGTTCTGCAAATAAAACTTGATTTCAATAATATATTACCCCTATTGATGAAGGGACTACATTTCAAAATTATATTTTAGAAGAAATCAAAATCTGGGGCTCCTGGGTGGCACAGTCTGTTAAGTATCTGACTCTTGATTTTGGTTCAGATTGTGATCTCAGGGTCATGGGATGGAGCCCTGCGTTGGGCTCCAGGCTCAGTGTGGAGTCTGCTTGAGATTCTTTCTCCCTCTCCTACTGCCCCTCCTACTCATGCTCTCTCTCTCTCTCTCAAATAAATAAATATTAAAAAAAAAAAAGTCAAAATCGTAATTGCCAGAGGTAGTTGAAATAAATATTAAAGAACCTGGGAGCTGCCAGTTAAGGTAGAATTAAAAAGGAAGAAGTGTTGTACTGTGTTTAGATGCTGTCATTGGCCTTTAATGCCTATTTTTTGAATAGTACAGGTGAGTTCAGTTGCTGTGTTCTAAACAGGCAAGAGAAAAAAGGAAAGGGAGGCAGAGGAAGGTTGTATTTTTAGCAGACTATGTTCGGGAGGGCAGAGGGACAAGAGATATTCATCATCCTAAAAGGACTACATCATCCTAAAAGGACTAAAAGGACTACTACCATTAGCTGATGCATGATTTCAGACTTCCCCTTTCTACCTCCCAAAAAGAAAATCTCTTTATGTTTGATGATGTCCCAGTCTTAAGTAGGGGGTTAAACTTTCCATTTCACCATTAGCTGACTTAATATATACCAATACTTTGGGCTTAGCTAATGTTATAGTGTAAATTAACTGCAGTCACTTGATAAATATAAATTAATCTGATCATTTCCTAGTTAATAGAGGAGTGGAATGTGAAGGAAAGGGATATCATGGAATACAAGCGGGTGTTTGGGAAGGTAGGGAAGCAGAGTTATGCTTTGAAAGCTGCAAATAGAAGCAGAAAGTGAGGGGCGCCTGGGTGGCTCAGTTGGTTAAGCGACTGCCTTCGGCTCAGGTCATGATCCTGGATTCCTGGGATCGAGTCCCACGTCGGGCTCCCTGCTGAGCAGGGAGTCTGCTTCTCCCTGACCCTCTGACCCTCTGACCCTCTTCCCTCTCGTGCTATCTCTCATTCTCTCTCACTCGAATAAATAAATAAAATCTTTAAAAAAAAAAATAGAAGCAGAAAGTGAGGTATTTTGGTCTTGCTAATGGATTGCTTAACATGATTTATGAATATTTTGGTTAATATTTTAAAATACTGCTGACTGCTTTATTAAGGAATTTATATCTCTGAAGATTAATTAACCTAAAATAGATCCCATTAAATCAGATTAATATAAAAGTGGCCCATAGCTAGATCTATCAAATAAATTTGAAAGTCATTATGTTATGTAGACTTCCCTCCCCAAAGGTGATAGAAATTAACCATACAAAATGATAGTATTGGGTTATAGATGTCTTATATAGCAAGTATTTTTATTGAAGTGATTTTGAACTTAAAGAAAAGTGGAAAGAATTCTAATGTTATAAGATATTAAGATGAGTAATATGCTTTAGCATTTCAACCCGTGATTTGCCTTGTATCAAGCTCCTTTGTCTTTCTTAGCCTTATTTTTTTCATTTACTGGTGAGATGATAATGATGGTTGATAGGACAGTTCTTTCTTACCTCCCTAGTAACAGTATTTTCAGTAATAAAAGAGGAATGCTTTAGCTTCCTCATAAAATGTTATGATATCCAAAAATGAATAAACTTTTGAATGGCTTTTAAAAAGCATATTATGGCCGTCTACATTGTGTGCTTGCCTATTTTTTGAAGTCAGATTAGTGACATGGCCAATTTCTCCCTTCAACCTGTCTATTTCTCTTGGCATATGTTTATGACTACCTTGAAGAAATCAATGTATTTTTTCTTACTGAGAGTTGTTACTATATCCATTACATAAAGATTTCTCAAAATTGATAGACCAGTTATTTTTAAATTCTGTCATATTGAATATAGAAAATGTCATGTTGTATGATGATAAATGCTTTAACAAACTACAAAGTCGCAAAAAATTTCTTTTTCATTTTCAATTTTAAAATGGCATATTTGTGTTACCTAATGTGAAAAAGTTTCTTCTGATATTTTTGTAGAATTTCAAATAAAACAGTTTACATTTTTACTTGAGGCAAGGGCATAGACAGAATAACACAATGGAGATATAGATCGATGCTATCTGCATGTGCTAAAGAGAGCTGTACAGTCTTCCTGTATGTATAAACACTTTCAAGAGGCAAGTAATAAATGTATGTCTAGGGACATGAAGGGATGCCCTTCATCTAAGTAGGTGGGTATAGCTTAGATTCTCACATCAGGCCGCCTCCATAGGGAAGTGGTACGGATTACAGCATCATCGGGAGGCTGCTTCGCCTAGTCTAGGTGTGGGAGAGGTGAAAGTAAGGAGTAGCCCTAGTTCATGATTTAAGATTATGACTCTGTATGAGAAACTCTAACACTCATTAAGTATACAGTTCTATAATATTGGCATGTTTTTACCTCTATTATAAAGAATGGCATTTAAGGTTAAATAATCTTCATGTTGAATAGTTCAAAAATAAACTTTGAAATTCCTTATAAATGAAGAATGATGGAACCACCCTCAGGTCAAGGTGTGATTTTTAACCCTGAGATGGACCTTTGACACAAACTGACAGTTACTTTTTAAATTTAGGGTTTTCCAAAGAATGAGGGAAAGTGCTTATTTCTTCTTAGGTGCCATATCTGCAGCTTGGGAAGGCATCTGCTAAGTGATACTTTTCTGAACAGAGAAGTATCTGATTAGAGATTAGAAGCTAAGTACAGATCAATAGTCCAGTCAATCATGTTTCTTTTGCCAACCTAAACTTTATTAAAGCTTTACTAGCATCCATATTAAATAATCAATACTTGTCAGCATAACTTTTGAAAATAATATTCTCTAGAGGAAGATTTGAAGAAAAGCAGACACCTACACACAATCAAGAACCTTCTCACTGATCTTCATTTTTTACAAAATTGCTTAATCTCTCCCTGCTTCTTCCATTATGGCTTAAGTAGGAACACTCACTCTGACTTCTTGTCTCATTTGAGACCAGTCTGCTCAGACTTCTGCCGAGTTTTCCATGTAGCCAGTTGTGAAAAAGCTGTCAAACAACAAATAATCCTAAAACTTGTGTGGAACCACAAAAGACCCCAAGTAGCCAAAGCTATGACAAAGAAAAGCAAAGCTGGTGGCATCACAATTCCAGACTTAAAAGTTATATTACAAAGCGGTAGTGCTCAGAACAGTATGGTATTGGCACAAAAATAGACACATAGATCAATGGAATAGAATAGAAAACCCAGAAATAAGCCCACAATTATAAGGTCACCTTAATCTTCAACAAAGTAAATCTTTAAAAAAATAAACTAAGGTGGCTCAGGGGGCTAAACTTCTGACTCTTGGTTTCGGTTCAGGTCATGATCTCATGGGTCGTGAGATTGAGCCCTGTGTCAGTCTCCCCATTCAGCAGGGAGTCTGCTTAAGATTCTCTCCCTCTGCCCCTGCCCCCACTTGCGTGTGCTTGCATGCATGCACTCTCTCTCTCTCTCAAATAAGTAAATCTTTAAAAAAATAAACTCTTGGGACTACATCAAAATAAAAAGCTTCTGCATGGCAAAGGAAACAATCAACAAAACTAAAAGGCAACCTGTGAAATGGGGAAGATATTTGCAAATGACATATCTGATAAAGGGTTAGTATCCAAAATATATAAAGAACTTATAAAACTCAACACCTAGAAAACAATCGAATTTAAAAATGGACAGAAGACATGAACAGACATTTCTTCAAAGAAGGCATTCAGATGGCCAACAGACCCATGAAAAAATGTTCATTATCACTAATCAGGGAAATGCAGATCAAAACTACAAGGTGATATCACCTCACACCTGTCAGGATGGGTAAAATCAATAACACAAGAAACAACAGGTGTTGGTGAAGATGTGGAAAAAAGGAAGACTTTTGCACTTGGGGAATGCAAACTGGTGCAGCCACAGTGGAAAACAGTATGGAGGTTTCTCAAAAAGTTAAAAATTGAACTACCCTATGATCCAGCAATTTCCTTACTGGGTATTTACCCCCAAAATACATAAACAGTAATTCAAAGGGATACATGCTCTGCTATGTTTATAGCAGTATTATTTACAA
The DNA here is from genome assembly GCF_029215605.1 of Mirounga angustirostris. Lineage (NCBI taxonomy): Eukaryota > Metazoa > Chordata > Mammalia > Carnivora > Phocidae > Mirounga > Mirounga angustirostris. The sequence continues at coordinate 113,071,595 of NW_026991712.1, forward strand.
TATCCAAAATATGGAAGCAGCCCAAGTGTCCATGGATGATGAATGAATAAAGAAGATGTGCCGTACACACACACACACAAATGGAATATTATTCAGCTATAAAAAGAATGAAATCTTGCCATTTGCAATGACATGTATGGAGCTAGAGAGTATAATGCTAAGCAAAATAAGTCAGAGAAAGACAAATACCATATGATTTCACTGATATGTGGAATTTAAAAAACAAAACAAGCAAAGGAGAAAAAAAAGAGTGAAACCAAGAAACAGACTTGTAACTATAGAGAACAAACTGATGGTTACCAGAGGGGAGGCGATTGGGGGGATGAGTTAAATAGGTGATAGGGACTGAGGAGTGCACTTGTCTTGATGAGCACTGGATGATGAATGGAATTGTTGAATCACTGTATTATACACCTGAAACTAATATAACATCGTATGTTAACTGGATTTAAAAATTTTTTTTAAAGCTGTTAAACATTTGTATTGTAGGTCTACTGGTGGCATGGGTTTTCTGTCTTACCTATTTTTCACTTAACAGCCCAGTCCCTCTATGAGTCTTTTTTTTTTTTTAAGACTTTATTTATTTACTTGAGAGAGAGAGTGAGAGAGAGAGTACAGAGGAAGAGGGAGAAGCAGACTCCTACTGAGAGGGAGCCCTACGCTGGGCTCGATCCCTGGACCCCGAGATCATGACCTGAGCAAAAGGCAAATGCTCAAGAGACAGAGTCACCTGGGCGCTGCCCCCTCTATGAGTTTTTATTTAAAAGGGGGGGGTTTGGGGGCAGAGGGTTAGGAGGATGTTCTGTTCATATATAGCCTTCTAAAGTGATTAAGCAAAAGCCAACGAAGATTATCATCACCCCATGTTGTAAAGCCCCCAGGGATGACATAACAATGAGGCAGGGATAAAATGGTGGTTAAGGACGTCAGCTTGGGAGCCAGACACACCAGGATTTAGGTCCTGGCTCGACCACATTTGTGCTGTTTACTTTTAGACAACATACTTACCCTACATTTCCTTAGCTGAAAATCATGAAGATGATAAAATTATTTCATGGAGTGGTTAAGCGTCTGCCTTCGGCTCAGGTCATGATCCCAGGGTTCTGGGATCGAGTCCCGCATCGGGCTCCCTGCTAGGCGGGGAACCTGCTTCTCCCTCTGCCTCTGCCTCTCTCTCTCTCTGACTTTCATGAATAAAAAAAAAAAAAAAATTTAATAAAAAAAAATTTACAAAAAAAAATTATTTCATGGAGTTAGAAGAATGAAATGGAATAATATATGTAGTGCACCTTGCTCTTATAGCTCATAAAAGAACAATGATAAGAAGGGATAAGAAAATTATTGTTTTTCTAACACCTTTTTTTTTATATAAGATTTTATTTATTTATTTGAGAGAGAGAGAGAGCGCACAAGCAGGGGGAGTGGCAGGCAGAGGCAGAGGGAGATGCAGACTCCCCACAGAGCAAGGGGAGCCTGATGCGGGACTTGATCCCAGGACCCCAGGATCATGACCTGAGCCGAAGGCAGTCGCTCAACCAACTGAGCCACCCAGGTGCCCTTTAACGCCTTTCTAAGAGAAAGAGCAAATTCCCTACCCTAGACTGTTACTAGATCTCTAATTTTTTGAAGCTGTGAATTTGCTGAAGGTTAATCTGCAATTGGGTTAAAATCAGTTTGGCTACTAACCCTTACAGTTTATTTTGGCATTTATTCAGGAGGGGCTGATTTTTTATGTGAAATGTCAGAACCTTAACACAAAATAACAAGAAAAAGTACTGCTTCTTAACTTTTTACTGAAGTTTAAATGAATACGGAAAAATGCATATTTGATCAAGAAATAGGACCTTGAGGGTGCCTGTGTGGCTCAGATGGTTAAGTGTCTGCCTTCCACTCAGATCATGATCTCCAGTCCTGGAATTGGGCACCCAGCTCAGCAGGGAGTCTGCTTCTCCCTCTCCCTCTGCCTCTCCCCCTGCTTGTACTCTCTCTTTCTCTCAAATAAATAAATAAATCTTTTTTTAAAAGTTAAAAAAAAAAAGAAATAGGACCTTGAGGGGTGCCTGGGTGGCTTAGTTGGTTAAGCATCTGACTCTTGAGTTCAGCTCAGGTCATGATCTCAGGGTTGTGAGACTGAGTCCCCTGTCGGGTTCCGTTGCTGGGCATGGAGCCTGCTTGAGATTCTCTCTCTCCCTCTCCTTCTGCTGCTCCCCGCTTAAAAAAAAAAAAAAAGAAATAGACCTTGTCAGCACTCTAGAAGCCCCCTGTATGTTCTCTTTTTGTCACTCCCACCCCCTGCAATGGTTACCACTATCCTGGCTTCTCATGGAAGAGATTAGTTTTGTCTGTTACTGTGGTTTATATTTATGGACTCATGCCTTTTGGGTCTAACCTCTTTTGCTTAGCATTATATTTGTGAGACTCATCCTTATTGTCACATGTAATTATACCTATTCACTCTCATTGCTGTGTAGTATCTTTTTTTTTTTAAAGATTTTTTGTTTATTTCACAGAGAGAGACACAGCAAGAGAGGGAACACAAGCAGGGGGAGTGGGAGAGGGAGAAGCAGGCTTCCCGCTGAGCAGGAAGTCCAATGTGGGGCTCGATCCCAGGACCCTGGGATCATGACCTGAGCCGAAGGCAGACGCTTAACGACTGAGCCACCCAGGCGCCCCTGCTGTGTAGTATTTTATGTGTGATCATACTCCAACTTATTTATCCATTCTACTGTTAATGGATGTTTGGTTTGCGTCCAGTTTTTAGCTTTTACAAATACTGAAGCTGTGGACATTTTAGTACTTGTCTTTTGGTGAATATTTATAAGCATTTCTGTTGGAGTGGAATCGCTGGGTCATAGATTAGCCTACATTCAGTTTTAACAAATAATTAAAATCAGTTTTTGAAAAAGATTATATCAGTTCATACTACCAACAGTGTATGAGTATTCCATACATTGCTCCATATCCTCACCAATACTTGGTATACATCTTCATTTTAGATATTCTGATGTGTGTAGAATAATATCACATTGTGGTTTTAATTTGCATTTGCCTGATGACTAATGAAGCTGGACATCTTTTCAGTTTTATTTGCCATTTGGATAGCCTCTTTTGGAAAGTCACACAAGTTTGTCTTTTGTTCACATTTCTGTTGTGTGGTCTATATTTTTCTTATTGATTCACAGAAATTCTCTATGTAAAATCTATATGAATCATTTTCAGGTATATTATTGTTATATCTTCTTCCTTTTTGTGGGTTGTCATTTTGCTGGTGTCTCTTGATGGTGTCTCTTGATGAACATAAATTCTTAATGTAATCAAATTTATCAATTTTTTCTTCTGTGATTGAAGTTTTTAGGTTCTATTGAAGAGGATACAAATACTTCATTTACTCTGAAGTCACAAAGATATGTTTTTCTCTGAGCTTTATTGTCTTATCTTTCACACTTAGAATTGTAGTCCATTTGGGATCGATCTTTGTAAATGGTGTAATGAGAGGTTAAGACATTTTTCCCCCCAACTGGATAGTCAGATGACCTTTGCTGAGATTTTTCAAAAAGCAGCGTCATTCACTGCTAGAGTGAGTTCCAATCCTAGCCCCAAAAGAGACTGAAGGAGCATTTTAAGACCTATTTTTCTTTCCTTGTTTAGTTAATCAAGTATGGATTGATGTGTTTATTTCTTTGCTCTGTTATTTCAATGTTATAAGATAATAAGAATTAGATAAAGGTCTTATCGTCAAGTTACCTGGAATTGTATTTTATTTTTTTATTTTTTTATTTTTTTTATTTTTTAAAGATTTTATTTATTTATTTGAGAGAGAGAATGAGATAGAGAGAGCATGAGAGGGGAGAGGGTCAGAGGGAGAAGCAGGCTCCCCGCTGAGCAGGGAGCCCGATGCGGGACTCGATCCAGGGACTCCGGGATCATGACCTGAGCCGAAGGCAGTCGCTTAACCAACTGAGCCACCCAGGAGCCCTGGAATTGTATTTTAAATGATGGAATAGGGGCGCCTGGGTGGCTCAGTTGGTAAAGCATCTGACTCTTGGTTTCGGCTCAGGGTCCTGAGATTGAGCCCCTCATCAGTCTCCACTCTCTGCGGGGAGTCTGCTTCTCTTTCCCTCTCCCTCTCTCTCTTTCCCCCCCTGCCTGCACACACGGTCGTGATCTCAGGGTCCTGAGATTGAACCCCTCAACAGTCTCCACTCTCTGCGGGGAGTCTGCTTCTCTTTCCCTCTCCCTCTGTCTCTGTCCTCCCCCTGCCTGCACACACACACACTCTCTCTCTCTCTCTCTCTCTCTCTCTCTAAGATAAATAAGTAAATCAATCTTTAAATGATGGAATAAATAAATTCCTAAATATAATGATCCTGATCCAATCTGCTTGTTTTATAGGTAAGGAGGAAACAAGGCCCAAGTCACACACCTAGTCATTGGGAGAGCTAAGATTTAATTCCTAGTCTTATGATCCTGATTCCAGTGACCCAGCACTTTTAAATATATTGGGCCATAATTTTTAAAGAATCTTTCCAAGTTTAAAGATACAGGATTTCTTAGATGTGTTTTAATAGTTTGGAATCCAGTTCTAGCCTCATTTTACTTTGGTGACTCTAGGACTTAAAATACAGTCCTTTTAAAAACTATTATGTACAGGGTCACAAAATACAAGTATATTGCCATTTCTAGTAAAATACTGAATGAGGAAGAGCCTATAATATTCAAGTTTTAGATTAAATAAAAAGTTTAAGATACAAGCAACACGCTCTTTTAAATATTATTTAGAAAGACAGTACTGCTTAATAGAAAGGTGGAAAGATTATTGAACTGGGAGTCTCAAGACCTCCATTTTGTACTGTCCCCAACTGGCTGTGTGACTGTGGGCAAATGACCTACCTTCTCTGGGCGCTGGTTTGCTTGTCTGTACACTAAGGAGTGAGGACTAGAATTGTAACTGTCTCTCCAGTAAATAACTCTCATTATTGCAGAATGTGAGAAATTAAGCAGAGCAAGTTTGTTGTCAGAAGTCTTTAGACATGAAAATGATCTGTGCCTAATATTCTTTATCTTGACACTAGTAAGTAACCACAGACCAGCCAGCCAGCAATCAATCTCCATCTGTAGGGCAGCCACTGTTGTCCATGTATAGAAGTCTGGAGAAGGGCCAGATTTTATTTTTGCCAGAAACACTCTTGGCAAATCGGTATCCCTAGAGATGTCTGTTTAATTTTGTGGTGCAGTGCATGGTTTAGTGAAAAAGAAAAGGAATGCTGAGCTATTTCATTCTAAATATTCTCAGAGACAGCTTATGTTCTTTGTTTCCATACTATCTATCTTTCAAGATGTTTTGAGGGTAGAGGTGAGCCAAAATGAAATGGAAAGAGGAAGGCAAGAAACCTTCCACAGTGTATGCTGATTCTGGAAATGAATTTGAACTGTATGAGCAATGTGTGTGATTACATATATTGAAAACTTCTGATATATGTATGTAATGTTAAATATCTTGCAAATTTGTCATTTGACTTCCTTGTGCTAATTTTTTATTTTGAACTAGTCTCCTAGCTTTAAATTGTTTAAAAAAAACTTAGCCTTCTATTTGTGGCATTTCCCATGGATATTTCAAAACTATCCCATTATCTTGCCTTCTGGAAATAAAGATAAAAGTATTTGAATTTGAATAAATTTTCTACTGGTTTTTATTCATTTGTAAAGATCCCAGTTGACAACTGGATTTAAAATTAACTTGTTTGAGAAAGTTTGTAACCAAAAGATAAATGCCAAAAATTAAATATCAATTTCTTAAAGATTTATTTATTTATTCTATAGGAATAAATCTAGTTGAAGTTGCGTTTACAGATTTTCCTCGACTTAATGACAGGGTTACATCCTGATCAACCCGTAGTAAGTCAGCAATGCATTTACTACACCTAGCCTCATAGCTTAGCCTAGCCTACCTGAAAGGTGCTGAATCCACTTACATTAGCCTACAGTTGGGCAAAATCATCTGACACAAAGCCTATTTTATGATCAGGCGTTGAATATCTCATGTAATTTACAGAATACTGTACTGAAAGTGAAAAACAGATTGGTCATATAAATACAGCACTTGTCAGTATGTCAGTTGTTTACCCTCATATTTGGGTGGCTGACTGGGAGCTGGGGCTGCCACTGCCCAGCGTCACAAGAGAGGATAGTACTGAATACTGCTAGCCTGGGAAAAGATCGACGTTCACAATTCGAAGTGCAGTTTCTACTGAATGTATGTCATTTTTGCACCATTGTAAGGTTGCACCATTGACATTGGGGATCATCTGCAGTTAAAATGTCATTGTGGGCGCCTGGGTGGCTCAGTCAGTTAAGCGACTGCCTTCGGCTCAGGTCATGATCCTGGAGTCCCTGGATCAAGTCCCGCATCGGGCTCCCTGCTCGGCAGGGAGTCTGCTTCTCCCTCTCCCGCTCCCCCCTCTCATGTGCTCTCTCTCTCTCTCTAATAAATAAATAAAATCTTTAAAAAAAAATGTCATTGTATGTCACCAATGATCTCCATCCTTCATTTTCTTAACTTTTTTCAGTCTTTCAGATAGCTTTAACGTCCTTTTCTCCTAACTTCCATATCCACTTATTAACAAATCCTAATCATTTTATTTTCATAATGTCTCTCAGATTTCACTGTTCACCTTACTGCATTTGGCCTGTCCTAATCAAGGCCAGGCCTAGACTGCTGCAACAGCATCCCAAGTAGGCTCCCTGCCCTCGGTATTCCCTCTCACAAAGTAAGCTCAAATCCAGATCAGTCGTTAAACATCACTTTTAGTAGGCCCTGTATCTGTTCAGAAATCTTAAGGCTTCTTAATTCAGTTCTCACTACTGGCAGACATTTAGAGCCCTCTATATGGAATACTTTCTCTTCCAACTGAATTAGTTCAGCAAATAATGTTTGGAGCATCTATGTGGGAGACACTGTGCAAAGGTAAAAATAAATAAAATCTAGCTTTTTGCAGATGTATAATATTAGCATTGATGTTAACATCTCCAGGATTTTTTTTCCATTTAGAAACTAGTTCTACTTCATTCCATTCTACTTAAACTGTTCTTGGCTAAGGTAATCAGTGATCTCCTTATTGCCAGAGTCATCAGGCAGTTTTCCATTGTAATTGTTTACTTTTTTATGCCACTGGGTACTGTTGACCAGGCCTGCTTTCTTGACACCTTTTCCTTCCTCAGTTTCTAAGTGTAGAAACTATTCACATTTTCTATTTCTCCTTGGAACTTTTTTTTAATTAAAAAAAAATTTTTTTAAATAATCTCTATACCCAAGGTGGGGCTTGAACTCACAGCCCCGAGATCAAGAGTCACATTTTACTGGCTGAGTCAGCCAGGTTCCCAGAACTTTTTTTTTTTTTTTTTAAGGAAAAAAGTTTCATTTTGTTAGTCTTTATTTTAGGTTGTTCTCTATTTTATTAGTTTCCCTATTCTTCCTTTCCTTCTACCTCCTTGGTGGTTTTTTTGTTTTTTGTTTTTTGTTTTTCTGTTCCTAACTTCTTTTTTTTTAAAGATTTTATTTATTTATTCATGAGAGACACACACAGAGAGAGAGAGAGAGAGAGGCAGAGGGAGAAGCAGGTTCCCAAGGAGCAGGGAGCCCGATGTGGGACTCGATCCCAGGACCCCGGGATCATGACCTGAGCCGAAGGCAGACGCTTAACCGACTGAGCCACCCAGGCACCCATCTGTTCCTAACTTCTTGAGGTGTATGTTTAACTATTTAATTTTTTAAAAAATAGACTTTAGGGGGACCTGAGTGGCTAAGTCGGTTGAACATCCAACCCTTGATTTCAGCTCAGACCATGATCTCGGGGTTATGAGATCAGGCCCCTAGTTGGGCTCTGTGCTGGGTGTGGAGCTTGCTTAAGATTCTCTCTCTCTCCTTCTCTCCCTGCCCCTCCCTCTCCAAAATAGACTTTATTTTTATAGCATTTTGGATCCATAGCAGAATTGATCAGGAAGTAGAGTTCCCATATACCCCACACACATACAGCCTCCCGCACTACTTAGATCCCCCATGAGTGGTGCATTTGTTAAATTGATGAACCTACATTGATACTTCATTATCGCCCAAAGTCTGTAGTTCACGTTAGAGTTCATTCTTGGTGTTGTATATTGCACGGGTTTGGACAAATACATAATGATATGTATCCACCATTATGATAGCATATAGAATAGTTATACTGCCTTGAAATCCCCTGTGCTCCACCCATTCTTATCTCCTACCTCCTAACCCTTGGTTACCCCTGTTCTTTTTATTGTCTCTATTTTGCCTTTTTCCAGAATGTCATATACTTGAAATCAATCAGATTGGCTCCTTTCACTTAATGATTAGCATTTAAGGTCCCTCCATGGCTTTTCATGGCTTGATGGCTCATCTCTTTTTAAGACTGAATAATATCCATTATCTGACTGTACCACAGTTTATTTATCCACTCCTGTAATGAAGGAGATCTTGGTTACTTCCAAATTTTGGCAGCTGTGAGTAAAGCTGCTCTAAACATAGTATGCAGGGTTTTGTGTAGACATAAGTTTTCAGTTAATTTGGGTAAATACTAAGGAGCATGACTGGTAGATTGAATGGTAAGAGTATGTTTCATTTTGTAAGAAACTGCTGAACCATTTTTCAAAGTGAGTGTACCATTTAGCATTCCCATCAGCAATATGAAAGTTCCTTTTGATCCATATCCTCGCCAGTTTTTGGTATTGTTAGTGTTTTGAATTTTAGCCAGTCTAATAAATGCATAGTGGTATCTTGTTGTTCTGATTTGCAATTCCCAAATGTCATATGATGTGGAACATCTTTTCATATGTTTATTTGCCATTTGTATATCTTCTTTGGTGAGGTGTCTTCCGATCTTTTGGCTCTGTAATTTTCAAACTTCTTTTCTGACCTGTGCATTTAAGGCCATGGATTCCCTGTTAGTGCTTTAGTTACTTATTTATATGACTTGAACCCTTTGAATTTTGTTAAGACAAAATTTATACCTCTGCACTAAAAAAAAAAGTTCCACGTATGTGTGAAAATAACATGTATGTAGCAGTGTTGGGTGAAATATTCTGTATTAAGTCAAGTTTCCAAATCATGTTGTCACGTTGTTCAAATCTTTTCCAGTCTTATTGATTTTTTTGGTCTACTTATTCTACCAATTATTGAGAGAGGTGTTCATATCTCCCACCGTTATTGTGAATTTGCCAATTTCCTATTACAGTTTGGTCATTTTTACTTTATGTATCTTGAGATTGTATAATTGGAGCCTGTTAATCCCAAAATGCTATATTTCATGATCATTTCTCATTTTATCATTAAGCTGTATCCCTTGAAGTCTGTTTTGGCTGGTACCATAGTTATACTGTCACCTATAGTACCCGCTAAAGCTATACCAGCTTTCAGTTTGTATTTGATTAGTGTAGCTTTTTCCATTCTTTACTTTCAGCCTTTTTGTATTCTTAAATTAGGTGTGAGTCTTATGAATAGCACATCATTGGATTTTGTTTTGTTTTTATCTTTGAGAATCTTTGTCTTTTAACAGGCCGAAAATCTTTGTTTTTTAACAGCATTTTGTTCATATTTTATGTTGTTACTGATCTGTTTGAATTTAAATCTATCTTGTTTTGCCTCCTTTAGTTTATGCAATACTACTGTGTTGATTCTCTTCACACCTTTCTGAGTATTTATTTGTGTATGTGGGGGGGCATTTCCTCTTCACTACTTAAATGCTTATGATTCCCAGGATCTTATTATTTGCCTTTTATTTTTCTTACTCTATTTGCTTGTCCTAGATGGCTTTATTCATACTCACAATTTCCACTACTACTTATTTGCTGAGCTCCAAGCCTCAATATTCAAATAACTCCTGGACTTTACCACTTGGAAACCCTGTCACCACCCCAGATTGATCATATCCAAAACCGTACTTACCTTCTTTTACTATAAAACTGGTCCACTTTCTATATTTCCTGGGTTGGTAAATATCACTGCCTTTCCTCTTTCAGTATATCCTCATCTCTGCTCCCTGCATATCCAGTCTCCAGATCTTAGAATCATCTCCTTTCTGTTTCCAAAGCCACTGCCTTATTTTATAATTTGCCTAGCTCATTACAATAGTCTTCTGAATGGCCCTGTTGCATTTATTCTTACATCACTACATTTTACTTTCTGTTGCTCTCAGAATGATCTTAAAGGGGGGGCGCCTGGGTGGTCAGTCAGTTAAGCAGCTGCCTTTGGCTCAAGTCATGATCCTGGAGTCCTGGGATCGAGCCCCGCATTGGGCTCCCTGCTCAGCGGGGAGTCTGCTTCTCCCTCTCCTTCTGCCTGCCTCTCTGCCTGCCTCTCTGCCTACTTGTGCTCTCTATCTATCTGTCAAATAAATAAATAAAATCTTTAAAAAAAAAAAAAGAATGATCTTAAAGGGTTTAAGCAGAAGAATGCTATTAGATTCACATCTTAGATATATAAGTGAAAATTTCTGGTGAATATGGCAGATAGTTATTTAAGTCTAATGGCTATGTCCTTTCATCTCTAGATTCTCTAGAGCAATTGACTTTCAAACTTTTTCAACCACAACCTGTAGTAAAAAATATGTTTTATACCACAACCTAGTACACACACACACACAGGCACACATGCACACACACACACACATAACTGAAACAAAAGTCTTACTAACAATACTTACCTTTACTGCATTCTGATATTCTTCAGTCTAGGCCATTTAATTTTTTAAAAAGCTGGCTGTTGGGGTGCGTGGGTGGCTCAGTCGGTTAAGCGTCTGCCTTTGGCTCAGGTCATGATCCCAGGGTCCTGGAATCGGATTCTGTGTCGGGCTCCCTGCTCAGCGGAGAGTCTTCTCTCTCTCCCTCTACCCCTAACCCCTGCTCGTGCTCTCTCTCTCTCTCTTGCTCTCTCTCTCAAATAAATAAAGTCTTAAAAAAAATAAAATAAAATGCTGGCTGTAGGCCACTAAATATCTCTACTTTGAAAAACTCTGACCAAGAGTATGTCTCTTTCAACTGAGCTTACATGAAGGAGCAAAGGCGATCCAATGGAGAAAGGATAGTCTTTTCAACAAATGGTCCTGTACAACTGGACATCCGTGTGCAGAAAAGTAAATTTAGACACTGACCTTACACCTTCTACTAAAAATGAACTCAAAATCATACTTACCTTTTATACCACAGCCTAGTACACACACACACACACTTCTACTAAAAATGAACTCAAAATCATACCGTTATACCACAACCTAGTACACACACGCACACACACACACACAACTGAAACAAAAGTCTTACTAACAATACTTATCTTTACTGCATTCTGATATGCATAGATCCAAATGTAAAACACAAAACTATAAAGTTAGAAAATAACACAGGAGAAAAATCTAGGTGACTTTGTGTTTTGTGATGAGTTTTTAGGTTCAACACCAAAAGCATAGTCTATGAAAGAAAGTTATAAGTGGCACTTCATTAAAATTAAAAATTTCTGCTCTGCAAAAGACACTTTAAAAATGAAAAGGCAAGCTGCAGACTGGGAGAAGATAATTGCAAAACACATATATGATAAAGGATTAGAATCTAAAATATACAAAAAACTCTTAAAACTCAACAAAAAAAAAACAACCAAATTGAAAGTGGGCAAAAGGCCTGAACAGACACCTCATTTAAAAAGATACAGAAATGGCAAATAAACATATGAAAAGATGCACTGTATAATAATAGACCATTAGGAACTTGAAAATTTAAACAATAATGAGATACCGTTGCATACCTATTAGAATGGTTAAAGTACAAAACACTGACAATACCAAATGCTGGTAAGAATGAGGAACAATAGGGACTCTCACTCATTGCTTGTAGGAATACAAAATGCTATGGTGACTATGGAAGATAGATTGTTAGTTTCTTACAAAGCTAAACATAGCCCCTTACCATATGATCCAGCAGTCATGCTTTTAGGCATTTACTCAAATTAGTTGAAAACTTATGTCCACTTGAAACTCTATACACAGATGTTTGCAGGAGCTCTATTTATTTATTTATTGTCAAAACTTGGGGGGGCGCCTGGGTGGCTCAGTCAGTTAAGTGTCTGGCTCTTGATTTCAGCTCAGGTCATGATCTCAGGATTGTGGGATGGAGCGCCGTGTCAGGCTCCCCACTCACCAGGGAGTCTGCTTGAGTTTTTCTCACTTTGTCAGTCCCCCAACTTGTATGCACACTCTTCTTTCTCTCTCTCTCAAATAAATAAGTAAATAAATAAATAAAAATCTTAAACCTTGGAAACAACCAAGATGTCTTTCAGTAGCTAAATCAATAAACAAACCGTGGTACATGTTAACCATGGAATATTATTCAGCAATAAAAAGAAATGAGCTATCAAGCTACAAAAAGACATGGAGAAAATTTAAATACATATTGCTAAGTGAAAGAAGACCATCCAAAAAGGCTACATACTGCATGATTCCAACTTATATGACATCCTGGAAAAGGCAAAACTATGGAGACAGTAAAAAGAAGAGTGGTTATCCAAGGTTGGAAGTGGGAAAGGATGGCTAGGTGGAGCTAAGGATTTTAAGGACAGTGAGATTATTCTGTATAACACTGTAATGGTGGATGCATAACATTATGCATTTGTCGAAACTCATAGAACTATACAACAGAAAGAGTGAACCCTAATGTAAATGGGGGTGGGGGTGGGGAGAAAAGGGAACTCTCAGCTCAGTTTTTCTGTAAATCTAAAATTGCTCTAAGAAATCTATTAATTTTTTTAAAAGTAAAAAGAAGGGTATGTCTCTTAATCCATTCATTCAACAGACATTTGTTAAATACCTACAGAGTGAAGTACTAGAAATATTGAAGAGTGAAGTACTAGGAATATTAAATTATGGAAGACATATTTCTTTCAAAGGGTGTATTGTCTAGTGGGGTAAGTAAATAAACAATTGGGATGATGTTTGCTATGTCAGAAGTGTGTAGGGGTGCCTTGGGTGGCTTAGTCAGTTAAGCGTCTGCCTTCGGCTCAGGTCATGATCTCAGGGTCCTGGGATTGAGCCCCACACTGGGGGCTCAGTGGGGAGTCTGCTTCTCCCTCTCCCCCTGCCTCTCCCCCTGGACGTGCACTCTCTCTCTCTTTCTCTGTGTGTGTCAAATAAATAAAATGAAATAAAAATCTTTTTTTTTAAAGATTTTATTTATTCATTTGAGACACAGAGATACAGACAGAGAGAGCATGTGCAGGGGGGAGGCAGACGGAGAGCGAGAAGCTGGCTCCCTGCTGAGCCAGGAGCCTGACATGGGGCTCGACATGGGGCTCGATCCCAGGACGCTGGGATCATGACCTGAGCCGAAGGCAGACGCTTGACCATCTGAGCCACCCAAGGTGCCCCTGAAATAAAAATCTTAAAAAAAAAAAAAAAAGTATGTATAGATTGTTATAAGACTCAGGGAGGGACCATGTTAGTCTGGGTTGGGGAAGAGGAAGGAGTGGATGGAAAGGCCTCTCAGAGATTTTTAGGGTGAGTAGCAGTTGACTAGATAAAAGTTTGTGTGTTAGGGAATGAGCACCTTGAGGAGATAATATTCTGTACAGATAAAACAGCATTTAAAAAGGCATAGAGGTAAGAAGCAGCATGGTATGAACAGGAAATTACAAAGAATTCTTTCCTTAGTTATGGGAAAGATTGCATCTGGAGGAATGTGGGTTGTGAAACTAAGGGAGTAGATAATATCATGAAGGGTCCTGTGTATTAAATGAGCTAAGTGGGACTTAACAAAGCTTTTCTTTTTTTTATTATGTTTAATTAGCAAACATCTAGTACATCATTAGTTTTTGCTGTAGTGTTCAACGATTCATTAGTTGCATATAATACCCAGTGCTCATCACCACACATGCCCTCCTTGATACCCATCATGCGGCTACCCCATCCCCCAACCCCCACACCCCTTCCCTTCTGTAACCCTCAGTTTGTTTCCCCGGAGTCAGAGACTCTCAAGGTTTGTCTCCCTCTCTGATTGCTTCCCAATCAGTTTTCCCTCCCTTCCTCTGTGGTCCTCTGCGCTATTCCTTATATTCTACATATGAGTGAAACCATATGATAATTGTCTTTATCTGCTTGACTTATTTCACTCAGCATAATACCCTCCAGTTCTGTCCATGTCGATGCAAATGGTAGGTATTCATCCTTTCTGATGGCTGAGTAATAGTCCATCGTATATATGAAAGGGGAACCCTCTTACACTGCTGGTAGGAATGCAAGCTGGTACAGCACTCTTTTTTTTTTTTTTTTTTAAGATTTTTATTTATTTATTTGACAGAGACACAGCGAGAAAGGGAACACAAGCAGGGGGAGCGGGAGAGGGAGAAGCAGGCTTCCCGCCGAGCAGAGAGCCTGACATGGGGCTCGATCCCAGGACTCTGGGATCATGACCTGAGCCGAAGGCAGATGCTTAACGACTGAGCCACCCAGGAGCCTCTGGTACACCCACTCTTAACAAAACTCTTTATTTTTATTTTTTTTCTAGTTTCAAGTCTTTATTTAAATTCTAGTTAGTTAACATATAGTGTAATATTAGTTTCAGGAGTAGAATTTAGTGATTCATCACATATAACTCCCAGTGCTCATCACAAACAAGTACCCTCCTTAATACCCATCACCCATTTAACCCATCATCCTGCCTACCTCCCCTCCAGCAACCCTCACTTTGTTCTCTTTGGTTAAGAGTCTATTTTATGGTTTGCCTCGCTCTCTCTCTCTCTCCCCCCTCTCTTTTTTTTTAAGGTTTTATTTATTTATTTGACAGAGCACAAATAGGCAGAGCGGCAGGCAGAGGGAGAGGGAGAAGCAGGCTCCCCGCCAAGCAGGGAGCCCGATGTGGGGCTTGACCCCAGGATCCTGGGATCATGACCTGAGCCGAAGGCAGACACTTAACTGACTGAACCACCCAGGCACCCCTTGCCTCTCTCTTTTTCTCCCCCTATGTTCATCTGTTTCATTTCTTAACTTCCACATATGAGTGAAATCATATCATATGGTATTTGTCTTTCTCAAATGACTTATTTCACTTAGCATAACACACTCCAGTTCCATCCACATAGTTGCAAATGGCAAGATTTCATTCTGATAGCTGAGTAATATTCTATTGTTTGTGTGTGTATGTGTGTGTGTGTGTTTACCACTTCTTCTTTATCCATTCATCAGTCAATGGACATTTGGGTTCTTTCCATAATTTAGCTATTGTTGGTAATGCTGCTATAAACATCGGGGTGCATGTGTCTCTTCAGATCATTATTTTTGTATCCTTTGGGTAAATACCTAGTAGTGCAATTGCTAGATTGTAGGGGAGTTCTATTTTTAACTACCTCCATACTGTTGAGGCGCCAGTTTGCATTCCCAACATCAATGTAAGAGGGTTCCCCTTTCTCTGCATTGTTGCCAACATCTATTGTTCCCTGTGTTGTTGATTTTAGCCATTCTGACAGGTGTGAGGTGATATCTCATTGTAGTTTTGATTTGTATTTCCCTGATGATGAGTGATGTTGAGCATCTTTTTGTGTGTCTGTTAGCCACCTGGATGTCTTCTTTGGAAAAATGTCTATTCATGTCTTCTGTCCACTTCTTAACTGGATTATTTGTTTTTTAGGTGTTGAGTTTGATAAATTCTTTATAGATTTTGGATACTAACCCTTTATCAGATGTGTCATTTGCAAATATCTTCTCCCATTTTGTAAGTTGCCTTTTAGCTTTGTTAATTATTTTCTTTGTTGTGCAAAAGCTTTTTATCTTGATGAAGTCTCAATAGTTCATTTTTGCTTTTGTTTCCCTTGCCTCCGGATACATTTCTAGTAAGAAGCTGCTACAGCCAATGTCAGAGAGGTTGCTGCCTGTGTTCTTCTCTAGGATTTTGGTGGTTTCCTGTCTCACATTTAGACCTTCCATCCATTTTGAATTTATTTTTGTGTATGGTGTAAGAAAGTGGTCTAGTTTTATTCTTTTGCATGTTGCTGTCCAGTTTTCCCAACACCATTTGTTGAAGAGACTTTTTCCCATTGAATATTCTTTCCTACTTTGTCGAAGATTAATTGACCATATAGTTGTAGGTCCATTTCTGGGTCATCTATTCTGTTACATTGATCTATGTGTCAGTACCATGCTGTCTTGGTGACTTCAGCTTTGTAATATAACTTGAAGTCCAGAATTGTGATGCCTCTAGCTTTGCTTTTCTTTTTCAAGATTGCTTTGGCTATTCAGGGTCTTTTGTGGTTCCATACACATTTTAGGATTGTTTGTTCTATCTCTGTGAAAAATTCTGTTGGCATTTTGATAGGGCTTGCATGAAATGTGTAGATTGCTTTGGACAGTACAGACCTTTTAACAGTATCTGTTCTTCCAATCCATGAGCATGGAATGTTTTTCCATTTCTTTATGTCATCTTCAGTTTCTTTCAGAAGTATTGTATAGTTTTCAAAGTACAGATCTTTTACCTCTTTGGTTAGGTTTATTCCTATGTATCTTAAGGTTTTTGGTGCAATTATAAATGGGATTGGTTCCTTGATTTCTCTTTCTGCTGCTTCATTTTTGGCGTATAGAAATGCAACAGATTTCTGTATGTTGATTTTTGTATCCTGCGACTTTACTGAATTTGTTTATCAGTTCTAGCAGTTTTTGGGTGGAGTCTTTCAGGTTTTCTACATAGAGTATCATGTCATCTGTGAATAGTGAAAGTTTGGCTTCTTCTTGCTGATTTGGATGCCTTTTCTTTCTTTTTGTTGTCTGATTGCAGAGGCTAGGACTTCCAGGACTATGTTAAATAACAGTGGTGAGAGTGGACATACCTTTCTTGTTCCTGACCATAGAGGAACAGCTCTGTTTTTCCCCCATTGAGGATGCTATTAGCTGTGGGTCTTTCATATATGGCCTTTATGATGTTGAGGATGTTCCTTCTATCCCTACTTTGTTGAGGGTTTTTATCAAGAATGGATGTTGTACTTTGTCAAATGCTTTTTCTGCATCTATTGAGAGGATCATATCATTCTTAACCTTTCTTTTATTAATGTGGTATATCACACTGATTGATTTGCAAATATTGAACCACCCTTGCAGCCCAGGAATAAATTCCACTCGATGGTGGTGAATGATTCTTTTAATGTACCATTGTATTCAATTTGCTGGTATTTTGTTGAGAATTTATGCATCCATGTTCATCAGGGATATTGGCCTGTAATTCTCTTTTTTTAGTGGGGTCTTTGTCTGGTTTTGGGATCAAGGTAATGCTGGCCTCATAAGATGAGTTTGGAAGTTTTCCTTCCATTTCTATTTTTTACTTTTTGCTTTTTAATTTAAATTCAATTAGCCAACATTCATTTCCTACTTTTGGGACATTTTGAGAAAAAAAAAGTATTAACTCTTTAAATGTTTGGTAGAATTCCCACTATGAAGCCATCTGGCCCTGGACTTCTGTTTGTTGGGAGAATTTAATTGCTGATTCAGTTTCTTTGCTGGTTAATAGATTGTTCAAGTTTTCTATTCCTTCCTGTTTCAGTTTTGGTAGTTTGTATGTTTTTAGGAATTTATCCATTTCTTCCAGATCGTTTGACTTGGTGGCATTTAATTTTTCATAATATTCTCTTATAATGGTTTGTATTTCTGTGGTGTTGGTTGTGATCTCTCCCCTCTCATTTGTGATTTTATTTATTTGGGTCCTTTTCTTTTTGATAAGTGTGGCTAGGGGGTTATCAATTTTATTATTAAAGAACCAGCTCCTAGTTTCATTGATTAGTTCTGTTGTTTTGTTTAGTTTCTATATCACTTATTTCTGCTCTAATCTTTATTCTCTTCTGATGGCTTTAGGCTTCATTTGTTGTTCTTTTTTTAGCTCCGTTAGGTGTAATGTTAGTTTGCATATGTGAGATTTTTCTTGCTTCTTGAAGGAAGCCTGTATTGCTATATACTTCCGTCTTATGACTGCTTTTGCTGTATCCCAAAGGTTTCCAACCATCGTGTTTTCATTTTCATTTGTGTCCATGTATTTTTTAATATCTTCTTTAATTTCCTGGTTGAACCGTTCATTCTTTAATAGGATGTTCTTTAACCTCCATATATTTGTGGTCTTTCCACATTTTTTTCTTGTGGTTGACTTCCAGTTTCATAGTGTTGTGGTCAGAAAATATGCATGGCATGATTTCATTCTTTTTGTCCTTGTTGAGGCCTGATTTATGACCTAGTATGTGATCTATTCTGGAGAATGTTCCATGTGCACTTGAAAAGAATGTGGGGGTGCCTGGGTGGCTCAGTTGGTTCAGCGACTGCCTTCGGCTCAGGTCATGATCCCAGGATCCCAGGATCCTGGGATCGAGCCCCGCATCGGGCTCCTTGCTCCGCAGGAAGCTGCTTCTCCCTCTCCCACTCCCCCTGCTTGTGTTCCCTCTCTCGCTGTGTCTCTCTCTGTCAAATAAATAAATGAAATCTTAAAAACATTTAAAAAAAAAGAAAAGAATGTGTATTCTGCTGCTTTAGGATGAAATGTTCTTAATATATCTGTAAAGCCCATCTGGTCCAATGTGTCATTCAAAGCCATTGTTTCCTTGTTGATTTTCTGCTTTAATGATCTGTACCTTGATCTAAGTGGAGTGTTAAAGTCCCCTACTATTATTGTATTATTATCAATGAGTTCCTTTATGTTTGTTATTAATTGTTTTATATGCTTGGGTGCTCCCAAGTTGGGGGCATAAGTATTTACAATTGTTAGATCTTCTGGTTGGATAGACCCCTTTGTTATGATATAGTGCCCTTGTTAATCTCTTGTTACAGTCTTTGGTTTAAAATCTAGTTTGTCCGATATAAGTATGGCTACTCTGGTTTTCTTTTGACATCCATTTGCATGATAAATATTTCTCCATCCCCTCACTTTCAATCTGCAGGTGTCTTTAAGTCTAAAATGGGTCTGTTGCAGGCAGCATATATATGGGTCTTGTTTTTTATTCTTTTGACACCTGTGTCTTTTGATTGGAGCATTAGTCCATTTACATTCAGAGTAATTATTGATAGATATGAATTTGGTGCCATTTTATTACTTGTTTTGTCATTGTCTCTGGAGATTTTCTCTGTTCCTTTCTAGTCTTTGTTGCTTTTGGTCTTTCTTTCCCACTCAAAGAGTCCCCTTTAATTTTCTTGCAGGGCTGGTTTGGTGGTCATGAACTCCTTTAGTTTTTGTTTGTCTGTAAACTCTTTATCTCTCCTTCTATTCTTAATGACAGCCTTGCTGGATAGAGTATTCTTGGCTGCAGATTTTTCCCATTCAGCACGTTGAATATATCATGCCACTTGCTTCTTCCTGCCAAGTTTCTTTGGAGAGATCTGGTGTTGCTAACCTTCTTGGTCTTCCCTTATAAGTTAGGGACTTCTTTTGTCTTGTGGCTTTTAGGGTTTTTTCTTTATTTCTATATTTTGCAAATTTAACTACAACATGTCTTGGTGTTGCCCTGCTTTTATTGATTTTGATGGGAGTTCTTTGTGCCTCCTGGATTTCGATGTCTGTTTCCTTCTCCAGATTAGGGAATTTTTCAGCTATAATTTGCTCAAATAAACCTTCTGCCCCCTTTTCCTCTCTTCTTCTTCTGGGATTCCTAAGATACGACTATTATTATGCTTTATGGAGTTACTGAGTTCCCAAAGTCTACGTTCGTGATCCAATATTATTCTTTCCCTCTTTTTTTCAGCTTCATTAATTTCCATAATTTTATCTTCTGTATTACTTATTTATTACTCTGATTCTTCCATCCTTGTGGTCTTTACATCCAGTCAGTTTTGAATCCCGGTTATTACATTTCTCGTTTTGGCCCGACTAGTTTTTAGGTCTTTTATCTCTGTGGTAAGGGACTCTCTGGTGTCTTCCATGCTTTTCTCAAGCCCGGCTAGTATCCTTATGATTATTGCTTTAAATTTTGGATCAGGCATATTTCTTATATCTGTTTCGATTACATCCCTGGCTGTGAGCTTTTCTTGTTCTTTCTTTTGGGATGAATTCCTCCATCTTGGCATTTTGTCCGGGTCTCTGTCTTCTTGTTAGGAAGAATGTATGTTAGGAAAGCCTGTTACGTGTCCCACTCCTGAGAGTAATGGCTTTATGAAGAAGAGATCATGCACAGTCCAGGGCCTGGCACTTCAGGAAGTGTCTCTGTGCATAAATGCTGTGTGCCCTCTGCGGCTGTGTTTTGGCTGCTCTGTCCCTCAGGTCAGTGGTCTGTAGAGTTTCTTCCAGCCTGCGGTGGGGAGTGTTTGGACCTTGGCCAGAGTGTGGCAAGTTTTAACTAGGTGTGCTCTGACCTGCTTGTTAAATGAGACCTGATGGTATTTCCATTAGAGCTGAAGCTTTGTAGAATTCTGTGGTCAGTAGACATAGTACATGCAGGGGGTCTGTGCTGGTCTTCTGGGGGAGGGTCTTGCTCTCTAAAATAAGTCAATAAATCTTAAAAAAAGCAAACCTGAATTAAAATAAGGTGTCAAAACAGGCTTATTCTCAGGCACACATGCCTGAGAAAAGCAGCCCCCGCAGAGCACAGGGGCCGGGGCTTGGGGTAAGCGGTTTACCACTGTTAACCATCGTCGCTGTGCCGCTTACTGCAGTCAGTTGATGCCTAGGGGCAGGGGAGAGAAATGGCAGCAGCCCCCTCCCTCATCCCCTGAGAGGGGAGTTCATGCCCACTGCTGTCTGGATAGCCCTCCCAGAAGAGCGAACAATCTCCCTTTCAGGTGTCCCAGGTGTCCCTCAGATTCCTGCCTTCTCCCTGTCTGTGGCTGGGCCGTCTGCACACAGGCAGTGCACTGCACCTTGGACTCTATCCCAGGTAGCCTGGCTGAGTTTTAAACTCCAAACTTTAGGGACCTGGCATGGTGGAGACCCTCACTGGTCTCTGGGGGAGGGTCTCGCTCTGCTGGGACTGAGGCAGGTTTATCCCAGAAGGGCAGTTGCGCCAAAGTGCAGGGCGTGGAGTTGGGAGTAAAGCACAGCAAAGAGCCAGTGTCCAGGTGCCCTCAGCACGTGTCTCTGAGCCTATGCTGAGTGGCGGGGGAGGGAAATAGTGCCTGCTGGATCTTTTGTCCCCAGAAAGGCAATGCCACGTCTCCCAGATATACTCCAAGAAGAGGGAACTATCTCTCCCAGTGCATCCCAGGAGATCCTCAGCTCATGCCGTCTGCCCCTGGGCTATGTGCCCTTCTCCACAGAAGCACTGCCATGCCCTCAGGGCTCCACACTAGCCATGCCATGGACCTCTAAAACTTCAGTCTTTGAGCCCCACTGGTTGTAAAAACTCACAAAAATCAACCCCTCTTGTTTTCCCATGCAGTCGCTTTGGGGAAGTGTTTTCCTTATGCAGTCCCCCAGGGCGCTTCTCTCTGTTTCTGTCTCTCTCTCTCTCTCCTCTCTCTCCGTGATCAGGGCTCTCTCCCTTCCACAGCTCCCGTGATCTGTTTCTCCCCCAAACCACATCTCTGCACCTCCCACCTTCCACAATGTGGCCTCCTCTCCCTCTAGTTGTGTGGGTTGTTCTGTCAGTCCTCAGTTCGACTGCTTGGGTATTCAGAATGATTTGATATTTATCTAGTTGTGTTCAAGGAACAAGGCAAGCCTAGGGACCTCCTACTATGCCATTTTAGCTCCCGTTCCCAGGACTTACAAAACTTTTAGAACAAGTGAAGGGGCACGTCATTATGAAGATTTAAAGGAAGAAGAACTCTGAATAGTATTTAGTATGAGAACTATAAGACATTTTGAAACTTTCTGTTATCCTTTGTTGATGCAGGAAGACCTGTCCTGTATTGAACTGAAGCATAAGGAACAAGAAGGCTGAGATGAGAAGAGGGCAGTAAGGATGGATAGATATAGGTAAACTGAACATGCAATAGCAGCATTAAAATATAAATTGGAGACAGTAAAAGGTAGAATTCACACTGAAGTGTACTGAAGCAATGATGTGGAAAAAATATTTGAGAAATGTTCTGGGAACATAGGGAAAAATAGAATATGAAAACTGTGGGAGAGCTGGTAGCTATGGACAATATCAGAAGTCAGAAGGTGAGCCAGTTTTCAGGAGAGAAGATCGTGACTACTGTGTGGTGCCTAGCTGCATTTTGTTTCATTCACGAAGATACCAGACATTCCTACGTAGCAGGGTTCAAAACCATGCTGACAATTCACATAACCTCTTCAAGGAGAAAAAAACATTTAGTTGACTGAAAAACAAATCAAAATGAAGAACTTAAGAACAGAAAATATGTTATAAAAAGCCTGGCAGAGTTCCTAAGGGGGACTACCAGTAAACAGAAGGCCACATAGGTTCTTAGTACAGTGCTCATCCTAGCAAACCACACAGATGGAAGAGAACACACTGATGAGTCTGAAAGGATGTGTATCTTGTGGTATCTGGATTAAACTTAAAAGCAAACAATTTCCTCATGAGTTGTTATTCCCACTGGACAAAATTGTGTAATTGGGCACAAACAATTCATCTGGAAAATCTTCTCCCTCAGGCACTGTTTACCACAAGATTCAGAAGTTCAAATAAATAATATTACAGTACAGTAATTAAGAAAAGAAAAAATAAACTTCTCAGAAAAAAAGACTGAAAGGAAATACCTCAAAGTGTTAAACAAATGATTACTATGAGACTGTGATTTTTTAATCTTCTGCTTCTTTTATTTTTCAGCTTTTGAAATGAGCATGTATTACTTTCAATGAAAAAAAACTAAAAATTTGATGAAAATGCTACTACTAAGAAAAAAAGGGCATAAAAATAGTGGAACGAGAACCAGAAACAATTAAGATTTCATGAAATAGTTAAACGAGAGAACGCAAATGTTATTCAAAATATGGTATTAGCTAAAACAGTGTAAAGGGGAACATTTAAAATATTAACCTTTTTCAACTTTCAAAATTCTTTAATTTTCAGAGCAGACCATAAGACAAATGGGACATCTTAATACCCTTGTGTAATGTCTTCCAACCTGAGGTAAACAATAAGAGGGCATTCTGATGACCTTCAAATGTGATGAATTTCCAGGTAATTGGAGAGTCAAGGGGTTGAGAACAGAATTCTCTTGCCTTGTGCCTTTTGTCAATGACTTGCCTGGGCTTCTTAATAACTGTCCTGTGTCAGCATCTGAAAATGGAGGTAGGCTACATCGTTAGCCACACCCACACCTAACAGGCACCGTCTCTAGCCCATTGGGTCACCCCTGCTTCTCAGAGAACTGAACAGAAAAGCAGAAGCCCACTGTCTTGCTGACTCTGGACAGTTAGTTCCACTTGTTCATTCCCTGCCTGCCAACACTGGGCAACACAAGGTAATTCACTTCGAGCACTTTTGGTGGGAGCCTGTCTGCTCCAGCTGGGGACTGTTAACAGCTCACCTCTTGCTTGAGGACTCCTTGAGTTCTCTGTATATGCTACTTCTGACTCAGGAAATCTTTCCAGACACCTGCCCTGACCTCATCTGTCAGAATCTAGTAGGCCCTTCACTTTGGATCCAGTTCTTGCCTACCGCCCAGCCCTAAGACTTTATCTTTCTCCAGACTGTGTTCTTACTGCCGAGACATTCTGCCTGAGACTTTATTCCACAGTCACTGTCCTACCTGAGTTCAGTTCCTGG
The DNA here is from genome assembly GCF_029215605.1 of Mirounga angustirostris. NCBI lineage: Eukaryota > Metazoa > Chordata > Mammalia > Carnivora > Phocidae > Mirounga > Mirounga angustirostris. The sequence goes on from NW_026991712.1 coordinate 113,095,281, forward strand.
GTTGCCAGTCTCCTACCATCCTGGAGGGCACTTAGAATGTATACACTGTCTTATTTTTTTAACTCTCTACCACCAAATTCTCCTCTAATTAGTAAGCCTGTTTTTACCAGCTTATTTTACTTCAGGTTTTTTTTTAAGATTTATTTACTTATTTTAGAGAGAACATACAAGCAGGGGTGGGGGGGCAGAGGGAGAGAGAGAATCCTTTCAAGCAGAATCCCCACTGAGTGCAGAGCCCAACATGGGGCTTGATACCAGGACCCTGAGATCATGACCTGAGCTGAAATCCGGAGTCGGCCTCTTAACTGACTGAGCCACCCAGGCTCCCCTTACTTCAGGTTTTTTTTTCTTTTTTTTTAACAAATATGTTTTCTGTAAATATCCTCTGGACTTGGTTTGATATCCTCATCTTTGCATTCTACTTTCATTCTCTCCTCTTCTGGGAAATCTTTCACAATTTTTCTATACTGAGTGTGTTTCTGTACCACTTAAAAATGAAAACAATGGCTTTCTCAATAGAGTTGAGAAACTCTTTGCTGGCTGGAATAGTGTCTCATACTTTTCTTATGCAACATAGGACAAAGCAACCTGGGATTTAAAAGAATAATAATAAAGTGTCCATAAGAGCAGCAAGTAAATATTTCCCTGGCTTTGCATTAGCCTCCCAACTGTGGAAACTCTGGCTTCCTCCAAACTCTTTCCCAACTAAGTCAGAGTCCCCAGGGACAGCTCAAATCTGTCTTGGAATACAGTTTTCTGGGCTACTTCATGGGTAGCCATTTCCTCCAGCCTGGGTCCCTGAGTGTTTTTCTCTCTGCCATCACATCCCACACCTCTTTTCTTCCTCTTACACTCTGGCTGCTCTGGTAAAGTCTCTGCCACCCCCGTGCTCTGATGCATAATGTCCTTTGAGATCCCAGTTCTGTTTGGTCCTTCATCTGGTCCAGTTGAAGACAGAGTATTGCCTGCCTCTCCAACACGGACCTAAGATTCAGTTCCCTTTAGCATGAATGAGTAATTTCCCAGGAGGATACTTGAGCCATAGAGCAAGTAGTCCCCTTCACAGGCCAACCCACCAGCCAAACATATTAAGGCATGTCTAGGTCATTTAAGATTGAGCCCAGGGACCATCTTCTTCAGGAAGCCTTTCCCGAACTCCCCCCTTTCCCCACCGCCATCACCTCCACCTACATAACATACGTGTCTTCCTTGTACCCTCATATGCTGAATGTGTCCTAGATACAGGTTTTATCGTGTTATATGCTAATTATCTTTTTATAAGCCTGATTCCCCATGTAAAATATGAGCCCTTTCACGGAGAGAATTATGTCTCATACATTTTTGAGTTCCAAGTGTCTGGCTTAGTTCTTGGCACTAAGATCCATAGAGTCCCAAGCTGAGCCCTTAATGTGCTTATGTGCACCACAACGGATTTGGCTCAAACAATACATCGTTTTGATTAATGGCAGTTTTTCCTTTAAGAATTTCATGCCAAGGTGGTTTATTTTTTTTTTTCCTTTAAGATTTATGTCAAAACAATTTATCATACATTTGGTGAGTGCTGTGTGTCCTAGGACCTGCCCTACTCCCCAGAGATACGGAGATGAGAAAGACATGATTCCTGCTCAGAGGAGGTCACAGAAACTTCCTTGCATTTCCCTCCCTCCATTTCTCCATTCTTTCCTCCCTTTCTTCCTTACCTGGATAAATGTTCCCTAAGCCTGGAATTGTGTCTAATGGAATAAATACATGTAGTAGGTTAATTACAATATAGTACACTCAGTGCCACAGTAGAAGTTTGTTCCAGATATAGAGATAGAACAGAAGAATGCATCATACAGTTTTTGGGGTGGACATGGGGGATCCTGGAGGAGGTGACTTCAAAGTGGATTATAAAGAATGGAAAGACAATCCAGATGCCCAGGTGGATGAAAGGTACTCCTGAGAGAAGAAAACATGTGAAAGGCCTAGAGATGTGAAAAAGCACGATGTGTTTCAAAAACATTAATACTTCGGTATCTCTGCAGCATAGAGTTCAGCAGACTGGGGATAGGGTGGGGTAGGGTGAGCTGAGCTGCGAGAGGAAGCAAAGATAATGGGCAATATTTTCAGGGCTACTGTCTTTAACTTTTTTTTAAAAAAATATTTTTATTTATTTATTTGACAGAGAGAGACACAGCGAGAGAGAGAGCACAAGCAGGGGGAGTGGGAGAGGGAGAAGCAGGCTTCCTGCTGAGCAGGGAGCCCGATGCGGGACTCGATCCGAGGACCCTGGGATCATGACCTGAGCCGAAGGCAGACGCTTAACCGACTGAGCCACCCAGGCGCCCCTGTCTTTAACATTTGAGCAACAGTTTAGTTAAGAGATTGGTAGAATCCAGAATACCTGTGGTATTAATAATCCAAGTGTGAAGCCATATATTGCTGTTTTCCATCCTCTTCCCTTATAGCATTATTAAGCAAGGTTCTGTGATTACCTAGCTACATTTTAATGTTCATTGTATTGGTAGATAAGAATGAAAAGAAGCCATTTCCTGGAGTTTACGGTCTTATTGAGGATACAGAATATACCCACACAAACGGTTTAGAGCGCTTACCAAGCAATCTACAGACGAGTGCGAACTAAAATTATAAAGACAATATGTAAGCATAATCTTGACATTGGGTTATAGGAATGCTTAGGAAAGTACAGGGTTACAAAGAGGCAACCTGATTTTCGGCTTACGAGAAACGGTTTCTTTCAGAGTATAGAAAATGCAAAATTGAGGAATGGACTTATAAATCAGAAACTTTTTAGTGTTCTATAGTCTGTGTTCAAGAACTGGCCTAAGTTAGACCAACAAGCATTCATCTTTGAGCTTTATAGTATAAAGAGAAGACAAATTTATTTTTTCTGTATATTTAACATTTTATTTTTTATACTTCTAGATACTTAATTTGCCTGAGAGATTATTTATTGCTTATATGAAACAGGTCCCTATGTTTCTGCCAATCCCCTCAGTCTAGACTACACTGAGATTATCTTAGCCTCCCTTTCATCTCTTTACTCTCTAAAATGTACAATAGCTTCTGCCTTTTTCCTTGTGGAATGTGTTAACCCAACATCCTCTCCTTATCCCACCGGTCATCACATCCCACAGCCCTCTACTTGGTATTTTTTCCTTCCATGGAGGTAGTGTGGACTTTTTGTCAGGCCATAGGTTTTCTATGCGGAGCATCCTAGAGCTTCTGATCATTATATCCCATTTCATACTTAGGTAAACTCAAATTTAGGAGGTGATGTGTTTTATCAGTCCTCCAGGAAACCTCTCCCTTTCTGTTTGTATCCTTTATAAATTATTTAAGTTCCACAATGAACATTTGCTGTTTTTGTAACTAAAATGTAAAAGTGATTCCATTTTAAAAAATCAAATTCAATAGTAGAGTCTTTAGTACCATTTCATGTTTGTTAAATTAACCTTTCTGTCTATATCTTCACACATACATACACACCACAGCGCAAAATAATGTTGAAAAACTCATACTAGTTTAAAAAGCAAGAGCCATAAAAATGTTCATACCGTATGACCCAGAAACGCTACCGCTGAGGAACAACCTAAGGAAATAATTCAAAAGAAAGGAAATATAAAAAAGCTATATACAGCTTGTCTACACACAGAAAAATTGGGGAAAGATGACTTTAAAATCAATGTAAGGGGAAGAGTTAGGAAAATAATGATACGTCAACTAGATAAAATACTATTGCAACACTGGAAATGATTGTTATAAAAAACCATGTTAATAACATAGCATGTTTACAGTATAATGAGAAAAGGAATACAAAATTATATACACACTGATTACAGCTGTGTATAAAATGAATTACATGTGGATGACTAGAGGGGAAAAAAGAATAATGAAAACAGCTGTTGTTCTAGTGTGGAGTGATGGGTGAATGTTAAAATTTTATTAACTATCTCTGCAAATTTTTCCAGTTTTTTTTATTGAAAAGTTTCAGATTGTCAACTAATTCAGATTATTCTTGTTCTGGGACTTTTACAGAAAAAGAAGAAAGCATTCTGGAATCTGAGCCCCTTTCCTCTTTCTGTCATTGGCCAAAGAATTACCCCCTAGGAAAGAAGGAAACCTTAACTACCCTAGGAGGTTATAAAAAAGAATGTTCTTGGGGCACCTGGCTGGCTTAGTCGGAAGAACTTGTGACCCTTGATCTCAGGGTTGTAAATTCAAGCCCCATATAGCATGTAGAGATTACTTAAAAAAAAGATTTTTAAAAATCTTTAAGAAAAATTATACATCTAAAACTAATGATATAATGTATGGGGATTAACATAACAATAAAAATTTTTTTAAAAATCTTTAAGAAAAACTAGAAAATTGTTGTGGTTGATTATTTATATTACTAAAGATGGATCAAATCTTATTTTTTTAAAATGTGATCATTTTTAATAGCCACTTTATTAAGATAAAATTCATATACTATAAAACTCTCCTTTTTAAGCACACAGTCAGTGGTGGTTGGTGTAATTACAGATTTGTACCACCATAACTATTTTTTTTAAGTTTTTAATTTTAAATCCAGTTAGTTAACATACAGTATAAATTTAGTTTCAGGGGTAGAATTTAGTGATTCAACACTTCCATACATCACCCACTGCTCATCACGACAAGTGCACTCCTTAATTCCCATCACCTATTTTACCCATACCCCCATCCACTTCCCCTCTGCTAACCATCAGTTCTCTATAGTTAAGAGTCTGTTTCTTGGTTTCTCTCTCACTCTTTTTCCCTTTGCTCATTTGTTATGTTTCTTAAATTCCACATATCAGTGAATTCAAAGGGCATTTGTCTTTTTCTGGATGATTTATTTCGCTTAGCATTATACTCTCTAGCTCCATCCATGTCATTGCAAATAGGAAGCTTTCATTGTTTTTTATGGCTTAATAACCTTCCATTGTATATATACCACATCTTCTTTATCCATTCATCAGTTGATAGATAATTGGCCTGCTTTCATATCTTGGCTATTGTAAATAACGCTGCTATAAACATAACAGTGCATGTATCCCTTTGGATTCGTGTTTTTGTATTTTGGGGGTAAATACCCAGTAGTTTGATTACTGGATTGTAGGGTAGTTCTATTTTTACCTTTTTGAGACGTCCATACTGTTTTCCAGAGTGGCTGCATCAGTTTGCATCCCCACCAATAGTGCAAATGTATTCCTTTTTCTCTACATCCTTGCCAACACCTGTTGTTTCTTGTGTTGTTGATTTTAACCATTCTGACAGGTGTGAGGTCATATCTCACTGTAGTTTTGATTTTCCTTTCCCTGATGGTAAGTGATAATGAGCATCTTTGCATATGTTTGTTGCTATCTGGATGTCTTCTTTGGAGAAATGTCTATTCATGTCTTCTGCCCATTTTTAAATTGGATTATTTGGGGTTTTTTTTAGTGTTGAGTTGTATAAGTTTTGTTTTTTTTTTTTTTTTAAGTAGGCTTCATGCCCAGTGTGGGGCTTGAAGAACTCATGACCCTGAGATCAAGGGTTGCCTGCTCTACTGCCTGAGCCAGATAGGCTCCCTGAGTTGTAAAAGTTCTTTATATATTTTGGATAGTAACCCTTTATTCTTTGTTGATTGTTTCCTTCGCCATGCAGAAGGTTTTTATTTTGATGAGGTTCCAATAATTTATTTTTGCTTTTGTTTCCCTTGCCTCGGGGACCTAACTAGAAAAAAATTGCTATGGCCAATGTCAGAGAAGTTACTGCCTGTGCTGTCTTCTAGGATTTTTATGGTTTCAGGTCTCACATTTAGGTCCTTTATCCATTTTTAATTTATTTTTGTGTATGGTCTAAGAAAGTGATCCAGCTCATTCTTTTGCTTATAGCTGTCCAGTTTTCCCAGTGCCATTTGTTGAAGAGACTTGTCTTTTTTATGTTGGATATTCTTTACTGCTTTCTTGAAGATTAATTGACCATATAGTTGTGGGTTCATTTCTGGGTTTTCTATTCTCTTCTACTGATCTATGTGTCAATTTTTGTGCCAGTACCATACTGTTTTGATTACTACAGCTTTGTAATATAACTTGCAGTCCAGAATTATGATGCCTCCAGCTTCACTTTTTCTTTTTCAAGATTGCTTTGGCTATTTGGGATCTTTTGCAGTTCCATACAAATTTTAGGATTGTTTGTTCTAGCTCTGTGAAAAATCTTGTTGCATTAAATCTGTAGATTGCTTTGGGTAGTATAGGCACTTTAACAATATTTGTTCTTCCAATCCATGAGCATGGAATGTTTTTCCATTTCTTTGTGTTGTCTTTAATTTCTTTAATTAATGTTTTATAATTTTCAGAGTATAGGTCTTTCACTTCTTTGGTCAAATTATGCCTAGATATCTTGTTATTTTTGGTGCAGTTGTAAATGGGATTGCTTTCTTAATTTCTCTTTCTGCTGCTTCATTATTGGTGTATAGAAATGCAACAGATTTCTGTATATTGATTTTGTATCCTATGGCTTTATTGAATTTGTTTATCAGTTCCAGCAGTTTTTGAGAGAGTCTTCCAGGTTTTCTATGTATACTATCATGTCATCTGCAAATAGTGGAAGTTTTGCTTCTTCCTTACCAATCTGGATGCCTTTTATTTCTTTATGTTGTCTAATTGCTGTGACTAGGGCTTACAGTACCATGTTGAATAAAAGCTACTATTACTGTTATCTATTTTTAAAACTTTTTTTACAAGTACCCATTAGCAACCACACCCCATTCCTCCCTGCTGCCAGCAGCTGGCAACCACTAATCTTTCTGTTTCTACGGATTTGCCTGTTCTAGACATTTCATATAAATGGAATCATACAGTATATGGCTTTTGTGTCTGACTTCTTTCATTTAGCATAGTGATTTCAAGGTTTATCAATGTTGGAGCACATGTCAATACATCAATTCCCTTTTGTAGTTGAATAATATTCCATTGTATAGTATGCAACATGTTGTTTATCCATTTCTTGATTAATGGACATTAGATTTTTTTTTTTTTGCTATTGTGAGTAATGCTGCTATGAACATTTGTATAAAAATTTTTGTGTGGACATAGGTTTTCAGGTTTTGAGGAGCATATACGTAGGAGTGGCATTGCTGGGTCAGACGACATGTCTATGTGTAGGAAAGTGCCAAACTGTTTTTCAAAGTGGCTGTACCATTTTACACTCCCACCAGCAATGTATGAGAGTTCTCTGGTGATCTTGTGATATCTCTTCCAGTTCCTTTTTTTTTTTTTTTTTTAAGGAAGCTCTATGCCCAACATGGGGCTTGAATTCATGACCCTGAGATCAAGAGTCCCATGCTCTACTGACTGAGCCAGCCAGGCGCCTCCTCTTCTAGTTCTTAATGCAATAGTTGGCATGGTGAAAATAACGAATAGATGCCAGCCATTCTTACTGTTATTGTCATCACTATTATTAGAGGAAACTGTAAATTGCTTCGAGATCCATTGCAAGTAAAATGGAGTCACTGTCTTATTTCCTTCACTAGACTGTGTTTTGGCTCTTTTTATGCTTATTAACTGGTAATGAATGATACATATTTTTCCCATAATTATATTTTATAGGGAGAGATTATAAATGTGTGTGTGTGTGTGTGTGAATTTCTTTCCTTCCCTTCAGTAAACTACTTTGACATGGATCTGAAGTCTGTAAATATTAAGTAAATACATGTACTCATACATTCGGGCATGCCATTTCATCCTCCTGGGTCCCCAGTCCTGCTGCCTTGAAGGTGTGGTGGGGATGGAGCTGCAGGTGCTCAGTGGCATAGCACCAAGCTATTAGAGCAGAGGAGGATGAAGAAGAAAAATAGAGACCTGGGCCTTGAACACCGGAATCACCATGGTCAGAAGTCCAGTGAAGTGTGTGGGTTGTGTGCTCGCTTTCTTTCTTTTCTTTTTTTTTTTTTTTAAGATTTTATTTATTTGTGAGAGAGATGGAAAGAACACAGGCAAGGGGGAGAAGCGGAAGGAGAGGAAGAGGGACAAGCAGACTTCCCACTGAGCATGGAGCCCAACAGAGCTCCCCCCATCCCAGGACCCTAAGATCATGACCTGTGCCAAAGTCAGACGCTTAACTGACTGAGCCACCTAGGCACCCCATGTGCTCACTTTCTTATGTGCGATCTCTCTTTCCTGTCCTGACCTCTTTTGCCATATTCCTCCTCCCTCACTCCTTTACTGCCTCCCTCATGCTTGCTATTCCTATATCATTTTATTTATTTATTTAAAAAATTTATTTGAGAGAAAGAATATGCATACCTGTGTGCTCACGAGTTGGTGGAGGGACAGAGGGAGAGAATCTTCAGGCAGACTCCCTGCTGAGTGCAGAGACCCTGCGGGGCTCCATCTCCTGACCCATGAGATTACTACCTGAGCTGAAACCAAGAGTCGGTTGCTCAACTGACTGAGACATGCAGGTGCCCCTGCTATTCCTATTTTAACGGAACATTCATATTCAAGAGCTTCATGTATATATAATTAAAGTATTGATGATACAAACACCTAGTTCAAGCCATTGTTTAACACCTTCATGCTTTTTTCCCCACTGCCACATTTTAAGAGTTTTCTTACCTTTCATGCCCATTAATCCAGTTCATTTGACACCTGTTTTATTGATCACCTAGTATGTGTGAGGCCCTGTTTTAGGTACCTGTTCATCTCCATTGCTTTTTGCTCCTACCTTTTTCTCCCTTTCAATCCCTTTCTTTCCCAAATTGGAAGTCAGAAAGACAAATGAAAGAAATTGTAGGATGGAGTGTCAATGGATATTATATTCTCTGCATATTATAATCATTTCACTGATTTTCTTTGATTTCAAAAAAAATTGTATGTTTTGCTTGAATACCTCAGTTTGTATGATAAGATATCCCATTTGTGTGTGCATTGGATTTAAAGACTTACTGCCAATTATCTTACCTTTTTTCCGGGATGGCACTAATGATTTGTTTTTTATTTTCTAAGTTTGGCAAAATGAGAAGGAAGTCCTGGCAGGAGGAGAAAGAAAGATATCTGCTAGAGGAGATAGTCAGAGAGAGGCAAAATGCAAGCCTCTGACAGCAACCACTGTGAGAGAAGTGATGGGGGCCTCCGGCTATATGATATCTTATATACTTATATATGGTATTGTTACATTATGTTGCCCTTATTTGTCTGTTCAGTAAAGTAATTAGTTACAGTTCATGGAGCTAGAAGGAATTTTAGAGATTATTTAATTCTCTTATAAAAAGTATGCTATGGAGCATGCACAGTACCCATTTTCACCCTAATTAATACAAAGGGACTGACAATAAATTGGGTATTTTTGCTATCCCTTATTTACTGCCTCCGAACCCATCTTTGTAGTAGTCTCAAAGCAGAAATGTTCTCCAACAAGGGAGAAAAATGAATAGACTGGTATTTCCCCATGTTTTTCACATCTGGCATAAAAGAGAGTGATAATTTGTAAAGCACTAGGGCAAACAGATAGGGTTACTGGCACCTGGAGGTGACTGGCCTGAGGTTGAGGCAACCAGTATCTTGACCTACCTCTAACCCTATCTCACACACCAATTGAGGAGGTTGGGAATCAGCTGTATAAATCACCATTGTGCTGAGTCAAGATTGAATTTTACCCCTTACTAAGGATTGCACTTATGGCAATGAGCACTGGGTGATATACGGAAGTGTTGAGTCACTATATCGTACACCGAAACTAATATATGACACTGTATGTTAACTAACTGGAATTTAAATAAAAACTTTAAAAAAAAAAGAAGCACACACATACACACAAAACCACAAGTCACTAAGGTAAAGAAGGAAGGGAGGGAGGGAAGGAAGGAAGGAAGGAAGGAAGGAAGGAAGGAAGGAAGGAAGGAAAGCAAGCAAGCTGATATGTTTTGGCATGAGCTAGGTGACTGGAAATAATGGCCTAGTTAACTCTGTGGCTCCCTATATACACGTATGTATACATGATTTGTGGCTGGTGATACATCAGAAAAAAAAAGTGCATGTGCTTTGATTATTAAACCTAGCTTCTGACTGGTAGCTTTTCATGACTACTTGGGTTTTGGAGAAAATTTTAATGAGGATGTTGGACTCTAGATCTTTGAACTCATCAACCCTTGGAGTGGAGAGTATGTGGGACCTGAAGATTCAAGTAGGTGAAACATTTTTACAGGTGTCTAATATTCTATAGTATTTTGAAAATTACATTTATATTTTCATAGAATACTTCTGTTCTCTGTCTTTCTCCATTTAGATCTAAAGGAATTCTTGAGATGTATAATGAGAGGTGTTTTGTCCTCTTTAAAAATTCTATGAATGGGGGCACCTGGGTGGTTCAGTTGGTTGGGTGTCTGCCTTCAGCTCAGGTCATGATCCCCGGGTCCTGGGATCGAGTCCTGCATTGGTTTCCCTGCTCCATGGGAGCCTGCTTCTCCCTCTCCTCCCTGCTCATGTTCTCTCTAGTTATCTCTCTCTCTCAAATAAATAAATTAAAAATCTTAAAAATAAATAAATAAAAATTCCATGAATGTTTGACACACACATATACATACACACACGTATATATACATGTATATAAAACTGTACAAACACATCCTATAAACTATAAATCTATACTATAGTATAAACTATACTAAACTATAAATATATACTATAAAACTGTAAAACACACACACACATATATAAAACTATTATATATAAAACTAACCTCCATGAACCTATCATAAGTTTTAAGTTAAAGTTTATCCATGTTAGTAAGTGCTGGAAAAGGCACAGGAGCCTAAATGTTCTCATCCTAAGTCCAGGATGAAATCATAAATATCTTTATATTGATACATATCACTTCTCATTTTTGAAATGTGCAGGGATTAAAACAAAATGAAATCAGTGACCACACCAACAGTTGGTGAGGATCCGGAGAAACCAGATCCTCTCACATTGCTGGTGGAGGGTATAAAACGGTCGAGCTGCTCGGGGAGAGAGTTTGGCAGTTCCTTTAAAAACTAAACCTGTCACTACCATATGACTCAGCAGTGACACTCTCAGGCATCTCTTCCAGAGAAAAAAAACATTTTCACTCAAAAACCTATATAGGAATGTGGATGGTAGCTTTATTTGTAATACTCTAAAACTGGAATCAGCCCAGATGTCCTTCAGTAAGTGTGGTTAAACAAAGTGGTGTGTACATGTGGTGGAATATGACTCAGCAATAAAAAAGGAAGGAATGACCGGTGCATACGACAACCTGCAAGACTCCAAGAAATTATGCTCAGTGAGAGAAGCCAACTCTGAAAGTTTACACACTGCGTGAATCCATTTATATAACATTCCTTAAATTGTGGAGATGGAGAACTGATTGATGGCTGCCAGGGAATAAGGGGAGAGGATAAAGGTGGATGTGGTTATAAAAGGGCAACGTGGGGGACCCTTGTTGTGATGAAACTGCTGTGTACTAGACCATAGCAGAGGACACACAAACCCACTACATGTGGTTCTTCAATTATTAAAAAAAAAAGAAAAAGAAATCTAATTGTAAATGACTAGATTATTGGTTCAAATTTTTAAGAACTATAGCATATTCCTCTTAGTAATAGTTATTATTATGTATTACTAATAAATCCTTTATTATTTTATGAAATCGTGCGATGGAAAGGACTTTGAATGATGCATTCTAGTTCCGGCACTATTGCCAGTAAAGGAGTTGTTAAATACAATCTCATTTTAGTAAACTAGAAAGGTGTTTCCCTGAGAAGTTATTATTTATTTACCTTTTGTCCATAACTGTTTTCCCTTAAATTTAATATGAATAATCTGGGGAGCTTTTAAAATGCATATTCCCAGGCTTCATCACTAAGGATTCTGATTCATTAGGTCTGGCGGTAGATTTTGGCAACCAGCATTTTAAAAAATTACATCAACTGATTTTTTTTTAAAGATTTTATTTATTTATTCATGAGAGACAGAGAGAGAGAGAGAGGCAGAGGGAGAAGCAGGCTCCCAAGGAACAGAGAGCCTGAAGCGGGACTCGATCCCAGGACCCTGAGATCATGACCTGAGCCGAAGGCAGACGCTTAACCATCTGAGCCACCCAGGCGCCCTCATCAACTGATTCTGATTCAAGAGATCAGTGGGCTGCACTTTGAGAAATACTGAATTATAATTTTTATGGTGAATAAATAGCCCTTTAAATTCCTTTGTGGCATAGAGGATTTGTGGTTAGGTGAGAATTTTAAAAGCAAAGTACTGATAAAATTTTTCAAACACCCACGTGTTGAGAAAAAGAATGTTTGACCAAACTGAGTTATGTACTTGCTCTGAATCAGTAAGAACTGAACAGAAAGGAACTTGCCCTTGGTTCTTATTTGTGATGAAGGGGTCCTGCCTGACCACTTGTGATTTATTCGTAAAAAGAAGGCAAAGACTGCTGTTTTAGTTACATAGACTGCATAAACGGAATGCTCTGCCAGGGTGAGGAATGCTGAAGCACTTTGTAGGCTCTGAAAGTAATGTACTCCTTAATTCCTTAGTTGTTTTGTTTTGTTTTTTTAATATTTATTTATTTAAATAATCTCTACACCCAGCATGGGGCTTGAACTCATGGCCTGGAGATCAAGAGTCACATGCCCTTCCAACTGAGCCAGCCAGGTGTCCCTAATTCTTTAGTTTTTGTATATGAAGTTCCAACTACAGTAATTGACCTATCCTTAGTTTTTCCCCTAAATCCGAGTGCAGGCATACCTCAGAGAGATTGTGGGTTTGATTCCAGGCCAGTGCAATAAAGGGAATGGTGCAATAAAGTGAGTCAAATGAAATTTTTTGTTTCCCAGTGCATATAAAAGTTATGTTTACACTCTACCATGGTCTATTAACTGTGCAGTAGCATTATGTCGTAAAAAATGTACATACCTTAGTTGAGAAATACTTTATTGCTAAAAAATGCTACCCATCACCTGAACTTTCAGCGAGTTATGATCTTTTTGCTGGTGGAGGGTTTTGCCTCGATGTTGATGGTTGCTGACAGATCAGGCTGGTGGCTGCTGAAGGTTGAGGTGGTTGTGGCAATTTCTTAAAATAAGTCAGCAATGATGTTTACTACATCAATGGACTCTTCCTTTCACAATTTCTCTATAGCACGTGGTGCTGTTTGATAACATTTTACCTAAAGTAGAACTTCTTTCAAAATTGGAGTCGGTCCTCTCAAACCCTGCTGCTGCTTTATCAATTAAGTGTATGTCGTATTTTAAATCCTCTGTTGTCATTTCAGCCATCTTCACAGCATCTTCACCAGTAGATTCCATCTCAAGAAACCACTTTTTTTTTTTGCTCATCCATAAGAAGCAACTCCTTATCCGTGAAAGTTTCATCATGAATCATGAGATGCCTACATCTTCAGGCACCACTTCTGATTCTAGTCCTCTCACTGTTGCTACCGCCTCTGCAGTTCCTGCCTCCACTGGAGTCCTGAGCCCTCCAAGTCACCCATGAGGGCTGGAATCAACTTCTTCCAGACTCCTGTTCATTTTGATATTTTGACCTCTTCCCATGAATCATGAATGTTCTTAATGGCATCTAGAACGGTGAATCCTTTCCAGAAGGTTTTCAATTGACTCTGCCCAGATCCATCAGAGGAATCACTCTCTCTGGCAACTTAATATAGTAAGACTTGAAAGTTGACGTTATCACTTTATCCATGGGCTGTAGAACGGACGTTGTGTTAACAAGCATGAGAACAACATTCACCTCACTGTACAACTCCATCAGAGCTCTTGGATGACCAAGAGCAGTAATATTTTGAAAGGAAACTTTTTTCTGAGCAATAGTTTTCAACAGTGGGCTTAAAATATTCAGTAAACCATGTTGTACACAGATCTTCTGTCTTTCAGGCTTTGTTGTCCCATTTATAGTGTATAGGCAGGATAGATTTAGCACAATTCTTAAGGGTTCTAGGATTTTCAGAATGGTAAATGAGCACTGGCTTCCAGCTTCAAGTCAGCAGCTGCATTAACTCCTAATAAGAGAATCAGCCTGTCCTTTGAAGCTTTGAAGCTGGGCAGACTTTTTCTCTCTAGCTATGAAAGCCCTAGATGGCATCTTTCTCCAATATAAAGCTGTTTAGTCTACATTGAAAATCTGTTGAGTGTAGCCACCTTCATGCATTATCTTAGCTAGATCTCCTGGATAACTACTATGGCTTCTACGTCAATACCTGATGCTTCACTTTGCACATTTATGTTATATAGATGGCTTGTTACTTAAACATTATGAACCGACTTCTGCTAGTTTCAAACTTTTCTTCTGCAGCTTCCTCACCTCTCTGAGCCTTCACAGAATTGAAGAGATTTAGGGCCTATTGCTGTGGCTTAGGCTTTAGTGTAAAGGCTGGTTTGATCGTCCATCCAGACCACTTAACACTTTCTCCATATCAGCAATAAGGCTGTTTAACTTTCTTAATCATTTGCGTGTTCACTGGAGTAGCACTTTAATTTCCTTCAAGAACTTCTTGGCATTCACAGCGTGGCTATGTTTGGCACAAGAGGCCTAGCTTTCAGCCTGTCTCAGCTTCTGACATGCCTTCCTCACTAAGCTTAGTCATTTCTGGCTTTTGATTTAAAGTGAGAGACGTGTGACTCTTCCCTTCCCTAGAACACTTAGAAGCCATTGTAGGGTTATTAACTGGCCTAGTTTCAATATTTTGTCTCAGGGAATAAGGAGGCCCCAGGGGAGGGTGAAAGATGGGCGTGGGGGGTGGCAGTGGAATTGGCCGCTCTGTGGAGTAGTCAGAACACACAACATTTATTGAATATACCATTTTATATGAGAGTGGTTCCCCAGAACAATTACAAAAATCATTGATCATAGATCACCATAACAAATATAATAATAATAAAAGTTTGAAATATTGTGAGAATTACCAAAATGTGATCCAGAGACACAAAAGGAGCAAATGCTGTTGGAAAATGGTGCCGATAGACTCGTTCCACATAGGGTTGCCACAAACCATCCATTTGTAAAAAGCACAATATCTGCAAAGTGCAATAAAGCGAAGCATAATAAATGAGATATGCCTGAAGTCAAGTCACTTAAAATGATTGTTATTGAAAAACAGATGCAAAGAAATTATCCTGTTCTACCTTTTGGGGGTGCTTAGTTGGCACCTCGTTGAAATCTAAGTGACCTCTCCACCACCTTAAGCAGATAATCAGAGCACCTTCACCTGGAGATTCTCAGGCCCATGTCAGAGTCCAGTCCAACCACTTTCCAAACTCCTGGGTGTATGCTTTGAGGTAGTGACTTGTCCTGTGGTAGGAGGCAAGGAAGGTCACCCATCCCTTTCTCTCGAGTATGCACAGCAGAACAATATTATCTCTCCCGAGAAACGCCTGCACATCCTCCCTCCTCTTGAGCCTGGATCTGACTCTGACTCTGACTCAGGGGTGAAGTTAGAGCCAGCCCTGGACCTTGCAGCTTTTAATGTGTGTATTTTTTGTAGGTAAGTCACTCTGGTCTGTGGCTTTTACTGTATCTTTGCACCTCACAGCACAAAGCACATAGCATTGTGTATTTTATGTACTTTAGTAAAAATATGAAAATAGACATGGCAATGATAGACACCAATTTCTAGACAATGGTTTCCTCTGAGGATGAAGGGAAAGATGAGGAAGGGAAGGGGAGGGCTTAGGTTTGATTGTAACATTTTATTTCTTCTAGGAAAGAGTTTTAAAGTAATACAGCAAACTGTTGACCTCTGTTTACATTTACTGATGGATACAGAGCTGCCTTTTATGTTATTTTCTCTAACTTTTCTATATAGACTTTTTTCCATATGTGTGAAATGTTTTATAATTTCAGAGAAATTAGAACTCATCTGATAAAACTATCCCAACTCCCCACCCGCACATACACACATGTATATGCATCCTGTCCTTCTTCCCTCGGGGGACAGGGGATCCCATTGTTGCTTCATCTCTACTCTGGATCTCCTCCCTTAGAACCATCTCAGGAACCTTGTGCTGTTTATCTGTCAATACCTTACTCCCTTCAGCCTGTCTCTTTCTACCGACTTCCTGTTGCCATTTAAATATGTGCTAGTTTCCCTTAGCTTTATTTATGTATTTTTTAAATTTTATTATGTTATGTTAATCACCATACATTACATCATTAGTTTTTGATGTAGTTAGTGTTCCGTGATTCATTGTTTGCGTATAACACCCAGTGCTCCATGCGGTACATGCCCTCTTTAATACCCATCACCGGGTTAACCCATCCCCCAACCCCTCTCCCCTCTAGAACCCTCAGTTTGTTTCTCATGGTTTGTCTCCCCCTCCGACTTCCCCCCTTCATTTTTCCCTTCCTACGATCTTCTTTTTTTTAACATATAATGTATTACTTGTTTCAGAGGTACAGGTCTAGTTTCCCTTAGCTTTAAAAAACTTCTGCCTTGGGGCGCCTGGGTGGCTCAGTTGTTGGGCGTCTGCCTTCGGCTCAGGTCATGATCCCAGGGTCCTGGGATTGAGCCCCGCATCGGGCTCCCTGCTCAGAGGGAAGCCTGCTTCCCCCTCTCCCGCTCCTTCTGCTTGTGTACCCTCTCTCGCTTTGTCTCTGTCAAATAAATAAATAAATAAATAAAAAACTTCTGCCTCAAGCCCAGCCAATTCCCTATGGCTTTTCTCCTCTGTATAGACAAATTTCTCTTAAGAACTATCTATCTGGGAGCACCTGGGTGGCTCAGTCGGTTGAGTGTCTGCCTTTGGCTCAGGTCATGATCTCAAGGTCCTGGTGTGGAGTCCCCACGTGGGCTCCCAGCTCAGTCTGCTTCTCCCTGCCTCTCTGCCCCTCCCCCACTCATGCTTGCTCCCTCTCCTCAAATAAATAAAACCTTAAAAAAAAAAAAGAAAATCTCTACTTTCTTTAAAAAAAGAAAACAAAAAAACTATCTACCTGGTTGTCTTTATTTTTCATACCTCCTGCTCTTCAGCTCACTCCAGTCTGCCCTCTCTCCCATGAAGTTGCTCTTGTCAAGGTCAATGCTGACTTCTGTGTCACTAAGTCCAATGAATACTTTTCAGTCCCCAGCTTTGTCGCCTCTCAGCCGCGTTTGCCACTGTTGACTGCTCTCTGCTTCTTGAGATCCTCTTTCCATGATTTCCACATTACAACATCCTTCTGGTTTTCTTCCAACCAGTCTGCCCCTGCATGTTCTCTGTTATAGCTCTTCCTTTTTCACCCAGCCATTAACTAGTGAAGACTCTCAGGGCTCAGCCCTAAACCCTGTTCTCACTCTGAGTTTTTTCTGTAAGTGATAGCAGCTTGCCATGGGTTTTATTACTCTCCCTGCATTTCTCCTGAGTCTTCCCCGTGACTCCCAAACCTCTGCCTCCAGCTCTGACCTCTGTTTTCTCAGCCATAGACCTGTATATCCAGCTGCCTTCTAAATATCACTTGCATGACTCACAGGTGTGTTAGTCTCAACATGCGCGAAACTGAACTCATCCTTTTATCCTTCCCCTAATATTGTTGTCTTCCATTGTTCCCAGTTTTAGGAAGTGGCACCATGATCCATCCAGTTGCTCAGGCCAGAAACCTGGGAGTCCTCGATTCCCCCCTCACCATCACTCCCACGTTCATTTAACCAGGAAATCCTGATCATTCTACCTCATATCTTTGAAATCCTTCTCTTTTCCTACCATTTCTTATGGCCACAACTCCAGTGTGGTTGCTTCCTGATTTCTTTCTTGACTCTCTAGGACATAGACATTTTTCAGTATTTCAGTACTTGATATATTTATTTTTTAAAATTTTCTCTTTTTTAAATTTTTTATTATTATGTTAATCACCATACATTACATCATTAGTTTTTGATGTAGTGTTCCATGATTCATTGTTTGTGCATAACACCCAGTGCTCCATGCAGAAAGTGCCCTCTTTAATACCCATCACCAGTCTAACCCATCCTCCCAACCCCCTCCCCTCTAGAACCCTCAGTTTGTTTTTCAGAGGCAATCGTCTCTCATGGTTCATCTCCCCCTCTGATTTCCCCCCTTCATTCTTCCCCTCCTGCTATCTTCTAATTTTTTTTTTCTTAACATATATTGCATTATTTGTTTCAGAGGTACAGATCTGAGATTCAACAGTCTTGCACAATTCACAGCGCTCACCATAGCACATACCCTCCACAGTGTCTATCACCCAGTCACCCCATCCCTCCCACCCCACCCCTGACTCCAGCAACCCTCAGTTTGTTTCCTGAGATTAAGAATTCCTCATATCAGTGAGGTCATATGATACATGTCTTTCTCTGATTGACTTATTTCGCTCAGCATTAGACCCTCCAGTTCCATCCACATCGTTGCAAATGGCAAGATCTCATTCCTTTTGATGGCTGCATGATATACCACATCTTCTTTATCCATTCATCTGTCGATGGACATCTTGGCTCTTCCCACAATTTGGCTATTGTGGACATTGCTGCTATAAACATCGGGGTGCACGTACCCCTTTGGATCCCTACATTTGTATCTTTGGGGTAAATACCCAGTAGTGCAATTGCTGGATCATATGGTAGCTCTATTTTCAACTTTTTGAGGAACCTCCATACTGTTTTCCAGAGTGGCTGCACCAGCTTGCGTTCCCACCAACAGTGTAGGAGGGTTCCCCTTTCTCCGCATCCTCGCCAACATCTGTCGTTTCCTGACTTGTTCATTTTAGCCATTCTGACTGGTGTGAGGTGGTATCTCATTGAGGTTTTGATTTGGATTTCCCTGATGCCAAGCGATGTTGAGCACTTTTTCATGTGTCTGTGGACCATTTGGATGTCTTCATTGGAAAAATGTCTGTTCATGTCTTCTGCCCATTTCTTGATTGGATTCTTTGTTCTTTGGGTGTTGAGTTTGATAAGTTCTTTATAGATTTTGGATACTAGCCCTTTATCTGATATGTCATTTGCAAATATCTTCTCCCCTTCTGTCGGTTGTCTTTTGGTTTTGTTGACTGTTTCTTTTGCTGTGCAAAAGCTTTTTATCTTGATGAAGTCCCAATAGTTCATTTTTGCCCTTGCTTCCCTTGCCTTTGGCGATGTTTCTAGGAAGAAGTTGCTGTGGCTGAGGTTGAAGAGGTTGCTGCCTGTGTTCTCCTTTAGGATGTTGATGGACTCCTGTCTCACATTTAGGTCTTCCAACCATTTGGAGTCTATTTTTGTGTGTGGTGTAAGGAAATGGTCCAATTTCACTCTTCTGCATGTGGCTGTCCAATTTTCCCAACACCATTTGTTGAAGAGACTGTCTTTTTTTCATTGGACATTCTTTCCTGCTTTCTCGAAGATTAGTTGACCATAGAGTTGAGGGTTCATTTCTGGGCTCTCTGTTCTGTTCCATTGATCTATGTGTCTGTTTTTGTGCCAGTACCATACTGTCTTGATGATGACAGCTTTGTAATAGAGCTGGAAGTCCGGAATTGTGATGCCGCCAGCTTTGCTTTTCTTTTTCAACATTCCTCTGGCTATGCGGGGTCTTTTCTGGTTCCATACAAATTTTAGGATTATTTGTTCCATTTCTTTGAATAAAGTGGATGGTATTTTGATGGGGATTGCACTGAATGTGTAGATTGTTCTAGGTAGCATTGACATCTTCACAATATTTGTTCTTCCAATCCATGAGCATGGAACGTTTTTCCATTTCTTTGTGTCTTCCTCAATTTCTTTCCTGAGTATTTTATAGTTTTCTGAGTACAGATCCTTTGCCTCTTTGGTTAGATTTATTCCTAGGTATCTTATGGTTTTGGGTGCAATTGTAAATGGGATCGACTCCTTAATTTCTCTTTCTTCTGTCTTGTTGTTGGTGTATAGGAATGCCACTGATTTCTGTGCATTGATTTTATATCCTGCCACTTGACTGAATTCCTGTATGAGTTCTAGCAGTTTTGGGGTGGAGTCTTTTGGGTTTTCCACATAAAGTATCCTATCATCTGCAAAGAGTGAGAGTTTGACTTCTTCTTTGCCAATTTGGATGCCTTTTATTTCTTTTTGTTGTCTGATTGCTGTGGCTAGGACTTCTAATACTGTGTTGAATAGCAGTGGTGATAGTGGACATCCCTGCCGTGTTCCTGACCTTAGGGAAAAAGCTCTCAGTTTTTCCCCATTGAGAATGATATTCGCTGTAGGTTTTTCATAAATGGCTTTTATGATATTGAGGTATGTACCCTCTGTCCTATACCCTGAAGAGTTTTGATCAAGAAAGGATGCTGTACTTTGTCAAATGCTTTTTCTGCATCTATTGAGAGGATCATATGATTCTTGTTCTTTCTTTTGTTAATGTATTGTATCACGTTGATTGATTTGTGGATGTTGAACCACCCTTGCAGCCCAGGGATAAATCCCACTTGGTCGTGGTGAATAATCCTTTTAATGTAGTGTTGGATCCTATTGGCTAGTATTTTGGTGAGAATTTTTGCATCCATGTTCATCAAGGATATTGGTCTGTAATTCTCTTTTTTGATGGGGTCTTTGTCTGGTTTGGGGATCAAGGTAATGGTGGCCTCATAAAACGAGTTTGGAAGTTTTCCTTCCATTTCTGTTTTTTGGAACAGTTTCAGAAGAATGGGTATTAATTCTTTAAATGTTTGGTAGAATTCCCCTGGGAAGCTATCTGGCCCTGGGCTTTTGTTTGTTGGGAGATTTTTGATGACTGCTTCAATTTCCTTAGTGGTTATAGGTCTGTTCAGGTTTTCTATTTCTTCCTGGTTCAGTTTTGGTAGTTGATACATCTCTAGGAATGCATCCATTTCTTCCAGGTTATCTAATTTGCTGGCATAGAGTTGCTCATAATATGTTCTTATAATTGTTTGTATTTCTTTGGTGTTGGTTGTGATCTCTCTTCTTTGATTCATGATTTTATTTATTTGGGTCGTTTCTCCTTTCTTTTTGATAAGTCTGGCCAGGGGTTTATCAATCTTGTTAATTCTTTCGAAGAACCAGCTCCTAGTTTCGTTGATCTGTTCTACTGTTCTTTTGGTTTCTATTTCATTGATTTCTGCTCTGATCTTTCTTATTTCTCTTCTCCTGCTGGGTTTAGGCTCTATTTGCTGTTTTCTCTCTAGCTCCTTTAGGTGTAGGGTTAGGTTGTGTATTTGAGACCTTTCTTGTTTCTTGAGAAAGGCTTGTATTGCTATACACTTTCCTCTTGAGACTGCCTTTGCTGCATCCCAAAGATTTTGAACAGTTGTGTTTTCATTTTCATTGGTTTCCATGAATTTTTTTAATTCTTAATTTCCTGGTTGACCCCTTCATTCTTTAGTAGGATGCTCTTTAGCCTCCATGTATTTGAGTTCTTTCCGACCTTCATCTTGTGATTGAGTTCTAGTTTCAAAGCATTGTGGTCTGAAAATAGGCAGGGAATGATTCCAATCTTTTGGTACCGATTGAGACCTGATTTGTGACCTAGGATGTGATCTATTCTGGAGAATGTCCCATGGGCACTAGAGAAGAATATGTATTCCATTGCTTTGGGATGGAATGTTCTGAATATGTCTGTGAAGTCCATTTGGTCCAGTGTGTCATTTAAAGTCTTTATTTCCTTATTGCTCTTTTGCTTAGATGATCTGTCCATTTCAGTGAGGGGGTGTTAAAGTCCCCCACTATTTTTGTATTGTTGTCAATGTGTTTCTTTGCTTTTGTTATTAATTGCCTTTATATAATTGGCTGCTCCCATGTTAGGGGCATAGATATTTACAATTGTTAGATCTTCTTGTTGGATAGACCCTTTAAGTAGGATACAGTGTCCTTCCTCATCTCTTACTACAGTCTTTGATTTAAAATCTAATTTGTCTGATATAAGGAGTGCCACCCCAGCTTTCTTTTGGTGTCCATTAGCATGGTAAATAGTTTTCCACCCCCTCACTTTCAATCTGGGGGTGTCTTTGGGTCTAAAATGAATCTCTTGCAGACAGCATATTGATGGGTCTTGTTTATTAATCCAATCTGATAGCCTGTGTCTTTTGATTGGGGCATTTAGCCCATTTACATTCAGGGTAACTATTGAAAGATATGAATTTAGTGCCATTGTATTGCCTGTAAGGTTACTGTTACTGTATATTGTCTGTGTTCCTTTCTGGTCTATGTTGCTTTTAGGCTCTCTCTTTGCTTAGAGGACCCCTTTCAATATTTCTTGTAGGGCTGGTTTCGTGTTTGCAAATTCCCCTAGTTTTTGTTTGTCCTGGGAGCTTTTTATCTCTCTTCCTATTTTCAATGACAGCCTAGCTGGATATAGTATTCTTGGCTGCATATTTTTCTTGTTTAGTGCTCTGAATATATCATGCCAGTCCTTTCTGGCCTGCCACGTCTCTATGGATAGGTCTATTACCAATCTAATGTTTCTACCATTGTAGGTTACATATCTCTTCTCTGAAGCTGCTTTCAGGATTTTCTCTTTGTCTCTGAGACTCATAAGTTTTACTATTAGATGTCGGAGTGTTGACCTATTTTTATTGATTTTGAGAGGCGTTCTCTGTGCCTCCTGGATTCTGATGCCTGTTTCCTTCCCCAAATTAGGGAAGTTCTCTGCTATAATTTGCTCCAATATACCTTCTGCCCCTCTCTCTCTTTCTTCTTCTTCTGGGATCCCAATTATTCTAATGTTGTTTCGTCTTATGGTATCACTTATCTCTCGAATTCTGCCCTCGTGATCCAGGAGTTGTTTATCTCTCTTTTTCTCAGCTTCTTTATTTTCCATCATTTGGTCTTCTATATCACTGATTCTTTCTTCTGCCTCATTTATCCTAGCAGTTAGCGCCCCCATATTTGATTGCACCTCATTAATAGCCTTTTTGATTTCTACTTGGTTAGATTTTAGTTCTTTTATTTCTCCAGAAAGGGTTTCTCTAATAACTTCCATGCTTTTTTCAAGCCCAGCTAGTATCTTTAAAGTCATGATTCTGAACTCTAGATCCGACATCGTACTAATGTCCGTATTGAGTAGGTCCCTGGCAGTTGGTACTACCTCTTGTTCTTTTTGTTGAGGTGATTTTTTTCCATCTTGTCATTTTGTCCAGAGGAGAAGAGATGAATGAGAGAACAAAATGCTAACAGGGTAACAATGTCCACAGAAAATATACTCTAATCAAATCAGAAAAGACCTGAAGCTGGGGGAAAAGAAAGGGAAAGAAAGAAAGAAAGAAAAAAAAAGATAAAGATAAAAACAAACAAAAACAGAACAAAACAAAAAAAAACCAGTATGATCAAATATGATCAGGCTGGTGCATAGATCAGTGTCACACACTAGATTTGGGGTGTATTTTGGTCTGTTAGAAGAAAGTGCCTCCCAAAATTTTAAAGAAAGAAAAACTTATATATGTACAAAAATAAGGGTTGATATGATGAAGGGATGGAATATGACTGTAAAGATGAAAATTATTAAAAATTTTATAAAAGGAATTGATAAGAAGTTGTTTGAAAAAAGAAAGAAGAGGATTAAAAAAAAAATGGGAGAGAATGTGATCAGGCAGGAAACTAGAACAAAGCCATACACTAGAGATTTAGGGTATATTTTGATCTGTTAGAAGAAACTGTGTCTCAAAAATTTTAAAGAGAGAACAACATATATATGTCAAAAATAAGGGTAACTACTATGAAGGAATAGAATATGACTCTAAAAATGAAAAATAAAAATGTTTTTTTAAAAAAGGGATTGATAAGATGTTGGTTGAAAAAGGGAAAAAGATAAATTCAAAAAAAAAAGTTAAAAAAAATTAACTTTGAAAGACTAAAGAATCATGGTAAAAAAGCCATGGATTCTCTGTGCATTATTCCCCTAGCGCTGGAGTTCTGCTGTTCTCATTGACCAGTAAACTTGGTCTTGGCTGGCTGTTCTTGCTGATCTTCTGGGGGAGGGGCCTGTTGCCGTGGTTCCCAAATGTCTTTGCCGGAGGCGGACTTGTCCCGCCCTTGCTGGGTCCAGGCTAAGTAATCTGCTCAGGTTTGCTCTTGGGAGCTTTTGTTCCCTGCAAACTTTCCGTACAGCTTTGGGGGACAACAGTGAAAATGGCGGCCTCCCAATCTCCGCCCCGGAGGAACCAAGAACTCGGGCCCGCTCCAGAGTGAGCCCCCAGAGAAAAGCAGTCAGTCACTGGCCTGTGACCGAGCATTTCTATCTCTGTCACCCGACCCGATGTGGAGTCTCCAAACCCAGCAGATCTCTGCGGTGCACTCCCGTGCCGCTCCTCCCGGGGGAGGAAGGTGAGTCTCCCCGGATCTGCCACTTATTGGGTCCCTGCTGGAGGAGCAGTGGGCCGACTGTGCGGAGAACTACGGTTCATGGCAACCCCGAGCTGAGAGCCCGCTCCTGGGCTCTGTCTCTGCAGCCAGCTTCCCCGCTCTGATACCTGGGAGCTCTGCCGCACTCAGGCACCCCCGGTCTTTCTGTGACCCCACAGTCCTGAGACCACACTGTCCCACGAGGGTTCCACCCCCCGCTTAGCCACCGGAGCGACTTCCCACAGCGGAGCAGACTTCTAAAAGTTGTGATTTTGTGTTCCGGGGCTCTATCAACTTGCCAGAAGCGACCGACGGAGGCCCCCTCCCCTGGCGTCTATCCTCCTGAATATCTCCTCGGATTCACTTCTCTGCACATCCTACCTTCCAGAAAGTGGTCGCTTTTCTGTTCAGAGAGTTGTTGCTATTCTTTTCTTCGATCTCCTGTTGAATTCGTAGGTGTTCAGAATGGTTTGATCCATATCCAGCTAAATTACTGAGACCAGACGAAATCCAGGTCTCCTACTCCTCCACCATCTTGCTCTGCCCCCTCTATTTTTTAAAATTTTCTTATTGAAGTCTAATTTATATACAACAAAATGCTCAGATATTAAGTTGTAGTTTGATCAGCTTTGACAAATGCATTTACCTAATGTAACCCTCACCCCCACCCCCTATTAAAACAAAACATTTCCATCTCCCTAGAAGTTTCTCTGGTGATCCTTCCCAATCAGTCACCCATCAAGTAACCACTGATCTGGTTTAATTTTTAGAAATATTCTTAAGTGTATTTTTTAAAGAAAAATACTTGATGTGGAGCTTAATAGTAAAGATAAAATTTTTACTATAAGTTCAGTATAAATAGGTAGGAAAATAATGGCTGATTTTCTATCTAAACTACCCTATTAAGTATGATTAGAAATACTTTAGACTAACCTTTTAAGTTAACCTAGAATTTCAACACTATTCTAATTATACACACACACACACATATGTATAAATATACTAACACATACATATATATAAGTATACTCACACGCACACACACACACACCCTTTACACTTTGGAAATACATAAAGCTGAGGAGATGGGGAAAGTGAGTCCAGAAAAAAATTTAAATTGTATCGATGTCTATTGAGAATCTTTTATATATACATGTACATAAGCAGTACAAATAATGGTTATTTTTATTTATCTTACAAAGAACTCTACATATTTATTGAGATAAAATGTCCAAAGGAACTCCCAAAATCTCCCCAAAAATGTAAAAAATTTTTAGTATTTATGGGCTATGCAGCATCTTTTCTCTATTATGCTGTTTTCCCAATTAATTTGTTTAAATCATACCTTTAAACTCCTAGCAACTAAATATAGAGAGATTAGGAAGTTTAAATTATTTTGTCATGTACTTGAATATCAAACATTTAAAGAAGCTAGCAGAGCCAGGAAACTGATCTCTTTTGTTTCGTCATTCACAGGGTAGGTACAGTGGAGGCAGCCAAAATGAGAGCTTGCTTAGACTGGTTCATCACTGATGCATTTCTAATTCAAACGGACCATCTTTAAAAGTAAGAGGTGGGATGCCTGGGTGGCTCAGGTGGTTAAGCATCTGCCTTCGGCTCGGGTCATGATCCCGGGGTCCTGGGATCAAGTCCCGCATCAGGCTCCCTGCTCAGCAGGGACCCTGCTTCTCCCTCTTCCTCTGCTGCTCCCCTGCTTGTGCTCTCTCTCCCTCTCTCTCTCTCTGACAAATAAATAAATCTTAAAAAAAAAAAAAAAAGGTAATTTAGGCTCCTCCATACAGACAACTCACCCCTTTTTCTTTCACATCTAGGCTGGTTTGGGGTTATTAGATTCTGGATGGAGACCCCTGGCATAGTGAAAAGAGCAAGGGTGCTAGATCTGAACTTACTTGGGAGAAATGAACACTGCCAGGTCCCAGATACTGTGCCTTTTTTCGCTGATCCCCACAATTTTCACTGTGCATTTCTATTGGGAAATGTTTTTGAGCACATATCCCTGATACATGTGTCACTGTATTGCTATTACTTATATTATACTCCTATGAATAGGAATTTTTAAGTATTTTTTTTGTCTGTGATTTTGTTTAATTTTCACAACATCTGCATTTTATAGATGAAGACACTAAAGCTCAGGGAAGTTTAGTAACTTGCCCAAGGTCACATAATTTACTGAGTGATATTTGACAAATCCCAAACCAATATCCACTGGGGCCTCAGTTATAAAATGATAGATTCCAACTATGTGATCTGCAAGGCCTCTTCTAGCTCTGAGCAACCTGTTCTCTGCTATTGCTAAAACTCACCCATCTAGGACATAATCTCGGGTTTAATATTTCTAAGCAGATAGGCTTTATTATGGTCCACATATTAATAACTAGGAATTTTAGGAATTAGTGGGTTGTGGAAGAGAAACCGAATACTCAAAATAGTATCAAGTTAGCTTGGTCTTTGGTATAATTTTAAAAATCCACTGGCATTTTTGTGTTTAGAGTATATGTTGCATATTTAAGAGTTTGGTAGCAATAGTCACTACAAATATTATTTATTTATAAGCTATCCATTATCCTAAGCACCATAGGTAATTCTAACACTGTATTTTCATGAGGATTTTTTGGTAATTACTTTTCAGCATTTCCCATCCAGCAAAGTATTTCTCTGAGTACTTGTGTTGCAGTAAGTAACTGTCAGCGGGTAGGTGCCTCACTTCCCACAAGGCCAGCAAAACATTTTCATGTAGAAACTGTCTCGGTGCATTCCCTTTATAAGTCAACTCCTTTTCTCGTAAATGAACATTGCTATGATCAAAATCACTGTCATTTGCCTTGAAAGCATTTTCTATAGGTTTTGCTTTGTTTTTGTTTTGTTTTGTTTTTAGCTTTCTCTGGAATTGAAAAGAGAAATGGGAGGACAATTTTAGATTAGCACCTGTCTGAGAAATTCCAAAATTAGAGATGACCATCTGGTTTGCATGATTTGTAATATTTTAAAAATAGAATCTTGCTAAGAAAAAAAAAAAGAAGAAGAAGAAGAGGGTAGCGGGAGGGGAAGAGTGAAGCGGGGGAAATCGGAGGGGTAGACGAACCATGAGAGACGGTGGACTCTGAAAAACAAACGGGGTTCTAGAGGGGAGGGGGGTGGGAGGATGGGTTAGCCTGGTGGTGGGTATTGAGGAGGGCACGTTCTGCATGGAGCACTGGGTGTTGTGCACAAACAATGAATCATGGAACACTTCATCTAAAACTAATGATGTAATGTATGGGGATTAACATAAGAATAAAAAAAAATAGAATCTTGCCATTCTAAACAGACTTTTAGGGCTATTCTAAAATAATACTTAATTTTTTTCAGAGGTAAGATCTGTGATTCAACAGTCTTAAACAATTCACAGCGCTCACCATAGCACATACCCTATACCTCTGAAACAAATAATACATTATTAGTTAAAAAAAAAAGAAGAAGAAGATAGCAGGAGGGGAAGAATGAAGGGGGGGAAATCGGAGGGGGAGATGAACCATGAGAGACTATGGCCTCTGAAAAACAAACTGAGGGTTCTAGAGGGGAGGGAGTTGGGGGGATGGGTTAGCCTGGTGATGGGTATTAAAGAGGGCACGTTCTGTATGGAGCACTGGTGTTATATGCAAACAATGAATCATGGAAAACTACATCAAAAACTAATGATGTAATGTATGGTGATTAACATAACAATAATAAAAAATAAAATAATACTTAATTTTTAAAAAAGATTTTGTTTATTTGACAGAGAGAGAGAGAACACAAGTAGGCAGACTGGCAGGCAGAAGCAGTCTCCCCGCTGAGCAGGGAGCCCAATGCGGGGCTTGATCCCAGGATCCTGGGATCATGACCTGAGCCAAAGGCACTTAACCTACTGAACCACCCAGGTACCCCTAAAATAATACTTAATTTAAAACTATCAACATTTTACCATCAAACTGAAAGGAGGATAGTTAGATGTTGGTGATGTTCATTCCAAGAAGGAATGCTTCTGTAACCTCTCTGTCCTCTGATACAGACAGTATAAGGTCACATTTCCCATTCGTTGGACTCACATAACCTGAAGGTCCATCTTAGATTCCTCTGTGCTTCTAATTATTCTTTGGAATAATTTACTTAGGTCAGGCCTAAGATACTCAACCATGATAGCTCTTAAGATATCTGAATTTGTCCGAGGTCATCCTTAACTTGGGGGTACTTTAAAATTTGACTAGCTTTTGCCACAACTAATACTAAAGATTCAGAGAGCATATAAAAAGCACCAAGGCCATTGTCAAAGAAATGAAACTAAAACTTTAATTTGCCTATAAAATTGGATGTGGGGGAAGGTAAAATAAATGCATTTGAAAAACCAATGAATGTTAACTGTTGTGAACCTTTTGGAAAACATTGTAACAATATGTAACATAAACTTAAAACTACATATCCTTTGTGGAATTCTTAATCTCAGGAAACAAACTGAGG
This sequence comes from Mirounga angustirostris, assembly GCF_029215605.1. Taxonomy (NCBI): domain Eukaryota; kingdom Metazoa; phylum Chordata; class Mammalia; order Carnivora; family Phocidae; genus Mirounga; species Mirounga angustirostris. Next base: position 113,124,042 of record NW_026991712.1, read on the forward strand.
GTTGCTGGAGTGGTGGGGGGGTGGGAGGGATGGGGTGGCTGGGTGATAGACATTGGGGAGGGTATGTGCTATGGTGAGCACTGTGAATTGTGTAAGACTGTTGAATCACAGATCTGTACCTCTAAAACAAATAATACAAAATATGTTAAAAAAAAAAAAAAGAGGAAGATAGTAGGAAGGGAAAAATGAAGGGGGGGAAATCGGAGGGGGAGACGAACCTTGAGAGACTATGGACTCTGAGAAACAAACTGAGGGTTCTAGAGGGGAGAGGGTGGGGGGATGGGTTAGCCTGGTGATGGGTATTAAAGAGGGCACGTACTGAATGGAGCACTGGGTGTTATATGCAAACAATGAATCATGGAACACTACATCAAAAACTAATGATGTAATGTATGGTGATTAACATAACATAAAATTTAAAAAAAGAAACAAAAAGAAACTACATACCCTTTGACCTAGAAGTTTTACTAACTTAAATCTCTCCTGAATAAATAATCAGATACTCCAGCAAATATTTACATATTTAATATAATAGGCAATAGAGCAAAGTACAGGCTCTGAAGCCAGGTTGCCTCAATTTAAATCCTGGGTATCTACTTCCTCCTAGTATAGCCTTGCTTTAACCTCTGTATTGAGTTTCTCCATCTGTAAAAAGAATAGTCCCCCACTCATTGAATTCTTGTAAGGAGAGAATAATAATCCCCTCCAGTATCCATTAGCTACATAACAGTAGCTACATAACATAACATAGCTACAACAATGCTGTATAACAAATTACCCCAAAACTCAGTGACATCTAATGAGTCACACATCTGCGGGTCAGCTGGTGTTCAGCTTTTCCAGGCTGCGCTTCACTCCAGGCCATGGTCGTGGTTCAGGTGAGCTACAGTATCACTTACTCTCCTGGGACCAGTGGCCTACCAGGGACTGATCTTCTCCTGACAGTGTCTGAAATATAAGAAGGCAAGACCAATTATATGCTTTTCTTTGCATGGCATCTACTAAGAATCATTGGCCAAAGCAAGTCACATGGCCAAGCCCAACATCAGTGAGGCAGGGAAAGTGGGGCAGGGGGAGGGAATGAATATTTGCAATTCAAGGATTGACATACTGTTTCTATAAAGAGCCAGATAGTAAATATTTCTGGCTTTGCTGGTCATACAGTCTCTGTTGTAATCACTCAACTATGTTGTTCGAGCCTGAAAGCAGCCTTAGACAGGAAATCAATGCATGGGATGGCTGTATTCTAATAAAACTGTATTTACAAAACCAGGTGATAGACAGGATTTGCCTCATGGGCCACAGTTTTCTCACCCCTAATCGATTTATCACATTGGATCATAGAGTTTTTATGAAGATTAAGGAAATTAATGTATAGAAAGTGCTTGTAACAGTTCCTGGTAGAGTAGCACTAATAAATACTGACTTTCATTAATAGTGTTGTTATTACTTTTATTATAGCACAATGTTGGAAATAATAAAAATGTCCAACAATAGAGATAGGGTTGAATAAATTATGGCACACCCATACTCTAAAATGTTATACATTCATGTAAATTTTATATATTTTAAATAACAAGGCTATTTAATGGCCTAGGTACATGTTTGCAGTATGTTAAGTGAAAAAAAAAGAGACAAATGATATTTAACATAAGACTCCAATTTTATTTTTCTTAAAAGACATATATTTTTTATACATACTAGAAAACAATTAGGAAAGGAATATACCAAACTGGATCATTTACTACTTTTTTCTTTTTTGTTTTTTCAAGATATAGTTGATGTGTAACATGGTATCAGTTTTAGGTGTACAACATAATGATTTAATATATGTATATATTGCAAAATGATCGCCACTGTATGTTTACTTAACATCTACCACCACACCTAGCTACAGCATTTTTCTTGTGATAGGAACTTTTAATTATTTAATTAATTTTTAAATTTTATTTTAAATTCCAGTAGCGTTAACATACAGTGTTCTATTAGTTTCAGGTATACAGTGTGGTGATTCAACAATTCCAGACATCTCCCAGTATTCATCATGACAAGTACGCTCCTTAATCGCCATCTTGTGATAAGAACTTCTACAATCTAGTCTTAGCAACTTTCAGATATACAGTACAGTGTTATGAACTATATTCACCATGCAGTACGTTACATCCCCATGACTTACTTATCTTATAACTGGAATTTACATAATTTTTTACTGTCCTTTTTTTTTTCCCGTACTGGGCATATGCTGTTTTCTGGTATTAATGTACTTTGATGCCAAAAAAATAGAATCTGGTTCCATTGAGGACTCTTCTAACTCTGATGTAGTTTCTATTTTATATGTCAGTTACATTTTAATTGCTTAACAAATTAAGAGTTTACCCTCAGAGATGTCTGATTAGAATGGACTATGTGGACACTCTCTAACCTGTTATATTTTTAACTTAAAGAAAATTTGTCTGTTCTAGGGCTCCTAGAAAACCGCGGCAGGGTACCAACCAATGGGAAGAGAATCCCCACACTGTCTCAGGTCATAGGAACAGTAGCTCCTTTCAGACCACATTCCCTGAGCAGCCACAGTCCTTTCAGTGATAAAAGGCAGAATGTTCTTGTACAGAGGTGAACAACAACACCCCTTCCCTGGCCACCCCTGTGTTTGAACATACACAAACGTTTTTCTCATGTATCAAAGGGAGGTTAGGTTTCAATAGTTAATTGCCACGGTGCCTAGAAGTCCCATAAAATAAATACTGGGAAGGGAAGCTAGAAAACCCAGCAGTTCATCAGTACCACAAAATATTAACTAAAATTAATTTCTTTTTAATAACCCTTTACGGGGCGCCTGGGTGGCTCAGCAGTTAAGCGTCTGCTTTCGGCTCAGGTCATGATCTCAGGGTCCTGGGATGGAGCCCTGCGTCGGGCTCCCTGCTCCGCGGGAAGCCTGCTTCTCCCTCTCCCACGTCCCCTGCTTGTGTTCCCTCTCTCGCTGTCTCTCTCTGTCAAATAAATAAATAAAAATCTTAAAAAAAAAGAAAAAATTGGGTTGTATAGGGGCGCCTGGGTGGCTCAGTCGGTTAAGCGGCTGCCTTCAGTTCAGGTCATGATCCCAGGGTTCTGGGATCGAGCCCTGCATCGGGCTTCCTGCTCAGCAGGGAGCCTGCTTCTCCCTCTCCCACTCCCCCTGCTTGTGTTCCCTCTCTCGCTGTCTCTCTGTCAAATAAATAAATAAAAATCTTTAAAAAAAAAAAAATTGGGTTGTATAAGGGCGCCTGGGTGGCTAAGCGTCTTCCTTCAGCTCAGGTCATGACCTCAGGGCCCTGGGCTGGAGCCCTGCATCAGCATCTCATGCGTTGGGCTCCCTGCTCAGTGGGGAGCCTGCTTCTCCTTCTCCTTATGACCCTCCCCCCGCTTGTGCCTGTGCATGTGGTATCTTTCTCTCTCCTTCAAGTGAATAAATAAAATCTTAAAAAATACTGGGTTGTACAACCTTAGAAATAATTATTCCAAATAAAATTTGCTCTAGAATGTGCTTCAGAATCTGAGCTTTAAAGGGACTGTGCTTTTTAATCTTCAGATTTCAGTAAAACCTAGCTAACCTTTATTTTTAGTAAGTGAATATTAGTGAATTTAGGTGCCAAGTAGGATTTCCATGTAAGATTTGTATGTGACTACTGTATGTTTCAGTAAGTTCTAGACCCAGTAGGCCTTAGGCCTACTAAAAGGGGTAAACGGACACCTGATTTTCCCATTCTAGGTGCCAGAATCTTAACTGAAATGATAAGGTAATGTGAATCCTATATAGAAACTTATCTATAACCATATCTCAAGTAGTTCTTTAACTTGAGACTTTATGTATATAAGCTAAAGATTTGTCAATAGTTTTTGAGCTCATGATATGGAATGAGAACTATATTCAGTCAACTTAAACATAAATATACACAACTACACAAACTATTAATGGATTTTAACTGCAATTTCCAGTTCTTCCCCACTAAGGAAGAAAGAAGAACCCTTAATCAGAATGGCCAAAAAAATTGTCTCTCTTCCGGCTGGGACCTCCATATTGCTTTTCTCCTCACCCCAGACCCTTCTTTCCTGATTCTGTCCTGCAGAAGTAGCTAGTCTCCAGAGGTGACCCTGCAGTGAGTCACGCCTTCTGTTATTCATACCCTTATGGAATACCCCCTATATTCAATCTCAAGTGGCCCTGTGATACCGTAAGAGTGGGGCAGAAATGATGCCACTTCCATCTTGGTCTCTGGAAACACTTCCTCTGGGGTTAGTCAGCCATCATGTAAGAAGCCTGGCTACCATGAACACCAGGCCCTGAAGAAGTCCTGCTAGCCACATGAAGCCGTTCCAGCCATTCCAGCTGAGGGGTTGGACATATCCAACTATGTCAGTCCTCCCTCCTGTGCCTTCAGCCCTAATCACAAATGCATGAAAAACTTGAGAGAACTGGCCAGCTGAGTCAGTCAACCCTCAGAGCCATGAGAAATGTAAATTCTTGTAAGCCACTAAGTTATGGCATAGTATGTTATATAGCAATAGAAAGTTGGAACACTTAGCTTTCTTACCCCTGTCTTTCTGCCCTAGTATGTTGAAGAACCCCATGACTGAGTTCATTTGCTGTTGCAAATGTTAATTTTCCTTTTATGTAGAGTGCTAATGGAGGCTACACTTCCCTCCCACGGCTTTGTAAAATGCTGGCTATCTACCTGGTCATAAAGAGCAGTAGATCCTGTAGATATATTTTTAAATAGATGTGCTAAGCACCTATATACAAATATGTAGGTTTTTCCTGAGTAGAAAAGTAATATATTCAGGAGCGCCTGTGTGGCTCAGTCATTAAGCGTCTGCCTTCGGCTCAGGTCATGATCCCAGGGTCCTGGGATCGAGTCCCACATCGGGCTCCCTGCTCAGCGGGGAGCCTGCTTCTCCCTCTGCCTCTGCCTCTGCCACTCCCCCTGCTTGTGTTCCCTCTCTCTCTCTCTGTCAAATAAATAAATAAAATCTTTTTTAAAAAGTAATATATTCATTTTAGAAAAATCTGTGTAATAGAGAAGAAAAATAAAAATCATTCATGATTCCACCACTCTTGACATTTTGAGATAGCTACCCTTGACATTCTGGTTTATTTCCTTGCAGTTTCTACAGTCTACTGGTGACTTTTTCTCTTTTTTAAAAAGCAGAATTGGGAACATACCCTACATGTTTTGAAAACTGATTTTTTTCACTTACTGTATCATGAACATTTTCCCATACTTTAAACTTCTTTGAAATAGTAATGTACTATTGAAACTAGCCACAGACTTAAGGATCACCCCATGCAATTAAGTCCCCAGGTGTTCTTGCGTTTTTGATGTCGTCAGCCCCTAAGCATTAAAAATAGGAACCAACATTCGGAGAAAATGTGAAAATTATCTGCTCCTTACTGGAATTTTATTTCTACAAGAAAATCAAAACTGAGAATATGCTCATGCAAATAAAACTTTTAGAATTTAGGTCAGAGAACAGCTAGGATTCTTCCTATAAATGTGAAAATTCACCTCTTAGAAAGATGAAAAAAAAAAAAAAACCCTCTGACCACTAGTGTAATATTGCTGTTTGACAAGAAATTCTCTGAAAGTTTTGTCATAAAAATAAGCATTTTCATGCTCAAGACAAGCTGGGGAGCACGGACTTAGAACCTTTCTTTTCACTATTTTTAACTTATAAAAACCCAAGGTTTTCCTTGTTTGGAATGACATAAAAGTTTTTTTTTTTAATGTTTCTTTGAATATCATAGCTGTCTTTTGATGTTTGTGAAAGTTAGCACTAGGATAGTTTACATTTGGTGCATTTAGACTTTCTTCTTAATGGTTTTTCAATAGCCCTCCAACTAGTAGTGAGACACCCTTTCAATAAAGGTACAGGATCCGTTCCAAATAAAGTTTATCTGCATGTGTTGTGGTGTACAGTAAATATTTACACTATTAAATGGTTTCTTCATATTTCTGTTTCTTACAGCTAGCACATTTTTCAAAAGTACTGTTACTATAAATAGAATATATTTAAAGAAAGGGTAAAAGTTATGTCCGGGGACATTTATCCTTAATTTTAACTCGTTTTTTTCATCTAGATTAGTCCTAAATATGCAGTAAAACTTAGCCAGCTGCAATGTTGTCAGTATAACAGTAAGGAGAAAAAATTTTCAAAGATTATTTCAGAGTAACTGGTAATTGAAAAACTTAACTAAAAAGACAAACACACATCTCTCAGCTTTTTCTGTAACATGACAAATGATAAAATGATTGTATTTGAGTTTGTGTAAGTCATAACCTTATCAATTTGTTATGTTTTTTGAATGTTCAAGTCCACTAAATATGTCAACTAAAATATTTGTGGGTAAAAGTAAAGATATGATATTTTTTTCTCTTCTCAAAATTAAGAACATCTGTTTAGGGAGTATTCGGGGGTAAAGCAAGTGGGACCATGTGCTTTATGTTTACAGAAAATGTTGAGTATGAAAAAGATAAGCAATGGAAGTAGCTTTAAATGTTGATGTGTTGCCACCTTATGCCTATTTTTAATACTTAATGTAAAATTATTTAAATAAGATCGAAGGTGTTCAGATTTCTTTTGAAATAAAAAGTTATCACAATGAGGTCAAACAATATAGAAAAGAAGAAAAAGCATCACTATTCTTTAGGGTAGAATTGGTAGAGAAAGTTTGTTTCATTATTTATATATTAATCATTTACTTTAGTCTAAAGACTGCTTCTAACTGTTATTTCCAGGCAGATGTTAAATTTTTCTAATTAGTAGTAGTCGATGCCTTGAAGACTAATTGAATATAAAATGACAATGTAAGACAATTTTGATTCTTTCCATTTTTGGTTTCATTTTGTAATGTAACCATAATGCAAGACTTCTTAACCTTAGCAATATTGACATTTGGGGTCAGATCATTCTTTGTTGTGGGAGGCTGTCCTGTGCATTGTCGGATGTTTAGCAATATCTCTGGCCTCTACCCACAAGATACTAGTAGCACTGCCCAGTCATGAAACAATGTCACCAGACGTTGACAGGTGTCCCCTAAGGGGCAAAAGTAATTCCAGTTGAGAATCACTGCCATAGTGTATTTACTAAAGTTCTTATCAGCTTTTCAGGAGTACAATTTGAAATAAAGCAGTGTACCGTTAGTAGCTGGGTACAAAATCAGAACAGAAAAGCTGCTAGGCAGTATTTTGGATAGTTCAGCATAAAAAAAAAGATCAGAAACAGTAAGTACATTTCTTAATCAAAGACTGGGTTGTCTAGGTAATTGGTACAGAACAGACCACTGGAAAGATTTTAGTGATTACCACACAGGGAAATAAAATTAGTTAATAGCTAGAGATGTCATTTATGGCTGTTTTTCTTCAATCATTATTTTAAAATGTGAAGCAGCAGGATCTGCAGATATTAGAGGACACATGAAGGTCCTTGTAACTATTTTGTGTTACCCCTAAATCACAGTGATTTTCCATGGCGTGCTGGAATAAAAATGTCTCACTCCTTTTGTCATTATGTCTACAACAGGTGATGCCCAGTGCCCTGCTGGGAATGCCATTAATCTAACTTCCTCTCCAAAGTTTTTGGCATTTGGTATCATGACAAGCACTCAGCAGGCAAGCCGGTTCACAGGGTGTTTTTCAGTTTAAATATATGCCAGAGAAAATCGAAAAATATATCTATTTGAGAGATACAGAAAAGCAAAATGATTTCAAATTTTATTAAATTGAATATGCAGGAGAGAGAAATATACCAAAGCCTTAGCTGCCTACATGTATTAAGCATCATATGCATTTGAAAACATCTCACAGTAGCTTTACTAAACATGTATACAAAAACCTGAATAGAAATTATTGATAGAAGGCAGTTAACATCACCAGACTCCTTGAGGTATTGTCAAGAAGAAGGGAAGACAGAACCAACCTGGATGCTGGGAGAAAACCCTACTCACTAGGTCTGTGTTGTTCTCCTTTACTCTGTGACATATACCTGCTGCAGAGCAAGGCAGGAAGAGGAAAAAGGAAATGGTATGTCTTCCCTGATTCTTTTTAAAATGAACTGAACTAATCTTGTTTTAAAACCCTGCCTCAAGGGGTAGCTGGGTGGTTCAGTCAGTTAAGCCTCCACTCTTGGTTTCAGCTCAGGTCACGATTGAGATCAAGCCTCACATCCAGCTCCGAATCCAGCTCCTTGCTCAGCATGGAGTCTGTTTGGGATTTTTTCCCTCTTCCTCTCCCTCCCCCTCTGCTCCTCACCCCCTGCGCGTGTGTGCAAGCTCTCTCAAATAAATAAATGAAATCTTAAAAACAAAAACAAAACCCTGCCTCAAAAAAAATCCTATAAGATGTTTATATTAGATTGGACTTCTGAAAGTAAAATCATGCTATGCTATGGTCCTTCAAGCGACCCTCTGAACTACTGGACGCTTGTATGGTAGATTTATAATTTGTTCTTGCAACTGGAGATGTGTTTTGTTTTGTTTTGTTTTTACAGTTTCAATGGAATCAGGATTCAAAAAAGATCCATATATTGTGATTATTTGATGTATTTCTTAAATATTTTTTAGTCTTCAGTTTTCCCCATCTTCTCCTTATTTTCTCCCTTGTAATTTACGTGTTGGAGAACTGGGTTGTTTGTATCACAGCATTTTCCACAGCCTGGAGTTTGCTCATTTTATCCCAATAGAGTCACTTACTGAGGTATCACTTATATTCCTCCATCTCCTGTATTTCCTGTAAACTGGTAGTTGGAGCTAAAGACTTAATCAGATTCAGATTCAGTTTTCTTTTTCAAGTTCAAAAACAAGGTGGTGACCAAATCATAGTGACAGTGTTCTTGACTTTTTGCTCAGTGCCTTGCAAACTATGTGCCTCAAAATGTGCTTATGTTCTATAGGCATTATGTCATTTAATCATCTTTAAGCTTCATAATACTGGTACATATCAGTTTCTGTCTGATGACTAGATCCCTTTAGTAGGGTCAAATAATCTTGAATGTCTTTCAAACAAACTCCTCAGTGTATACCCCATTGTCATTTATGTGATTTAATTTAGAATTCTGTCTGAATTTTCTTTTTACTGGATTCTTTTAGAGCTATACAAAAATAGCTTGCATTAAAGGCATTTTTTATATTTTAATAATAAAGCTCAAAGACCTGTCACTTCACTGTGAATTTGTTATACTCAAGCTTTTGGTACTGGAATTCACCATCTGTTAATCTCACAAAGACAGATATCTAAATCGTAAATAGGGCCAACAGAAGTCAGTATTTCCTGAGTCTCTTTTTCCTTTGCACTCATTGTCTTCTGCAGGTGCACTTAGGTCTCTTTCATCTCTCTCTGCTTTCTTTGTATGCTCACAGTGCTCACAGTATCCTACTGTTACCCAGTGTGAGAAACTGGCTCCTGATTGTAAAAGCAAAAGTAGCTTTTCATTGTTTGTTTACATATCTGTAATTTGTTCTGTTCAATTATCTCCATACCCCCAAAATTTACCATTTATAAAACCCAGACCATTGGAGTTCCAGACTCAAAAAATAAATGTCCAGTTATCTTGACCAACTGACACTTTTGAATATTAAACTGTTTAATATGTTGTTGATGGAGAAAAGGCTGTAGCTGGCCCAAGTTGCAATTAGATAGCAGAGAACTGGGAGCAAAACAATGCAAAGAGGATCCCATTGTGTAGCTTTCCAAGCTGACATGCAAAGAGTAATTTATTCTTTATGTATCTTAACCCTTCTTCTCCAATTATTTTTCCTTTAATAATTGTAACAACATTCTCCTCAAGCTTCCAGAGTACCCATTAGGTGAAGCATTTGGTTGGTTGAATGGAAGGAACCTAAAGCCTTGGTGAATACAACAGAGAAATAAGAATGAGCTGGAAGTTTAATTTCTTATTCTTTTTTTTTTTTTTAAGATTTTATTTATTTATTTGACAGAGACACAGCGAGAGAGGGAACACAAGCAGGGGGAGCGGGAGAGGGAGAAGCAGGCCTCCTGCGGAGCAGGGAGCCCGATGCGGGGCTCGATCCCAGGACTCTGGGATCATGACCTGAGCCGAAGGCAGATGCTTAACGACTGAGCCACCCAGGCGCCCCTAATTTCTTATTCTGGTTATACTTCACTATGAGACATTAAACAAATAGCCAAATACTCTGTTCTTATTTCTTTGAAACAAAATTATTTTTATGCTGATTATCCATAAAGAACTTGAAGATTCTTATTTGAAATTGTCCTCTGTAAGCTCATAGTATATCGGAATTGTGTCTCTTTACCTGATCTCACAGAGTGCCCAGGGTAGCCTGGTGCACGTGCTCGTGCTTCATAAGTAGCTTTAGATGCTGGTGGTATTTGAAAGGTTATACATTTTAAAGGGTATTTTGTTCCCTTTTTCCCTGGCAGGACCAAGAAGCTTCCTTTTCTAAGACCAGTGCTGTTTGGACTCAGTGAAAGTACACTTTGTTCTAGGAGAATTGCCATGTGAAAGCCTAGAATATATATTGAGTTCTTCCAAGAAGGGGGGCAAAAATCATGTTCTAGGACAGTGAAGGCTGACTTGGTGCTGAACGAATGATTGTTATGTGCTCTTTTACCCACAGGCTCGCTTTTCATATGTGCGGATGAAATATCTTTTCTTTTCCTGGTTGGTGGTTTTTGTTGGAAGCTGGATTATATATGTGCAATACTCTACCTATACAGAACTATGCAGAGGGAAGGACTGTAAGAAAATAATAGTAAGTATTTTTGATTTCCTAGTATGTAGAAAAACTATATTAATAATATATTTACTGCTTATATACTTACTAATAATTGTTTTCAAAAAGTAAAAGTTAATTTGACCTTAGGGTTGTGTTGAACTTTATAGCTTTTCAGTGTGACCAAGTTAGTAGGAGTGTTCCACGCCTTGAAAAATCTACACTTCAGAAATCTAAATATATAATACTAGATTAAGTGTGAGAGCATCCTCATTACAGACAGGGATTCTTTTTAAAATATACTAAAAGTTGAGTTCACTCACATCAGATGAGTTTTTAAATGTTTAGAGTATAAAAGTATTACTTACAGGCAACCTTTCTGGAACACACCTTTTGAATAAATGGGGTCATTCTCAAATACCAAAAATGTATCTGAAAAGCATATAATATATTTTGTATTTAATTTCTATCCTAATGATTGGATATATCTCAGGAAAATTGCTCTATCAGTCTAAGATTTCTAATAGTAATTATTGGTTATATGTTTGAGGATCAGTAAATTTAACTCCTTGTTTTCTTCTAATATCTTCTGATATAAGTAATACTAAAACATTGCCTCTGAGAATTACATTTTTTATAATATTGTTGGGATCCCAATTACTATAACTTATTAAAGATTCTGTAGTTATTAAGTAGTTACTCTTCACCCAGGCCAGTGGTGCTAGGTATATGCATATAGCAGGGAACAGGTTATCATGACCTTAGGAACTTAGAGTCTAGCAGGGAAGAAAATGAATACAGTAAGGTAGGATAATGATTGCAATAGCAAGTGTTATAGGAACATAAGACAGGGAGACCTGAAGTTCTAAGGACATGAAAATCAGTTTAACTCTAGGCATTCTCAATTAAGATAAAAAATTATTCCCCAGGAGTATTACAGCCTCTTAAATAGGAAAGGGAGGAATTACTGATATAATAAGCAGGGAAATGAATTAGTAAAGATGAGTCCCAAATCAAGTTCACAGGTGTCAGTCTTACATGTCCATTTCAGTTGGCCATCTCAGATCATTGAGGAATTTTTTTTTAAGACTTTATTTATTTATTTGAGAGAGAGCATGAGGAGGGGGAGGGGCAGAGGGAGAGGAAAAAGCAGACTCCCCGCTGAGCAGGGGGCCTTACGTAGGACTCCATCCCAGGACCCGAAGATCATGACCTGAGCTGAAGGCAGATACTTAACCCACTGAGCCACCTAGGCACCCCCAGATCCTTAAAGAATTTTAAGATAGAAACCTCTGGGGCCAGGCAATGTACTGCATACTGGTCAGTAATACTTAAAATAATACTATGAAAGTCCCCCAAGCCCATTTTACAAATAAAGAAATATGTACACCTGAAATTAATGTAACATTGTATGTCAGCTATACTTTAATTAAATATATATAATTTATATATATATATGACTAAGAGAGAGAATTTGGTTGTGATGGTGGAGCCAGAATTTGGTCCTAATTCTATCTCTATATAAAGCTCAGATTCTTTCTGCTACCCTATATCAGAAAAGACTAACAAAATTATAGCTTAATAAAACTAAGAAAAAAATCCCACAAAACTCAACCTGCTTAACCTTCAATGAAGAAGAAAGAAGCAGGAGTTATATAATCAATTATAATAACATAAAATAACCAAAACTATTTGAAATGTCTGTTTTCACTTTTTCTAGGGCACTTTTCTCAAACTAGGTGTCTTGGGGCACATTAAAAGGTATCCCATGGATAAAAGTTGTCTGCTGTCAGATATATTCAAAAACAGCAGGTTAAACAAAGATAAATAGGTGACTTTACTGAGGACTTCCCAGGATCTTTAATATACTAATATATACTGTGCATCTCCAGAAGAAGCAAATATATTTGATTAGGAAAAAATTCATCCCACCACAACTCTCAGGAAGACCGATTAACATCATCTGGTGATGCTAGAAATACTATAATAAGAGATTAAAGCAAAATGAAATAGATATGCTTTTATTGTGTATTAATATAATAATATTCAAATTATAAGGCATATTACGGTGAATATTCTGTTACAAGTGAGTTATAGTTGTTAAGTATTTTTTATTGTATTTATTTTTAGTATTTTATTATTAAAGTATTTTTCATGATTTTTCCTTTAGTTTCACTATATAAGAAATGGAAGCAGAATTCTAGCATAATTTAATAATTCTAATATAATAATTCTAGCATAATTTAATGGTTATCTTACTAAAATTTGAAAATAATGAAAACATTTTCTGAGCCTAAAACGTATCTTTTCCCTGAGACTGGCTTTAAAAAAAAATTGTAGTTTCTCTGCATTTGGGAATTGTGTTCTTAAAATTTACCAAAACTGGTAGTATTGAGATCAGTAGTACTAATTAAAAAACATTTAATAGGAATTGTGTGATTGGAACTAAAAAGCAAGCAGAAAAAATATTTCTTAAGTACACATTAAAGCTTCAAAGAGCTGACAGGGTATCTTGTGAGGAATTACTTGGTCAAGATCTGGGAGGGGATAAGATTTGAGAGAGGTGAGCCTAGATTTGGTGACTTTGTTCGCCTGGGGTATATGACCTAAAATAGAGTTTTATGGGGTTAGGAAGATAAAAATCTAGTCCAGGTCCTACCAAGGGTAGGACCTTGGTACACCATGCTGTGGGTTGATACCCTAAAGAGCTGAACCCCAACGGTAAAGGTAAACTAAAAGAACCTCAGTGATGTGAGCTGAATTTTGGAGCCTCTTCTTCCTTCAGGGATATTGCTGATACTTGGCATGAGCAGGGGTCTGAGAAACAGGACTGTATACTAGGAGAGAGCTGCTGCTTGGTACAAGAATTAGCAAACTTTTGTAGAAAGTAAGAGAGCCTCAAGCATACAGCCGGTTATCCTGTTGGGATATTGCCAAATCCTAGGGTTTTACAGAATGGGAGGCTAAACATCTCATTGGAAAGCCTTTGAAAAGCAGAGCAGACATTTTGGCAGTCACACAAGATACAGCCTAGAGTTATGAACCTGCCAATGGGGGGAAACCCCAATGAATTCCCAGGCTCTCTATTTAAAACCCTAGAGGGCTATGCTCTTGGAATGGAGATCAGCCAAAAATAGCTTGATCTTTACCAGAGCTGCAGCCCAGCCTCCATTCAGCACAGTGCCTGATTGGGTTAAGATGATCAGCTACCGGGGCGCCTGGGTGGCTCGGTCGTTAAGCGTCTGCCTTCGGCTCAGGTCATGGTCCCAGGGTCCTGGGATCGAGCCCCACATTGGGCTCCCTGCTCCGCGGGAAGCCTGCTTCTCCCTCTCCCACTCCCCCTGCTTGTGTTCCCTCTCTCGCTGTGTCTCTGTCAAATAAATAAATACTAAAAAAAAAAAAAAAAAATGATCAGCTACCATTTTATCTGTCTACCCAAGGGAAGGGAAATGAAATGAAAGGGAAGGGAAACCCTCTCTGGAGTCACTATGTGAAAAACTAGAGGACATGGCAAAAGACATGGTGGCATGATCAAAAACTAAGAGATAAATATGGACAGTAGAATCAGATCCACAGATGATCCTGATAGTGCCTCAAAAAGTTAAATAGGGAATTACTGCATGATCCAACAATTCTGCTTCTAGGTATATACCCAGAAGAATTGAAAGTAGGAACTCAAGCAGATACTTGCATACCAGTGTTCACAGTAGCATTATTCACAATAGCCAAATGATGGAAACAACTCTAACATCCATTAACAGATGAATGCATAAACAAAATACATGGAATATTATTCAACCTTTTTAAAAAGAATGAAATTCTGATGCATTCTACAACATGGATGAACCTCAAAAACATTATGCTAAATGATATAAGCCAGACACTAAATGACAAATATTGTATAATTCCACTTATATGAGGTACCTAGAATAACAATTATATATAAATTGGGAGAATGGTAAAAGGAGTTAAAATGTTTAAGATTGTATGTAGGGTAAAAGTATCAACTAGTTAATATCAATTAGTCTATTCATAATTAATTAATAAAATGTCCCTCAATAACTTTAGACTTTGTTGATTGAAATATGCATATTGTTATTTCTAGGATAGCCTCTGGAATAGAGAAAGAGTGTATCCTCTCCAAACTAATAAAAAAAAAAAGGAATAATAAAAGAATACTCTGTTCTAAAGAAGGCAAGAAAGTAAAGAAAAAAGGAACATATAGGCAGTAGAATTACAAAATACATAATAAGACAATAGATGTCAAATATTGAAATCCCAGGAAACAGACTCAGAGACTGAGACTTGCCTGCAGGATGTTTATTGGGATGGGCTCTTGAGATTAACATCTGTGGGGAAGTGAGGAAACAGGATAGACCAGAGAAGTTAAACTGCACTACAGTGGTAACAAAGACCTCAGTCAATTCTACAGGGAACTTTGGAGCTAGGGTAGTCTTGCAAATGTCCAGGCATTTATATCCTGTCACTGACCAGTCACTGGATACAGTTTTCTACCCTCTTCCACCCTCTCTTAAGGGGACGTTACCTTGGGTAAGGCTGTATTCTAGGCTGAGGACAAGTCCCAAAGAAAAATTCAGCTGAGAGCTGTTGACTACTTAGATGACCAATAGCTGAGGGAATGAGTGTTCCAGTTCTGGACAAGATATGGCTGACTTACCATGGCATTGGCTGTAGTATATTTCAAACCAAATATGTTGGGCGCCTGGGTGGCTCAGTTGGTTAAGCAACTGCCTTCGGCTCAGGTCATGATCCTGGAGTCCCGGGATCGAGTCCCGCATCGGGCTCCCTGCTCGGCAGGGAGTCTGCTTCTCCCTCTGACCCTCCCCCCTCTCATGCTCTCTCTATCTCAGTCTCTCTCTCAAATAAATAAATAAAATCTTAAAAAACAAAACAAAACAAATATGTTGGTAATTACATTAAATGTAAATGGACCAAATGCTTTAGTTAAAAGGCAAAGACTGTCAGACTGTACTAAAATTTTTTAAAAATTATATTTACAAGAGACACATCTAAAATATAATGATGCAGATGGATTGAAAGTAAAAGAATAGGAAAAAAAATTCATGCAAATATGTAAATTATAAAAGAGCAGATGTTTAAAGGAAAAACCGTAGCCATATATATATTGATGTAAGTTTTATATTACACAAACTATACCTCTTTTTAAAGTCTAAATCAGCCCTTACAGGCATGAAATGTAATACTTTTAAAATTTGTTTCTCCTGTGTTTTAGTTTTACAATGTCTGCCTAAGTAATTATCTGGCCTTTTTACAAATGTTGGCAATATCCACACTTACTTTTTTTGGTCCTGGTAATTCCTGTTATGAAATGTAGAGTGTAAACTGATTTTCTTTCTCCCTCTGTATTACTGCATAGTCTGTTCTCTTATTTAAGTGGACTGAACTGAACCAGAGCATATAATAAGTTGGCTGATTTTCAATTTGGATATAAAAATATAAAACTGCATTATCTCAAAACCACATTTAGCAAAAACATGCTTGCCAAAGGATTTGTAGTATCCTGTGTATAAACTCTGGACAGATTTACTTCAAAATCCTCATCTTGATGGACTAAGGAAGATTGTAAAGAAATACAGAAGATCCCAAAGAGGCCCTACAAAAATTACTTGCTGAAGTTTAACAATGTGGGTTCTTTCCTTCCCTTTGTAAGTTGGCAGTTTGACTTTTAACTTTTTCTAGTTCTTTTTTTTTCCTATTTTTAATCATTTAATACTTATTCTTAAGATAACTACTATCACATAGCAATCATATAAAAAATATAATCCATTTTAGAAGAAGTATCAGTCAACAAGTATTTTTTGAACACCTACTACATGTCAGTCATTATTCTAGGTGCTGGTGATATAATGGTAAGCAAGATATGCAGAGTCCATGTCTTCAGGAGCTTACATTCTTGTAGTGGAATATGTATAATAAAAACAGAAACAAATAAACAAATGACTTCAGGGACTAAGAAGTGTAATAACAAAGGACATAATAGCAATATTTTGTAGAAAATGGCTAGGGCATGCTTCCTTAACCGTAGTGGCTGGGAAAGCCTTCCCTGAGAAGATGGCATTTTGAATTAGAACCTGATGAGAAGGAAGCAATTGTATGAATATCTGGGCAAAAAGCATTTAAGGAAAAAGGACAGTGAGTAAATGTCCAAAGAGGGGAGTGAGGTTAGGAAATGTGGTTGGTTTCATGAATATTTTATAAAAATCTGTATCATTACTTTAGTCATATGTACATTTTAAAATCTTGGATATTGAAGGTACAATTCATCAAGTAAGGAAAACTTCTTGATAATAAGTAGCTCAACCATATCATGTTAGTCTACTGGAAAAAATACTAGGCTGGAGTCAAAGCACCAGACTTACACTTTCTTGTGATGTACTGTATGACTTTTAGTAAGTGACTTCGTTTCCTTGACTTCCTGTTAAGTTCATTGTACAGGTAGGAAAACTATCCCTGCCTGCTTGCCCTACCCACATCACAGATTTTATGGAGATAAAGTAGAATTGAAACAGTTACTATGGCTTTCTGTCATTTAATGATACTCTAACGTATCTATTGAATATATAGAAGGTTCTCACGTCTTTGACTTGATTCCACTTGGCCCATGGCAAGTACCTTAATAGTTGATGTTGCTGTAACCGTAATGTCCCATTCCGAGCATTGCCTCCAAGCTAGATCACTGTATAGGAGTCAAGATATCATAGGTGATCAGCAGAGTGTGATAAGCAGTTTACTTATGTCTAAGAATCATGGTCTATCTTGTCCTACATAGCTTTCTTGTTCTCTGTATATCTCTGTCTTTTTCCTTCTCTCTCCATTTGTGTATGAGGTCATAGCTATTGTGGTGGTTAAGAGCATAAGCATTGGAATAAATGAGCTTCAGGTTTGAGTTCCAGCTTTGCCATTCCTTAGCTAGATAGCTTTGTCTTAGCTTATGTAAAATGGGGATTAATAATACTGTCTGTCTCATCAGGTAGTTGTGAGGATAAAATGAGTTCATGTATTGAAAGGTTTAACACTGTGCTTGACATATAATAAGTGCTCCGTAAATCATCATTATTTTCTCAAGTTTATGTCTTTGAATATGACTCAGGAAGATAAGACATACACACAACATTATACAATCAGGTGTATCAGTCAAGATTCAAGCAGAGAAGCAGAACCCATAAGAAATATATATTAAGAGATTTATTATTTATTATTTAAATTTTTATTACTGTTATTTGTTAACAACATGGATGGACCTTGAGGGCATTATGCTAAGTGAAATATGTCAGACAGAAAGACAGATATTGTATGATATCACTTATATGTGCACTCTAAAAAATAGAACAACAACAAACAAAAAAAAAAAAAAACAAGCTCATAGATACAGAAAACAGATTGGTGTTTGCCAGAGGCAGGGGGCAGCAGGGGAGGCAAAATGGGTGAAGGGGGTCAAAAGGAACAAACTTCCAGTTATAAAATAAGTAAGTCATGAAGATATACAGCAAGGTGACTACAGCTAACAATACTGTGTTGTAGGGCAACCCCTTTGGGCTCCCTCCCTCCTTGGGAGCTTCATATTATCACTTCACTATCGTTCAATAAACCTGGCTTTGCTGCCCACCAAAAAAAAATTATTATTATATATTGTTTATATTTATTTATTATTTACATATTATATATTATTTATATTATTACTTATATTATTTATATATTATTATTTATAATATATGTTATATATTATTATATATTTGAAAGTTGCTCAGAAAGTAGATCTTAAAAGTTATCACAAGAAAAAAACATTTTGTAAGTATGCGTGGTAATGGATGTTAACTAGACTTACTGTAGCGATTATTTCACAATGTATGCAAATATCAAATCATTATGTTCTACACCTTAGACTAAGATAATGTTATATGTCAGTTATATTGCAATTTTTTTTTAAGATTTTATTTATTTATTTGACAGAGAGAGACACAGTGCGAGAGGGAACACAAGCAGGGGGAGTGAGAGAGGGAGAAGCAGGCTTCCCGCTGAGCAGGGAGCCCGACGCCGGGCTCGACCCCAGGACCATGACCTGAGCCGAAGGCAGACACCTAACGACTGAGCCACAGATATTTATTGCAAGGAATTGGCTTATGCAGTTGTGGGGGCTGGCTAGATGAGGCCGAAATCCATAGGGTAGGCTGTCAAGGACAGGCTGGACCTCTTGGGCATGGGCTGAAGCTGCTGTCCAGAGGCAGCATTTCTTCTTCATCATGAGAGCCTCAGTAATTCTCTTAAATCCCTTCAACTAATTGAAAAAGGCCCACCCAGATTATCTAGGATAATCTCTCATTAAAGTCAGTTGATCATGGGGGCACCTGGGTGGCTCAGTCAGTTAAGTTTCTGCCTTTGGCTCTGGTCATGATCCCAGGGTCCTGGGATCAAGCCCCGCATTGGGCTCCCTGCTCAGCGGGGATTCTGCTTCTCCCTCTCCCTCTGCCCCCCATTCGTGCTCTCTCTCTCTCACTCTCGCTCTCTATCTCAAATAAATAAAATGTTTAAAAGAAAATCAATTAATCATGGACTTCATTACATCTACAAAAACCTTCACAGCAACAACTAGATTATTGTTTGCTTTATTAACTGGGGACAGTAGCCTAGCCAAGTTGATACATCCAAAGACCATCAGATCAGATTAAAATGGTTTAGTTTGTACCAGAAATAGTTGTACTACACAAATTTAAAGAAAGAAGGCTTCAACGAACACAGAGATCACTGTGGGTAAAATAGCAGAGAAAGGCTTCATAGAGGACGCAGAATTTCTGTAGGCCTTAGAGAATAGAAGGAATTTGGATAGGCTCTTGAGGAGCGTCTTTCTCCTTTTAATTACAAACCAGGCTTGTTTTAGCACTTTTATCCCAAAGAGCAATTTGCTGACTAACATTAGATCTGAGAATTCCCAGAAGCATGCAGTTATAGCCACTGAACCACAGCCTTGGCTGGTGGGCCATTTGGCTGCCCGTAAATTAACATATCTTCCTCTTTTGTCTTTTTATGGTAAGTCTTAAAAACAAATTTAGAATGTTGATCAAATCAGATATGTATTTCATATATATTAGGTACTGTGTGTGAATTAGTGTAATTTAGTAATCAAGTATATTTCTCATAATTTCAACATTGGAAATCACTATAGAACATTAGTATTATTTACCTGAGATGTTTTCTCTAACCAACAGATAATTTTTATTAAAAGGTATCATAAGGTTAATGGGCTTAAAGCTTAACTTACCTAAGCTTCCAGGAAGCTAGGAGCCAAAACTGGAATTAATTCTGTACATCATACATTGATTTACAATTTGAATTAAAGTTTCTTATGTTCAGTTTTTAATAAAAGTATGATACTTTCCATAGTCACATCCATCATTTAGAGCTTGATTCCAGTGAAATGCATAACAGCCTTTTAAATAGTAGGTTTCTAAAACTCTGAGAAAGAAATACAGTGGGGGTGGTGTATACTGGGAAGCCAAGGTTAGCTTGTGGAAGTTTTAAGCACTGAGAACTGTGTTCTGCTCTTCTTGTTTAAAGACAGCTTTCTCTGAAACTGAGGGCATCCACTAATTAGATGTGCTGGGAGCATCTATTTTTTTCTAGTTGTGCTTTTTTTCTTTCATCCACCAAGCTAATTATAATATGTTGTATAATTCATTGTACATTTTCTCTGATCATAGAAATCACTAATTTACTCATTATTCCAGCAAGTCCTATTTTGGTCCCTAACCATAAACAAATTTTGCACCATTTGACTGTGTAGTTTTCTGGGTTCTTTAAAAAAGAAAAAAAGAGCGGGGGGAGGGAGAGAAATTTTTCTTGTATACAATTTTCAGGACAACATTGTTTAGTAGTGATATTTCTGGCATGTTCCCGTATGACTGAGAGTGTTTGTTTTGAGGGTCTATCTGGATAATAATGAGGAATCACTCACTGCCATTCTAGTGAACCTTTGTATTATATGAGCACATGCTTTATTCATTCATTCATTCATTCATTCATTCATGAGAGAGAGTGGGGGATGGGCAGGAGGGTCAGAGGAAGAGGGAGAGTGAAATGTTAAGCAGGCTCCAGGCCCAGCATGAAGCCAGACGTGGGGCTCCATCTCACGACCCTGAAATCATGACCGGAGTGGAAATCAAGAGTCGGATGCTTAACCGACTGAGCCACCCAGGCACCCCTTTTCTTTTTTTTTTCTTTAGAGAGAGAGCACATGCCTTAACTTGGAAGCAATAAAAATGAAAGAGCCCCTAAATTTTATTACAGTCTCTTTTAAGATCTAATTTCTAGAGATAATGGTTTGTTGGTTAAAACAACTAGCTTAACATATACTAAATTTAGTAGTTTAGAAATATGGTTTTAATTAGATAGTAATACATAATTATTTCATTTAGCTTTGCATTTGCTTAGGATCAAAATTATTATTTGACTCTAGAGGTTCATTTTGTGCTATTATCCTCTGTTTTTAAAATATGGGGCGCCTGGTTGGCTCAGCCATTAAGCGTTTGCCTTCAGCTCAGGTCATGATCCCAGGGTCCTGGGATCGAGCCTCGCATCAGGCCCCCTGCTCAGCGGGAAGCCTGCTTCTCCCTCTCCCACTCCCCCTGCTTGTGTTCCCTCTCTGGCTGTCTTTCTCTCTGTCAAATAAATAAAATCTTCAAAAATATATATATATATATGGGATGAATCCATTTGGAACCTGCTGTTTTCAGAGTACAACCTTAATTTTTTCCTTTTAAGAAAAGTAACGTTTTCTTTTATGCCAATTTGAATTAGATTACCAATCTCTTCTTGGTGAATTTACAGAAAAATATTTACTAAACAAGTTTATTTCAAATCTTAACAAACATAAACCCTATTCTAAGCATAATGCTACTGGTTCTAGTAGCATCTTTGGTGTCCTTTGTGTGTTGTGCTGCACTCTCTTATATCATGTGATGGTCATTGTAATCCTGAAAGAGGTGGTCTTGTTACTATTAGCATAATTCTGAGAAGCAGTAAAGAGACTAAGGGTTGAAGCCAGTTTAGAAGAAACAAACCAACGGTAAAACACCATGTTATTTTAGTTACGTGCTTACTAGTACTTGGTAGAACCAGCAGATACAGAGATAAGATATGTCCCTGCCCTGAAGATGCTTACAGACTAGTAGAGGATATGGAAAAATAAACAAGAAGCACATAATTGAGACTGGGAGTAGGGTTGCTAAATTTAGCAAAACAGACAAACACAAAAACAGGATGCCCAGTTAAATTTTAATTTAAAATAAACAATGAGTTTATTTTTTGAGTATAGGTATATCTCAAGTATTGCCAATAAGCAACTAATAATTTTCCAATATAAGTATGTCCCATGCAGTATTTCACTGGGCAATCCAACTGAGAACATCCAGAAGACTTTCTGGAAGAGGTTATATCTTAACTGGATTTTGAGGAATAGAACATTACAAGCAGAAGGAGGCCTGTGCATAGCCACAAAGATAGGACAGAATGCTACATTCCAGGAAGCACCTGGCTAGACCAGAGAGCATGAGGAACAGTTTACTGAGATCACATTAACACAGTCAAAATCATAAAAGCCCACGTATGTCCTGTTAAGGAGTTTGCCTTTTATCCTCAGGGCAGTATAGAGTCAATAGAAGTTTTCTTTTCTTTTCTTTTTTTAAAGATTTATTTATTCATTTGAGAGAGAAAGCAAGGGGCCAGAACACAAGCTGGGGGTGGGGGTGTGGCAGGGAAAGGGAGAACCAGGTTCCCCACTGAGCAGGGAGCCTTACATGGGGCTCAATCCCAGGACCCTGGTCCCAGGACAGACACTTAACCATCTGAGTCACCCAGGCGCCCCTTAAGGAGGGAAGCAAGTGGTCAGATAAATGTTTCAGAAGAATTTCATCAATTGTGGAGGGTGGGTAGGTTGGGTAGGAGACATCAGAGGCAAGGAGACCAGTTTTATGGTTGTTATAGTAATCCAGGCACAAAGGAGTCAGGGCTTAAACCATGGCACTGGTGGTGGGAATGGAGGAGAAGAAAAAGTTTCAAAGGATATTAAGGAAATAATTTGATTGCCAGTTGAGTGTGGGAGGGGGGATGAGGAAGAAGAAGAAGTTTAAAACAACTTACTGTTTTTTCCCTCAGATGCATGGGTGGTTGATGGCACCTCTTAATGATGTAGAGAATAAAGAAAGATTAAGTTTGGATAAGAGGAAATAAGTGTCAACAGCAAGCATAGACTACTGTTTCTAGGAGCTAAGCTGGAAATCAGTCGGTTTTGGTTTGGTTTAAATTCTTTAAAATTGTGGTAAAATATACATAACATTTACCATCTTAATCACTTTTTGTTTTTCAGTTTGTCATTACCTTTTTTTTTGCTTTATTGATGTGTAATTGACAAATTAAACTGTAAGATTTAAATTTTAAGAGTACAATGTGATGATTTGATATACATATACATTCTGAAAGGATTCCCTCCCTCGAGTTAATTAACACATCCATTACTTCACATATTTATCTTTTTTGGGACATGGGAGTGAAAACATTTAAGTTCTACTCTCAACAAATTTCATTTATACAATACAGTGTTACCCACTGTAGCCACCATCTTATATGTTAGATCCTCAGACCTTATTCATCCTCTAACTGAACATTTATACCCTTTTACCAACCTCTCCCTGTTTCCCACACCCCCCAGCTGGTGGTAACCACTTTTCTACTCTGTTTCTCCGAAATTTGACTTTTTTTTTTAATTCCACATATAAGTGATATCATGCAGTATTTATCTTTCTCCATCTGTATTTCACTTAGCATAATGCCCTCCAGGTTCATCCATGTCGTTACAAAAGACAGGATTTCCTTTTTTTAAGGCAGAATAATATTTCATGGTATGTGTGTGTATGTATATATCTGTGCACACACACCACATTTTCTTTATTCATCATTGGACACTTTGGGGTTTTTTTTATATAAGACGAGTTCTTTGGGGTTTTTTCAAAAATTATTTTAAGTAAGCTCTATACCCAACATGGGGCTTGAACTCACGACCCCGAGATCAAGAGACGCATGTTGTACCAACTGAGCCAGCCAGGCGCCCCACTTAGGTTGTTTCTATACCCTTGCTGTTGTGAATAGTCCTGCAATGAACATGAACAGATACCTCTTTGAGATAAGGATTTCGTTTCCTTTGTATGTATACCCAGAAGTGGGATTGCTGGATCATATGATAATTCCATTTTTAATTTCTTAAAAAAACCTCCATACTGTTTTTCACAGTGCATTATAACTATTTTTAAGTTTACAGTTCAGTAGTGTTACGTATATTCATTGTTGTGCAAGCAGTCTCCATAACTTCTTCATCTTGCAAAACCAAAACTCTATACCCATTATACAAGAACTTCCTATTTCCCTACCCCTCAGCCCATGGCAACCACAGTTCTACTTGCTGTTTCTATGAGTGTGTCTACTGTAGATACCGTATAAAAGTGGAATCACACAGTACTTGTCTTTTTGTGGCTGGCTTATTTCATTTAGCATAATATTCTTAGCGTTCATCCATACTGTAGCATGTTTCAGAATTTCCTTACTTTTCAAGGTTGAACAATATTCTGTTGTATGTATATGCCACATTTTGTTTATCCATTTGTCCATCGATGGACCCTTGGGTTGCAGATTCTGCCTTTTGGCTGGGAAATTGTTTTACTTTTTAAAATTTTTTTAAAAGATTTTATTTATTCATTTGAGAGAGAGCACAAGCAGGGGGAGTAGCAGAGGGAGAGTGAGAAGCAGACTCCTCGCTGAGTAGGGCTAAATCCCAGGACCCTGAGATCATGACCTGAGCCGAAGGCAGATGCTTAACCAATTGAGCCACCCAGGCGCCCCTGGGAAATTGTTTTAAACTGACCTCATCCAGTTTGGTTATGCACACTCCCTAGATTCTGTTTTGAAAGATAATGGTAGCTACTGAAAATGTTTGGTGTGATATTAACTACTCTCACACAATCCTATTACTGTGTTACAAGGAAAATGATTTATGCCACACATATAGGCATTTATTCAGCACATAGTTATTTGTAAGCAGTCACAAAACCTTTCATATAATCAGTCTGTAAATTTATTAAAGTTCTAATTTTGTCCTTTTAGGTGTTCCTTCAACTTGCATGAAAGACTTACTCAAGGCAAAAGCAATGATACTCCAGAGGCAAGCTTCTATTACCCTCATAATTAGCATCAGACAACTAGAAATTCTGAACCAGTGATTCTCAAAATGTGGTCTCTTTGACCAGCAGCATTAGTATCACTTGGAAACTTGCTCCAAATGCAAATTTTCATCCTCCCCTGAAACCAAATGAGTCAGGGGGCGCCTGGGTGGCTCAGTCAGTTAAGCATCTGCCTTCTGCTCAGGTCATGTTCCCAAGGTCTTGGGATTGAGCCCAGAGTCAGGCTCCCTGCTCTGCGGGAAACCTGCTTCTCCCTCTCCCACTCACTCCCCCTGCTTGTGTTCTCTCTCTCGCTGTCTCCCTCTCCGTCAAAAAATAAACAAAATCTTTAAAAAAAGAGAGTCAGGAACTCCGACACTGGGGTCCATTTGTCTGTGTTTTAACAAGACCTTCAGGAGATCTGAAGCTCCCTAAAGTTTGAGAATCTCTGTTGTAAAATGATTAACTCTGAGTATCTCCCCAAAGAATAAGGTTATAGCTTCAGCTGGTTCTTATACCTCCATTATGAAAAGGTAAGGGATAGCCCATATTTTAGCCAATCCACATATCTTAAATACATTCAATTTCAGCAATGATAGTCCATTTCTAACATTCCCTATGATATTTAACAAGCTAAAACTTTCACCAATATAATCCTAATTTGCTAATTAACAAAATCCCAGAAATGGATCGATCTTGATTAAGCTGTGGACAATAGAAGCGTGTGTAGTAGTTGTCTCGGAGCATGTGCTCCTTTATTACCTGATTAGACTCCGGCAGAGCACCTGTACATTCCTGGACTATAAATGCACAAATATCACACTGTGTCCGCTGAAGAATTTTAAAGTAAATGACAGACATTATAACAGAAGGGAAGGAGAGAGTGGAGAAGGTTCGTGTGTGTGTGTGTGAGTGTGTGTGTGCATATGCGTGTGTGTAGGGAGAGGAAAAGAGTGTGATGAGCACAATTAATGGCTGAGAGGAAGAATTCAGGAAAGAGGGGAAAAAAGAAAGATTGACGATACAGTGAGAGTGCCGAGAATGGTGAAGATTAAAATAGCTGATGTGGGGAATTGGAGAGGGTGCTGACCAGACTTGGAGAATTTTCAGGCAACCCAACTCTCCTGTTTTTTCCTAAGGAAAAAATTGGCAAGATTGTCTAAAGTACATTTTTAGAACATGGATCTTAGAAAATGATTTAGAACCTAGCACTTACACATCTGTTCGTTGTTACTGCCCCTTGAGGTACAGTTTCCACAGTTCACAAAATTACCCCTTCGGTGCCAATGGGTTTTGTAAAATGTAGCTAACGAGTGCCATCTTCTGGTACCACCAGGTATGTGCAAACAAAGGCAGGATGTATGGTGGAATCCTCAGAGTAATGAAATCTCAGTACTGGAAAAACCTTTAATATTTTCTGCTGAGCATCCTATTGTAAAGTTAACTCCTTTATAATCTGTGTCTTTTTACTTAAGAGATCAGATTACTAACAGTGACTATAGTTTGTGTGTATGGCCGTGCCTGGAAAACAAACCAAACTGGATGTGGCCAACTGTACTTTTCATGTAAGCGTATGGGGCATTGGCTTTCGGTTTGTGCTGGAAGCCACAAGCTGAAGAGGCTGCTCTTTGTGACTACCTCTTTGATGCAGGGTTGGCTTGAGGCCTCAGCTCAAAACAGGAATCTGCTTCTTGTAGCTGAATGTCAGACTTGTCTTCACCGCTTAACGGTTTACCAGTAAGATACTGATTTATTCTCTTTTTTAAATGTTTAACGCATTATAGAAAAGTATTAATTTTATCCTCAGTAGGGTTTTAAAATCAAAACCACTGTGTTTTTTTAATCATGGTTATTTTGTAAACATTTACTGAACACTTAAAATACTAAATTCTGTTCTGTGTGCTAGTAAGGGGAGGTTCAAAGATGAATATGACCTTGTCTCTGCCTTTGAATCATCTTACTTTCCACCAGGGAGGGTAACATGAACATAAATGATGTTAGATTAGGGAATATAAGGAAAGAAGGGAGGAAGAATGTAGGATCAGGAAGGAAATAGACAGTCTCAAGATTATCCGCTAGAAAGATGGGTGTTGTGGAAAGGGCCACGTTTAAATCTTGACCTGGGGCAGGGTTATGAGTAGAGTGTTCCTCAAGATTCAGGAGCCAAAAATCAGGACATTTGAAGCAAATAGCTCTTCAAGTCCTATTCCAGAAGCTGTTCATAATAGAATGTGCTATTTCTGCATAAATACCCAGAATACAGTTCATTTATTCATTCATTCGGCAAGTACTTTTTATGCACATTTGATTATTTGTCAGGCATTGTGCAAGTCCTAAGGAAACAAAGATGAAAGTCCTGTCCCTACTTTGAGTTGCTTGTGCAGAGGGAATGAATGTGACCAGAGCCTCTTAGTAGGAACACTGTGGATGGGCATCCGACCCAGCCATTATGAAATCTGCTCTACATGTTCCTCTCCAAGATTAAGTAATTCTGGTTCTTTTACCTCAATGGCTAATTAAAAACACAGGCTCTGGAGGCAGACCCTCTGGTTTCAGAGTCCAGCACCACCACTCGCCTGCCCTGCAAATTTCTTAACCTCTCTTGCCTTAGTTTCTTTATCAATAAAATGGAGATGATGGTAGTATCTCTTTTATAGGGGGGTTGTGAAGATTAAAGAGATAAACACGAAAAGCTCTTAGAATAATGTTGACATATAGAAAACAGTGTGACAAATACCCATGTACCTACCATCTAGGTAACAAGCTTTTGCCACATTTGCTTCATTTCTTTTTTAAAGAAAAAAGCATTACAGGTACAATTGAAGCTCTCTTTATCCTCCCTGATATTCTCCTCCCTCTTCCCCAGGGGTAACCACCATCTTGAATTTGGTGTGAGTCCTACCATCATGTTTTCATACTTTCACTATGTGTATGTGGGTACATAAACAATATGTAGCATTGCTTTGTGTGTTTCTAAACTTGAATTAATGATATTAAACTGCACATATCATTTTGTAACTTTTTCCACTTGACATTGTTTTCAACATTTTTCCATGTTGTTCTATGTAGCCTGAGTTCTTTCTTCTTTTTTAATTTAAATTCTAGTTAGTTGACATATAATAGTTTAATATTGGCTTCAAGAGTAGAGTTCAGCGGGTCATAATTTCCGTGTAACACCCAATGCTCTTCCTAACAAGTGCCCTCCTTAATACCCACCACCCATCTGTCCCATCCCTCACCTACCTCCCTCCATCAACCCTCAGTTTGTTCTCAGTAGTTAAGAGTCTCTTGTGATTTGTTTCCTCCTCTCTTTTCCCCACGCCTGAATGGTCATCCATTTTGTTTCTTAAATTCCACATATGAGTGAAATCATATAGTGTTTTTCTCTGATTCACTTACTTTGCTTAGCATAATACAGTGTAGCTCCATCCATGTCATTGCAAATGGCAAGATTTCATTCTTTTTGAGGGCTGAATAATATTCCTGTGTGTGTGTGTGTGTGTGTGTACATGTATATATATACACATACGTCTTCTTTATCCATTCATCAGTCAATGGGCATTTGGGCACTTTCCATAGTTAGACTATTGTTGATAATGCTGCTATAAACATCAGGAAGCAGGGCACCTGGGTGGCTCGGTCATTAAGCATCTGCCCTCGGCTCAGGTCGTGATCCCTGGGTCCTGGGATCGAGCCCCACATCGGGCTCCCTGCTCAGCAGAGAGCCTGCTTCTCCCTCTCCCTCTGCCTGCTGCTCTGCCTACTTGTGCTCTCTATCTCTCTGTCAAATAAATAAATAAAATCTTTTTAAAAAATAAGCATCAGGATGCATGTACGCCTTCGAACGTGTATTTTTGTATCCTTTGGGTAAATACCTAGTAGTGCAATTGCTGGTTGAGGACCCTCCATACTGTTCTTCAGAGTGGCTACATTGCATTCCCACCAACAGTGCTAGAGGGTTCCCCAAGCCTGAGTTCTTTCATTTTAATTACTGTATAGTATTGCATTGTGTGAATAGACTTCATTTTATTCAGCCATTCTCCTGTTAATGATCATTTGTGTTGTTATCCATGTTCCACTTAAAAACAGTACTACATCCTAGATGGCACCCTGGGGTCCTCCCAGACTACCTTGACCTGCTATTTTTAGAGGGAAAGATTTTTCATTATGGATTCAATTTTTTTAATGTTTACTGGTCTTATTCAGATTTTCTATTTCTTCTTGCATCATTTTCTATTGTTCTATTTTCCTAGAAAAATTGTTCATTTCAAATATATTGCCATAGTGTTGTTTATATTATTCACTATCACTACCCTTTTCTTTCCTAATAATCTTTATTTGTGCCTTCTCTTTTTCTCATGGTTAGTCTTGTTAGAGGTTTATCTCCTTTGTTAAAGTTTTTTAAGAACTAGTTTTTGGTATTATTGATCTTTTTTTATTTCTGCTTTTTTTTCTTCTGCTTCTTTAGGAGGTTTACTCTGTTATTGTTGGGGTCTTTTTGAGCCTCTTCAGTTGAGTGCTTACTATTTATATTCAGTCAGTTGTTTTTTCATCATTACATTTAAAGCTGTAAATTTCCCTCTAAGAACTGCTTTAGCACATCTCACAAGTTTTAATATGTATACTTTTGTTGTTGTTCAGTTCTAAGTATTCTGCATTTCCATTATGATTTCTCCTTTAATCCAAAAAATATTTAGGAATGTGCTTTTTAGTTTCTGAACATGTCTGTGTTTACATTATTTTTATTGTTGATTTCTTATTTCTTTGTACTCAGAGGATGTGGTCTACGTGATCTAAATCCACTAGAAACTCTAACCTGTACAAGGTTTCACTCCAGCTCCTGAGTCAGGCCTCAGAACTCCCACCACCTTTGCCTCAGTGAAGACACATACCAGTGAAATTGCTGGCCATCTGCTACAAGCCAGAGATACCACCCAGATGGTTCTGCATTCCCTAAAAATCTCCAGAGGTTGACCTGGGGAAGAAAATATTGAACATCTCCCATGTGGTCCCCCCAAACTTGAGTCTAGGAACTAGATTGCTCTGTTCCTCCTATGAAAATGAAACCTCATGTTTTTGGTTACAGCCAGGTCTACAGAAAGCAGGCGTGGTCAAGGCTTACCCAGGAACTTCTCTGGTAGTGACAGCTGAAGAGCAACAGCTTCTGGGTGTTGGCACTTACTTCTTCACATGGGCAGGGCTCTCCATCTCTACCAAGGCTATCCTCATCCTCACAGCAAACTGTAGAAAGTGTTGGTAGGAGGGCCTTTCAAGAATTGAGTAATTAACAGACTCGACTGTGCTTTGGCTATTTCCTTGGGATCAATGAAAAATTTAAGCCCCCAAGATGAAAGGCTCAAGAAATTATCCACAATCCCTATCCTTACACAAGAGAAGCCCAATGTTGGCCCTTAATAGGTTGCATGATCCCAAGAACCAGAGCTGGGCAAGATTGATCTGTGAGCAGCATCATGTCATCAGACTGAGGGAACCAGACAGACAAGGAGAATTTTGGCGAAGAACAATCAAAAGGTAATTGCAGAAACCAGAAAAGAGCAAGAGATCTAAAGCAAAGATTGGGAAATGAAGGTCAGAGGAATTTTTGCCAACTACAGGAACATACCATAACCTTGTATTGTTATTTTATATTGGTTAATTCCTTCTTTCTGCTTTCTCTGGATTAATTTTTTTCTAATTTCTTGAATTTTTAATTTATTTGTCTTGTTCTTTGCTGTTTATGAACATAATTAAGATGGAGTTCTTTAAGCAGTTCTTTGATTTTATCATTAGTTTTATTTTCAGTTTCTGTTATTGTTATTTCCTAGATATTTAAAATTTCAGTTTGGACTTTGACTTTCAAGAATTAAAAGAACATTTAATTATGTATGGAAAAATGTTTTGTTAATTCCAAGTTTTAGCATAATGTGATTGGAGAATACTGTTTGTGCCATTTCTACTAAGTGGAATGTATTAAGGCTTTGGTCTAATTTTATAGGTGTTCCGTGGGCATTTGAAAGGGCTGTTATCAAGGCATGCATGCATTTATTTATTTATTTATTATTCATTTGAGACACAGAGATACAGCAAGAGAGAGAGAGAGCATGAGCAGGGGGAGAGGCAGAGGGTGAGGGAGAAGCAGACTCCCTGCTGAGCAGGGAGCCCGATGTGGGGCTCCATCCCAGAACTCCAGGATCATGACCTGAGCCGAAGGCAGACGCTCAACCATCTGAGCCACCCAGGCGCCCTGTTCTCAAGGCATTTAGATCTACTTTATTAGTCCGGTTTTTTAGTTCTTCTATATTCTTTTTTCATAGACTTCTTGATCTGTCATGGACTAAGAAAAGTGAACTAGGATCTCCTACTCTAATACCTTTCTGTTTATTTCTTTTTCTATTTCTTATAGATTTTGTTTAATGATTTTTAATTCTACTTTGCCTTATAGAAACTCACGAAAGTAATATCTTTGTTGTGCATTGTGTGTTTTATCATTATAAAGAGCCTTTTTTTTTTTCAACCTTATTTAATGCTTTCTCCACCTCTGACTTCAACCTTGTCTGGTGTAAGATTGTGACTTAATTGTGTTTTCCTTACATTTGGCTGCTATACCTGTACTATCCTTTATTTTCAACTTTTTTGACACTGTTTTCTGAGGATATTTTTCTTTCAATAGATGAACTTATCGCACTGACATTTATAGATATGACTTAGTTCTGTAGCACATTGTATGACCTACTTTCTGTTTTGAAGGATTCGTTTGGTTTGTATCTTTCTCTAGATGGTGTATATTTCTTTGTTTTATGCATGTTCTTCTGATAATTAGGAAGGTTTGTATTCTGTATTTAGCTCTTCTACTGTGTAGCTTTTTATGCTGTAACTTTTAAAAATGTACTTTATCCTCTATTTCCTTAGAACAAATCTACTTATTATAAGCATTGACAAAATTATAATTCTGTTCATCTCATCTCTTTTGCTCCATCTAATTTTAATCAATACATTATTATTATTATTATTAGTGATCATTGGTATACTTTTGAATATTCTTCTGTCTCTGTTACTTGATTTATAAGATATGTTATCTTTTGACCTTGAATATTAAAGATAAATCAATCCTTTTGCCAACTTCCATCTTCTTACATCTTCTCTTCTTGGTTTTTGTTAATTTTATTACTTTTACTGGTGTAGTTTATAATATTAACATTCTGAACAATATACAGTAGTTATTATGAGAATGAGCTCTGGAACCAGACTGCCTAGCTTGGAATCTTGGCTTTATCATTTTTTAGGTGTGTGACCTTAAGCAAGTTACTTAACAGATAATTGTTTCCTTGTTTTTACAGTGTATTTAACAATAGGTTCTACCTCACAGGTTTGTTTTCATGATAATGAAGGTATAGCACTAGAACAGTGCCTGACATATAATAAGCATCTAGTAGTTATCAAATATCTTATTAATTATTATGAAGTAGATTCCCAGGGTTGTTTTCATCCCAATCCTATATTTCAGCTGGCTTCCACGTTCAGGTTCTCTGTTCATCTCTTGGTTACCTAAATTCCATTCCCCAGATAGGTCTTTAAGAGACACTAACGGGGGGCGCCTGGGTGGCTCAGTTGGTTAAGCGACTGCCTTCGGCTCAGGTCATGATCCTGGAGTCCCGGGATCGAGTCCTGCATCGGGCTCCCTGCTCGGCGGGGAGCCTGCTTCTCCCTCTGACCCTCCCCCCTCTCATGTGCTCTCTCTCATTCTCGCTCTCTCAAATGAATAAATAAATCTTTAAAAAAAAAAAAAAGAAACACTAACGGGAGTTCTGTTTTCTAATCCTTATATGTTCAGAAACATTTGATGCCTTTTACTTGAAAGTTTAGCTATGTAAAACAATAGTACCTCCTATTGAGCACTTATTAAAATCACAGGTGATCTGCACTCATTATTATATCATTTTACCTCATAATAATGCTATAATTTTATTATTTATGGTTTGTTTTTTTTGTTTTTTTACGGAAGCTCTATGCCCAGCATGGGGCTTGAACTCACAACCCTGAGATCAAGAGTCATGTGCTCTACCAACTGAGCCAGCCAGGTGCCCCCTTCATAATTATGCTATAAGTCAAGTATTTTTCATATCCCCTTTAACAAATGAAAAATTAGGATCCAGGCAAGTCACACTTCCTTTCTCAAAGACTTTGCTGGCATTGCACCATTATCTACCACTGATACGGCCATGGAGAAATCTGAGGCCAGTCTGATTTATTTCCTTTTAAAGGTGCCTTGATCTTTTTGCCTGAACGCTCAAAGGATTATTTATTTTTGAAGTCTAGTAAAATTCAATGGGATAGGTCACAAGGGTCATTCTGTCAGTTTTCTTGGGACACTGTGTGTCCTTTCAATCTATAAAGTGTCTTTTCACTTACATGAAGTCGCCTTGAATTGTACTTTGAATATTTTTTCATTTCCACTTGTTCTGTTCTCCCTCATGTGGACATGCTGGATATCCTTTGTCTTCTGTATCTATAATTTTGTCTCAGATTATTTTTAGTTCTTTTTAAATTTCCATTGCCGTTTTCTCCCTTTTCTTAACCTAGCCCTCATTGAAGTTTAACTGTGTTGTCATCTTTGTCTGCCTCCTTCCCCTGCCCCCACTTATAATGTGGTTTTAATTTCTAGGATTTTTTCCTTTTCTTCCTGAATTCTAGCTTATTTTACATTTCCTTCTGTTATCTCAGCATCAATTCTTCCGCTTTGAGGTCTTGTTTTTTAAGCTGTTTCATTAAGTCCTTTGAATTCACAGCATTATGTTTGGTCTGCTTTGTGGCAACATCTTTCTGGAAAATGTCTTTTTGTAACATTAGCTTTTCATTTTCTTTCCTCCTTTTTCTTGTAGATTTGCTGTATAGATCTTATTTTCCTTTGGTCATTACTCATTACTGAATGAAAAGCGTTCTTCCTCAACCAGCTATTTGTAGGAAGCAACTGGAGCAGTGAGTTGTGCTGCTAGGGAGGCGGCTGTGGCCCAGAGTTTGTGTGTATGTGTGTCATGTGTGAGAAGGAGAAAAAAGGAGAAACAAAGAGACAAAATCACTCACACAGATTGGCTTAGCGAGTATTACCTCCCCAGCAGATGCTCATAATATACTCTCCCTCAACCCATTTCATTAACAGACTGCCTCCAACATAGATAACATTTTGAAGGAGTTTATCATTCAGCACTGCCTTGTCTTGCTACTTCATGATGCCAGAGTCCTTGGAAGTTCCCACAGCTTGGGCCCCTTTAAATCTTCATTGCAGATCAGGGTAATGGTTCTACCCCTCGGGTGTACGGCCACTTTGGTGCTGTGCCAACACAGAACTGAAGTCACAGCTGGTCTTTAATCTCCACATACTGTGGACTCTGGTGTAATTTTCACTGAATTTGGTAGGCCATCCTCACTAACTGTGCCTTAAGGTTACCTTGTTACCTTATCAAAGATGGACTTTGTGTTTATTTCTCTTATTTCCTTGTTTTTGGGTAATCTCAAGGATGACCAGATGACAGAGGTAATTTTATTTTGTTATTTTTAAATATTTTGGTATTTTTTAAAAAGATTTGATTTATTTGTTTGAGAGAGAGATAGTGAGAGACAGAGCATGAGTGGAGGGGGAGGAGCAGAGGCAGAGGAAGAAGCAGACTCCCAGCTGAGCAGGGAGCCTGACATGGGGCTCGGTCCCAGGACCCTGGGATCATGACCTGAGCCGAAGGCAGACGCTTAACTGACTGAGCCACACAGGCACCCCAATATTTTGGTGTTTTAAACTTTAATTTTTTATTTTAAAACCAGAACCACTTTTTAAAAGAGTGCCTCTAATCTCAGAGCCAGGACCATACCCCTTCAGACCATGTTAAGTGGGAAAAATAGCTTCCAAATTCTATGCACACCCTAGTCCCAGCAAGATCTCCCATCATCATATAGATGGTAAGAACAGAGCTTGGATTCAAATTCAAGTCTGTCCAAATCCAGAGCCTGAGTTCTTTTTCATCATAGAACTTCATCTTAAAGAATACTGATATCTCCTTACATTGTCTTTATTATGTTTCTTCTTGTAAACATTTTCCTATTAACTACTTTTTGTTTTCTGGTTTTTAGTGTGACAAGTACAAGACTGGAGTTATTGATGGGCCTGCATGTAATAGCCTTTGTGTTACAGAAACTCTATACTTTGGGAAATGCTTATCCACCAAGCCCAACAATCAGGTATGGACATTATGAATAAACATTCCAGAATGATAATGCACTCTAATTTTACCTTAAATGAAAGCATTATTAAAAGAATTCTTGAACCAGAGCGTTAGGAACTTTTATATACTTCAATTTTGTGTGCTTTGATTCACTCTCCAACAGATGTTTATTAATCCCTTATTCCCAGTATATTCCAGACACTGTTTAGTTATTAGGAATTCAGTGATGATTAAGATAGATAAGATTACTTCCCTCATGGATCTTATATTTATTAATAGTGACTAATTCTGGGGTATGGGATTAAGGAAATGGAAACAGAATAGTTTTGCCCTTTCATCTTTCTGTGTAATGTGACTATTAAAAACTGTATTTATAGCGGGCACCTGGGTGGCTCAGTTGGTTAAGCAACTGCCTTCGGCTCAGGTCATGATCCTGGAGTCCCGGGATCGAGTCCCACATAGGGCTCCCTGCTCAACAGGGGGTCTCCTCCCTCTGACCCTCCTCCCTCTCATGCTCTTTCTCTATCATTCTCTCTCTCAATAAATAATAAAAATCTTTTAAAAAATGTATTTATAGCTATAAATGCTTACATTAACAAACAAGAAAGATCTCAAATCAACAAGCTAACTTTACAATTTAAGGAACTTGAAAAAGAACGAACTAAACCCAAAGCTAGCAGAAGGAAATAAATAATACAGTTTACAGCAGAGATAAATGAAATGGAGAAATGAAAAACAATAGAGAAAAATGAATGAAACGAAAAGTTGGTTCTTGAAAAAGATCAACAAAATTGACAAACCTTTAGCTAGATGGTCTAAGGAAAAAAGAGAAGGCTCAAATTACTAAAATCAGGAATAAAGTGGGGACATTACTGCTGATTCTACAGAAATAAAAAGGATTATATGAAAGTACTATGAACAGTTGTGTACCAACAAGTTAGATAACCTAGATGAAATGGACAAATTCCTAGAAATAGAAAACCTACCAAGAAATAGAAAATCTGAATAGATCTATAACTAGAAGGAGATTGAATCAGTAATCAAGAGTCTCCCAACAAGAAAAGCCCTGAGCCTGCCTTCACTGGTGAATTCTACCAAATATTTAAATCCTTCTCAGCCTTTTCCAAAAAATTGAAAAGAAGGGAATACTTCCTGACTCATTCTGTGTGGCCAGCATTACCCTGATACCAAAGCCAGATAAAGACACTTGTACAAGGAAAGAAATCTGCAGACTTTCTGTATATTAATGCAAAATCCTCAACAAAATACTACCAAACCAAATTGAGCATATTAAAAAGATCATACACCACGACCAAATGGGATTTATTCCTGGAATGCTGGAATAGTTTGACATACAAAAGTCAATCAATTTAATACACTAGATCAGCAGAATGAAGGGGAAAAAAACCCACAGGATCATCTCAGTTGATGCAGGAAAAGTATTTGACAAAATTCAGTACACTTTCATGATAAAAACACTCAGTAAATAGGAATAGAAGGCAACTACCTTAACATAATAAAATCCACATGTGAAAAACCCATAGCTAATATATTTAATGGTTAATGTCTGAAAGCTTTTCCTCTAAAATCAGGAACAAGGCAAGGATGCCCACTTTTGCCACTTGTATTCAACATAATACTGGAAGTTCTAGCCAAATCAGACAAGAAAGAGAAATAAAAGGCACCCAAATTAGAAAGGAAAAAGTAAAATTAGGGGCACCTGGGTGGCTCAGTTGTTAAGTGTCTGCCTTCAGCTCAGGTCATGATCCTAGTGTCCTGGGATCGAGCCCCGCATCAGGCTCTCCACTCAGCGGGAAGCCTGCTTCTCCCTCTCCCACTCCCCCTGCTTGTGTTCCCTCTCTCGCTGTGTCTCTCTCTGTCAAATAAATAAAATCTTTGAAAAAAAAAAAAAGTAAAATTATATCTGTTTGCAGATGACATGATCTTTTATGTAGATCATGGGAGGTAGAAAAACCTTTAATGGGGGTAGAAAACCTTTTATGGGGGGGAGAAAAACCTTTTATGTAGGAAGAAGTTGTGAGAGCTAATAAATGAATTCAGCAAAGTAGCTGGAAACAAAGTCAACACACAAAAATCAGTTGTATTTCTATACAGTAACAATGAACAATCCACAAAGAAAATTAAGAAAACCATTCTGGGGCGCCTGGGTGGCTCAGTCCATTAAGCGTCTGCCTTTGGCTCAGGTCATGATCCCAGGGTGCTGGAATCAAGCCCCGCATCAGGCTCCCTGCTCTTGGGGAGCCTGCTTCTCCCTCTCCTCCCTGCTCATGCTTTCTCTCTTTCATAAATAAATAAATAAAATCTTTAAAAAAAAAAAAAAGAAAACCATTCCATTTACAGTAGCATCAAAAAGAATAAAGTACTTAGGAATTAACTTAACCAGGGAGGTGAAGGACTTTACAATGAAAACTTCAAAGCATTGCCGAAAGAAATTAAAGATATAAACAAGTGGAAACACATCACACGTTCATGGATTAGAAGACTTAGTATTGTTAAGATGTTAATACTTCCCAAAGTGATCTACAGATTCAGTGAAATTCCCATCAAAATCCTGATGACATTTTTTGCAGAAATAGAAAAACCCACCCAAAAATTAATATGGAATCTCAAAGGACCCCAAATAGCAAAACAGTCATGAAAAAGGACTACAGAGCTGAAGGACTCATATTTCCTGATTTCAAAACTTACTACAAAGCTACAGTAATCAAAACGGTGTGTACTGGAATGAAGACAGACATATAGATCAATAGAATAGAAAGCCCAGAAATAAGCCCTCACATATTTGGTCAAATGATTTTTGACAAGAGTGGTAAGATCATTTGATAGAGAAAGGATGGTCTTTTCAACAGATGGTGCTAGGAAAACTGGATATCCACATACAAAAGAACAAAGTGGGACCCTTACCTAATACCATATGCAAAAATTAAGTCAAAATAGATCAAAGACTTAAATGTAAGAACTAAAACCATAAAACTCTTAGAAAAAAATACAGGGTAAAAGCTTCATGACATTGGATTTGGCAGTGATTTCTTGGCTCTGACACCAGAGGCACAAGCAACAAAAGAAAAAGAGACAAATTGTACTTTATAAAAATTTAAAAATGTTGTGCATCAGAAGAATATCAAATCTACAGAATGAGAGAAAATATTTGCAGATCATACATCCAATAGGGATTAATATCTAGAATATATAGAGAACTCCTGGGGCGCCTGGCTGGCTCAGTTGGTAAAGCATGCAACTCTTGATCACAGTGTCATGAATTTGTGCCCCACACACATTTACTAAAAAAAAATAGAGAAGGAGAGAGGGGGAGAGAGAGAGAGAGAGAGAGAGAGAGAGAGAGAGAGCTCCTAAAACTCAACAACAAAAACTACCAGATTAAAAAATGTGCAAAGGACTTGAATAGGCAATTTCTCAGAAAAAGATATACAAACGGCCAATAAGTACATGAAAAGATGCTCAGCATCACTTGATCATTAGGGAAATACAAATCAAAATCACAGTGAGATACCACTTCACACCATTAGGATGGCTACTATCAAAAAATGGAAATTTACAAGTGTTGACAAGAATGGAGAGAAATTGGAACCCTTATGCAGTGTTGGTGGGAATGTAAAATGGCACAGTTACTGCAGAAAACAGTTCCTCAAAATAATTAAAAATATGCTGTTCTTATGATCCAGCAATTTCACTTCTGGGTACATACCTAGAAAAATTGAAAGCAGAGTCTCCAAAAGATATTTGTACACCCAAGTTCAGGTCAGCATTATTCACAATAGCTAAAACATGGAAGCATCCAAGTGTCCATCAGAAGGTGAATAGAAATGCAAAATGTGGTATATCCATACAGTGGACTATTATTCAGCTTTAAAAAGAAGGAAATTCTGACACATGCTACTGTACGGATAAATCTTGAATTCACTTGCTAAGTGAATCTTGAGTTTCACTTGCTAAGTGAAATAAGCCAGTCACAAAAAGGCAAATTTTGTATGGTTCCATTTATATGAGATGCTTACAGTAGTCAAAATTATAAAGACAGAGAAGAGAATGGTGATGCCAGGGGCTTGGGGGGGAGGGGGAAAGGGAGTTATTATTTAATAGGTATAGAGTTTCAGTTTTACAAGATGAAGAGAGTGCTGCAGAAGGATAGTAGTGATGGCTGCACCACATTATGAATGTAATACCATTGAGCTGTACACTAAAAATGGTTAAGATGGTAAATTTTATGTTTTTAGTTTTTTACCACAATTAAAAAATTGGAAAAAATAAAATTGATCATGGTCAAAAATATATTTATTTAGGCATGCATTGCGTTTATAATCTAAAAGTTACATTAAAAAGCTAAATCTCAATATTTTGTTACTTGTTTTTGTAGGAGGAAGAAGACACTAAAAATACATTGGTAAAGTTCTCTATTCAGCCTAAAGAGTAATTTGTCATTCTTTTTTCACATAGATGTATTTAGGGATTTGGGGTAATCTACCAGGTGTTGTGAAATGTCAAATGGAACAAGCACTTCATCTTGATTTTGGAACTGAATTGGAACCAAGGAAAGAAATAGTCCTATTTGATAAGCCAACAAGGGGAACTACTGTACAGAAATTCAAAGAAATGGTCTATAGTCTCTTTAAAGTAAGTATTCCATTCACATGTTGCTAGTGTGAAGTGGTACATTCTTCTGGAAGAGTTGGCAAGACCTCATCCTAAGCCATAAAAATGTTGCTATTCTTTAACTTACATCCGGGACTCCATCTTGAGGAAAAAATTCAAATAAAATGTGTGGAGGATGTTTACATTAACATTATTTATGATAGCTAAAAATGTCCAGATATGAAAGGGGAGTTCATTAAGTAAATGAGCAGCTCTATAGTTTGATACTGTACCCAATACACATTTTTTAAAAGGTGGGAGAAGGGCTAAAATTAGTATGCATACCCTGATTGCAAATTATTTTAAAAATTTAAAGAAATATTCAAAGATTAAATATATTAAAAGATAAAAAATTTACCATTTTGGAAACAGTCTCATTTTTTATTGGTGTCATATTTTCATTCAAAATCTTTTAAGTTTACATTTTCAGACTATTTTATCCTAAGAACCTTCACAGGGACATACTTTTTAACCTTCATCATTGGAATAATACAACTTAAACAAAATAGTTGTTAATGTGTTAATTAGAAAATAGGAAAAAATAGACTCATTATAACTTTGGATATGAGCACATTACACTGCAATTTTGCAAGTAAATGTATGAATAAGACAGAATAATTAGTGTGTTGGATAACTGTATCAACAGGGCCCATGGGGCTGTGGGAGCTAGGGCGGCCCATTTCTTAAATATACTTAATGAAGTGGGTTTTACTGCAATTATATAAAACCTACTTCTAATCAACATAGTAAGCATCATAAATATTTGGAGATGTATTAAGTTCCTTTATGGAGACTCAGGAACAAGATTATTACTTAAGATGGTAATCCCCATAAAATTAATATGTATATTACATATGAGGTATTTTTCAGACCTTCTATGTTTAGCTAAATTCTTACCTTTATAGGCAAAGTTGGGTGACCAAGGAAATCTCTCTGAACTGGTTAATCTCATCTTGACGGTGGCTGATGGAGACAAAGATGGCCAGGTTTCCTTGGGGGAAGCAAAGTCAGCATGGGCACTTCTTCAACTAAATGAATTTCTTCTCATGGTGATACTTCAAGATAAGGAGCATACCCCCAAATTAATGGGATTCTGTGGTGATCTCTATGTGATGGAAAGTGTTGAATATACCTCTCTTTATGGAATAAGCCTTCCATGGGTCATTGAACTTTTTATTCCATCTGGGTTCAGAAGAAGCATGGATCAGTTGTTCACACCATCATGGCCTAGAAAGGCTAAAATAGCCATAGGACTTCTAGAATTTGTGGAAGATGTTTTCCACGGCCCCTATGGAAACTTCCTCATGTGTGATATTAGTGCCAAAAACCTAGGATATAATGACAAGTATGATTTGAAAATGGTGGACATGAGAAAAATTGTGCCAGAGACAAACCTGAAAGAAATTATAAAGGATCGTCACTGTGAGTCTGATTTGGACTGTGTTTATGGCACGGATTGTCGAACTAGCTGTGATCAGAGTACAATGAAGTGTACTTCAGAAGTGATACAACCAAACCTAGCAAAAGCCTGTCAGTTACTCAAAGACTACCTACTGCGTGGTGCTCCAAGTGAAATTCGTGAAGAATTGGAAAAGCAACTTTATTCTTGTATTGCTCTCAAAGTCACAGCACATCAAATGGAAATGGAACATTCTTTGATACTAAATAACCTAAAAACATTACTGTGGAAGAAAATTTCCTATACAAATGACTCTTAGTTCATTTGGACATTGTGACCTATAATTATAGGAAACTTAACAATTCTAAGGAAAATGTTTGAGCATTTAAAAAAAAAAAAAAAGGCTTCTGATTCAAATCCCTGCCAGTTACACAAAACTTCTTCCCCCTGGTTTTAAGAAGCCATCATCTTAAGATACATGTTGATTGCTGAAGTAATGGCAGGAGGTATAGGATGAACAGGTCCAAAGATTTCATTCCTGCTGTTAGAAGCCCTGGTTGATTTTCCAGTACATTCACTGTGTAACTATTTTGACTAATGACCTAAAATAATGCTGTGAAAAGCCTCATTCCATAAACATCAACAGTGAGAGTATTTTGTAGATGTTAGCCAAAATACCATTGCTGGAAACATTGTTTGCATTGAAGCTGCTGTTAAAAAAATAATTATACATTTACTAAAGTCTTAGCATGGTAAAGTTCGCACATTAACAGAAATTAAGACTGTAAAGCAGGTAAAGTTACTCCTTTATAAACAGATGTTGGGTTAATAGCATGGTTTGTTGTATTTATAGACTTAAAACATTTAGACATCATATGGCTTCAGAATGTTTTGAGTGGTTATTAGCCTCGTAATTGCCAATTTTAAGAGGCTGAAACTGGATGAGCTTTCATCATCCTAGATTTGATGGGTCCTTCTTAGTGTCAATGAGCTGAGTCCTTTAAAACTGACATTAAGGCCATCAAACCCAACCCAGATCCATGCATCTGAATTTGAGCTATGGGGAAGTGGGACATTAGGAGCCAGACTCTGAAATCATGTAACTTTTTAATAACAATTTCCCATTTTTGAACAGTATTTCCTGTTGGCCAAAGGGCTATTTAAGAGGCATGTAGTTTTTTTTCATGTAAACTTGATATGCAAGTTAGTATTTGCCCTTTTAATGTTATTTTCATGTTTATTAAGATCTGGCATGTATCTCTCAACATCTCCATAAAATGGAACACCTTATCTGAAGGAAGACTCAATATATTCTGCTCAAAGTTTTCACCTGAGTAAAGTGAATGTTAGTTATGTGAACTTCATTGGACAGCTTTCTCTCAAAAATTAAAGCCATTGATTTAGCACCAGTTTTATTTTAAAATTGTGTACTTTGAAGGTACTTTTTCTTCCCACCAGCCATCTGGTTACAATGAATGAAGAAGTATTTCCTAGAGGACAGTTGGTCTCTTGCTTGCCACACTGTTTAGGGAGAGCTGCACATCATACAACTGGAGGGATTAACTCCTGTCAGGGAAAACAGAAGCCTGAGAAGCAGGTGTGAATTTTGAGTCAATATGTAAAGTTATATTTGTTTCTCAAAGAAAAAAACCTGTCAACTCCTCTGCTTTTTTATTTCAGGTTATTTCCAACAGTTTCATTAATAAGAGTTTAACACAGACAGCTGCTTGATGAATAAGTTTATTATTGTCTTTAACTGAAAAATCTTCACAGAAAATTGTGGTTTGGTTTATTAGCTCTCAGCAGCCCGCTCCTGAGCTCTAAGGAAGCTTGCCTTCTTCTGAGCTACCCGATCTTTCTTTTGGGCAAGAGACATTTTGGGACGGTTCCACCTAAAAAACAAAGTAAAATTAAGAGATAAATGTAATTTTTTAAAAGCATAGCTATAGAGGATAGAAAATAGTTAACTCGGATTGAAAAAGACTCTGGGATCAGGTAAAACAATCCAAGTTCCAATATACATTTATGATCTTAATCTAACTTTAAAAATGCAGTAACTGGTAAAAAAAAAAAAAAAAAAAACTTTATATAACTGGTAGTTATACTGTACTGGGACAGAACAGGTCAGCTCAGTAAGTACCTTCTGAGGCTTACACATTTCCATCACCACAATTACTTTAGCAAACCTGGTTCCCCTCACTTCTGCAACATCATGCAGAGCTAGTGATCGAGTTTGCACAACTTGAGAGTCTGAGTAAGGTGAAACAAGGCAAGGAACTCCTCCCAACCTCTTAAAAAGACAATAGTAAGATGCATACCTCTTCTTTTTAACTTCTTTCTTAGGCTTCTTCTCATAAACTGGATTCTCTCGTATAGCAGCATGAGCTTTCTTATACATCTCCTCCATCTGAAAGAAAGCAAAGCAAACAGTACTTGGTTTCATTTCACATGCCCTATATAGTCATATAATGTGTACTGCGTTCTACTACTTGTTCTATTTTGTCTCTAAACCAGACTGTCAAAAGGAACTAAACTAGGTCAACCCTGGTTATCTCTCTAAATTTCTACATGTAGCCCACATTTTCCTAAGAAACCCATAGGCAATGTGAACTAACACTATTCACAAAACTCAATCACACTCAAAAATTTGCATGGGTTTCTGTAAAAACATGTATGTTCATTTAAAATACTGTCTGACCTAAATTCTTTTATTCAAGTGAGGATTTGTGCCAAAACAAAGTATTTAAGATGTTAAGGAAGACTAGATGGGGCCAAAAAGCAACTGCTATAAATTCATTTTTGTTCTCCCACATACCCCAGATTTGTATTTTCCATCAGTACCTGATAGGTCTTTCAATGCTACTCCCAGCATTGCACACCAGGCACCTCTTGTATCTATTACTACTAGGTTTCTGTGTAAACAGAATGTTTCAATTTCCCCAGAAAACCCCAAAACACCATCCAATTAGATCTTAATGAGAATTTTGTTCTAAAACTTATCAAAAACCAATGCTGAAATTCTCGAATTGTTTCAATTACCTCCTCCAAATGACACTTGATTCTATAGATGATCAAGACATGAAACAGCTATAAAATACCTGAATGTTCACTACCCAAATCTAGGAACAATTACAGCCCCCTAAAGAATAAGTCGAAGTAATCCAACTCTAAAATTACTTGTGTAAAACTTAGCAAATGAAAATAATGCCAACACTGCAGGACACCTCAACTACCTAAATCCCTCCTGAAAACTAATTTCTCTACCTCTGTTAAGCATTCTATTATAGCTTTCCACTGTATTTAACAAATCCATTTGATGACTTCAAATGTAGTCATTTAATAAATCTAAGCAACTCGGTCCATTCCTTCCAAAAGAGACAAACAGGATACACAACCATGTATGTAGCTAACAGCATGAGTTTAGGTAAAGACCACTTCCTCTTGGAGCCATGTCAGATGTCTGCAGAGGATTTCAGCAGGCATGCATAAAAGGCCTCCAAAGATCAAATTAATGAGCTAGCCGGGAAAAGTACATCAGCCTAAGAGTGGTCCAGATAAATATATCACATATAAAGGAGAGCATTAGGAAACTGGTATCTGAAAGCAGCTTGAGAATTTGAAAAGTTCTGAACAAGAGGAAGA
Organism: Mirounga angustirostris; assembly: GCF_029215605.1. Classification (NCBI taxonomy): domain Eukaryota; kingdom Metazoa; phylum Chordata; class Mammalia; order Carnivora; family Phocidae; genus Mirounga; species Mirounga angustirostris. The sequence continues at coordinate 113,168,934 of NW_026991712.1, forward strand.
GATGTCTTAGGAAGAAAAACTATGCAGGCCAAGCAGAATTAGAGTCACAAGTAAAAGACCTATTTACCAGAGGGAACAAGGGCGATTGTCAATAGTAACATAAAAGTATGGATTTCTGAAAATTAACATGCATTTGCATTACTAATATAAACTAATGTAGTATTACCCTTTTCCTAGCTCAAAAACTCAAGTTATATGTTTATTATCCCTAGACTGTGTACTAAGCATACAAATAACAGAAAAGGATCTTTTCCCAATTACAACTCCATTTAAAAATAATTTTCACAGGTGCCTGGGTGGCTTAGTTAAGCGTCTGCCTTCCGCTCGGGTCGTGATCCCAGGGCCCTGGGATCAAGCCCCACATCGGACTCCATGCTCCTCCCTCTCCCTGCTGCTCACCCTGCTTGTGCTCACTCTCTTTCACGCTCTCAAATATATAAATAAAATCTTAAAGTAGAAATAATTTTTACAGGGTGCCTGGGTGGCTCAATCAGTTAAGCATCTGACTCTGATTCTGGCTCAGGTCATGATCCCAGGGCCCTGAGACTGAGGCCCCCCGCATGCTGGTGTGGAGCCTCACCCTCTGTCCCTCTCCCACTACGCACTCACTCATGCTCTCAAATTCTCATAACCAAAGCTGTGTGAAAATAGAAATTATGCACTAACGGAACAGTCATTTGATATGTAACATCAATTTATCCACAACTCCATAGTTGTATACAAGTTTTATAAAAACCAGTGCTATTTTTGTGTTCTATGCCTATCATCTTCCATTACTACAATGTGTTAATAGATAGCCTTGAAGATATAACTTTAGGCTGATAAAATTTCCAACATTAAATTTCCATTTGCAACATCAAGCAGAACTAGTGATCTAATCAGTACAACTCTCCATGTGCTTGCCTGAGACATTCAGAAAGTCCAGAACATAGAACTTACTTGCTATAAAGAACCTTTCTTCCACACGGCTTCAAAGTAAGTTTAGTAACTAGCATCTCCTATCAGGATAGATGATTCTAACTATGACCACAGGAATGAAGTCTATAAATTCAGAACAGCCAAATGTGTAAAAGCCACCAAAGGCTTTGGATTTAGATGCTTGAAGCCTGCTACCCTTCAGTTATCTAAAAATTCCTAAAAGCATGTTGGTAAGTCTAGCTCTTTATAATTACCCTATCTGACTTTTACCTTACCCTCACCCAGTATCCCAATTTCATGTCCTTCCACTTTAAGATAAGAACAGCTTATCTGAGTCTATCTATACCTGTTAACATACTCATGGTTCAACTTTGAACTGTTAACCTGAAATAAAACTATTAATTTCAGTGGGGCGCCTGGGTGGCTCAGTCGTTAAGTGCCTGCCTTCAGTTCGGGTCGTGATCCTAGGGTCCTGGGATCGAGCCCCGCATTGGGCTCACTGCTTAGCAGGAAGCCTGTTTCTCCCTCTCCCACCCCCCTGCTTGTGTTCCCTCTCTTGTGGTGTCTCTGTCAAAGGGATAAATAAAATCTTTAAAAAGAAAAAACTATTAATGTAACCACAAAAACCAAGTAGTAAACCTGACTCTAAATTAACCAACACAGGCATTTTTAGTTAAAATTTTTACCATGTCTGGAGTTACGTTGTTCTTTATGTATTGAGAGAATTGTTTCTTGTAAGCATCTTCATCTTCTTCCATTAGGTAACGCATATAATCTGCAACATTCTGACCCATGATGTGCTTTCGATGTACTTCTGCATTGAATTCTTTGCTTTCTGAATCATAACCAGGGAATCGTTTGGTACTAAAATAAAGTTTTTCATATTTTAGTATTAAGGATTAAAATCAGTTCACTAGCAGGAATTCATTTCAGTAGCTGCCATCAGTCCCGTCTTGAAACAATTAATTGCATCATATGCAACCAAAGGACCAACTACTGACCGCTCAGTTAGTGGGATATCATCATTCAGCAGCTAATCTCTGAATTCCAGGAAGGAAGAGAAAATCATGCTACAAACACCTTTAAAGCCATGAAAACCAAGTGTCCAACACTAAAGTTAGTTCTCCTTATAAACATAGGAAAGAGTTTCAAATCTGCTCCCTCCAAATCCTAGACTTTCTCAGGGCTGCCTCAGGGCACATGGGAAAAAGTAATTTGTTCAAGACCACCTCTGATAGGTGTCTTGCAAGAGACCTGCAGGTCCTCAAAAAAATATGCCCTACCATTATAGAAGTTCCAGTTAGGTTACATTTTAAAGGCTAACCTCCCCAACCCCAAAACCTACAGCCAGAAGAAATTTTTCTTAGGGATTTACCAACCATTAAAATATCCCTAAGAAGCTAATTAATCACTTTTTAAAGATGCATCTACTCAACAATAACAAAAATTAACTCAAAACCAAAGGAACTACCAAATCAAAACCTATTTAACTTATGTGAATGGTCTATAATCTTACTTCCAGCTGAAAGCTCTCATAAGCCTTTTCTCAAATTCTTTTTCTAGAGTCGACAGTTTTCCATAACTGAGTAAAACAATTTTCATTCTCAATGAAAAGAAAATACACTGGGAGGGGAGTGGACTGGAGTTGCTCATTTCTAACCAAAACTAAGCCACAACACAAAAGCTAGTTTTTTCAACCCTGGCTTTTCCACTACTGGCTCCACAACCTTGAACAACCTCAAACTCATTTATAAAACGCATTACAATTCCTTCCTGCCCTGCCAGGTTCCTTTTGCAGAGTACTAAGCATATAGCAGGAACACAAGGATAGCTACTTAATTGATTCATTCAGTAATCTCCATAGTCCAACCAGTTAGAAATGGAAATACTGGGAGTCCAAATAATGAAGCCTTGAATACGGTATTACCTGTGAGGGATAGACAAGCCTCCATCCACCGCTCCCTTGAGGGCCCCAAAAACTTTATTTCCAGTAGTAGTTCTGGCAAGCCCTGCATCCAAATAGCAGGTGAAGGCACCAGGTTGACCATCAATGCTTTCCACATTGTATTCATCTCCAGTCACTTCCACTTGGCCTTCATAGATCTTGTCCATGCCAAACCTATTGAGGAGCTAATAACAAAAAAAACAGTCTAAATATATTCAAACAATTCTAACGTTATCAGGTCACAACTTTAATGACCTGATACCTAGAAAAATTTTCCTTCAAAATCCACTTATCCCTCTGTACCAATTTACTTTTAAGATGCTACAAAAAGAAACTTCAAACATTCAGTTTCACACCTTTGTCTTATAGCTTCTGAATCTTTCCTACATGTCCATACTTGATTTATGTAGTAACCCATTAACATGTAACCATTATCTATTCAAGGAATTTATTCTCCATAATTTTTTCAGTCCTATTTGGCTACAATAACTCAAGAACCAAATATTAAATGTTACATGTAATTTTGATTAATTTGATTAAAATCTTAGAAGCATCGGGGCATAAGAGATGGCGCTATTCTCCAACTACATTATGTTAATAAGGGTGAATCCTCTGCTAGTGCACCTAGCTACTGCTTCACCACAAACAGTGTGACTTTGTATACCATGTTGCTCTCATATGACATTGTTCCCCACCCTCACTCAAACATATTTATAATCAGTGAAGATATAGGTCCCTAACAATGATGCATGCTTAACAATTCCAATGCACAACAAGATCAGTAACTGAGAAAACAAAAATAAGGCAAAATCACATTTTCATCTTTCTGCATATTACTGGAAATGCTGCCACCCAGAGGCAAAGATAATTAAAAAACTGAATCCCATACCCATGCCTGCCCACCCCCCTCCCCCGCCAAATTTAAGACATTGTTTCTCAAACTTTAACATGTATATAAAGAACCTGGACATCCTGTTAAAATATAAATTCCAAGGGCGTAGAGTAAAGCCTACATTTTAAATGTACACTGATTGATAGCCAGAAGATCTATACTACTGAGTAGCCAACATCTGCACGGTCCAACAAGGCAGCCACTAACTAGCCAGAAACGGCTATTCAAATTAAGGTAAAAATTCAGTTCCTCAGCAGCACCAGCCACATTTCATGTGCTCAATATCCACATGTGGCTGGTGGCTATCATTCTTCAGTTTAGATTCCACTGATCTAAATCTACCCAACAGGGCAACAAAACAGAAAAACCTCCCCAGACAGATCTGCTGTCTCAAAGTCTGTACTTTTATCAGAGAGAAAGCACAAGCAGGGGTAGAGGGAGAAGCGGGCTCCCTGCTGAGCAAGGAACCTGATGTGGGACTCGATCCCACGACCCTGGGATCGTGACCTGACCCGAAGGCAGACACTTAACGACTGAGCCACCCAGGCACCCCCTCAAATTCTGTATTTTTAAAACTGTCCTCCTTGATGACCCTGTAAGCAACAGCTCAACAGCAGGTACTCCCAGAAGCCACAGCTGAGGGTATCTTACTCATGTATCAACATCTATCTTGCAGACAACTCAAAAAATGAGCTGGTTCCAAAATATATTACTTAAAGTTATCTTCTAGGGCGCCTGGGTGGCTCAGCTGGTCAAGCGACGGCCTTCGGCTCAGGTCATGATCCTGGAGTCCCTGGATCGAGTCCCGCATCAGGGTCCCTGCTTGGCAGGGAGTCTGCTTCTCCCTCTGACCCTCCTGACCCTCCCCCCTCTCATGCTCTCTCTCTCTCAGTCTCTCTCTCTCAAATAAATAAAATCTTAAAAAAAAAAAAGTTATCTTCTACATACCCTGCGGGCCAGCAGCAGGCCGGTACAATATGCTGCAGCATAATTTGTCAGGCCAACCTTCACACCGTACTTTGGGAGTTCATGAGCATAAGCCGCACAAACTATCATATCTCCTTCTATGCGGGCATAAGCAATCTGAAAGAGAAAAAGCAGGTTAGTCATCTGTGCTTTCAACTGTTTGATATTTGTCCTAGATACCTTCTTTTTCAAAGGACTTAAAAAAAAAAAAAAAGCTGGAGACAAATCTACAACACTCAGAATCTTTGTTAACCCCACTCAATGAGTTTATGGCTTGGTCAACTATTTCTGTAAATGTTTGTCACAATAATGTCACAAATAGAGCTAAAATTACCATATAGACAGTAAACATTGAAATGCCTTTGGAATAAGTTAGAGACTGTTATTCCTAATAATACTGAAAAGCCTCTTAGCTGCATGAGCCAACGAATTAAAGAGGCACCGTGAAAAGTCAAAAGGAATCTCCAATTACTTCAAACATCTTTTGAATTAAGCATATCAAAGTCCAATGTTTCTGACAGTGTTTAGTTATCTGAACTTAGGTATGAAGGAACATTGTCTTCACAACCAACAAATTAGTTTGCCCAGAAAACAGATGTGCCTGCCCCCTCCCTGCAAAGACTCAGCAAATCTTAACTGTGAAAATTTTCTCTAGTTGTAAAAGCCCAGAAAACTAGCTTCCAGGAGCAACCTGCCACTTTGTGGAGGTCTTTCACGTGGGAGAAACCTTCATACGTATTTATCAAAACGTACTTTCAACAATAAGCAGGAATAAAAACAATCTTAAGAGCCTAATTAAACCTTCACAACTACCTACCTCTTCAGTGAGGAGTGGTTATGTGGCACATAAGGCTGTACAACACGTCAGGATTTAGTCCCTGACAAATTCTATGATTCTACTGGAACTGCAATGTACAAGAACCTTCTAGCGTGCCTCAAATTTATCCTCCTACCCCTATAAAATAGCACAGCAGCCTAGCTCTCTCTAATCCTCTTTTCCCCCATTAGAAAATGAGATTAAATGAGTCTGGTCAGGAGTGCCAGACATGGCTGATTTTCAAGAGAGTATTTTCCAGTACCACCCTCCCCACTCAAGCTCCAACTTCAGACCTACTGGAAGGAAAAGTACTACTCAATGTTTTTAGAATGCCAGGCACTAGAGGGACCTTCTAATCCATACATATGTTTTGCTTCCCAAGTACAACTTCTCTAGCAGTGAATTCTAGGGGTGAGGTTTACCACCCATTCCTTAAGTTTAGACTATAACTTACCTGACAAATGATATCTCTGTTGGTTACACGAACTATCATCCTGTATTTAGGTGTGTTGTACTTATTTTTATCTTGAATTACCAAGCGTTTCCGGGCATAATAATCAGTTTTACCCTCTGAAAGAAAAAAGTAACTTTAAGAAAGTCTATTCCACTAAAGATTCTTCTAATACTGTGAACACGAGTAACTGACCATACCTCGTCTTCTTCTAAATTTCACTTGGTATCTCTTGAAGTAAGCCTTATTCTTGACAACCTTAACAAACCCCTTTAAGAAAAAAAGGTTATTAAAACTTTGATAAATTGTTGACGGGATTTTTGACATCTGAGTTAACTGTGTAACAAAATAACACTTTAACTTCAAGAGTGAACCCATGCAACTGTCACTTTAGAGTCCAGTTTCTCAAACCACAGGGGATCAAGAATCACCTTTTCTACTTTCCATCAGTCGCTTTTCCAAAGCATTGCTCTAGACAGCGATCAATCTTGCCTATCGTCGGTTTGTTGTGAGCACTGTATGTCCCATTTTGAAAACCTAACCTCGTATTTCCCGCACCGTTCACGCACGTTTTTCAAAAAGCCTTGCCACGAAACTCATCTGGTCAAGGGCCTATTTAGCAATTACTCCCGATTAAATCGGCACTGTCCCCCACTAACCAAAGCAACACCCCGGCCCAAAAATCATTAAAAACTGCCGGCAACAGTCTAGAGAACGAGACAAGAGGCACATACCCAACTAAATGAGCTTCCTTTCGGGGCCCAGAGAAATCACAGCCTCCAGGCTGACTGCTAAGTTTAAAAGGCACTTCTGAAAGACCCACCAACCCGACACTCTCCCGAGAAAACCATGGGAACAGTCAGGTGTGGATGGGTCCGAGGAGCCGCAGCCCGTCTCCACTCAGGCATCCCCCCGCTAGTCTGAGACCACCAACTGCACGCAATCTTCCCCGCCTGCCGGTGTCCGGTCGGACCAGCCCGTCTACTAAACTCACCCCCCCTCCCCAATCCTCCACCCTAGATCCTGATCTTCTTCGTCAACCCCTCCCCCAAAGCCTGCGCGCCGGGCGGCAGCCATTAAGGCCACGCTGGGAGCGGCATCCCCACCAGAGCAGAACCCACAATCCAACGCCATCCAACCCCTGCGCCGCGCGAGACGGACCCTACACTGGCGTTTGGGCAAGGGCAGGGAACCCCCGTGCAGACGGAGCCCAGATTCCAGAAATCGACTCACCATCCTGCGGAACAGAGACCGGCGTCCGCGGCTCGCCACAGACCAGCAGGCCCAGCAGCGCTCCGCTAGGGTGAAAAGGCCTCAGCCCGTGCGCAGGCGCAGTATGTAGCACTGACGATCACGCGAGCGACGTGTGGAAGAGAGAGCGCGCCAGCCCTAGGCGTGCGTTGTACTGTCCCCTGCTGGCGGGAGGACCGATGCCGGCCTTCGCCGGGCGGTAACAAACCTTAAGCGCCACTGAGTCCCCAAACTCCTGGCTGGCATTCCCACGGAGATGGGCGGTGAGCAGTAGCAGGTAGGATTATAGGAGGTTTTCAGTTTAAGAAGTTGTTTCGTAACAAAGATATAAGACTTTTGTAAATAGGAAAAAAAAGTTTAAATAGAATATATTTGCTGTGGAGCCCTTTTGCCCCCTCCCGGACACCACCTCCTGGTCTACTCATCCTGCTCCCGAGCATACAGAATCTGGAAGCCTTGTCCCAGTCCTTCAAACCTGAGTGAGGGGCCCCTCTTCTGCTTCCCCACAGCACCTTGGGACTTGCTTCAGCCCACTGTGGCCGGTAAACCGCTTGAGGGTGGGCTTTGCTGCCCCAGTTCACCTTGAATCGCCAGCACCGAGCCCAAGTGCTGACGTTCAGTAAGTGCTCGGTGTTTGTTAAATGATAAAAGAAGAGCTTGCTGCTCTGCTTTCTCCTTCCCTTTACCTCCCCGATCCCTGACCCGTGACAGCTTCATTCCTTTTCCCTCCCTCCATCACTCTGAACGAGGCAGTTTAACATTTCTCTGTTAAGTCCTTTTTCCCCCCACTCTTTTAAAACTAATTGTAACTAGGGAATGAGCGGACTGATTCTCCACACGGCGGACTGAGGAGAACCAATCAACAACCAACCAACCAAACAAACAAAAAAAGCACCTCAAGACAAAGTATTCCCTTACCTAACAGCATTTCAAAGGTGGTCTTTGGGCTATTGCATGGGAGTCATTTGGGTACTAGTTAAAATGCAGATATCTGAATATCCCCCACCTCTACTGAATCAAACTTGCTGGTTTGGGGACCAGGAATCTGCGTTTTTAATTTGGCCTCAATCTTAATCAATTCAGGAGGTCTCAGGAAAGCAGAAAACAAGTCCTATTTTGCCCAATAACGGAATTTACTGGATCTACCAGGAAAATAAGACAAATTGCCGGCACAGCTGCTTAAAATATTCCCATCCGCAGAATGAATGTTGACTCTATATATACCCCCATCGTTCAATGATTTAATCTTTCTCTTGGGAGATGAATATGCCTATGTTTAATCTAGCAGGAAAAAATCAGTTCATAAACTGCTCAATGTCAGAGCAGGAAGAAGGGTCTGTCAAACAGGATGACAAGGTTAAGTGGGCTCCAACAAACAGCCACTAGAATAAACTTGAATTATGATGCCAATTTCCTCAGTTTCAATTTGTAACTTCTTATATAACAGGAAAAATATATATCGAGTCCACTCTGGCCAATATTAACAGAGCTTTCAAGGAGAAATGTTAAAACACTCCTCACAGGAGGGGCGCCTGGGTGGCTCAGTCATTAGGTGTGAGCCTTTGGCTGGGGTGGTGGTCCCAGGGTCCTGGGATCAAGCCCCCAGGGTCCTGGGATTGAGCCCGGCATCCGGCTCCCCGCTCAGCGGGAAGCCTGCTTCTCCCTCTCCCACTTCCCCTGCTTGTGTTTCCTCTCTTACTGTGTCTCTGTCTGTCAAATAAATAAATAAAATATTTTTTAAAAAGAAACAAAAAACACTCCTCAGAGGCAAGTGTAGTTCCATCTTTGTTGAGTAACAGTTGAAAACATAAGGAAAGAAGTATATAATTTGTATTTATAGAAAATACTTAAAGATCTTCATTTTGGTGGTTCATCAATTTAAAGGCGCCACATGTCTTTGTCAGGCCCTGCTTACCCTGGAGGGTGGAAGCATCAGAAGGAAAGTCTACCTGGAAAGAGGCCCACCCCTAACTTTTGCATGTTTTAGGGCAAGAGTATGTATGAAGGCCCACATAGCATGCATCTGAATATTTAGAAGTTACGAAGCAACCTAACACATTGTTGAATTAAACATGTCTTATCCTCCTTATCCTTCTTCCTCTTACTTATAAATCTTTACAACAAAATTAAAAATGCATGTACCTATTCCCCTTGGTTGCAGCTGGGGGTTTGTGGCTAGGATTGGCTGGCTCAGCCAATACAGTTGGGGACACCGGGAGCCAGGGTAATTTGTCTAGCACCCTTGACCAACATAATCTTGCTCAAGTGGTAAAAATTAAAAAGTAATGGGACAAGTCAAATTTGTGTTTCTCCTAATGTGATGCACCGAGAAGTTCGAACAAAGAAGTACTTCCTACTAAATCTACGTAATTTAATCTGATTACATAATTTAACTACTCTGATGCATGATGAACTACAAACAAACTCAAACTGAGGGACATTCTACAAAGTAACTGGTTTCTATTCCTCAAAAATGACGAAATCATGATGGATGAGGAAAGACTAAAGAACTATTCCAGGGGTGCCTGGCTGGTTCAGTCAGTAGAGCATGTGGCTCTTGATCTTGGGGTCATGAGTGTGAGCCCCATTTTGGGTGTAGAGGTTACTTAAAAATAAAATCTTTAAACAACAACAAAAAAGAACTATTCCAGATGGAAAGAGACCAAAGTGACGTGACAACTGAATGCAGTGTGTAATCCTGGATTACATCGTGGACAGGAAATGAAAAAGATAAAAAGGAAGACTAATTTCTTTTGTACAAAGGACATTCTCAGAACAATCAATGAAATTTGAATAGACTCTGTGGATTAGGGATGCCTGGGTGGCTCAGTCGGTTAAGCATCTGCCTTTGGCTCAGGTCATGATCCCAGAGTCCTGGGATCAAGTCCCACATTGGGCTCTTTGCTCAGCAGGGAGCTTGCTTCTCCCTCTGCCCCTCCCCCCTGCTCGTGCGCTCTCTCTCTCTCTCATGCTGTCCCTCTCTCTCAAATAAATAAATAAAATCTTAAAAAAAAAAATCTGTGGATTAGATGGTAGTAATAGATCAATGTTAATTTTATTTTGATAGGTACACTATGGTTATGTGCAGGCGTTCTTGTTTTTTAGGTAATATACTCTGAACTATTTTGGAGTAATAGGCATTATGTCTGCAACTTACTCTCAATATATGGCTCAGGGAAAAAATCACATATGTGTGTGTATACACATATACACATATATATGTGTGTTTGTAAAGAGAAAGAAAATAATAAAGCAAATGGGTTAAAATGTTAACAATGGGGAATCTGGGAAAAGGGTATATAGAAATTCTTTGTATTATTTTTAAAATCATTTTGTGATTTTGAAATTATTTCAAAATAAAAAATAAAACAGTTCTTGCTGGAGTGGGAAATATTTATTTATTTTTATTTTAAATGAAAGTGAATTCAATTTTGTCAAACTCAAATATGTCAAACATATTACAAATAGGCAATAAATCAGCAATTTCTTTTATTGTACTGATGGTTTCACACCAAAATATGGAAAGATTTCTGTGATGTTACCTATGTATTATGATTTTGAGATAACTACTTACTGCCTTAATCAGCTGGTTCTGTACTCAAATCACCAATTTTAATAATTATGATCAAAAAGCATCCTATGTTATTTCAAAATTTTTTTTCTTTGCAATTGGTTTTTGCTTTATTTGAATTTATGGTTATACACTGAAGGATAGCAAAAAGTATGGACTACTTTATGATTGGATCCTCTTCATTGATATTAATCCATTAGAAACATTTTAAACTTGAACTTTTATCTAAGAAAAAATAATTACCCTTCCTCAATGAAAGAATAAACTTCATTTCTTTAAAAAAAATGTGTAAATCTGTGGGTTTTATGGAACTGAAAGTCAGCAAAATATCAAAGACAACCAAACATAATTATGATCACCACCATAATTATGTCTGGGTGTTCTGTTGATAAGATATTGGTATTTGAATGACTAATAAGACCAAGATATACACAATTAATATAATTATATATTAATTATATATATATAATTAATATATATAATATTAATATACACAATTAATAAATTATATTTATTCCATAAAAGTTCTTTTTCATATCTTCATTTCAGCAAAATTTCTATGTTGTTATCACTAAGAAGATATCACATCATTTGTGTTCTACAGATAGTCATGCCAAATTGGACAATCTTTCTTGGGTCATTCAGGTTCTTACATAATTTTTATTAATTTCTATTAGGAGAAATTTTGTTATGCTGAAGCAATACACTATTTAAATTTGGAAATGAACCATGATTTTTACATATCACATTCTCATAATGTAATGGTGTCATATATGATAAATTATTGTTTTTAATAGAATACAAGACACTAGACACTAGATACTTTGCTATTGTCATATAACTCACTTACTTTTATTGTGATTTTTACTCTTACAGTAGTATCCACACCCACACGGGTTTTGCTATTCTTCTTCCAATATTTCAATGCTGTGGTGTGATAAAGAACAACAAAATATTATATTGCTCAATTTGTTCAAATGTCTTTTCAATCAGACTATATGCTGATCTATCAAGGTTAGAAAATAGTCTCCATAGAAATTAGTTTCAGGTTTATTTGCATATGAATTTTCTTCATCACAGTAATGCAAACTTTTTTGTTTTCTTGTTCTAATTTCTTTATATTTAATGAGAATGTCACATTTGCTGAATATTTCTCATGCAGTTTTATTTAATTTAGAAAAAAGTTGTCTAAAATTTTAATCCTTTTAAGAATTAGATCTGTTTGTGGGTGCCTCTGTGGCTCAGTTGGTTAAGCATCTGCCTTTGGCTCAGGTCATGATCCTGGGGTCCTGGGATTGAGTCCTATGTTGGGCTCCCTGCTTTGCAGGGAGTCTGCTTCTCCCTCTGCCCCTTCCCCCTGCTCATGCCCTCACTTTCTCTCTCTTGCTCTCTCAAGTAAATAAATAAAATCTTTTTTAAAAAAAGAATCAGGTGGGGACGCCTGGATGGCTCAGTCAGTTAAGCATCTGCCTTCAGCTCAGGTCATGATCTCGGGGTCCTGGGATCGAACCCCGCATCAGACTCCCTGCTGAGTGGGGAGTCTGCTTCTCCCTCTCCCTCTACTCTTCCCCCGCTCATGCTTGCTCTCTCTCTCTCTCTCTCTCGCTCTAATAAATAAATAAAATCGTTTCTTAAAAAAGGATTAGATGTGTTTGAGTTTTGAACACCTATATTATTAAAAGCAAGCAATACTATATATATAACTAGGTAGCACAAATTCAAAATTCACTTTTCTTCCAAAGACTCTGATTTGCTCTTTTTTTTTTTTTTTTAAGATTTTATTTATTTGACGGAGAGAGACACAGCCAGAGAGGGAACACAAGCAGAGGGAGTGGGAGAGGGAGAAGCAGGCCTCCTGCCGAGCAGGGAGCCCGATGCGGGGCTCGATCCCAGGACCCTGGGACCATGACCCGAGCCAAAGGCAGACGCTTAACAACTGAGCCACCCAGGCGCCCTGATTTGCTCTTTATTTGAGCACCTTCTATTCTTTCACTTTACTCTCCTACAGCATCTCATGGCTTATCTAAATCAAATCTGTTTTTACATGACTAATACCTCTGGAACCAGGAACTGGAACATAAAGATAAACAAGAAAATGGAGTTTGGGCTCTACTCAGACATGAAACTTTGTTATACCAGAATTTGAAGGGTTCACATTATCACAAAGAAAGGATTTGACAAGTTAATTTGTTTTTTTCTTCTTTCCTAAAATATTTTCCATTACTCAAATCCTCCTGCACTGCAAAGCAGTGTCTATTTCAAATGTCAACAGCAACACAAACCCAAAACCTTCATGACATTCAGATACAATTGCCTTTTGTTTCAAGGACACAGCCCAAGAAAAGTGAAGTAGCATTTCCCTGCGGCCTAGTAGGTGTTGATTACCAAGGCCGATGCTTAGGGTTTCTGGTCAGAGGTGAATGTCAAGTCCTACGTGACAGAGGCAGACATAGCCATGCATTCTTTCATAAATTTACTTTTCCATAAAATAAATTTACTTCTCTGTGTGTTTTGTGATGTGCAGGATATTATAAAGTGCAGGGCCAGGGCAGAGCTCAGGTAAGGGCCCCTCTTGCTGGGTCAAACGGAGGAACTTCAGGAAACTTCATGCCCACCAAAGATCATAGGATCTGAAATGTCTGAGCCCCTCCTGTTGTACTTTTCTTTTTTCTAGAAGATTTTATTTATTTCGGGGCACCTGGGTGGCTCAGTTGGTTAAGCGTCTGCCATCGGCTCAGGTCATGATCTCAGGGTCCTGGGATTGAGCCCCGCATCGGGCTCCCTGCTCTATGGGGAGCCTGCTTCTCCCTCTGCCTCTGCCTTTCTCTCTCTCTCTGTCTCTTATGAGTAAATAAAAAAAATTAAAATCTTGAATAAATGAAAAAAAGATTTTATTTATTTGACAGACCCAGCCAGAGAGGGAACACAAGCAGGGGGAGAGGGAGAAGGAGAAGCAGGCCCCCCGCCGAATAGGGAGCCCCACGCAGGGCTCAATCCCAGGACGCTGGGATCATGGCCCGAGCCGAAGGCAGATGCTTAACAACTAAGCCACCCAGGCGCCCTCTTGTACTTTTCTACCTGAATCATCTCAATGACTCAGACTCAACTGGTGGATTAGTGAGTGGGGATAAGGGAGGGGGCTATAGGGTTTGGATATAATATAAATAGCAAACATCTACTGAAGTGGGCCAGAGTCTATGCTGAGAATTTCTTACATTATCTCATTTAATCTCAAAACTACTCCAGTACATAGGATTATTACCCTCATTTTATAAATGAAGCAGTGGCTGCCACAATCACAGTGGAACACAGGTGGCTATCATCAGTGTAATTTTCAGATCTGAGCCTGCCTTTAAACTTGCTAAAAGAAGCGCTCTCAATATTCATAAGCCTGTATCTTTGACTTTGGAACATATTCCATGATGTCTGTTTGCTTGACAAAGATGTAAACACTCTTTGGCTTAGACTAACTACAATGAGTTTTGTTTAGAAGTACAGGTGAAACTGCAGCTTGTAAACTGCTTATCATTTTCTGAATCTGGAGCATTACAAAATTCCAAAAAATGAAGGCTTACAAAACTCTGATCAGTATGAACTAAGAGACATAGTCTTGTTCATCAGATAAAGCCTGTAGTATTAGAATTAAGAGGGAAACACTTGAAGCCTAAAGAAGGCAGTCTCAGGAGAAATCTGGGAAGTCCAGTACCACTTTATTAGATGCTTAGCTAATATATGAAAGTCAGAATATTTAAATGATTCAGTAATATTTCTTTTTTTATTTTTTTGAATGATTCAGTAATATTTAGATGATTTCCTGAAGACTAGGTTTATTATAAGTCATTAAGAAAAAGTTAGAAATGTCTAGAGATTGCTAAAATTTAGAAATGCTGCTTTTTTTTTAAGATTTTATTTATTTATTTGTCAGAGAGAGAGAACACAAGCAGGGCAAGTGGCAGGCAGAGGCAGAAGCAGGCTCCCCGCTGAGCAAGCAACCCAATATGGGACTCGATCCCAGGACTCTGGGATCATGACCTGAGCTGAAGACAGACACTTAACGAACTGACCCACCCAGGCATCCCTAGAAATGCTGCTTTAAAGACAGTTATCCTTTATCCTGCTTGCCTAAAAAAAAAATCTCTTATTGCCACAAGATTAAGGGGGGTATGAAATAAGGGGGAAGAAGCAGCTGGCTAGGAGTGTTTTAGGTGGTAAGAAACCTACCTGGGGGGGGCACCTGGGTGGCTCAGTAGGTGAAGTGTCTGCCTTCGGCTCAGGTCATGATCTCAGGGTCCTGGAATCGAGTCCCGCGTCAGGTTCCCTGCTCAGCGCTGAGTCTGCTTCTCCCTCTCCCTCTGCTGCTCCCCCTGCTTGTGCTCTCTCTCTCTCTGACAAATAAATAAATAAATAAATGTTTTTTAAAAAAAGAAAGAAAAAAAGAAACTTACCTGGGAATTAAAAATATGTGTCTACATCATTCCTGGAATCATCAAAAGTGATAGTCTTATTTTGTCTGTTCTTTAAGGCTAAAAATACATAACTAATGACTAACATCATACATCCTTTTGAGATTCCACTTGTTAAATGACACTCATCATGTATGTGTCCCTCTTCAATTACTTTGGGCGTATATGGAGGACCCAATGAAAGCCGACCAAGTACTTTGGGAGAAACATCATAACTTATTGTGGCTGATTCTCCCCGTAACACAAGTGATGGTCATAATGTCTGAGTCATTCCTGCATTTCTGTGTGTGGTCAGCATCTTGGAGAGTCTGTGCTTAAAGGCACAGTGTCTTGAAGGGCACTTGGTATTGACACCATAGCCATTAATGAATGTTTGCGTACACAGAAATTATTCTCTCTTTCCTCCTCTAATGGAGGAAACAGAACAAGTACCTAAGATGCATTTGCTATAGAGCAAAGAACACCACAAACCTTAGTCACACTTTTTTTTTTTTTAATTAGAGAGAGAGAGCACAAGCAGGGGGAGTGGCAGGCACAGAGAGAAGCAGGCTCCCAGCTGAGCAAGCAGCCTGATGTAGGACTTGATCCCAGAACCCTGGGATCATGACCTGAGCCAAAGGCAGCCACTTAACCTGCTGAGCCACCCAGGCGTCCCACTGTAGAGTGATACTTGATGCCACTCTTTTAATCAAGTTCATCCACAAGTACATCCACAAGTACATGGCTACACTTTATATATATATATACACAAAATATATAACTATTTCTCATGTCCTGGTCCAAGTTACCATTATCTATTACCTGGATCATTGCATTAATCTCTTAATAGGTCTCTCTGCTTCAAATTTTGTACTCCTACAACCTATTCTCCACACTGATTTTTTAAAAATATAAGTCAGAATATGTCACCAACAGACCCATGAAAGGATTCTCAATGTCACTCATCATCAAGGAAAAGCAAATCAAAGCTACAATGAGATATCACACTTCACAGAATAGACCTACCCTATGATCCAGGAATCACACTACCGGGTATTTGCCCCCAAAATGCAAAAACACCAATTCAAAGGGATACATGCACCCCATGTTTATTGCAGCATTGTTTACAATAGCTAAGTTATGCAACCAGCCCAAATGTCCATCGATAGATGAAATAATAAAGAAGATGTGGCATATATATACACGATGGAATATCATTTAGCCATAAAAAAGAATGAAATCTTGCCATTTGCAATGACATGGGGGATCTAGAAAGTATAATGCTAAGTGAAATCAATCAGAGAAAGACAAATGATCTCACTCGTGTGGAATTTAAGAAACAAATGAATAAAGGTAAAATGAGACAGAGAGAGACAAACCAAGAAACAGATTCTTATCTGTAGAGAACAAACTGATGGTTACCAGAGGGGAGGTGGATGGGAGGATGCGAGAAATAGGAGATGGGGATTAAAGGGTACACTGATCATGATGGGGAAAAAAAAAAAAAAAAGAAAAGAAGAAGAAAAAAAAACATGTCACTTTTGCCCTCAAACCGCTCCCCCATTAGGAGGGGAAATCCTTGTCTCTTTTCTCTTGGATGGGCCTTTGTGACTGCCTTGACCAGCAGAGTACTACAGAAATCACGCTATGCTCTCCATGTGGGCTCTGTATGACTTCTTGGGCTACTTCACAGAATGATGGCGCTATTGTTGTAGCCATCTTTTAAAAATATAATCTGCTCGCTAATTACGCCAGTCTTTGATAAATTGTAAAATATAACAACAAAAACACTGGTGTGTATGGAACTGTCCTATATAATAGCTGCACTTCTCTTGGGCTCATGTTAAAAAGTTATGATTAGTTATGCTCAAAAAAAAAAAAAAAATCGATTTCTCACCGGACTTTACCGCAGGTGCTGCCTCCTGAGGCCCTTCTCCATTTTCCACAAACACCTCTTCAAACAGACTCCAACGAGGGCTGAATTCTTGCTCTTTTTTCTTCTCCATTATTAAACAATTATATTAAATAAAAATTAAAATACCAATAAAAAAGTCGGTAAATGTATTCTGACCATACGTCTTAAATGTTCAAATTCTTAACTGACTTCTTTTTCAAGTATTCCTCCTTCTGTGCAGCTGAATAAACATGGGTTAAAATCGTGGCCTTTGCAAATACTACCTGAACAACCTTTGTGAACTACTCATTTGCAGTCTTTGTCAATTTTTCTACTGGCTTATTAGTGTCTCCCCCATTGATTTTAAGTGTTCTTTATGTAACAAGAACATTATTTCTTTCCCCCCTGGTTGTTGTTCATCTTTCAATTTTATGTGAAGTATTTGTTGACATGTATAAGTTTACAGCTGATCATGTTTAGTTTGGTCTTGCTTGCAGTGCCTCTGTGCACCGGAAGGAGGAGGGCAACCAGAAAGCTGCCAGAACAGAAAACTATTTCAAGAAGTAAAAGGCAGATAGGGAAATGAACAAATGACCAACTCCTCTACGTCCAAGTGTACCTGAACAAAAGGGCAGCTACTGGCTACTGGCCCCCAAACTGTGAGATAGAAGAGGAGGGTATAGATGAAAGGCTGGGAGAGGCTTGTCAAGATTCTTTTATTTCCAGTAACGGAAGGGCAGGATCAGGTCAGTTTGACTCTGTGTGTGTGTGTGTGTGTGTGTGTGTTTTAGGGGATGGGGTGAAAGCCTCAGGAGGAGAAGGTGGTTAATGATGTCAGTAAATGACTTTACAATTCAAAGTGCTGTTTTCTTAAAACCAGGAAGTAAGAACAAGACTTTATGGACATTATACAGATCATATTCATGTACATTTGTGAGTTTGCCCTAAAATATGCGACAGTCTCTTATGTGTGCCACAACTGTCCTTTGTATTTCAATCTTCTATAACACACAGATGGACACATGCCCTTTAGCATGGAATTGATTATATTTCCTGGCCCCACTGTCTCCTAATTTTTGTCCCTTCTCTTTAATGCATTAACACCCGCTGCCAGTCTTTGGTTGAGGCAAAGACCAGCTCAGGGTGCGATGCCTTTTCAAGAATATCTGAGGCTCAGTAGTTGTGAATTGTATATTCTGAGGACCATAGGGACTGAACCAAATTTGAGATGGCTTCAAGTTTGAAACTAACAAACCAGAAACACTCTAGACCATTTTGGGCCCCAGAGCCAGGGAGCATCAAAGAGAGAGAATGAGGTTTAGTATGCACAAAATCATTAGTACCACAGTAATTGATACAGACAATTAGTATTTTCTCAGTTTCTCTAAAGTGCCATGTAAATGAAGCTTCAAGATCTTTTCCCTCACCCTACCTTCCCCACTCAGAAAGCTGTCTGTCCCATGCCCCTGCTATGCAGAAATCCTAAACCCATTGCTAGTTCATTATCTGCAGTGACCCACAACATGTGGCTTCCTGTCTTGGCTGGATGGTTACAGTCTTATCTTTAGTTTTTGAGTAGATGCAATTGAGAGCCTTTGAACTTTGCCCAACTTTAAGTCTCACACAACCAGTGTAGTTTCAATGTTTACATTGGAATAACAGGTTCTGATCAGCATTAGTATGGGCACAAGTAGGTATAGTTTTAACTTCTCTACTAAACTGGAATGTTTGCCTTTATTTTACTGTGTGTACTTTCTTTGGTTGTTTAATTATGGCAGTGATCATTAAAACATTAAATTTTTATCTATGGATAAGGCCCAGGTAAAAAATTTCTAAAATGGCTCTTTACTTTAAAACCAACCAATTTAGAATAACTTTCTGTCCACCAGGAGTGTAAAATTAACATGACTTTCTAGGTGACAGACTTTTTACATTTTGTTGTTACCATTACTTGACACATTTGTTAAAGAATCATAAATTATTTTCCTCATAACAAAGTTAACCTTTTTTTTCTATGAGAGACTATATACTTATTATTTTTTTCTCTCTCTCACTCTGCTAGAATTCCTCTCAGGGAGAGCCCA
Source organism: Mirounga angustirostris (assembly GCF_029215605.1). Lineage (NCBI taxonomy): Eukaryota > Metazoa > Chordata > Mammalia > Carnivora > Phocidae > Mirounga > Mirounga angustirostris. Next base: position 113,188,165 of record NW_026991712.1, read on the forward strand.
GAATTTACTGGAGAAAATACTTGGTAAAAATGCTGGTGAAGGGTGAGACCTTAAAGACATGTTCAAACAGCAAGCTTGCTAAATTGCTATGCAGAAAGACAGGTGAAGAATTTGCTTTTCTTCTGAGAGGGAGTAGGGTGGATAAGAGAGGGTTGGGGGGAGGGACACAGAGGAGAGTGAAGCCACAGCAGTGGCATTCTGGGGGTTGACCCCTCTACATGGCTCCACAGATCTTCAGTGAAGTCTACCAAAATTCACAAGAAGTTGTTGGAAGTGAATTTCTCGTGACAACTCATGAAAGGCTGAGTTCTGGGAAGGTATTAATGAAAGAGGAACAAAAACAGCAAGCCTCCAAAGGCAGAGATGACCATGAAATTATAAGCCTGTGGGAATTAATAAAAACCCTGATTAGGACATTGGATTTTATAGATCTCAGGGAGTTCCCCAGTTGAATCTGAAATAATCCTCAAAAATAATTATTTTGGGAAGGTAGAGCACTGCCTGACACAAATCTTCAAGCCTGACAGTTCAAGTTAAAAGGAAGGATAACTACAGCCTAACTTTATAATTTGGAAATTTAAAACCCATATCATAAGAATTGGCTTTTTTTTGGTATTACCTTAAAGAATCTCCTGGTTCTGTTTTTTAAAACTCCCTCTCCCATCCCCCAATTTTTGCAGAAATATATCTTATTTTAAAGTAGGTAACCAGGAATACCTGGCTGACTCAGTCGATAGAGAGTGTGACTCTTGATCTTGGGGTTGTGAGCTTGAGCCCCACATTGGGTGTAGAGATTACTTGAAGAAAATAAAAATATAATAAACAAACAAACAAACAAACAAACAAACCCAACCAAAGAGGCAAAGGATCTATACTCAGAAAACTATAGAACACTCGGAAAGAAATTGAGGAAGACACAAAGAAATGGAAAAATGTTCCTTGCTCATGGATTGGAAGAACAAATATTGTTAATATGTCTGTGCTACCTAGAGCAATCTACACATTCAATGCAATCCCTATCAAAATACCTTCAACTTTTTTCACAGAGCGGGAACAAATAATCCTAAAATTTGTATGGAATCAGAAAAGACCCCAAATAGCCAAAGGAATGTTGAAAAAGAAAACCAGGGGCGCCTGGGTGGCTCAGTCAGTTAAGTGTCTGACTTCAGCTCAGGTCATGATCCCAAGGTCCTGGGATCGAGCCCGCATAGGGCTCACTGCTCAGTGGAGAGTCTGCTTCTCCCTCTGCCCTCTGCCACCACCCCCTCCTTGTGCACACTCTCATTCTCTCTGTCAAATAAATAAATAAAATCTTAAAAAAAAAAAAAAGAAAGAAAGAAAGAAAGAAGAGAAAACCAAAGCTGGTGGCATCACAATTCCGGATTTCCAGCTCTATTACAAAGCTGTCATCATCAAGCAGTGTGGTACTGGCACAAAAACAGACACATAGATCAATGGAACAGAATAGAGAGCCCAGAAATGGACCCTCAACTCTATGGTCAACTAATCTTCAACAAAGCAGGAAAGAATATCCAATGGCAAAAAGACAGTCTCTTCAACAAATGGTATTGGGAAAATTGGATAGCCACATACAGAAGAATGAAACTGGACCACTTTCTTACACCATACACAAAAATAAATTCAAAATGGATGAAAGACCTGAATGTGAGACAGGAATCCATCAAAATCCTAGAGGAAAACACAGGCAGCAACCTCTTTGACCTTGGCTGTAGCAACTTCTTATTAGAAACATCTCTGGAGGCAAGAAAAACAAAAGCAAAAATTAATTACTGGGATTTCATCAAGATAAAAAGCTTTTGCACAGCAAAGGAAATAGTCAACAAAACTAAAAGGCAGCCTACGGAATGGGAGAAGAGTTTTGCAAATGTCTTATCAGATAAAGGGCTAGTATCCAAAATCTATGAAGAACTTCCCAAACTCAACACCCAAAAAACAAATAATCCAGTCAAGACATGAACAGACATTTCTCCAAAGAAGACATACAAATGGCTGACAGACACATGAAAAAATGCTCAACATCACTTGACATCAGGGGAATCGAAACCAAAACCACAATGAGATACCACCTCGTATGGTTCAGAATGGCTAAAATTAACAACTCAGGAAACAACAAATGTTGGTGGGGATGTAGAGAAAGGGGAACCCTCTTACACTGTTGGTGGGAATGCAAACTGGTGCAGCCACTCTGGAAAACAGTATGGAGTTTCCCCCAAAAATTAAAAATAGAGCTACCATAGGACCCAGCAATTGCACTACTAGGTGCATATGCACCCCAATGTTTATAGCAGCAATGTCCATGATAGCCAAACTATGGAAAGAGCCCAGATGTCCATTAGCAGATGAGTGGATAAAGAAGAAGTAGTATATCATCTATCTATCTATCTATCTATCTATCTATCTATCTATCTATCTATCTCTCTCTATCTATATATCTATAATGGAATATTATTCAGCCATCAAAAAGAATGAAATCTTGCCATTTGCAACAACATGGTTGGAACTAGAGGGTATTATGCTAAGCTAAATAAATTAGAGAAAGATAAATACCATATGATTTCACTCATATGTGGAATTTAAGAAACAAAACAGATGCACATAGGGGAATGGAAGGAAAAATAAAATAAGATGAAAATAGAGAGGGAGGCAAACCATAAGAAACACTGAACTCAAGGAAACAAGGGGAGGGGGTTGGGAGAATGGGGTAACTGGGTGATGGGCATTAAGGAGGACACTTGATGTAATGAGCACTGGGTGTTATATGCAACCAATGAATCACTAAATTCTACCCCAGTAACTAATAATACAGTATATGCTTTTTAAAAAGATTTTATTTATTTATTTGAGAGACAGTGAGAGCATGAGCAGAGGGAACGGACAGAAGAAGAGGGAGAAGCAGACTCCCCACTGAGCAGGGAGCCTAATGCAGGGCTCGATCCCAGGACCCCGGGATCACAACCTGAGCCGAAGGCAGACACTTAACCGACTGAGCTGCCCAGGTGCCCCTATAACAGTATATGTTAACTAAACTGAATTTAAATAAAGAATTAAAAAAAAATAAAGTACGGAACTATTAGAAAATGGGATGTAAGACTGGAATTTTGAGTACCTAAGAATTAACTTTGATAAATCTCCCCAGATTTATGTATGAAAGCTAATTTGTGTTGTTTTCATGATCTATTCTGTTGCGTCCTGTTCTCTGGGATGCATGTTTAGCTGTTCTTATTAAGTCCTGGGTTTTAGAGTGAGCAGTTTCTCAATTTTGACATGGCTTCACCACTCACTACCTCTCTGAGCCTTAAATTCTTTATCTGGAAAATGGCAATAATAATCGTACTTACCTCCAGGGGTACTGTGAGGATTAGAGAAATACTCACTGTTCGTTCTTATTAATAGTATTGATGGAAATACACATATGCCTAATTTTTACACTGTTTCATCATCTTCTCAGTTTTCAGGTTTATCTCTTGAAATCAATATGGGGGAAGTGTTAGGGCCTAAACACAAAGAGAGTTTCTCTTGAATAGGGTTAGACATAAACAAAGCAGGCAAGTGATCAAAGGGATTCTTCAGAAGGACTGCAACTGGAAGCCTTCATAGCTATTAAATGCCTTCTCAGCTGAAGGGTAATGTTCCATGATCAGAAATCTAGCTGCTTAGGTAAAGATTTTGCTCAAATATAAGTACAAATATAAATACTGCTGGGAAACATAACACTGGAGTGAATAATTCTAAGATATTCTTTTCTTAAGAAGAGGGGTTTTTGAATGAGATTATTATGAAGGAGAAAATATAGGGGGCAATGGACTTCTGATAATCATAAAAAGAGAAAACAATTAGAATACTGAGAAGAGTGTTCCAAAGGCAAACGAAAAGATTTAGTGATTAAAATGTCAGAGTTAAGAGAGTCCATCTGCAAAATGCTGATATTGTAGCAGACCATGAATCTGGGCAATGTTAGACAAGCTGACATGGAGAGTGGAAACTCAGTCTGCAAGTGTTGTCTTAGAAGACAGAGTGAGTGGTTACCCTTGCCTACCTGCCTCTCTTAGATTGCTTAACCATGCTGTTGGAATTATCTAGCTAATTTCTCTGCAAATTCATGTGGTCTTGGAAACTGAGGGTTAGAACTGAGGCTCACAGTGAGTGTGGTGGCCCCACTCAGACCTGTGGGGCCTTTGACGTGGTTCCCATGATTTCAGCTTTGGTGTAGTTTCCATGATTTCACTAGAGACTTGGGGACTGAGCAAGCACAGGAGATCTGTTGGAGACCAAAGAGCTTTCCTAAATCTTGGACTTGTCAGGAGTTAGACAAGCTTAGGTTTGAGTCCTGGCTCAATGGCTTACTCATTGTGTGACTTTAGCAAGTTGCCTAACTGCTCTAAACCTCAGTTTTTTCATCTGTAAAAGAAAGATTAATAATACCTCGTGGAGTTGTATTAAATAATATAGTTCACAAAACAAATGAACAAGCAAAGAAACAAAGAGACAAACAAAAAAACCCAAATTCTTAAATACAGAGAATAAACTGGTGGTTGCCAGAGGCGAGATGGGTGGGGGGATGGGTGAGATAGATAAAGGGGATTAAGAGGTACAAATTCCAGTTATAAAAATAAATTAAGTCACAGAGATGAAAAGTACAGCCTAGGGAATATAGTCAATATTATAATAACATTGGTTGGTGACAGATGGTGACTACACTTATCTTGGTGAGCCATGAGTAATGACAGAATTGTCAAATCATTATATTGTACACCTGAAACTAACATAACACTGTATGTTAATTATACTCCAATAAAAAATATATGTATAGTTCATGTAAAGTGCCTAGCATTATACTTGGCACATAATAAAGTATAGCTATTTTTGTAATTATTTTATGGGGATGTGATGGTTTGTCTTATGTGTCAACATGGATAGGCAATGGTATCCAATTATTTAATCAAACACTAACAGAGGTGTTGCTGTGAGGGTATTTTGTAGATGTGGTTAACATCTATAGTCAGTTGGCTTTAAGTAAAGTAGATTATTGATAATGTGAGTAGGCCTCATCTAATCAGCCTTAAAAGCAAAAACTGAAGGGCGCCTGGGTGGCTCAGTCAGTTAAGCATCTGCCTTTGGCTCAGGTCATGGTCCCAGGGTTGTGGGCTCGAGTCCTGCTCAGCAGGGAGCCTGCTCCTCCCTCTGCCTGTCACTCCCCCTGCTTGTGCTTTCTTTCTCTTTGTCAACTAATAAATAAAATCTTTTTTAAAAAGAGCAAAAACTGAGGCTTCTTGGAGAAGAAATTCTGCCTCAAGTATGCAGCATAAAATCCTGCTTGAGTTTTTTTGTCTGCCAGCCTGCCCTACAAATTTTGGACTCAAGACTGCAAAATCAACTCCTGCCTGAATTTCCAGCCTGCCAGTCTGCCCTACAGATTTCAGACTAGCCAATTCCCCAAATCACATAAGCCAACTCCTTAAAATAAAGGGTGTGTGTGTGTGTGTGTGTGTGTGTGTATCCTATTGATTCTGTTTCTCTGGAGAACCCTGAACTGATACAGAGAGTATAGTATACGTATGTAGTATAGTTTGGCCATAGTTCAATACAAAATTTTAGAAAATCCACTAGAGACAGCGGAAGAAGGAGAGAGGGCAAGAGAAGTTCTAAGAAAAATAGGATCCTCTATACAGCTTACTAGACCCAAATTTCCACAGGAAGTGGGAGTCCCTCAACTACTGTGTAACCCAAAGTGTCTACACAAAGCTGGGCCTGGTCCCTCTGGAGAACTTTTGAACTTTCACTTCACTGTTACTGAGGATCTTCTCCCACTGTGAGTTGCTTGCTCTACCATGCCCCTTCCACTGTGGCCCTCTGGGACTCACTGGGAGGAGCTATCAGACTTGCTTCTTTTTCATGGCTCAGGGACTTTACAGTTAGACTGAAGACTGAATGATGCTGTTCAAGAATCAGGTGCCTCAATGGCTCAGTTGGTTAAGTGCCTGAAGTGTAGACTCTTGATCTCAGGTCTCAATTTCATGGCTGTGACTTCAAATCCTGTGTTGGACTCCATGCTGGGTGTAGAGCCTACTCAAGAAAAAAAAAAAAGAATCACTGCAGGTAGCCTGGCCCTCCCAGACTCCTATTCCTCAGTGGCTCTGGACACAAGGTAAATGGCAACAAAATGCATGGGAACAAAATTCTCCTCCAACGCCTACGGATTCCAAGGATGGACTCTTTCCTGGTTTATGTCATGTACTAGCTGTTATATGTTTCCAAAATGAATATAGATACAACATAGTGATTGGGATTGGAGTTGGAATTCGCTGTTTTAGGGTCCCAAAGGGTGCCCAGCTGTTAATTAAAACTCAAATAGGGGCACCTGGGTGACTCAGTTGGTTAAGCAGCTGCCTTCGGCTCAGGTCAGGATCCCAGGGTCCTGGGATCGAGCCCTGCGTCAGGCTCCTTGCTCAGCGGGGAGCCTGCTTCTCCCTCTCCCTCTACCTCCCTCTCTGCCTACTTGTGCTCTATCTCTCTGTCAAATAAATAAATACAATCTTAAAAAAAAAACCTCAAACTACTTGCTGCACCTGGGCAATGAAGCAGTTACTTCAGATTTTGTTCAGACATTACTCATATTAATGATTCAGGTTTTAAAAATTCAACTTGCCAAATGACTTAAAAACCACTCGTTTTACACATAGCTTAAGATTACTTAAAAATCAAGACATTACTGTGCTTTGAAAACCATTTGAACAAATGGAAACCTAAGAGGCATACTACCAGTGTGGATTGTCTCGATGAGAAACATTTTTTTTCATTATAAATATTAAGTGCTTAGGTGATTAAATATGGCCAATTCTATCTCACTTGTTTCTTGTAGCAAGTGAGATTCTAACCTACCATCAGCATTTTTTCCCTCTATCTGTTCTGCCATTAAGTTTTACCTTCCTGAAATTCCAGTTTTATCAGATTGCGATTAATAATGAGCTTCTTCTGGGGTACCTGGCTGGCTCAGTCAGAAGACCATGCAACTGTTGATCTCAGGGTTGTGAGTTCAAAACCCACACTGGGTATAGAGATTATTTAAAAAATATAACTAAACTTAAAAGAAAAATAATGAGCTTCTTCTGATTTAAATACAAGTACATAGGGGCACCTAGCTGGTGCAGTTGGGTTAAGCATCCAACTCTTGGTTTCAGCTCAGGTCCTGATCTCAGGGTTGTTAGATCGAGGAGCACGTGGGGCTTTGTGTTCAGCATACAGTCTGCGTAAGTTTCTCTCTCCCTCTGCCTCTGCCCCTCCCCACCACTCGCTCTCTCCCTCTCTAAAATAAATAAATCTAAAAAATTCAAGTACATAATCAGTAGTCTCTATATTTTCTAATTAAAACTCAGTGAAACTTTCTTCCCATGTAGAAATTGTTTCCAAAAGTGGAGCAAGAAGATCATTATGATGCCAGAGCTAAGGAAGCCACTTCATACCATTTACACAGTTTTATTTAGGGTAACTTACTGATGGGAGTGGGGGACGTGGAGATCAAGCAGACAATGATGCAGGTGCTGTGCAGCTACTCTCCTCAAAGTCTGTAACTTAATCCACAGATTTTATAGAGGAAGTGATGTGCAGAAGTCATTGTGGTGAGGTCAAGGGTTTAACATTTAACAGGCCTAGTGCATCATCTGAGAGTCAGAGGGGAAGGAAGGGAAAAGACTACGTTATCTCTACTAGTTATCTAAGCAACTTTAGGGAAGATCAGAACAAGCCTTCCTTCATTCCAGTCAGGACATACATCCACTTGCAGGGGGCCTGGAACACGTAGCCCAGAGGAAGATCATTGGGTGGACATGAACAAGGTGGCAGGCCAAAGATGGTGGAGCATTGTCGGCACTCCTAGGTTAGAAATCTGTTTCATCCTATTTTCCGTGAAAGAAATAATTTGAGGGAGAATGCAGCTGTAAAATTGTTGAAAATTACTGTTCATTTGACCAAAATCTGAGTCTTGATCTCATTTATGTCACTGCCTACTCTGTATCTACATCCAGGTGATTCAACCTGCCTAGGGTAAAACACACAACCATGCCAAATGCCCTCATTTTAAATTCATGACTGTGAACTTCAAGTAGGTCATCGATGATGCCTGGCAGTCATACTATATTTCTCTAGTAAATTCATTATTTTCACTCTCCTAGACAACTCTTTTGTACATTTTCTTGGCTCCTTAAACTGCCAATATTTTTTTCCACCCTTCCTCTCAGATGATGACATTTCTTCTTATTTCACCAGGAAATAAGCACAACCAGAAAAGAATGTCCACAAATTCCCATGAGCCACCCATCTACATGCCTTCTATCTTGTTACAGTGGGTGAACTGTCCATGATTGCATTTGAGGCTAACTCTTCCACCCTGGCATTAGACTCCAACCCTTCTCACCTACGCCATGATGTCACTCCAGGAACGCACCCTCAGTTTGCCCTCTCTGAGAAATCTTTCCCCTCAGCATTCAAACATGATGGTATTTGTCTTGCTTTAATAACCAACAAAAAACACTTTCTTCAGCTACTCCCTTTCAAAGATTTATCTGTTTCTCTGATTCTACTTTATTTCCTCTTATTTTTTCTTGGACCCACATCAGTCAGGCTTTTGCCTACACTGTTCCTGGAAACAGCTTATGATCACCAGTGAGTTCTATGTTGCTAAATCCTATGGTCATTTCTCTTGACCCATCAATAGCAATTGACTCAGTATTTTTGAAACACTTTGTTTTTTCTCTTGGCTTCCCAGACCTATGCTCTCCTGGTTTCCCTTCCACTTCACTGGCTGCCCTTTCTCAGTCTCTCTCGTTAGTTCCTCTTATACCCAACCTTTAATTTTCCCCTAGCAAAGAGTCGGTCTTTGATCCTCTCCTCTTTTTCATCTCTACTCACTCCCTGAACTCAATTTCATGGCTTTAAAAGTATCAGTAAGTCTGGTCTCATTTTTAAAAATAAACAAAGAAACGGTAGGTATTCATACACTCAGGAATGAGACAGAAAGGAAATAGGCCAAAAAACCAATGGTGAATATCATTTGGTCATGAGATTACAAGTGACTTTAATCTCCGCTTTTCTGTAATCACATTTTACACAATTAATGTGTAATGTTTCTGTAATCAGGTAAAAAAAAAGATTCATGGCCGGAGGGATGCAGACTTACCCAGTAAACTCTATTATTATTTTTAAATTGTATTTTAAAATTATCGTTATTATTATTTAAATATTTTATTTTTAAGTAATCTCTACACCCAATGTGGGGCTCAAACTCACAACCCCGAGATCATGCTTTATCGACTGAGCCAGCCAGACACCCCACCCAATAAACTTCAAAGCAGTCTTCTCCCATCCAAAGCATCAGAACACTTTGAAAAGAATGAGAAGCATGCAGATCTGAAGCCACTTCATACCATTTACACAGAGTCTTATTTAAGGTAACTTACTGATGAGAGTACTGTTCCCTTAGGGTGGGAGAAAAGAAGCCTCGGACAACAAAAATTATGCCAACTGACTTGCACTGTCCAGGAGGGGACCTAATTATATTTCCTAGGTGCTGAGTGACTGAGAGGGACCTTCTCTTGGGGAAGGACGATGGGAACGTCCAAAGGCTCAAGGATCCCATCCTATCAAGGATCTTAGACTCTGGGATTTTCTTTGAAGCAGAATGAAACGTCACCGACTACTTTTGTTCCCCAAAATTGGAATTTCAACAGTATTACTTCTTGTTTGCAAAATCAGAGTTTTTCTTTAAAAAATTTTTTATTACGTAATATTTCTTAAAAAAAAAAGAACATCTGTGTGTAATGAAATTCAATGATTAAAATAGACAGACGTGAACCTGGAACTTCACTTGGTTACTAAACATTACCAATACCTTTGCACATATTTGCACCACTCCTTTCCTGTCCTGTTTGCCTGCCTGTCTCCCCAGAGAAAAAGAACACTAACCTAAATTTATCATTTCCGTATCTATTTTAATGGTTTTTTGGGTCTGTATATTTTCTTAAACAATACATTATTTAGTTGTTTTTAGAACTTCCTAGAAATAACGTCATACCTTATCATGTTTTCTGTAAGTTGCTTCTGTAACTCAGTATTATGTCTCTAAGGTTCATCCACGTTGTATGGAGCTGTAATTTTCATTGTTATATAATATCCTATTGTGTTAATATACCATATACATTCACCTATCAGGGGATATTTGGTTTGTTTTTAGTTTTTTCTATTACTAACAATGCTACTATGAACTTTCTCAAAACTATCTCCCAATACACAAGTGTACAGGTTTTTCTAGGCCAATATCTTTTGTGCTTTTCTCACTGCAACCCAAGTAATGAGTACATTTTACTCAGTAATTCAGTATACCTGTATGGCACAGATGGCTAGCTGTTCATATGCTTCCGTGCTGTAGAGTTATCCCTGGAAAATAGGTCACTGAGAAGTTTATATTCAAATACTGAGATCTCTGGGGATTAAAATTGATTTCTCTTTTTATCTTTAAGATAGAAAGATAAAATTTTTGTTGTTAACTTTTAATTTAACTGCATTTTGTTCAGAGAAAATATTCCATATAATACCAATTGTTTGAAATTTGTTGAGACATGCTTTATTGACTGAAAAGTGATCAGGTTTTAGAAATGTTCCATGTCCATTTTTATAAATGGTCCATGTATGCTTGAGATGAATGAGTATTCTCAAATTATTGGATATAGGTTTCTATCTTTCTGTAATAAATCAAGGTTCTTAATTACTTTGTTTAAATAGAGACACACATATATTTTTAAGGATTTATTTATTTGAGAGAGTGTACATGGGGTGGGGGGAGAAGCAGAAGAGGAAGGAGAAGAAGAGATCTCCAGTGGACTCCCCATTGAGCGTGGAACCCATCATGGGGCTCCATCTGTGGACCCTGAAATCATGACCTGAGCCGAAATCAAGAGCCATACACCCAACTGACTGAGCCACCCATGCGCCCCTGTTTAAATATATATATATATTTTTTTTTTTATGTAAAGATTTTATTTATTTATTTGAGACAGAGAGAATGAGAGAGACAGAGAGCACATGAGAGGGGGGAGGGTCAGAGGGAGAAGCAGGCTCCCTGCCGAGCAGGGAGCCTGATGCGGGACTCGATCCCGGGACTCCAGGATCATGACCTGAGCCGAAGGCAGTCGCTTAACCAACTGAGCCACCCAGGCGCCCTGTTTAAATATATTTTTAAGATTTTATTTATTTATTTGAGAGAGAGAGCGAGCAGGGGGAGGGGCAGAGGGAGAGGGAGAGAGAGAATCTCCAGCAGACTCTATGCTGAGCGCAGAGCCTGATGTGGGGCTTGATCTCACAACCCTGAGATCATGACCTGAGCCAAAACCAAGAGTCGGACACTTAACTGACTGAGCCACCGAGGCACCCCTAAATATATCTTTAAAAATATTTGTAAGTGAAATGAATTTGCTTTAAAGTATAATTTTATTGATCTCAATCAATAATTGCAATGCAATTATAAGAAATAATGCAGAGAAATCCCTTCTATGTTTTGCCCAGTTTCTTGTAATAATAACATTTTGCAATACTATAGTATATCACAACCAGGTTACTAATACTGATAATTTACCTTTTTTGTATCACTTTACTTTAAACCTTTCCATGTTCTTATGTTTCAGGTGTGACTCTTGTGGAAAGTTTATCTTGGATTTTATTTCTGTTTTTTAATCCAATCTATAACAGGCTAGTTCAACCCATTTACATTTACTGAATTAGTAACATTTCTACTTGTTTCCAATTCTATTTTTTCTTTTTCTTTTTTCATGTTATTTTCCTTGTCGCCTTTCATTTTTTTACATTAAGGTTTTAAAAAATCGTTAACTTATATATTATCATATTCCATTTTCTCCCCTCTACTAGCTTAGAAATAGCATAGTCTATTTCCGTTCTTTCAGTGATCACCCTTAAAGCATTCTTAACAATATCCAAAGTTAGTATCTGCCCTCCAAAACAGTATAACGAACTTTGAATACTTTAACTCTGGTCATCCCAACCTAAATGCTATTATTCCAGTTTTTTAGTTTTATCCTTTTCTTAACCCTCCAAATTATCATTAAACAGATATTTCTTTAGATCTAACTACATGTTTACCTATATCTTTGCTCATTAGTTCATCTCCTACCTCCCAGCAAAGGATTATTTTTCTTCTCTCTTTTCCTGTTCCTGATCTGAGACCAGCAGGATTGGCATCACCTGGGCAATTATGAGAAATGCAAACTCTTAGGCTCCCTGTTCAGATTTGTTCAATCTACATTATCTGCATTTTTAAGAAAGATTTTATTTATTTATTTGACAGAGACACAGCGAGAGAGGGAACACAAGCAGGGGGAATGGGAGAGGGAGAAGCAGGCTTCCCGCGGAGCAGGGAGCCTGATGTGGGGCTCAATCCCAGGACCCTGGGACCATGACCTGAGCTGAAGGCAGACACTTAATGACTGAGCCACCCAGGCACCCTTATATTTTTTTTACTTATAGCACGTATCTGTTTATTGTCTGCTTATTCCCACTATATTTTAAGCTCCATCAGGCAGGGTTTATGTCTGTTTTTGTCACTGATAGGCTAATTATCTATTGCTATTCTATTTATTGCTATTTGTGGTAAAAAAAAAAATTCACCCCAAAATTTAGTGCCATAAAACAACAATAAACATTTATTATCTCTTACAGTTTCTTTCTTTCTTTTTTTTTTAAGATTTTATTTTTAAGTAATCTTTACACCCAATGTGGGGCTCAAACTCATAACCCCGAGATCAAGAGTCATACGCTCCACCAGCTGAGCCAGCCACGTGCCCCTCTCTTACAGTTTCTATGAATCAGGAATTTGGGAACAGCTTTCTGACTGGTCCTGGCTTGGGATTTCACATGAGATTCAGACAGATGTTGTTTGAAGAAGTTCCCTGGGGGCTGAAGGATCCACTTTCACGGGGGCTCAGTGAGTTTTGTCAGGTTTGTCCTGGGTGCTGATGGGATTTTTTCTTCATACAGTTCCACACACATGGTGGCTGGCTTCCCCCGAAGCTTTCAGTCTAAGAGAGCAAGGCAAAAACTCCAATGTCCTGATGACCTAGCCTCCAAGGTGGTTACACAGACCAGCCCTCATTCATTGTGCAAGGGTCTGTACCAGTGCATGAAGAACAGGCAGCAAAAATCACTGGGCCAAAGTGGAAGATGGCTATCACATGTATCTAGAACAGCACCTGTCAAAATAACCAGCTTTAATAAGTAGTATATATTATATATGAGGCTCAGGAAAAGCAGGGTTGACTGGAATCAGGGATTCTAGTATCTTCAGGATGTTCTCCATCTCGTTTTTGTTTCTCTGAATATGGCCAGGGTCTCTGTGTTCACATCCTTAGAGCTTCATAATGAGAAGGCAAAGGGCCTTTACTTGTCCAGGTCTGGTTTGAAAAATCCCAGGGTACAACTTCTCAGGCCTACCCCCTAATGTAGTCAGTGTGTTCATGGGGTAACATGATTGGTTTAGCTTGTGTCAGGTACCGACACCTGTTAATAGAAGATGGAAAGGGGTGTGAGCAGATAAAAATAGTACGACTCTTTCAGCCAGGTTAGGTACTCCCCATTTTGTATGTTTCCACCATAACATATCTCCATATGATAGAATATATTGTTATTGTCCATTTATTTGCTCATATGTCTGTCTTCTACATTAGACTATACGTTCTTACACTAGAGCTTGAACACCAGTACTACATTTTTGTAACTCCATAGGCTTTGTAGTGAAGAGAGACTTATGCTTGCATTTTTGCTTTTCCTTTTACTATCATTGTGACTTTGGATCAGCCTTAGTTTCCTCCTATTGTGAATGGGCCTAATGATGGCTGCCTCATGTGGAAGCACATAATGTTATTGCTGACATGTAGGAAGTGAGAGTGTTAGTTGTAGTCCTTCTTTTTTTTTTTTTTTTTTTTTTTTTTTTTTTTAAAGATTTTATTTATTTATTTGACAGCGAGAGACACAGCAAGAGAGGGAACACAAGCAGGGGGAGTGGAAGAGGGAGAAGCAGGCTCCCCACAGAGCAAGGAGCCCGATGCGGGGCTCGATCCCAGGACCCTGGGAACATGACCTGAGCCGAAGGCAGATGCTTAACAACTGAGCCACCCAGGCGCCCCTGTAGTCCTTCTTCTTAGGAAAGTGCCTGACACAATTGTATATACTTATTATGTTTGTGAGTGAATGAACGAATGAATGACTGAATGAGTAAATAAATGAAACATTCTTAGTGACTTGCTTGGGGTTCACTTGTAAATGAGGATCACAATAGGCTTATGGTGAAGTTTAAGTGAGATGATAGATGAAAACTGCTTCCAAAGCCCAACTCATGGTAAGGCTGCTAAAAAATAAGCTATTATTTTAGAGAGCCAATTTTCTAAAATTAACATATCATATTGGATCTCTTTCAAGAGAATGGGAGAATAATGGAGAATAGAATATCTCTATGTAGATATCTCTCACAAAGCATATCACTTGCTTCTGTATTTCACAGTAAAGTCTCAATTAATAGCCCTGAATAATAGAAATGCAATATCTATTAATAGAACACAGTAGCCTGCAGTATTTCAAGAGCTAAAGAGTTAAAAAATAACCCAAAAAGTAAATCCTACCAGGTTAATAACTTTGTCTAGTGTCAAATTCTAAGAGCTGAAACCACCTAATATTTAGCAGCTTCTAGCCCATGTCTCAAAATCAGCACCCCAAATACAACAGTTCATAGACAGCTGTCATTCTGAGACAAGTCAAGCCATTTAAGGAAGGAAGGAGTAAGGAAGAAAGGAAGGAGGGGAGGGAAGGAGGAAGGAAGGAAAGGTGGAAAAAAACAAAATCAATTAGTTTCTCAAAAGACCAAAAAGCACTGGTTACTGCATTTCTAGTCTTCCACATTCCCAGTTTCCCCTAGAGGTCCTACCTAACAAATGTAAAACGTGGAACTGAAAGGGTGTTAAATGGGTGGATCCCAGTGGCAATGTCGTTGTAAACACTCCCTATGAGTCAGCTATAAATTCAGTTCAAATCCCCAGTCTCCCTGTCTGCTCCACTTATCATGGTTACCACAAAATGATTGCTGCCTTTAGAAACGCTAATGGGAAACAGGTCAATGTCTGCAGTGTTTGATTTTATATCAAAACTTATAAAAATGTAAGCACTGCAACAGGAAATATTTTGTTACTGAGTTAGGGCTTATATACTTTGCTTAGTTTTCGAAACACAGGAACAGCTTGTTAACACTTCTTCAGTTTTATTTTAAGAATGTTACTGTATTATGGCCATTCGAGGGATTAACAAGAATTTATGGAGCATTAGGTTTATTTCACACCTGTAAAAAAGGTATTTTAGTAACTGACTTTTTGTAATTCAATACTGTTTCTTTACCTTGCTGTAATTGGCTACTGGTTATCTTTTTTGAATGTACATTCTCAGAGGAGACCTGATGAGTCCATAAAGGCTTCAAATTTCTCATGTGGTAGCTGAGAAAAATGACTGGGTTACCATAGTATTCATTCACAAATTCCATTTGGTGGCAATGTTGAAGGTTGTGTGGAATTTCAGTGATGACTTCAGCAGTGGTTGCTTCCCTGTTGTTAAGGAGCGCTTTTTGTTTGTAATAAAAGCTAAATTAATTTTATTGTAAAGCAATACCTTCCTAATGTAGTTTCCTCATCCTTTTTTGTGGGGGTGGGGGCAGAGTGTTAATTAACATTAGCTAAAGTTTGTAGTTTACTGTTAGATCATTTTCACATGAAATAACATATCTTAAAGTACATCAGTCTTTGGCAACTCTTATTTGCCTGATGAAGAACTGAAGCCTATAGAAAGGCCAATTAGCAGGTGGTAGAGTCAGGATTTGTCTAATTCAGAGTCTTTTAAAAAATCTTTAATCTTTCTATTTTTGCACCTTGGTGCTTTGTGGCTTTGGATAGTAGCAATTACAATAGCTACCATTTGTTGAACGCTTATGTGCCTTGCATATATTATTTCATTTGTCACTTCAGTGCTTAAGCATGTATGATTATCATTATTTCCAGTTTATAGATGAGAACATTGGATCTCAAAGAGGTTAAAGCACATATTTGGCAAGCATGCTGAAATTTTAGTCACAGTCTAGTCACTTGCATGAATGTAGAACTTACTAATTCCCAGATAATTGGATAGTTTATGTGGAATTACTATTTTAGCTGCACCAGGTGCCCCTTGGTGGCTCAATTTTAAAAGCTGTTATTGGGGGTGCCTAGGTGGCTCAGTTGTTAAGCGTCTGCCTTCGGCTCAGGTCATGATCTCAGGGTCCTGAGATGGAGCCCCACATCAGGCTCCCTGCTCAGCGGGAAGCCTGCTTCTCCCTCCCCCACTCCCCCTGCTTGTGTTCCCTCTTTTGCTGTCTCTCTCTGTGTCAAAAAAATAAATAGAATCTTAAAAAAAAAAAAAGCTGTTGTTGGATTGATAGTGTGAATGTCTAATATCACATATAAAAATGATATCCAGACTCTCAAGCCAGAGAGCTGGTTTTTTACCACACCTGTGGCAGATCTAGTTTTTACCTGTGCACAAAGAGCCAAGAGATGGCAATAGAGTTGTGCCTCTTAACAATGTTCTTTTCTAAGATACCGTGCCTTGCAAACAATGGAATGTGGTAGAAGTGAGGTTAAAGCCATTCTTACAACCTCAATACATTGAGAGGCCACAACTTCGGTGCTTCAGTGAATTTGGATTCATGTTGTGGAAAGCAGTAAGCCGAGTAAAATAGGCTTTCCCTATTTCATTATGAGCCTTCATTTTTCCAAAGCAAGATATTTTGAACTTTAGCTGGGAGTCTCAATGGAGTGTTGTTTCTCCTTTTTCTAGAAGAGTGCTGCCAGAACTTTCTGAGAGATGGAAATGTTCTCTAACTGTGCTGTCCAAGATAGTAGCCAGTAGCCACATATGGCTATTGCTGAGCACTTGAAATGTGTGCGTGCCAATGGGAAACTGAAATTTTAAGTTTAAAGATTTTATTTATTTATTTGAGAGAGAGAATGAGACAGAGAGAGAGAGCACGAGATGGGGGAGGGTCAGAGGGAGAAGCAGGTTCCCCGCCGAGCAGGGAGCCCGATGCGGGACTCGATCCTGGGACTCCAGGATCATGACCTGAGCCGAAGGCAGTTGCTTAACCAACTGAGCCACCCAGGCGCCCCTGAAATTTTAAGTTTAAATGTAAACAATCACATGCGGCTAGTGGCTGCTGTAAGGGAGAGTGCAATCCTAGAATGTAACTGAGATGCCCTGGTTCTCTAAGGAAACCCCAAATGTGAGCTGCCCAGGGCAAGGGTGGAGTGTTGTTCACAGATGGGGTTGACTCCACTGGTGAGTTCCTCTTCCGTATACTGGGTAGTTTTTGCCTCTCAGGAGAATGCCTCCTTTCCTCTTCCTTTCTGGGAGCAATGACTCACATGGCTGACTTATAAAACACCTTTGGCAGTTGAGAGCATGGTGTTCTGAGATTTAACCCTTGCCAGGTTTAGAGAGACTAGAGCTCAAGCCCTCTCCTGTGCAGTTGACACTAATCAATGCCAAGGGTGTACAGCATTAGAACACAGAAAACTTTTGATTTGCTAACTGAATTTCCCTCAAATTTAACTGTCTCCAAGGAGGGTGCCACTGTCCACTGCACCCATGCTTCCTCTGTTTTGAAGTTCCAGAGTGTGAACAGTGGAGAGGTAGAGAGCTGGAGCAGAGGTGGTGTTGGTGTGGAATTCACACAGCAGAATTTCGCTTACGCAAGTGCTCAAGCACTTGTGAAAGATCAGAATTAGCTACTTCTCTGGTTGGATTGAGCTATTTCAGTGAAAAGTTAAAGTGTAAGCTCTTTCATCAAATAAATTGAGTGAAGGAAAGGAGTAAACCAGGAGATTGCTAGAGGGTCAGAGGTAATGGTATATAAGCATCTCTCCTTGGGCCATTTAAGATAAAATATCTCAGGCATTTAACACAGCAGTGATTAGTTAGATTATTTGGAATATGTGTGTGTACATTATGTATATATATATATAGGAAGTAGATATCTTGTATACTTATATATACATATAAGTATGTACATCATATATATATGTATATATATGGTTCCAATTAAAAAATATAATTTGTACAATAAAATCAACACCAAGGTTGTTCTTTATCATTCATTCAAAATACACTGAACAGCTACTATGCAAAGTACTGGGGCTACTGAGAAGCCTAAGACAGAATATGATTTCAATCATTGCCAAGCTCTTGATCTAGTGGACAATATACATAAACCACTTTCTGGCATTAGACTGACTGGGTTCAAAGCCCTACCTCACCATTCTCCAGTTGTATACATAGGGGCAAGTTACTTGGTATTTACTAAATCTCAGTTTTCTCATATGCAAGGCGGTTATAATAATACCTGCTTCATGACCATACTACGAAGATTAAAAGAAATTACATATGTACAGCCCTTGCCAATACTCATACCCAGAGAGTACTCAATCGTGTGTTAGCTTATTTTTTAATTAGTAAGTTTCATTTATTTTTATATAGTTTCTTAGGTAAAATTCACATAATGAAATGTTAACTGTCCATTTTTTGACAAAATGAACACACCTCTGTAACTCACATCCCTATCAAGATTTAAACCATTTTTTTTTTTAAGATTTTATTTATTTATTTGACAGAGAGAGACACAGCGAGAGAGGGAACACAAGCAGGGGGAGTGGGAGAGGGAGAAGCAGGCTTCCCGCGGAGCAGGGAGCCTGATGCGGGGCTCGATCCCAGGACTCTGGGATCATGACCTGAGCCAAAGGCAGACGCTTAACAACTGAGCCACCCAGGCGCCCTGATTTAAACCATTTTTATCACCCAGAAATTTCTCTCATGTATCTTCCAAGTAAATGCCCTGCCAGAGGCAACCAGTTATGTTTTTTTTTTTTTTTTTTTTTTTTACCACAGATTGAGTTTTACCTTTTCTGGAGCTTCAAATAAATAAAATCATACAGTAAGCACTCTATTGTGTTGTTTCTTTTTAAATAGATAATATATTCACATGGTTGGAAATTGAAAAGGTACAAAAGGGCAGTCAAAAGTCCTGTCTCCCAGGCACCCAGTTTTTCTCTCTTGAAGCAACCAATGTTATTATTAGTTCCATGTGGGCCTGTCCCGTAGCTATCATTAACACAGGGGTTTATACCAGGAGCTCTGAGAACTCCATTTTAATGGTTACCCAAAGAATATTGTGACAGCCCAGGTAAAACAATAAAAAATTAGTTTTAAAAATAATTGGAGTTCTTTTAGATTCTGATCTCAAATGTCAAATTGTGACATTTTACCTTTCTATGACTTAGGTAATCTTTAAGGCACATCTAGTTCAAGTTCTAACATTCTGTGATTTTCACTCAACAGTTAAACAAATACATACTGAACAAACATGGAAATGCAACCATGATCCAAAGAAAACCAAGCTCCTGGACTTATGGATGTAATAATCGTCCAGTGGTGGGGGGGAGGAATAAAAATTCAACAAAATAATCATAAAACTACAGTTTCAGCACTGTGTGACAGGAAGGGACCAAAGGGAGGAGGTCAGAAGGAGCTTCTCAGAGGTAGAGACAAGAGCCGACTGAGGTCAGAAGGATGAAGGCTGGAAAAGCTTTCTAGGCACTGAGCAAAGCATATGCACAAGCTCTGTGGAGGGAGGAAGTTTTGAGGGATTGGACGAGGCCAGTGTGGCTGGAACAGAGACAGCAGGATGGAAGAGACAGCAGTAGTCTGAGCAGTGAGAAGAAATGGAGAGAAGAGATGGGCAAGGCACCTGACCTGCAGGGCTGGGTTAGTTAAGGGTTTTGTCTAAGAGAATGGGAAGTTATTAAAATGGTTTACCCGGGAAGTGACGGGGTCACATAGCCTTCTGTGTGGAGAAGAGATGAGAGAGGAGCTAGGGTGCATATGGGTAAGCCATTTAGAAGAGTAGGTTAGGCACTCCTTCACCCTCACCCAGGTAGCTTGGACAAGAGTGGTGATGGAGATACAAGAGAACAGATTCAAGGAAAATTTCAGAGGTAAAATCAACAGGATTTGCTGATAGATGTAATATAGGAGGGAAAAGTAGATTTTCAAGACGTCCCTTAACTTTCCTATACAAAATGGATTCAGTTTCAATAAAATTGTTGATTGAAATTAACTTCAAATAACAGCATGACCTAAAAGTCACGAAAAATTTTGTCTCATAAAATTCCTGAGCCTGTTTTAAAAAAATGGAGAGTTTTTCTTTTTCTGAAATGCTTACTACAGTGGAGTCCCTTCTGGAGATTGCAAATTTATATCAGAAAATAACCAGGGGTTATCTAATTTCTAAGCAAACAATCTTGGAGTTTTTTGTGCTGATAATTACTGTCATTTTGTAATTTATAAATGTATAACGAAAGTAATTTATATTACCTTTATTATTTTTCTTGCCCGTTTTTCTTGGAGTTGGGCCGGAATGAGTAGTTTCTGTCCCAAACTAAGTACTTCTAAGAATTTTTTCGTTGACTTTGGATGGTTGCCTGGCTGGACTTCATATATTTGTGCCCATGCTCTGCCCCCTGCCGGACTCTGCATAAACCCAGTGCGTCGAGACGACTGAAGGTAGAGGGATTTGCAATCACTAGTGCTATTTGCACATTGATTATTGTTTTTGAGAGTGACCTAGGTCACCTCTCGGGGAGCTCGGAGAGCCTTTCGGAAGCCGGTGCGTCGGCGCCGCGTTCCCGCGGCCTGAGAGTCGCGTGAGCGATGCGGTAGCGTGAGGCCCGCAGCTCCAAGCTGGGGGTCTTCTCGGGCCCCTGAGGGGGTGTGTCCTGAACAGCTCTTACATGCAAGGGGCGGTCCAAGAGACTGGGGAAGTCTGCAATTCGTAAGGCCGAGGGCCGGCGCTTTGAAAGAGAGGCGGAGGAGGGAGCGGGATTTCCCCGCCCCCGTTCCCCACGGCCCAATCGCTTCGGCTTCTCCTTTTCTCGACCGGCCGCCCGGCCCCTAACCTGCTCGAACCCATTATGCGGTAGAGGCGGCCGGTCTCTTTAAGGCCCTGCCGCGCCTGCGCCTTGGGCTTTCCTGACGCGGCCGGCCGGACCCTGGAGGAGCCAGCGGGCGGGCAGGGTAGGGGTCGGGCAGTAGTTAAAGCAGCGGCGGCGCCCGGAAGGGTGGGTGAGGGTCGGTGGCGGCTCTGAGCTGTCGAACGAGCGCGACGCTCGAGAGAGGGCGGGGAGGCGGCCCGCGGAGCCGGAGCGGGGCCGAGGCGCTGAGACGCGGCGGCGAGGCTGCCGGCTGGATGGGAAGTTAATGTTTACGGTGGAGTCCACCCAACGTTTCCAAGGTGAGGGGCGCCGCGCCAGGCCGGGCGGGCCCGGAGGCTGCACGGGCCGCGAGCCCGGGTTCTGCGGGGCGCACGACGGGGCCGAGGCGCGGCGAGTGGGGGCCGCCACCAAACTTGCGGCACGAGCGGGGCGGGCGTGCCCGGCCTCGCCGGGGCCTACGTTCCCTGAGGCCGGGACCCTCCTCCCGTGGGCGCGGGGGAGGAAACTCGCCAGCGGGTCTTCCAGTGGAGTCCCAGGGAGGTGGAGGGACCGGGCAGCTTGGGGGGTGCTTCCTCACAAATCCTGTGGGGGATACTGACCTTTCACCCCTGCCCTCGAGGCCAGAAGTCCGTTCTCTCTGGGTGTCCTGATGGAGTGAGACCGCCGCTCCTCTTACTTGCAAAGTTGGCGTCTTGATTTGGCCTCCGGGATTCTGCGCAAGGCAGAGTCCCCAGGCAGGTGATGGGCTAGCCAGGTGTGCTAGGTGACTCCCAAGGATGCACTTGGAGAGCGTTTGTAACCATCACTGAATCACCTTATGACTAGCGGGGCAAGCCTCAAATTAACCGCAGAATTTCCGGTAGATTGGATTGTGGTGTTGATGTTTGCTTTAGAATTGCCGTGATTTCTTTGTGTCTGTCTGTTTTTTGGGCGTCTTAGATCAAGTCAGTTGTCATCCTTTCACCGAAGAGTTAACCAGAACTTTTGCAATGGTTTCCTTTGCTTTTCTCCTATCCATTGCTGTTAGAGGTGACTTTGAAAAGCAGCATTTTCTTGCAAAGATATCTTTTCTTTGGTTTACAGTGTAGAATAATAAACTCCTTTCTTCGCCGAAAGAAATCCAGTGCTTCTTGAAGTTCAAGAAAAACTTACCTTTGTTCTGGACTGATACGTGTTAGAAGAGTTTTTTGGTTTTTTGGTTTTTTTTTTTTTAATTTTATTAGTAAACTTTCTTGAGTTTACCTGAAACTCCTTTTCTGTTCTAAAATGTTAGCCTTAAGGTCTCTGAGAACTTTGTGTCAAGGAAACTTAGAAAACTTATTGAAGTATAATACACAGAAAAAGTGCACAATCCTAAGAGTGCAGGTAAAGAATTTTTACTAAGTATACCATCACAGGTCAAGAAACAGAATATTTCTAGGTTGGGGTTTATACCTAGGAGTGGAATTGTTGGTTTGTGCGGTATGTGAATAATAAAACTTTAGTATTAGATACTGTTGAACATTTTCTTGAAGTGGTTGTGCTAATTAGCAGGGAATGGTAATTCAATTACCCCACATTCTTGCTGATGCTTGTCAGTTGGAAACATTTTTGCTATTCTGGTAGAGGTGCAGTAATATATTAGTGTAGTTTTATTTTGCATTTTCCTGATGGTTGTGGTTTTATCTTTTATTGGCCATTTATATGTCTTTTGTGAGATGTCTGAGTCTTATTTTTTTATTTATAATTTTTTGGGTATGAGTCCTTTCTGGGAGGTGTACACACACACACACCCCTATCTATAAACTGTACATAATTTATCTTATTCCATTCTGTCCTTCACTCTTTTAATGGTGTTTTTTTGACAGATGGACATTGTTGATTTTAATGAAATATATTTACTATTTTTCTTTATGAGTACTGCTTTCTGTGCCCTATTTAAGAAATCTTGCCTAGCCTAAGAATATGAAGATATTTTCCTATGTTACCTTATAGAAGTTTTATTTTATTTTACTTTTCACATTTAAGGTGTAAAATTTACAGTAAATTTCAGATGGCTTGTAAGGGGTCAAGATTCACTTTTAACCAGGTGGATATCTTTTTGACCCAGCATCATTTTTTTAAAAATACCATACTTGTCCCTCTGCACTGTGTGGCACTTTCTCATAAATCAGGTGACTGTTTAAGAGTGTATCTGTTTCTGGATACTCTATTCTGTTTTATTGGTCTGTTTGTTATCCTTGCACCAGTATCACTGTATTAATTAATGTAACTGTATAATAAGCCTTGATAATGTGATAGTATAAGGCCTCCAACTTTGTTTTTTAACACTGGGCAGTTCGTGGCTCTTAGCATTTCTGTATAAATTTCAGATTCTGCTTGTCAATTGCATACGGTAAGATACACACATTTTAAGTGTAGTTTGATTTTTGTCATTTATACTCCCGTGTCACCAACACAGGATACAGACTATTGTGAAAACCTTAGAAAATTCCTTTATATCCTTTGTTCTGTCTTCCCCACCCCCTGCCCAGAGGCAACCACTATTCTGATTTCTATCCCCATAGATTAACATCAGTATTTTCTAAAGTCGTCCAGGTGATTCCCTTGTGTGGCCAAGATTGAAGCCATTGGTTCAGGTGGACTGTTTGAAGCTATTCCAGTGTCTCTGTCTTTCCTTTTGGTCTGGTCAGATTTCCCAGAGAGTCTCTTCCAGTTTTGTGCTTGGAGAATAGAAGTTTGGTTGCCAGTGATCTGAGAACTCAAGAAAGAGGGCTGAATAATGAGCGGTACAACATTTAGTATATAAGGCCACATAATTTGCCTCTTTTTGTTGGGATACCTGTGTCTTCTACCATGTATGGTTTATCCTCTTGAGAGAATAAATCTCCAATCAGCTGCTGCATTGAGGATGGGCCACTCAGTAGCGTGGAGGAGGAATGGGGTCCAGGTTTCTAACTGTTCACAGCTTTCACCTGATCCTTTCTTGCTTTAGTCTCCCCTCCCCCTCTTTGTTCTGGCATCCCTGAGCTTTTTGAGGATTGTATGGTATAAATTGGGCTTGTTCTAAGTTGCCAGCACTGCTGGTTTGTAATTTGGCTGTTTTTACAAAGTCAGTTACCACTCCTCCATCTTCTTTGCAGCTTCCAAAATTTTATTGCTGTTATCTCTTCCTCCTTTCTTCTGTCCTTGTGGTTTATGAGCTAAAAACAGAACACAACAACATTTTCTTTATGCTTGTTTTAGTAGAGTTTTGGGGAGGGAGAAAAATTAGTTGTGTGTGTTCAGTCTGCCAACTTAACCTGGAAGTCCATCATCTGCTTTCCTTTTACAAAAATGTGTTGGCATCTGCTGTTCACTGTTGTCTCCTCCTTGGAGGGTTATATCTTTTAAATCTCTTTGTTTTCTCTTAGGCTAAATTTATACATTTTAAAATATTCACCTTTAAATTATGTCCATCCTTTTCTCTGCTAAAATGTCCTTTTTCATACGAACATTATGGTTTTTTTTGTTTGTTGTTTTCTGTAATGTCCTTATTTGACAACCTAGAAAGCTGCCAGCCCATTTTGCCCTTCAAATTAATTTTTGACAAGTTTTGTGAAATTTATAAAAGTCTGCTTAACACTGCCCACAATTCTCAGTGGCCTTTCTGCTCCTCTACCAATTATTTTCCTTTTGTTTGCATATAAAATTAAAATATAAATAAAAGATAACATTGGCAGTTATTACTATCTATCTTGGTGGTTTGCTAGTCCTTCCTCTTGGAAACATGGAGGTTAACTAATGTTTTGTAGATAGAACCTGTTGACATATGTATTTGCTCAGAAAGGATCATCCCATTTCTCATTTCAGATTGCCTGGTGTTTATTGCCATTTCCAGCTCTTGTTTTAATTGTATCTGTACTTGAAGAGCTTTCCCCTGCCTGTGCTGTTTGCAGTTTATCCTTTAAGTGACCAAAGATAATGTGGGTTTAGTGCTTGTTAATTGTTCTTTGTACTAATTCAACCCTGACAGTTGTACTCTGAAAAGTGTTCCCTAAAGCTGGTCAAACTGGCTATTATCTGGGTCTTCATTGTCTTGTGGGTTCATGATGAGGGCTCTCTCCTTGAGGAACTGATGGTTCTTGTGTTCTTGGAAGGGACCTTGATGAGAGATAGGAACAGACCTGGCTTTATTATTGATCATTGCTCTTTTTTGTTTTTCATAGGAAAGTGCAAGCACTGATGTAAAAGTGAAGATGGGGATTTTGTCTAACTTTGAGTTGGTGTTTAAATGATTAATAGCTGTCTTTTTTGGCCTGGTACAGATCTTTTATTATGTCAAAAATGAATCCAGCATTCTCATAAATTATGGTAGTAATGTTAATAGATACTGGATAAAAGTAAAGCTTTAATGAACAATTGTATAATATGATGTTTAAATGAGACACATGAGAGAAAGAAGAAAAATTTATCTTCAGGTATACCAGAAATCAGGATAGTTTAGAAGACATGGTGGTGAGAAGATAGAGCTTTAAGTAAATTGAAAATGAATTTAAGGGAATAAGCCCATGAGAAGTCTAATGCCTTTGAATATTTATCTGAAATACATGTAAGAGATGAACACAAAGTTAAAGACTACTGCCTTTTTGAAAATGTGGAGAAGCTTCTTTTCTAGTGTCAGGTGAGCAAGGTTTATAAAGGTTGTCAAGCATGATAGTACATTTACATGTAACATACAAGATTGGAAAAATGAATAAGTAAGTGATCTAGAATTTTAAAGAAGTTATAAAATTATCCATAAGTCATTAAGAACCACCAAAGATAACACATATTTAGCATCTCCTATGTGTCAAACATAGTGATAGGTATTGGAAAGATAATGGTGATCTATTCTACATAGATAAAATCCTTGCTCTCACAAAATTTAAAAACTAGGGGAAGGCACAGTTGATATATTGTTTCTGAATGAGGTGATAATTTTGTAAAAAAAAGGGGGGTAATTAAGTGATTAATTTGTCTTAAATCTTGAGGCTTTTTTAACTAGTAAGGGAAAATGCTGAGTGAAGTAGGCGCCCCACCCCAAAAACTTTTAAAGCAAATATTAAGATTTAAAACCTACTTCAGGGGCACCTGGGTGGCTCAGTCGTTAAGCGTCTGCCTTCACCTTGGGTCATGATCGGAGGGTCCTGGGATTGGATCGAGCCCAGCACCTGGCTTCCTGCTCAGTGGGAAGCCTGCTTCTCCCTCTCCCACTCCCCCTGCTTGTGTTCCCTCTCTCACTGTGTCTCTCTCTGTCAAATAAATACATAAAATCTTAAAAAAAAGTTTTTGGGGTAAATTTATATATAGTGAAATGCATAGAACTTAACTATACAATGCAGTGAGTTTTGATAAATGTATATGCCTTTGTGAATCTCTCTCCCTCCCCCCCCAAGGGTTCTTTTAGTTCCTGTTCTGTTATTTATTTATTTATTTTTTTAAACCACAGATTAGTTTTCTTTGTTCTTGAACTTCACATAAAAATAGAATAAATTAGTGTGTATTCTTTTCTGCTTGGCTTCTTTTGTCCAACATAATGTTTCTGAAATTCAGCTGTTTTAACAGTTTGATTTAACTGATTTAACAGTTTTGCACATACCAATAGTTCTTTTTAGTTGGTGTGTAATCCATTGTATAACGATAACACAGTTTATCCATTCTCCCATTTGGCTATTATGAATAAAGCTGTCATGAATGCTTGATTACTGGTCTCTTTATAGACATACATTTTCATTTCTCTTAGATAAATAACTAGGGGTGAAATTACTGGGTCATGGGGCACATATATGTTTAACTTTAGAAGACATTGCCATACAGTTTTCCCAAGTGGTTATACCATTCTACAGTGCAATAAGCAGTCTGTGAAAGGTCTACTTATAAGTGACAAATCAGAATTGAGTTTCAGAAAGATTATTCTGGTACAGTGGGGCACAGGACATAAGATAGGGAAAACACACAGTAAAGTAATATAGTTGAAAATTGATGTATTCCTGTTTCAAGAAATTGATAGGAAGGAGAGAATCTTAGGGATTCTAGAGCTATGGTATGTGGGGTGAGGATATGTATGTCATAGGCTGCTAGATATTGATCTGGCAGTCATTAATAGAGGGAACACAGTTGAAGAGTAGATTTTGGAGGGAAAAGAGGGTAATAATTCTGTTTTGTTTGTAAGTAGTAATTAGGGGTAAAAGGAAGTAGATGAGATAGCTCTGGAAAGTGTGTGTAGTGAGGAGAGAGCCAGGTTGGAATGAGAACTTTGGGAGCCATTGACATTAGAGAAGTGAGCTGATGAAGAGGAGTCTGCAAAAGAACAGAAGTAGTAGCCACTAGAGAAGGAAATATAAATCAGGAAACTGATTTAACAGAAGTTGAGAACTTTGAAGAAGGAGAGAAGGGCTTGAATGTTGTTACTGTGAGTAAAAAATAAGTAGAGCCTTTTTGGAGGTTAATATATATATATGTGTATATATATATCTGTTAAAAATTAAAATATCACTATTTTTTTGAGAGAGTGAGCGCATGTGCGCCCATGCATGGTGGGGGTGGGGGGCCAGGGTGGGTGGTGAGGGGGTGTGGGAGAGAGGGAATCCCAAGCAGGCTCCACGCCCAGTGCAGAGCCTGATACAGGGCTTGATCATGATTTCGGCCTGAGCCGAAATCAAGAGTCAGATGCTTAACCCACTGAGCCACCCAGGCGGCCCACATTTCTTTTTATCTTTTTCTTTTTTAAGTAACCTTTACAACCAATGTGGGGCTCGAACTTACAACCCCGAGATCAAGAACTGCTCGTTCTACCGAATGAGCCAGCCAGGCATGCTGAAATTTCACATTTCTTAATCTCATAGGTGTACTCTATGGAATAACTCCTTGGAGAAACAGAAAGGTAGAAAGATGTGTTTAGGGGTATTCATGGCACCTAGTATATAATAATAAAAAGTTGAAAACAACCCAAGTAGCCATCAATAAAGGATTGCTAAATAAAATATGGTACATTCTTATGATAGAAAATTATACAGCTAATGTAATATGATGTGTGTATATGCTATATTTCCTATTGCTGCTATAACGAATTAACAGACTTAGCAGCTTAAAACAAAAACTTAGTCTCTTACAGTTATGGAGGCCAGAAGTCTGAAATGTTTCACTGGGCTAAAGTCAAGTTATTGGCAGGGCTGTTTTCAAGGGTAGAATCTGTTTTCTTGCTTTTTCCAGTTATTGGAATTGCATTCCTTGTATTTCCTGCATGCATTTTGTGGCCCCTTCCTCCATCTTCTAAGCCAACAGTTTAGCATCTTCAGATGTGCCCAACCCAGATAATCCGGATAACTTCCTCATCACAAAATCCTTGACTTAATCTGCCAAACCTCTTTTGCCATTTAAGGTAACATTCATAGGTTCTGGGTATTATGATGAAGAGCTCTCTAGGAGGCCATTAATCAAGCTACTAAATAATACTAACAAGGACAGAAGATCAAGGTGCATTAAATAAATTCTCAAAGAAAAATATATATAGTATGATCTAATCTGTAAGTTAAAAAATACATATATTCTTAAATGTTAGTGTATGTATAGAATTTTTTTTTAGAAAAGAAATCTTGTGGGGCATCTGAGTGGCTCAGTTGTTAAGCATCTGCCTTCGGCTCAGGTCATGATCCCAGGGTCCTGGTATTGAGCCCCACATCAGGGAGCCTGCTTCTCCCTCTCCCTCTGCCTGCCGCTCCTCCTGCTTGTGCTTTCTCTCTGTCAAATAAATAAATAAATAAAACTTAAGGAAAAAAAAAGAAAAGAAATCTTGATGGAGATACACTGTACTGCTAACAGGCAGTCTTTGAGAGTAGGATTACAGAGTATTTAAACTTTTAATTTTTTTCTGTGATATTTCAATTCTTAACATGTATTTTCTAATCAGAAAAATCACAATAAATAAAAGGATAGAGTATTATACAGGGTCACATGTTGCAGAGAGATAAACAAAGAGGCTCTTGGTGAGCGACCCTTGATAAGTGTGGTTTCAGTAAAATGGTAGGGTAGAAGCCAAATTGCAGTGAAAAAGTGGGAGGTGAGAAAGGGAAGAATGAAAAGATAAACACATCTTTCCAGTTGCTTAGTTATGAGGGGTGGCAGGATGCTGTGAGACCAGGGATACTTAGAGGGATAAATAAGATCCAGTGAGATTTTTAAATATGACAGAGCAGCATGTTTGAAAGTTGAGAGCTGAAACTGGGAGGAAGAGAGAGATTGCCTGAATTCATGGTAATTCAAAGAGCCTGAGGCCTAAGGTCTTCTGACTTGATTAAGCTGAAGATCCACTTGCTTATGGCAGGTGAGACCTAGAGAGGTGTGGCTATGCATAGTAGTTAAGTTTATAATATTTTAGTTTTATTCAATATTATCAGATTTTTAAAAAATCCTACATGCTTCTTTGGCATCTTCTGAAAGTCTAAGGTTATTGTGTAACTACGTAAATTTAGTCTTGCTAATATACTCTCATTGTTTTGGTTTGTCCCCAAAACTTCTGATTGTTTCTGTAGCCTAGCATATGAGTTTCAGGGAGTAAGACCTTAGTTTTCTAGGTGCAACATTTTGGGATTTTTTTCTGTTATTGAAACTATTGCATTAAAAAAATCTGCTTATAGGGCGCCTGGGTGGCTCAGTTGGTTAGGCAACTGCCTTTGGCTCAGGTCGTGATCCTGGAGTCCCGGGATTGAGTCCCGCATTGGGCTCCCTGCTCAGCGGGGAGTCTGCTTCTCCCTCTAACCCTCCCCCCTCTCATGCTCTCTCTCTCTATCTCATTCTCTCTCTCAAATAAATAAATAAAATCTTTTAAAAAAATCTGCTTAAATAATCTTGTATCAATTTTCTCTTTTGACTCTAGAATGTTACAACAGGAAAGCATTGGAGATAACATTCACTTCAACCTTTTTTCAAGTTCCTGACAAGGAAAAAGAGCTTAAATAACTTTTGAGGAGCTTAAGTAATTTGTGGAGGCCACATGTATCTTGTAAATAGAACCTGGTACTTTTACCTTGCTGAGATGCTGAGGACCTTTTAAAAAATTATTTCATTGATACTTACCATTGTGCCAGAATTTCCTGATTTTTCATATGTATTCTTCTATCCAGTTTTTTTTTTTTTAAAGATTTTATTTATTTATTTGAGAGAGAGAATGAGATAGAGAGAACATGAGAGGGGGGAGGGTCAGAGGGAGAAGCAGACTCCCCGCCGAGCAGGGAGCCCGATGCGGGACTCGATCCCGGGACTCCAGGATCATGACCTGAGCCGAAGGCAGTCGCTCAACCAACTGAGCCACCCAGGCACCCCATTTTTATTTCACATTGGGTATGGAGTGACAGCACTTAATATACTTTTTTTTTTTTAAGAGAGAGGGTGAGAGAGCACATAAGCAGGTGGGGGGAGAGGCAGAGAGAGAGGGAATATTAAGCAGATTCCACGCCCAGTGTGGAACCCACACAGGGCTCAACCTCACAACTCTGAGACCATGATCTGAGCTGAAATAAAGAGTTGGACACTTAATTGACTGAGCAACCAACTGAGCCACCCATTAACATACTTCTTGACATAATGCTTGATATATTTTGTATACTAAATAAAAAATTCATGTAATATATGATATATTTTAGGAGGTACTTGTTCTGAATTTGTGCTTTTTTCAGACTAGATTGAAACATAGGGAAACTGGTATTTTAGTACATACTCTTGCTGCTGCCAGGAAAAAATTGTGTATGCGGATATATCCCTTTTTTTTTTTTTTTTTTTTTATAGTTTTGTGTTTGTAACAATGGAAGGTTGAGGTCAGGGAACAGACTTAGTTTCTTACCCGTGAACTTCAGCACCTCAGCTACAGCAATTTTAGGTGCAGCTCAAAGGATCAAATTTTAGTTAGCTAGTACTCTTACTCAGTGTACTTTATTTTTTTTTTTAAAGCTTTTATTTATTTATTTGACAGGGAAAGAGATAGTGAGAGCAGGAACACAAGCAGGGGGAGTGGGAGAGGGAGAAGCAGGCTTCCCACTGAGCAGGGAGCCCGACGTGGGGCTCAATCCCAGGACCCTGGGATCATGACCTGAGCCAAAGGCAGACGCTCAACCGACTGAGCCACCCACGCGCCCCTTACTCAGTGTACTTTAGACAGCATTCTCTCCTCCCAGTCTTAATACAAAAGTGTTTTTGGGGAAATTACATCAGTAATATGGTAATACAATAAAATATTTTACAGAATAATAATTTCCCCTTCTGTGAAGGAAAACAACCTTAGTTTTTGTTGAGAATCTAGTAAAATTCTGTATAAATAATTTCATTATAAGAATTGATGGCTGGAAAAAAAAAATGTGGCATGATGTAGTAGAACAAGCATTTTGCCTTGTCATTTTCATTGTTACTTAACCTCTCTGGGTCTGTTTCTTTACCAGAAAATGTGTGTTCATATTTACTGTGCATGGTGATGAGGAATGCAAATAATAGATGTAAAGAACTTGGAGCAGTAGCTGGCGTGGGTTTTATGTTCAGTATAAATAGCAGCTGTTATTTTGTGATTATGATGTTATTAAAAGAAGATGAAAAAATGCAGGAAGGACAAATGGAATTTATATGGAAGGTAATACATAAGGAAGATCTGTCTGATAGCAAGATGAGTTTCAGTTTTGTATTCAGTTTTGAATTACCAAAATAGCTAAGTGGATTACTAAAACTACCTATAAGATAATTTTCTCATATGTTAGTGTGATAAATGATAATATCTACCCAATGATAGTTATTTGATGTATTGTGTGTGCTTAAAAATATTATCTTGTTCTTTGGATGGTTTAGGTTGGCATAGTAGCAGGAGAGATTCTAGGTTTGTGTAATATCTTTTATGGATTTGTTGCTGAAGTGTATAGCATTAAATAAGACTTCATTTTTTTAGCATGAACAAAACTTAATTCAGATCCATAGCTCATGGTAATTTTTGTTATTTGATCAAGATGGTTTAAAGGGGCACTATTTCTTAAGAAATAAGTGTAACCTGTAATTAAACATGAAAAATATTTTAATACTGGGTAATAGTTGAAGTGGCCAGTTAAAATATTTCATTAAATTTTTGAGTATAATTGAACTTGTATAGCTCTTAGGTTTTAAGCGCTAGTGAATGCTAATTCCTCAGGGTAATTGCATGTTATATCTAGTACAGTTTCAGATACTTTAAATATTTAAAATGCTAGAACTGAATAGTACTTCATTCACTTGAAGTGTTCCAATCACATAACCTGTATCAGCAATACACAGATGTTCGGAGTGGGCTGGAGGAATGTGCGTGCGTGTGTGTGTGTGTGTGTGTGTGTGTGTGGTAACTTTATATGTAGCTTAAGGTATTTCTGAGCTGTCTCAGTCCAGTAGAATTAAGTGAATTTAGTTAACTAGAGAGCAGTGCACGTGGTGCCCTTTAGTAAAGTCCTTTAACAGTGACTATAAATACAGATTTGCAACTATTAAATCATAAACTCGTATTATTGGAGCATTAAATATAAAACATTAGCAACAAACTGACATTTTATATTTAGAAGATTTTTTGAAAAAAAAACTTAAGTCTGGTAAACAGGTTAGTTGGAGTTGGTAGCCTTGGTAAAATTCCATTTTCCTGCAACGTAGGCATGGAATTATGATGCGGTGGCCATTAGTTTCTATTCTCTGTTCATTTTCTTCTTTTTTCTTTAGAAACTATTGCTGTAGTTTACAAAGTGGGAAGGTTTCCTTTTGTGGATAATGTTAAAGTCAGGAAAATGACAAATGTTTCTTCAGATCTGTCATGCAGATC
Organism: Mirounga angustirostris; assembly: GCF_029215605.1. Lineage (NCBI taxonomy): Eukaryota > Metazoa > Chordata > Mammalia > Carnivora > Phocidae > Mirounga > Mirounga angustirostris. Next base: position 113,221,111 of record NW_026991712.1, read on the forward strand.
TGTCCAGTTAATATAAAAAATTATAAAAGAGGTTTTTATTGATAGTTTGAGACTTTTCACTCTAGTATTACATGGATTAAAAAAAGATTACATACAGTCTGTAATAGGCTATTTACAAAGGAGGTAGGAATTTTCATGTGATATGTTGACAATTTCATTTTCAAATATAATTTCCATCTCAGTATTTTAGTTAACTTGTTAAATTGGTAATCAGATTGGTTTTGGGCAGGCCCTGTTCTGTCAAAATCCTCAGGCTCATGACATGTTCAGATATACTATTTTTTTACTTTTATGTTCTACAGTTAGGTTTAGCTCGGTGATTTACACTTGTCAAGATGTTTTTGTTTTGGGGCCAAATGGTTAGTATCCTGGCTCCATCATTTATTAGCTAATGGATCTTGGACAAGTTGTTTAACCACCACAAACATCAGTAAAACCTATATTAGGGTTATTGTGAGGATTGAATAAGATAATGGATGTAAATCTTGTGACAGTGCTTGGTACATAGTAAAGTATATAGTAGATGATGGTGGTGGCAACAGTAGTAAGTAGTATATCATTGTATACAAATTTCGCTTTTTTGAAATTTAGCTCTAGAGGTAGGAGGGATTAGAGAGAGATGGAAATGCACTGTATGCCTACAGAACATAAATTAACTTGGAAATTTGTCATGTACACATTTAAAGGAAGGATACTTGTCAGCAATGTTGCTCTTATTTCCTGTTTTTTTCCCTTTCAGTGTAATATCTGCTCTATTTTTTGATTCCTGTTGAAGCCAGTGCTCTGTATCTTCCCTTCTTCCATCTCTCTTTGACATCTGTTAACTTACATAAATGAAGGACATAGTTTGATACTCTTTGTGGATATTTACAAGCTGTGTTTTAAAATCTATGCCCTATATTTATTGATAATATTCAAAATGTGCAAGATATTGCTATTTATAATATTTATTTCCCTGCTTAAGGAGTTGGAAAAATACTTTTTTTTATGACATGATCTGATTTTTATTTATTTATTTATTTTTAAAGATTTTATTTATCTGACAGAGACACAGCAAGAGAGGGGACACAAGCGGGGGCAGTGGGAGAGGGAGAAGCAGGCTTCCTGCCGAGCAGAGAGCCTGACGTGGGGCTTGATCCCAGGACCCTGGGACCATGACCTGAGCCAAAGGCAGATGCCTAACGACTGAGCCACCCAGGCACCCCTGATTTTTATTTTTTTAAAGATTTTATTTTAGGGGGCGCCTGGGTGGCTCAGTGTTAAGCGTCTGCCTTCGGCTCGGGTCATGATCCTGGGGTCTTGGGATCAAGCCCCACATCCGGCTCCCTGCTCTGCAGAGAGCCTGCTTCTCCTTCTCCCACTCCGCCTTCTTGTGTTCCCTCTCTCACTGTGTCTCTCTCTGTCAAATAAATAAATTAAAAAAAAAAAAAGATTTTATTTTAGGGATGCCTGGGTGGCTCAGTTGGTTAAGTATCTGCCTTCGGTTCAGATCATGATCCTAGGGTCCTGGGATTGAGTCCCACATCGGGCTCCTTGCTCAGCGGGGAGCCTGCTTCTCCCTCTCCCACTCCCCCTGCTTGTGTTCCCTCTCTCACTGTCTCTCTCTCTCTGTCAAATAAATAAATAAAATCTTTAAAAAAATATATTTATTTGAGAGAGAGAGAGAGAAAACGCAAGCAGGGGGGGGGGGGGGCAGAGGGAAGGGGAGAGAGAATCCCAAGCAAACTCTGCACTGAGCATGGAGCTCGACACAGGGCTTGATCTGAGGACCCCTAAATCATGACCTGAGCCGAAATCGAGAGTCGGACACTTACCTGACTGAGCCCCTGGAACAATACTTTCTTATAACCTGCTTAAAAGATTGAAGATGTATATTACATTTGTACCAGCCTTAAATCCTACTGGAACAAGGTTGAGTATAAATAATTTTTTTTTTCTTTTCACACATTTATTCAGTTGAATATCAAGTTTTTCATGGGCTCAGAATCTCCAGAACTTTGAAGAATGAAGAGAAGTAACAATGTATACAGGTAAAAGTTGATGATTTTTTATGTTTACATTGACATAGACTATTTTGAAATTTGAGCAAACATTTTAGAATGTACTTCTAAGTTGGATACATTGCTGTTTATTTTGGAAGCAAATAAGAAAAGACCTCCCTGGATCCATTTGGCATTACAAGCACTTATACAAAAACCTACTAAAAAAGGATGGTGCTAGAAGTTGGTGAGTTCTGGAATTTGTAATCCTGTATGAACAGGGTTGTAGTTTAAGTAATGATCCCAGAAATACAATATCCTCTCATTCACCTACCTCCCAGTTTCTCTGTGAATTTATGGATTCTTATGGAACTTACAGTGAAACTTGAGATGCTTGAAATAATCAATTTCAGACTAGCAGTATAAATAATTTAAAAAATAAGATGTAGGTGGAAGAGCTTGGATATCTATAGATTTGTCCTTCTCTTTGGTCAGAACAGGTTTTAATTTTAATGTATTTTCTCTTCCCCCTACATCTTACCACCACATTAATGAAAGCCAATTTACAACAGTTCTTTTTACCTAGTACATCATATCCAATTATCAAGAAAAATTATAAGACATACTAAAAGACAAAAAGCACAGTTTGAAGAGCTAGAGCAAACATCAGATCTAGACTTAGATATGGTAGGGATATTGGAATTATCACACCAAGAAATAATTTAAAATAACTATGATGAAAATGCTAAGGGCTCTAAATGGATAAAGTAGACAGCATATAAGAAAAGATGGGCAATGTTAGAAGAGAGATCGAAATTCTAAGAAAGCACCAAAAAGAAATGCTAGAGATCAAAGACATTGTAGTATTGTAACAGAAAACACATGGTAACCATTTGGTGGGCTTATTAGTAGACTGGACTACTGATGGCTGAGGAAAGAATCTCTGAGCGTGAGGATATCAATAGAAACTGCTAAAACTGGAAAGGAAAGAAAAAAGATGGAAGAATGGAACAGAATATTCAGTAACTGTGGGACAACTGCAGAAGATTTTACATATGCATAATGACACAAAGCCTATTTTATAATAAAGTGTTGAAGATTTCATGTAGTTTATTGAATCCTGCAGTGAAAGTGAAAAACAGAATAGTTGTATGGGTACTGAATGGTTTTAAGTTAATCAGTTGTTGTTTCTTATGTGCGTATGACGGGCAGCTGTGGCTCACTGCCTCTGCCCAGCTTCACAAGAGCATTTGTACCACATGTTGGTAGCCTGGGAAAAGATCAAAATGTAGAATTCAAAATACAGTTTCTACTGAATGTGTATCACTTTCACACCGTCAGAAAGTTGAAAAATTGTAAATCAAGCCATTGTAAGTCAGGGACTGTAGAGTTAAAGAAAAAATGTTAACACACAAAGTCAACTGATTTCTTATGTATATAGGAATGAACAAGTGGGATTTGAAATTAAAAACACAATACCACTTAAAGTAACATCTCAAAAAATGAAATACTTATATATAAATCTAATGAAATCTGTTTGAGGTCTGACATAAATCTAATGAAATAGGTACAAGTTCTGTGTGAGGAAAACTATAAAACTCTGGTGAATGAAATCAAAGAACTACTAAATAAATGGAGAATTATTCCATGTTTATAGATAGGAATACTCAATATATAAAAAAGTCAGTTCTTCCCAACTATTGTAGATTCAGTACAATTCCAGTCAAAATCCCAGCAAATTATTTTGTGGCTATTGACAAACTGATTCTAAAATTAATACGGAGATGCAAAAGACCCAGAATAGTCAACAGTTTTGAAGGAGAAGAAGAAAGGTGGAAGACTGATGCTACTTGACTTCAAGATATATTCTTAAGCTACAGTAATAAAGACAATAGGATATTGGTGAAAGAATAGACAAATGGATCAATGGAACAGAGTAGAAAGCCCAGAAATAGACCCATATAAATATAGTCAACTGATTTTCAACAAAGGAGCAAAGGCAATACAATGCATAAAAGACTATCTTTTCAACAAATGGTGCTGGAGCAATTAGGCTTCCGCATGCACAAAAATGAATCTAGGTATAGACTTTACATCCTTCACAAAAATTAATTCAAAATGGATCCAACACAAAAATGTAAAATGCAAAACTATAAAACTCCTAGGAGATAACAGTAGAAAATCTAGGTGACCTTGGGTTGGTGATGACTTATTAGATGCAACATCAAAGACGTGATCCATAAAAGAATTGATACCTGGACTTCATTAAAATTAAAAATGTCTCCCAAGCTACAGACTGGGAGAAAATATTTTCAGAAGACGTATCTGATAGCATACTGTTATCCACAATATTCAGAGAACTTTTAAAACTCAACATTGAGAACACAACATGATTTAAAAACAGACCAAAGATCTTAACAGATACCTCACTAAATAAGATCTGCAGATGGCAAATAAGCACATGAAAAGATGCTCCACATAATGTGTCATAAGGGAAATGCAGATTAAAACAATGATGAGATACCACTACACTCCTAGTGGAATGAATGGCCAAAATCCAGAACACTGAAAACACCAAATGCTGGTGAGGATGTAGAGCCACAGGAGCTCTCATTCATTATTGGTGGGAATGCAAAATGCTACACTCAGTTTGGAATACAGTTTGGCAATTTCTTATAAACTAAATTCAGAAGTTTATATGAATGCAATTTAGAAGTCATGCTTCTTGGTACTTACCTACCTAAATTTGAAAAACTTATGTCCACACAAAAACCTGCTTTATTCCTAATTGCTAAAACTTGAACTCAACCAAGATATCTTTCAGTAGTTGAATGGATAAAGAAATTGGTACATCAAGACAGTGGAATAATATTCAGTGCTAAGACAGAGTGAGCCATCAAGCCATAAAAAGACATGGGAGGATACTTAAATTCCCCATTCCTTCCTTTCCTTTTTTTTTTTTTTTTTTTTTTTTTTTTTTTTAGTAGGCTCCACCCAGTGTGGAGCCCAGTACAGGGTTTGAACTCACAGCCCTGAGATCAGGAGTCAGACACTTAACTGAGCCACCCAGGCTCCCATTAAATGCTTATTTCTAAGTGAAAGAAGCCAGTCTGGAAAGGTTAGACACAAGGTGATTCCATTTATATGACATTCTGAAAAAGGCGAAACTATGGAGACAGTGAAAAGATCAGTGGTTGCCAGGAGTTGAGGGGAGGAGAGGCAGAGCACAGAAGGATTTTTAGGGCAGTGCATCTACTCTGTATGGTATTATGATGATGAATACTTGTCATTACACATTTCCCCAAAACTATAGAATGTAGAACGCCAAGAGTGTACCCTAATGTAAGTGATGGACTTTGGGTGATAATGGTGTGTCATTAGTTTCATCAGTGGTAGCAAATATTCTATCTGGTGGGATATGTTGGTATTGGAGGCTATGTATGTGTAAGTGCAAGGGGGTATTTGGGAAATCTCTGTACCTTCTGCTCAGTTTTGCTGTGAACCTAAAAGTATTCTAAAAAATAAAGTCTATTTAACACAAAACCAAAACGACCACAGAAATTATAATAGTATAGGCATGCCTCATTTTATTGTGCTTTACTTCATTGTGCTTGCAGGTACTGTTTTTTACAAATTGAAGGTTTGTGGTAACCCTGGCTAAGCAAGTCTATTGGCACCATTTTTCCAATAACATTTGCTTATTACTTCGTGTATCTGTCACATTTTGGTGATTGTCACAGTATTTCAAACCTTTTCATTATATTTGTCATGGTGATCTGTGATCAGTGATTACAACTCGCCTAAAGTTCAGATGATGGTGAGCATTTTTTGGCAATAAAATATTTTTTAATTAGGTATATGCATTGTTTTCTCAGACATGCTTTTACACACTTAATAGACTACAATTATAGTGTAAACAACTTTTATAAGCACTGGGAAACCAAAAAATTTATTTGACTCTTTATTGCAGCATTCACTTTATTGCAGTGGTCTGGAACTGAACCCACAATATCTCTGAGGTATGCCTATAGAGGATAGTAAAAATTTTTGAGAATGGAGGTCTTTAAAGCACAAAAAGAAAGTTTTCTCTCTCTGCTTTTATTTCCCTTGCTAAACTTTCACTCTCTTGAGGTAGTTGTAAATAGTTGGATATATAGCCCATCAAAAAATGGAATACTGCATATCCTATTCTTCACCAAAAACTGATTGGTTCCATCATAGTGGGAATTTCATTTTTTTTAATGGCTGCATTCTGTTGTATAGTGGTGTCATAACTTATTTGCTCATTCTTTGATGGGCATTGGGGTTATCACTAGTTGTTTGCTGTTAGAAATAGTTCTGTGATTAATTTTAGTACATACGTCCTTGTTTATTTGGGCAAATAATTCTTTCAGACAGATTCCTGAGTCAGCTTATGTATATGTAAGTTTTGTTATATATATTTCCAAATAGTCCTTCAAAACAGCTCTACTAATATATGTGCTCACAATAATGTGTTTGAAAATACTCACTTTATGCAGAGCATTGATTTTTTCATAATGAAATATTTCTAACTCAGAAGGTATAAAGAAAAGTGTAATAAATGCCTATATTCCCACCACCCACCTGAACAAATAAAACATTACAAATGCACTTGTAACCATAGTGCTCCCTCTCCTTCCAAACATAACATTTTTACACTCATGAATATGTATGTATTTATAAACAATACAACATACAGCCATAATATGTTATGTAGGGTAGTTAGCATGGTTCCTGATAACCCCACCTCCTGATTTACATTCTATATAGTTTCCTTCCACACTAAATAGAACTGACTTATGGAATAATTAGGTTATTGCAAAAATGAAAGTGTGTGACTTACGATGCAAGGTCGTATAAGTTATTACATCTTCTGTTTTGCTCATTTGTTCTGGGGGAAGCCAGCTGCCACATTGTGAGGATACTCATCAGCTTTCTAGAGAGGTTCTCATGTGAGGAACTGAAGCCTTCTGCCAATAACCATGTGCAGGAGACATCTTGAAGCAGATCTTCCAGCCCCAGTCAAACCTTCAAAGATGATAGCACTGGCCAAGATCTTGTCTGCAACTTTATGATAGATCCTGAGTAGGATCACTCAGTTAAACTATAGCTTAATTCCTGACACGCAGAAACTGTGAGATAATAAATATTTGGTGTATTAAGCTACTAGATTTGAGGGTAACAGATGAAAGAAAGAGAAATAAATAGGTAGATGTGGGAACCTTAGTTTCCATCCTTGTGAATTATTTTCAAGGGAGACCAGGAGAATGAGTATATGGTACTTTGTAGACTTAGGTGGGAAATCCCAGAACACTAATGGGGATTCAGATGTTGGGTGACCAGAAAGAATGACAGTATAGTTGACCCTTCAACAACATGGGGGCTACGGAGTGCGGAACCCCTGCACTGTTGAAAATCCATGTGTTACTTTTGACTCCCCAAAAACTTAACTACTGATAGCCTACTGTTGACTGGAGGAAGCCTTACCGTTAACATAAACAGTTGATTAACATATTTTATATGTTATATATATTATATACTACGTAACATAAGCTGGATAAAAGATGTGATTAAGAAAGTCATAAGAGAAAATACATATATTGTACTGTATTGTAAATGTGTATAAAGTGCACCCACAGATCTGAGTTGTTAAAGGGTCAATTGTAAGTGGATTTTTGCCTGCACAGGGAGTGGGAGGCTTGGCACCCCCTAATCCCTGTGTTGCTCAAGGGTCAACTGTATATCCTTTTTTGTGGCATTTGTCATATTGTATTGTAATTGTTTCCATGTTTGTCTCCTCACACTCCATTAGTGATGAGGTACTTGAGGATAGGACAGGAAGGAACTGTGTGTCTTACTCATCATCCCACTCAATGCCTGCCCCTGTACTTACCCTTACTAAGTATTTGTTGAGTGAAATTGATAGAGTTGTATTGGAAGTAAAGAACTTAGAGGGAATATTAAATCCCTGAAGCTGAGGTAGCCAGATTTTTGAGTCATTGTCAGATAGCATGTAAAGACCACCTTGTTTCTTCTGAAGAGTAGTTATGGTCAACTTCCGAATTACTACTGCTACTTTGGCTGTAGGAGTTTGGCACTGATTTTGAAGTCATGATATTTGGCTGCTTTTTTTTTTTTTTTTAAAGAGAGGGAGAGAGAGGGTGAGGGAGGGACAGAGGGAGAAGGAGAGAGAATCTTAAGCAGGCTCCATGCAGAGCCCCATGTACAGCCCATTATCACAATCCTAAGATCACGATCTGAGCAGAAATCAAGAGTCGGTCCCTTAACCGAGGCACCCAGGCACTCTGATATTTGACTTCTACTTTGCTGTTGTTCTTTGGAGCTTGGGTTAGAAAATGTTATCTGTAGATTTTAATTTTAGATTCCTAGGGATATTAACTAAATCTAAGTTTTTTCTTTTCATTTTTCAAAATATGAAAGAATTATAAAAGACCTATAACCCTTGTAATTGAGAACTTCACTGGTGTATGTACAGGAGGCATTACTTACCCATATCCTAATGGATTATTTTTGTTTTTGAATTATGGAAAGATAATATATTACCAGCAAGAGGGTATTATATCTAATTTTAGAATATCTGGGTTTGAGTCTTACTTTTAGTATTTATTAGTAAGTGTGAGCCTCTCTGAACTCATTTTCTTTTTCTTTTTTCTTTTATTTATTTTCTTTTATTTTTTTAAAGATTTAATTTATTTATTTGACAGACACATGAGAGAGGGAACACAAGCAGGGGGAGTGGGAGAGGGAGAAGCAGGCCTCCTGCGGAGCAGGGAGCAGGGACCCCGGGACCATGACCTGAGCTGAAGGCAGACGCTTAACGACTGAGCCACCCAGGCGCCCCTGAACTCCTTTTCTATTTGGAAAAATTCTTGATTCCGTTCCATCAACTCCAGCATCCCCTGCCAGATAACAACAGAATGCTAGTTCCTCCAGTCACAGAAATGGCACGACTGGTTGCTCAAGTCAGAGTAGATTACACTCATGATTTTTCTTTCTCCCTCATTCTCTACATTCACTTAATCAAAAAGTTAATTAGTTTTGACTTTTTTTTTTTAAGATTTTATTTATTTATTTATTCTGACAGAGCACAAGCGGGGGGAGCGACAGGCAGAGGGAGAAGGAGAAGCAGACTCCCCGCCAAGCAGGGAGCCCGATGTGGGGCTCGATCCCAGGACCCTGGGATCATGACCTGAGCCGAAGGCAGACGCTTAACGACTGAGCCACCCAGGCGCCCCTTGTTTTGACTTTCATAATATCTTGCATGCATCTATTTTCTTTTTCTCTCCTGCCCCCACAATACCCTAAACCTTAATTATTTCTCACCTAGACTTCTGTAAGTCTTCTGCCTATTTCTCACCTAGACTTCTATAAGTCTTCTGCCTAGTCTCCCTACCTCTGCTTTTATTCTCTGTAATTTGTTTAAAGAGAAGAGTACTATTTTATTTTATTTTATTTCATTTCATTTCATTTCATTATTTCATTTCATTATTTCATTTCATTATTTCATTTCATTTCATTTCATGATTTCATTTCATTTCATTTCATTATTTCATTTCATTTCATTTCATTATTTCATTTCATTTCATTTCATTATTTCATTTCATTTCATTTCATTATTTCATTTCATTTCAGTCAGAGAAAGAGAGCGAATGAGAGAGAGCACTCATGCAGGGGGAGTGGCAGGCAGAGGGAGAAGCAAACTCCCTGCTGAGCAAGGAGCCCGATGCAGGACTCAATCCAGGACCCTGGGATCATGACCTGAGCTGAAGGCAGACGCTTAACCGACTGAGCCACCCAGGTGTCCCAGAGTACTCTTTTTGTAAAACAGAAAAGATCAGATTTTTCTTTGCATGTTTAAAACCCTCGTGACTTCCAATTGTACTCCAAATAGATTCCATATTTCTTTCTTGTAGGACCCTTAATGATGGGGCATCCATTGACTTTTCATCTTTCTACACTTCCCTTTAAATTACTATGTGTTAGCCATAATGGTCTTCTCTTAGTTTTTCTTACCTGTGTTGTTCAATATGGAGGCCACTAGCCACATGTAACTGTTGAACACTTGAACTGTAGCTAGTCTAAATTGAGATGTGCTGTAAGTGTAAAATATACACTGAATTTCAGACTTAATATTAAAGAAAGAACGTAAAATATTTCATTAAATACTATCTGTTGAAATAATATTTTGGATATGTTTGCGTTAAATAAGAAATATAACTTCACTTTCTTTTTACTTTCTAAAGTATAGCTCCTAGAAAATTTAAAGTAACTAATGTGGTTTATATTTGTGGTTCACCTTGTATTTGTATTGGGGAGCCCTTCTCTAACCCACCAAGCTTTTAAATTCCTCATGGCCTTTGTACATGCTGTCTCCCCGCCCCCCCCCCCCTTTTTTTTTGCCTAGCTCTTTGCACAGCTGGCTGCTTCTTGCTCATCTTCTAGATCTTAAGTTGAATATTGCCTCTTGAGAAAGACAGTCCTTAACCACTCTGTCAAATTGTTATTGTTGGTTGCCCGTAGGTCATATATCTTTCTCTGCATTTGTTCAGTCTTTTACTTTTTAACTAGCTCCATGAGGAGAAAGAACATGTCTATTTTGTATATGACTGTATGTTCCTATGTATTCAACACCGAGTAAAGTACTCTTTCAGAATAGGTTCTGAATAAATAAATACTTGTCAAATGAATAACACTGAACTATCTTCTTCTCAGATCTGTTTTAAGGATCAACTATGTGAAAGTATTTTATAAACTATAAAGGGTTGTACCAATTTTATTTATATGCAGAAAAGCTGAAGAAATTGGTTGTATATGCCTGGAAATCAAGATTTAATTGGATGAAGCAAAATCTATGAATTTAGCCTGCATTTCAGTGTGTTCTTCAAACTTTGCATCTAGTAGTTTGACACACTACTCATGTATTATATCACCTAGAGTTTTGAAAGTTGTGTTTTGTAAATAATCTTTAAAAAGCATTACCTCTGTTCCTTTCCTTCAGGAGTTTTTTTCTATACTATTCCTTTTTTCTTTGTAGGGATAGTTAGGTATTTTAAATAGTATCAGACCTCAAGTAACAGGTGCTAAAATACTGTAAATGAACCCATTCCTTCAGTTTTGGCAGTATATTTTTCTTGGCAATTCCTTAATGTCCTGAGGTTATCAGAATACGGCTCATTATGCTAGTCAGTATTCAGGTATCTCTTGCTTAAGTTATGAGTGAAATTCTTTAAGAAATTACCTTTATAGGAAGGATGCTTGTCAAAAAGATAAGTTTGGATTTTTATTTTTCCTTCAGTAGTTACACAGCTGTGCATTTGTATTAAAGAAAGCAAAGGGTGCGGGGCGCCTGGATGGCTCAGTCGGTTAAGCAGCTGCCTTCGGCTCAGGTCATGATCCTGGGGTCTTAGGATGGAGTCCCACGTCCGGCTCCCTGCTACGCCGAGAGCCTGCTTCTCCCTCTCCCTCCGCCTGCCACTCTGCCTACTTGTGTTCTCTCTCTCTCTGTCAAATAAATAAATAAAATCTTAAAAAAAAAAAAGAAAACAAAGGGTGAGGGCGACCCTCTTGGGTCCCCTCCCTCTTCAGGAGCTTAAGTGCTATCACTTTACTATCACTCAATAAACTTTGCTGTCGGGCCCCTCTCCCCCCAAATAAAAACAAAGGGTGACTAACATAGTTGGTAACATACTGATTATGAGACCATCAGTAACAACAGGTTTGGAGGAGGAGTAGGAAGATAATTCTTTGTAAACTGTTAGAGATGGGGACAAGAAACAAGCAAGATTCCAAATATAATTTTGAAATGTATAGTTCTAGTCTATATAGTAGAATAGAAATGTATAGTCTAGTATAGTCTCTGAAGACGCTTAGGAGATCTGTTGGGAGCACGTGGATGGGCCTTTTTAATGGTAATCCTAGTAGTAGTAGTAGTAATAGTAGTAGTAGCAGAGGCAGTAGAGGTAGTAGTAATGTAATAACGGCAAACATTTGAGTGCTTACTATGCTAGGTAGTGTTCTAAGTGTCATAAAATGTTTAATTTTCATGTAAAGCATAGGGGATTGATATGCTTTTTTTTTTTTTTTTTTTTTTAAGATTTTATTCGTTTGAGAGAGTGAGAGAGAGAGAGAGCGCGTGCACGCCCCCAGGCGGGGGCTCTATCCCTGGACCCTGGGATCTTGATCTGAACCAAGGCAGACACTTAACCCATTGAGCCACCCAGGCACCCCAATTGATATGCTTATTAATCCACTTTTTTCAGATGAGGGATTGAGGCATCAGTTTGTTAAATAAATTGCCTAAGGTTACACAGCTAGTAAGTGGTAGAGATGACTAGAACCTGGGTACGGAGTTCATATTGATCCAGCCTAGAATAAAAAAAAAAGTGGCCAAAGATAGATTTTTGGAGGACAATATCCGATAAAGCATAGAAAGGATCCAACAAAGAAGATTCTTGAGAAATAGAAGGAAAACCCTAAGAACATGTTAGAAAAGCCAGGAGAAGAGAATAAGAGAAGAAAAAATGATAGTAGGAAAATAGCTGAATTTGTGTGCTACGTATATGCCAAGTACTTCGTGTACATTTTATTATTATTATCTCTATTTTACAAATAAGAAGCTGAGGCTTAATATCAGCAGTAAGTAGAGATGCTGGAGTTAAACCAGGTCTCTAATGTGAAAGCCCAATGCTCAACCACTGAGGGGTCCGGCATTGTAACAATATCAAGTAAGGCTGTGTGAGATGAGCATTTATGGAAAGTAGTGATTAAATTGGGAGGAAAGGTAAAATCAGAAAGCCAGCCCAAGAAATATAATAGTTGAATAATAAGAATTTAAGAAAGAGAAGAAATCTAAGGAGTATATAATCAAAGAAATAAATCAGGAAAACTTCCCAGAACTGAAGGACATGAGTTTCTAAGTTAAAAGAGCCCATCAAAGTGCTAACTAAAATAAAATAAAAAGATATTTGCATCAAGGCATTTCATTGCAAACTTTAACAATTAAGGGACCAAAGAGAAGAGGGAGAATTTCCCGGAGGTGAAGGGAAATAGGATAATTAATATAATTAGAGTGGTTTCAGACTCTTCAACAAAAATAATGGAAGGTAAAAGACAACTGGAGGCAATATCTTCAAAAATCTGAGGGAAAATTATTTCTAATTTGGTTTATAATGCAGCCAAATTTTCAAGTGTTACAGTAGAATACAGATATTTTCACATAGGCAGTGTCTTAAGTTTACCTTTCAGGAAGCTATGAGAGGAGGTATCCCATCAAAATGAGAGAATGTATCAAGAAAAAGAAAGACAAGGGGTTTAGGAAACATTATCCGACCCAAAGAGAGGTGAAGGAAATACCTGGATCACAGTGAAGGGAGATCCCCAGGTGACAGTTGAGCACCAGGAGCAGACAGCAACCAGTCCAGAGGGGAGCAGGTCAGAGGGTTTTAAAGTGGGCATGTTCAAAAACACAAACCTGATTAGAGATGAAGAGGGTTGTCAAGGACTCCCTGCATTGTAATCTGCTCTGTTATTTTATGGAGAAATTTGTTCATACCTAAATTTTTAAAAGCTTCCTTGATATATAATTCACATACTATACAATTTCCCATGTAAAGTGGTTTTTCATTAGTCAGTGGTTTTTCATTACCTCAAAAAGAAACCTTGAACCCTTTATAGCTCCCTGTCCCTCCACTTCCGCAGTCCTAAGCAATCACTAATCAACTTTTTGTCTATAGATAATGCCTATTCTGGACATTTCTTATAAATGGAATCATATGTGGTATTTCGTGACTGGCTTCTTTGACTTAGCATAACGTTTTCAAGATTATCCATGTTAAAGAATGTGTCAGTACTGCATTCCTTTTTATAGCTGTGACCCAAGTTTTTAAAATGTAAATTTAATTACAAACTGCTTTGCCATTGAACTAAGCTCTTTTGTATATCTTTACTGAAATGTTTCTACTTTATTTTAGTCTTGTGGTGAAAATATAAATATTTATAATAAAGTCTTCAAATTAATTATATCCTGTATCACTCAGGAAACAAGATTTTTTTTTTTTTATTTATTTATTTGTCAGGGAAAGGGCACAAGTAGGCAAAGCAGCAGGCAGAGGGAGAGGGAGAAGCAGGCTCCTCACTGAGCAGAGAGCCCCATGTGGGGCTTGATTCCAAGACCCTGGGATCATGACCTGAGTTGAAGGCAGACACTTAACTGACTGAGCCACCCACATGCCCCCCAAAATAAGATTCTTACTTTAAGAAAATAGCCTACTTGTTAAACAAAAGGGTTCCTTGAAATTCTTATTTCTTGGCATTGCTTTAGCATGCTAATCAAAATGCCATTTTAATAGCAGTGGAAAAGAAATGATGTGGTTTAAATGCATTTGACTCTGAGCCACAAATCAATGATAAATTTTCCTAACTGAATTAAATGCTGTTCTCTCAGGCCTCTGAAGCATTAATCTAATTCTCTGGTTCTAATGTCTACTTATATATTCTTAGTGTACTGTCTTGTATCTACTTATATCACCCTACAGGTATGTAAAAAGATGTTGTTTCTCAACTATGTGAGCCCTCGATCCCCTCAAAAACAAGTTCAGAATGATGTCTTTACTAATAATTTCTACTTTAATTTCGTGGTTTCATTTCATTTCAAGTATTGTTAAATACTTTAATTTTGTGAGATAATATGATACTGTTCCAGGTACTATAGCTGTATAAAAAACCACCATAAAACTTAATGGCTTAAAATAATTGCTTTAGTATGTCCATGGTTTCTGTGGATCAGGAATTTGGACAGAGCATTAGGAGAAGGGCTTGTCTCTGCTTCAAAATGCCTGTGAAGCAGAGAAGCTGGGAAGACTCAGAGGCTGAGGTTGATTCTTCATCTGGGGTCTAGAATCATTTGATGGTGTATTCACATTCCTGTCCAGTGGCTGATACTGGGACCCCAGCTATAGGCCAGAATGCCTGTACTTGACTTCTCCTTGTGTCCCTGTGTGGGCTAGTTTAGGTTTCTCAACACCTTGGTGGCTGGGTTCCAAAAGTGAGTCTCAGTAATCATTTTTGATATACATCATTGGTTGAGGCAGTTAAAAATCAACCCAAGGAGGTCCAAACCAAGACACATAATACTTAAAATGGCAAAAAATAGTGGTAAATAGAGAGATTTAAAATTTGCAAAAGAAAACAGTTACATACAAGGGAAACCCCATAATACTATCAGCAGATTTTTCAGAAAAAACTTTGCAAGCCAGATGGAAGTGGCTCGATATATTCATAGCGCTGAAAGGAGGAGGCGCCTGGGTGGCTCAGTCATTCGTTAAGCGTCTGCCTTCGGCTCAGGTCATAATCCCAGGGTCCTAGGATCGAGGCCTGTATCGGGCTCCCTGCTCAGCAGGAAGCCTGCTTCTCCCTCTCCTACCCTCCCTGCTTGTGTTCCTTCTCTCGCTTTGTCTCCCTCTGTCAAATAAATAAATAAAATCTTTAAAAAAAATAATATGTATTGGAATTTTAGAAAACCCAGTCTGATTAAAAAAAAAAAGTGCTGAAAGGAGAAAATCTGCAGCCAAGAATACTCTATCCAGCAAGGCTATCATTTAGAATAGAAGGAGAGATCAAGAGTTTCCCAGACAAACAAAAGCTAAGGGAGTTCCTGACCACTAAACCAGCTCTACAAGAAATGTTAAATGGGACTCTCTGAGTGGAAAGGAAAGACCATAAGTAAGTAAGAAAAGTAGGAAGCACAAAAGCAGTAACGATAAGTATATCTGTAAAAATCAGTCAAGGGATTCACAAAATAAAAGTATGACACCATATACCTAAAACATGGTGGGGGTTGGGAGGGAGAAGAGTAAAGAATGGGTTCAAACTTAAGTGGTCATCAACTTAATATAGACTGCTATATGCAGAAGATGTTATATACAAACTGAATGGTAACCGCAAATTAAAAACCAGTAATAGGTATGAAAAAAAAGAAGAGAAAGGAACCCAAGTATATCACTAAAGAAAGCCAACTAATCATGAGAGAAGAGAGTAAGGGAAGAGAGAAACAGAACTACAAAAAACAACCATAAAGCAAGTAACAAAATGGCAATAAATACATAGCTATCAATCATTACTCTGAATGTAAATGGACTTAATGCTCCAATCAAAAGATACAGGGTGATGGAATGGATTAAAGAAAAAAAAAAAAAGACCAGTATAACAGGTAAATGAAACCAGGAGCTTGTTCTTTGAACAAAATCGATAAGCCTTTAGCTAGACTCATTAAAAAAAAAAAAAAAAAGACATCAGAAATGAAATAAAAGAAATAACCGATATGACAGAAATAGAAGGATTATAAGAGAGTATTATGAAAAATTATATGCCAACATATTGGACAATCTAGAAGAAATGGATACATTTCTAGAAACCTACAACCTCCCAAAACTGAATCAGGAAGAAATAGAAAATTTGAACAGACCCAGTGTGGGGCTTGAACTTACAACCCTGAGATAAAGAGTTCCATGCTGTACCGACTGAGCCAGGCAGGCACCCCCACTCATCACTTTTTTTCAGTCTAGTAGTGGAAGTTGTAGCAGCATCAGACATGAAAAAAGGAATAAAAGGCATTCAAATTGGTAAGGAAGAAGTAAAACTGTCACTATTTGCAGATGACATGATACTATATATAGAACACCCTAAAGATCCCACCAAAAAACTATCAGAACTGATAAATGAATTCAGTAAGGTTGCAGGATATAAGATCAATATTTAGAAATCCTTTGCATTTCTATACATGAATAATGAAGCAACAGAAAGAGAAATTAGGGGGCGCCTGGGTGGCTCAGTCGTTAAGCGTCTGCCTTCGGCTCAGGTCGTGATCTCAGGGTCCTGGGATCGAGCCCCGCATCCGGCTCCCTGCTCCGCGGGAGGCCTGCTTCTCCCTCTCCCACTCCCCCTGCTTGTGTTCCCTCTCTCGCTGTGTCTCTCTCTGTCAAATAAATAAATAAAATCTTTAAAAAAAAAAAAAAGAAAGAAAGAGAAATTAGGAAAACAATCCATTTATAATTGTACCAATAATAGTAAAATACTTAGGAATAAATTTAACCAAGGAGGTGAACAACCTGTACTCTGAGAACTGTAAAACATCGATGAAAGAAATTAAAGATGAGATAAACAAATGGAAAGACATTCCATACTCACGAATTGGAAGATACTGATAAATGTCCATATTACCCAAAGCAATCTACAGATACAGTGCAATCTCTATCAAGATACCAACAGCATTTTTCACAGAACTAGAATAAACAATCTTAAAATTTGGAACCACAAAAGACCCCAAATAGCCACAGCAGTGTTGAAAAAGAAAAAGCTAGACATGTCACAATCCCAGATTTTAAGATATACAAAGTTATAGTAATCAAAATAGTATGGTATTGGCACAAAATATAGACACATAGAACAATGGAACAGAATTGAGAGCCCAGAGATAAATCCATGATTATGTGGTCAATTAATCCATGACAAAGGAGGCAAGAATATATGTCAAGAAAAAGTCTCTTCAGCAAATAATGTTGGGAAAACTGGACAGCTACATGGAAAAGAATGAAACTGGACCACTTTCTTACAACATACACAAAAATAGAATTAAGAATCTAAATGTGAGACCTAAAACCATAAAAATCCTAGAAGAGAGCACAGGCAGTAATTTCTCTGACATTGGCTATAGCAGTATTTTTCTAGATATGTCTCCTGAGGCAAGGGAAACAAAAGCAAAATAAACTTATTGGGACTATATAAAAATAAAAACTTCTGCACTGCAAAGGAACCAAACAACAAAACTAAAAGACAACTGACAGAATGGGAGAAGATATTTGCAAATGACATATCCAATAAAGGGTTAGTATCCAAAATATATAAAGAACTTGCACAACTTAGCACCCAGATAACATGTAATACAATTAAAAATGAGCAGAAGACACGAACAGACATTTCTCCAAGGAAGACATACAGATGGCCAACAGACAAATTGAAAGGTGCTCAACATCACCCATCATCAGGGAAATGCAAATCAAAACCACAGTGAGATTTTATCTCATACCTGTCAGAGTGGCTAACATCAAAAACACAAGAAACAAGTGTTAGCAAGGATGTGGAGAAAAAGGAACCCTTTTGCAGTATGGATGGAAATGCAAACTGGTGTAGCCACTATGGAAAACAGTATGAAGGTTCTTCAAAAATTAGAATTCATATGATCCATTAATTGCACTAAAGAATACGAAAACACTAACTGAAAAGGATATATGCACCCTTGTGTTGATTGCAGCATTATTTATAATAGACAATAATTATGGAAGCAGCCCAAGTGTCCATTGATAGATGAATGGATAAAGTAGAGGTGATTTATATATATATATAATGCAATTAATGTTTTACATATATTATGTATTTAAGTAAAAATATATAATGTAAATCACATATATTATGTAATTAATGTAATTACATTATATATTATATATTATGTAATTAATGTAAAATATTTTTATTATTTATAATAAAACCCTTACTGTTGAGGGAAGAATCCCCAAGAAAGACAAGCAGGCTACAGTATGGGACCCAAGGAAAAGAAGCCAGGGGCAGACCATTTAGGCTTCCAGGCGAAAGAAGTCCTCGCCAATGCACAGACCAGCAGCACGTATTATACATATATTATATAATTAATGTAAAAATATATGATGTAAATCACATATATTATATAAATTACATGTATACACATATATTTACATAATATTACATATATATGTAATATTATTCAGCCATAAAAAGAAAACTTGCCATTTGCAACAACATGGATGGAGCTAGAGAGTATAATGCTAAGCAAAATAACTCAGAGAAAGACAAATACCATATGATTTCACTCATGTGGAATTTAAGAAACAAACAGGAAAAAAGGGAGACAAAACAAAAAAGACTTTTTTTTTTTTTTAAGTAGGGTTCTGTGCCCAACATGGGGCTTGAACTCATGACCCTGAGATTGTTACATGCTCTACTGAGTGAACCAGCCAGATGCCCCCCAAAAACAGACTCTTAACTATAGAGAACAAACTGATAGTTACCAGAGGGGAGGTGGTTGAGGGGTGGGTGAAATAGGTAAAGGGGATTAAGAGTACACTTGTCTTGGTAAGCACTAATACACAGAATTGTTAAATCACTATATCATACACCTGAAACTAATATAGCACTGTGGGTTAACTACACTGGAATTAAAATAAAATTAAAATTAAAAATTAAAAAAGAAATAAAAATAGTCATTTTTGGAAGTTAAAACCATCCTTATAACTTACTATAAAATACAGAGCAGTAGAGAAACCATGATTGTTTTTCATGGGAAATCCTATTCAAATATTGTAGTCATATCTAAGATTCCTACTAACCTTTATTATTTTATTAAAATTTTACTTTTTTAGAACAGTTTTAGATTCATAGCAAGATTGAGTGGAAAGTACAGAGATTTCCCATATACTCCCTGCCCCCCAACATGCATTCCCCACCAGAGTGGTACATGTGTTACCATTGATGTACCTACATTGACAGTTATAATCACCCAAAATCCGTAGTTTACATTAGGGTTCACTCTTAGTGTTGGTTGTGCATTGTATGGATTTGGTCAAATGTGTAATGACACATATCCATCATGATGGTATTACACAGAATATTTTTACTATCCTAAAAATCCTGTGTGCTCTAGGCAGAGGATTCATCTCTCCCGTATTCCCAACCCCTAGCAACTATTGATCTTTTTACTGTCTCCATTGTTTTGCCTTTTTTGTATGGTTGGAATCATATATTATGTAGTTTCCTGAGATTGACTAAGCCCTTTTACAACTGAGATAATAATTCACATACCATAAATCCATCCACTCATTTAAAGTGTGCAGTTCAGTGGCATTTAGTATATTCACAAGGTTGTGTAACCATCACCACAGTCCAAACCCAGAACATTTTTGTCACTCCAAAAAGAAATCCCATGCACATTAGCAGTCATTCCCTTAGGTCCTTGAAGCCACTGATCTACTTTCTGTCTCTGGGTTTGCCTATTCTGGACATTTTATATAAGTGGAGTCCTACAATATGTGGTCATTTGTGCCTGATTACTAAGCATTTTTTTTTTGAAAGATTTTATTTATTTATTTGAGAGATAGTGAAGGTGATAGCGAGAGAGAGCACAAGTGGGGAAGAGAGGGAGAAGCAGACTCTCCGCTGAGCAGGGAGCCCGATGTGGGACCTGATCCCGGGACCCTGAGATCATGACCTGAGCCGAAGGCAGATGCTCAACTGACTGAGCCACCCAGGTGCCCCTGATTACTAAGCATTTTTAATAATGGTTTTGATCTTTTCAAAGTATGTTCATATTTAAAAATAAATGCATAACCCCTCTATGAGGTAGACAGGAACTTTGTGATGTCATTGTCAGATTTACTATGTCTTCATGACCTCAGTTTACCATAGGATGAGGGAAGGAGATTTAGACGTGACAGGGTGGAGATTTGGAAAAGTACTGTAGAGTTAAAGGAAAAATAGAACATGTCATGATACATGAAAAAATCCTATGGGATTTCTAGAACCATGAATATTAAACTTTATTAAAATGCAACTGCAATTAAATACTCTGGTTATATTTCAGTATTTAACATATGAAGATGAGTTAGTGAGCCTTCAGTAGTTCTAGATTGAATCTCATATCAGCTGAATTTCAGCAAAATTGAAAGGATGTCAGGATTGTGCTCTTCGTTATTCCAAACTCTTTAAATGGAAGGCTGTTGCTACAGTGTGCGGAAGGGGTATGATAAATTTGTTTTAATAAATGAAAGCAAATAGTAGGAATCTTTTGCCTTTCCTACAGTTAACTCTAGTAAGGAACTTTTATATAATGGAAATGTGAAGTGTTAATTTTTGAAAGTTGTAAGCATATCTGAAATTAATGGTTGGTATTAATAAGGGGTAACATTTTTCTGTCATTTTATGTGTTAGGTTTTCTATTTACTGTGATTTGGGGATGCAAATTAGTGCCATCTTGATAATTGAATTTGTGGTTGTAATTATGTAGAAAAGATCAATAGGATAACAAATCACAATAGGCTATCTTGTGGTCTACTATGGCTCCTATTCTTTGGTTCCTTTCTGGCTTTTTGCCCTGAGGAGCTGTGCTGCTGGTCTGTGCATTGGCGAGGACTTCTTTTGCCTGGAAGCCTAAATGGTCTGCCCCTGGCTTCTTTTCCTTGGGTCCCATACTGTAGCCTGCTTGTCTTTCTTGGGGATTCTTCCCCCAACAGTAAGGGTCCCCTTATCCCTTTTATACTACTGTTTCCAAGAGAAGTAAATTCTAAAATGAGTTCCTGAAAATGAGAGGTTAATAAAACTTTTGGCCCTTTCAGCACTTATAATCAAATTTTTGTCTTAGAAGTTCCAGCCTCATATTGAGTTGCTTAACTATGGCCTTAGAATCCCTTTTCCATTTTATCCTTTGCTTATATCAAAGTATCCTGCTGGGTTGAGATGGAGGAACTGGGCACAGAGGGATAGAGAGTCATCTATGTACTGAGGTGAGAAAAAAAGTCTTGGGCAACCCATGAGGAGAATAGTGTTTGCTAAAATAGTCTCGATGGGATTGTATGCCTTGGTATTTTAATTTCTGTGTGTATAAATTGCTATATATAACTAAGATTAGCTGAGAGTATGCTGAATCGGAAAATAATTTACAATGCTTTAGCCATTTACCTATGACATAAAATTTAAGATCTTCTCAAAGCTCATGAAAGCATGTCATAGTTTCTAGCTTTTATATATCTAAGTACTTCACAATCAAGAAGCTCTTTTCATGATAGTTTTTAGAAAATACAGTCCCTTAAAAAGCCTATTAACACCTTATTTTGTAAACTCGTATCATTAAGAATGTTTAGTTTTATATAGGTATTCAAATATGGCTATTATGTTTTTCATTAGTGAATGATAATGCCATGTTTGAATATTATTTATGTATATTTTATTTTTCAGCTGCATTTGTATATGTATCTGCTTAGGAGAGGGATATAATTTATTTTTTTTTAATTATCTTTTTTAAGATTTTATTTATTTATTTGACAGAGAGAGATACAGCGAGAGAGGGAACACAAGCAGGGGGAGTGGGAGAAGCAGGCTTCCCGCGGAGCAGGGAGCCCGATGCGGGGCTCGATCCCAGGACCCTGGGATCATGACCTGAGCCGAAGGCAGACGCTTAACGACTGAGCCACCCAGGCGCCCCTGGATATAATTTATGATGACTTTATGGACATATGTGTCATTCACTTAATCTTAGAGATAGGCGGGATCTTAAGGGTTTTTTAAATTCTGGTTGCCCACTTAAAACAGAAAGTTATCTTCAACTTCTGACATTTGGCTCTTCTAATAGCTGCTTTATTATAGCCATTGGTGGGGATGTCTACTCTTTCTAGGCCTCCCATTCTATTTCTGAATATTTCCAGCTATGTGAAAATTGTGTCTTGAATCTCTCCCACTCTACTAACTCAACCATTTATCATAATTTTGTTCCTGTAGAAAAAGTCCCTTTTCTATAAAAATACTCTTTAGCTGTTTGGAGATAGGTATCATGGATCTCCTTACATCTTACTTAGGCTAAGCAACCCCAGTTTTTGTTGAATTATTAATCCTGTTACAGCATTTCCCTATCCTCATCACCCAGTGGACATGTTTTAATACCTTTGCTTTCAAATGTTTTTGACTAGAGAATACATTTTACATTCCAACTAAATATACCCGTAGATATATGTACAGGTAGTACATAGTTTTAATACATATATGTAACTGAAACAACGATTTCATAAGACAGTATATATTTACACTGATATTTTCTATTCTTTTTCATTTTTAAAAATGCTAGCATTCCTTGTCATATTGATTTTATTACTCCCTGATGGATTTTAGCCTGTAGTTTGGAAAACACTGTTTTCGTTTGTTCATGTTGCAGAACTGAAATATTTTCCAAAAGCCAGGTGTTAGGATAATTGTTGCGAAAGTAGGTTTTACCTGTATCACCTCAAAGAAACTATTGTGATGGTGGCTATTAATTAAAAATAGGGTTATCACGTTCTTGGTAATGAATGCAGTAAAACTAAAATATATTCAACTTTCATTTTTATCCATAGGTGGCGACAGACAAGGTTGCAGAAAAGCTGAGTTCTACTCTCTCATGGGTGAAGAACACAGTATCACATACAGTCAGTCAGATGGCCAGTCAGGTGGCAAGTCCATCTGCCTCATTACATACTACATCCTCATCTACCACACTATCCACGCCAGCCCTTTCACCATCTTCTCCTTCACAGTTGAGTCCAGACGACTTAGAACTCCTGGCTAAACTGGAGGAACAAAATAGGTGAGTGAGGTTGCTCAGCTTTTCTTTCTCTGTAGTTATATGAGCTCAGCCATTCATTTATGTATATGTGCCATAATCAAAATTTACTCATATTAAGAATATTTATTTTCTAGTCTTTGGCTCCTTGTTTATGAAAATTACTTAACAAAAGTATTCAAGTCTTTTTTGGAGGAGTTGGTCTTAAAGTTGTACTAAAATTTTCTTCTGGCTCAGATAGCTTTAGAGCTTTGTTTTCTTAATATAGCAAATTCCCTAAATTTTTCCTGAATTTTAGAATTTTTTTAAGGCAAATAGAACTACCATTTCTTTTTCTTTTTTTTTTTAAAGATTTTATTTATTTATTTGAGAGAGAGAGAGAATGAGAGACAGAGAGCATGAGAGGGAGGAGGGTCAGAGGGAGAAGCAGATTCCCCACTGAGCAGGGAGCCCGATGTGGGACTCAATCCCGGAACTCCAGGATCATGACCTGAGCCGAAGGCAGCTGCTTAACCAACTGAGCCACCCAGGTGCTATCTTTTTTTTTTTTTTTTTTTAAGATTTTATTTATTTGAGAGAGAGCACAAGCTGGGGTTGGGGGGGCGCGGAGAGGGAAGGACAGTGGGAGAGGGAGAAGCAGACCGCCTGTTGAGCAAGGAGCCTGACAAGACATGGAGCTTGATCCTAGGACCCTGCGATCATGACCTGGGCTGAAGGGAGATGCTTAACCAACTGAGCCACCCAGGTGCCCCTAAAACTACCATTTTTGATTTAAACTCTCAAACTAGTCCCCTTTGGTTAATTTGTAAAGTAATTTAATTTAGGATAGATACCTGATTTATGGTTTAGAGTGGGAAATCTCTTCAGTTTATTCATAGAAGGTGAAGTATCCTTCTCTCTTAATGGAAATGAAATAGAATAGTTGTTTGTTGAGAATGTATACTCTAGACCCTGTGTGCCCTTCACTATATTATTATCAGAAGCTCTTTCAGCCATCAGCTACAAAAGAATTATTGGAAGAGTCCCCTTTTATGTTCAGTCAAGATATATACTACCACTGGCTTTAAGGGTAATAACAGAGACAACTTCTTTTTTTTTTTTTTTAAGATTTTTATTTATTTATTTGACAGAGAGAGCACAAGCAGGGGGAGCAGCGGGCAGAGGGAGAGGGAGAAGCAGGCTTCCTGCACAGCAGAGAGCCTGATGCGGGGCTTGATCCCAGGACCCTGGGATCATGACCTGAGCCGAAGGCAGACGCTTAACCAACTGAGCTACCCAGGCTTCCTACAGAGACAACTTCTAATAGCTTTTTTCACATGTAATTGACATAATAAAGTACACATACTTAAGGTGTACAGCTTGATAGGTTTTGACATATGTATATATCTGTGAAATAATCACCAAAGTCAAGAAAATGAACATATCTGTTATCCCCTTTCCCATCCCCAGGCAGCCATTGATCTAGATTAGTTTGCATTTTCTAGAATTTTATAGAAATGGAATAATATGTATTTTTTTTAAACGGAGCATTTTAGTCAGAATAATTATTTTGAGATTCATCCATGTTGTAGTGTGTATGAATAGTTCATTTTTAATTGCTTAGTCATATTCTGTTGTATGGTTATATTGTAGTTTATTCACTTTTTGTTATGAAATGCTATAAACATTATTTATGTATACAAGCCTTTGTGTACATAGATGTATACTTCATTTCTTCTGGGCAGATACCTAGGATTGGAATGGCTGGTTTATATGATAGGTGCACATTTAACTGTCAGACTGTCAAAGAGCCTATACTTTATCACATTCCCACCATCAGTATATGAAATTTTTAGTTCATCTGCATCCTTGCTGATACTTGGTATGGTTAGTCTTTAATCTTAGCCATTCTAACAGGTATTGGTATCTTGTATTTTTAATTTGCATTTTCTAATGGTGTTGAGCATCTTTTCATGTGCTTATTTGCCATTGACATATCTTCTCTGTTTGAAATTTTGCCCATTAAAAATTACGTTGTTTGCTTTCTTACCATTGTATTTGAAGAGTTCTTTGTATATTTGGGATATAGTTCTTTATCAGATATATGCTTTTAAAATATTTTTTCCCCAGTCTGCAGCTTAATATTCTCTTAATAGTATCTTTTGAAGAACGTAAGTTTTAAATTTTGATGAAGTCCAATTTGAAATTGTTCTTTTATGGTTTGTAATTTTGATGACTCAAGGTCACACAGCTTGACTCATATGTTCTTACAAAAGTTTTATAGTTTTAAGTTTTATGTTTAGGTCTGATCCATTTTGAGTTAGTTTTGTATATGGAGCAAAGTATAGATCAAAATTCATTTTCTGAATATGCATATTTAATTGTTCCTGTACCATTTGTTGAAAAGGCTATCCTTTCTTCACTTAAGTACTTTTGAGCTTTGGTCAAAAATTAGTGGTTATTGTATGTATAGTCCTATTTCTAGACTTATTCTGTTCCATTGATCTGTTTTCTCACTTAATGCCCATACAGTACTGTCTTGATTACTGTGACTTTATATCTTGAAATCAGGTAGTGTTAATCCTCCAACTTAGTTCTCCCATTTTGGCTACTTTGGAACCTAGCATTCCCATGTGAATTTTATATCAAGTTCTTAATTTCCACAAAAATACTTCTTAAGATTTTGATTGGAACTATATTGCCTTATGTATCCTGCTGCCTTGCTAAACTTGTTGTTCTGGTAGGTTATGTTGTTTTTAGATTCCATGAGATTTTGTATGTGGATGAGCATGTCATCTGTGAATAAAGCACTTTTACTTCTTCCTTTCCAATCTGGGTGCCTTTATTTCTTTTTCTTACCTTACTGCAACTGGCCAGTACCTTGAGTACAAATTTGAATATAAGTGGTGAACATACATTCTTGTTTTCCTGATCTTAGGGATAAAGCATTAAATATGTTAACTGTAGGTTTTTGTAGATGGCTTTTATCAGATTGAGGAAGTTCCTTTTTCTTCCTTGTTTTCTTCGAGTTTAAAAAAAATAGGTGTTGGATTTTGTCAAATGCTTTTCCTGCATTTATTGAAATGATCATTTGGTATTCCTCTTATAGTCCAATATGGTGAATTACATTGATTTTTGAATGTTAAACCAACTTTGCGTTCCGGGGATAAACCCACTTGGTCATGATATATTGTCTTTATAAGACAATATTTTGCTCCATATTATAAGATATTGTTGGATTCGATCTAAAATTGTATTTAGAATTTTTTATCTATGGTCATAGTGGATTTGATCTGTAGTTGTCTTGGGATTTTTGACATTTTTATGTAATATCTCTGTCCTCGTATTGTCTTTTCTAATATAAATGTTTGGTGCTGTACATTTATTTTCAAGCCCTGCTTTAGCAATAGCTGTTTAAATTTATTGAGACTTGTTTTACGGTCCTGAATATGGTCTTATTTTGGTAAACATTTTATGTGAATTTGAGAAGAAGGTATGTTCAGCTGTTGTTTGGTGGAGTATTCTGTTAATGTTGATCAATTAAATTTGATTGATAATGTTTAAGTCTTCTATATCTTTGCTCTTTTCTATTTACTTGTGATATCAGATATTGACGGAGGAGTACTGAAACCTCCAACTATAATTGTGGATTTGTCTGTTTCTCTTTAAATTCTTTTAGTCTTTGTTTCGTGTAATTTGAAGTTGTATTATTAAGTATATAAACATTTGGATTGTTATGCCCTCTGAAATGCCTTCATCCCTGGTAATATTGTTTGCTTAGAAATTGACTTTATAGAATTAATACCTGTTCTTTTGAAGCTGTTTCAAAAAATATAAATGGAAGGAAAACTTTCAGACTCTTTCTTTGAGGCCAGTATTACCTTGATCCCAAAACCAGACAAAGACCCCACCAAAAAGGAGAATTATAGACCAATATCACTGATGAACATGGATGTAATAATTCTCACCAAGATACTAGTCAATAGGATCCTACAGTACATTAAAAGGATTATTCACCATAAGCAAGTGGGATTTATTCCTGGGCTGCAAAGGTGGTTCAACATCTGCAGTCAATCAGTGTGATACAATACATCAGTAAAAGAAAGGACAGAAGGACAAGAACCATATGATCCTCTCAATAGATGCAGAAAAAGCATTTGACAAAGTACAGGATTCTTTCTTGATTAAAACTCTTCACAGTGTAGGGATAGAGGGAACATACCCCAATAATCATAAAAGCTATATACAAAAAGCCCACAGCGAATATCATTCTCAGTGGGGAAGAACTAAGAGCTTTTCCTCTAAGGTCAGGAACATCGCAGGGATGTCTGTTGTCACCACTGTTGTTCAACATAGTACACAGAAGTCCTAGCCTCAGCAATCAGACAACAAGAAAAAGAAATCAAAGGCATCCAAATCAAGGAAGAAGTCAGACTCTCACTCTTGACAGATGACATGATACACTGTGTGGAAAACCCCAAAAGACTCCAACCCCAAATTGCTAGACTCATACAGGAATTCAGCAATGTGGCAGGATATAAAATCAATGCACAGAAATTAGTTGCATTTCTATACACTAACAATGAGACAAAAGAAAGAGAAATTAAGGAGTCGATCCCATTTACAATTGCACCAAAAACCATGAGATACCTAGGAATAAACCTAACCAAAGAGGCAAAGGACCTATACTCAGAAGACTATGCTTTTAAAATATTTGAGGAAAGATACAAAGAAAGAAAGAAAAAAAGAAAGAAAGAAATTGAGGAAGATACAAAGAACAAATATTGTTAAAATGTCTATGCTACCCAGAGCAATCTATACATTCAATGCAATCCCTATCAAAATACCATCAACTTTTTTCCACAGAGCTGGAACAAATAATCCTAAAATTAATATGGAACCAGAAAAGACTCCTGATAGCCAAAGGATTATTAAAAACAAAACAAAACAAAATTGGTGGCATCACAATCCCGGACTTCAAGCTCTATTACAAAGCTGTAATCATCAAGACAGTATGGTACTGGTACAAAAACAGACACATTGATCAGTGGAACAGAACAGAGAGCCCAGAAATGAACCCTCAACTCTGTGGTCAACTAATCTTTGACAAAGCAGGGAACAGTGTCCAATGAAAAAAAAAGACAGTCTCTTCAACAAATGGTACTGGGAAAATTGGACAGCCACATGCAGAAGAATGAAACTGGATCATTTCCTTACACCATACACAAAAATAGACTCAAAATAGATGAAAGGCCTAAATATGAGACAGGAATCCATCAAAATCCTAGAGGAGAACACAGGCAGCAACCTCTGTGACCTTGGCCACAGCAGCTTCTTGCTAGACCCTTCTCCAAAGACAAGGGAAACAAAGGCAAAAATTGGGACTGTTGGGACTTCATCAAGATAAAAAGCTTTTGCACAGCAAAAGAAACAATTGACAAAACCAAAAGACAGCTGACAGAATGGAGAAGATTTTTGCAAATGTCTTATCAAATATAGGGTTAGTATCTAAAATCTATAAAGAACTTATCAAATTCAACACCCAAAGAACAAATAATCCAGTCAAGAAATAGAAGACATGAACAGACATTTCTCCAAAGAAGACATTCATATGACCAAGAGATACATGAAAAAATGCTCAACGTCACTCAGCATCAGGGAAATACAAATCAAAACCACAATGAGATACCACCTCACGCCAGTCAGAATGGCTAAAATTAACAAGTCAGGAAATGACAGATGTTGGTGAGGATGCGGAGAAAGGGGAACTGTCCTATACTGTTGGTGGGAATGCAAGCTGGTGTAGCCACTCCGGAAAACAGTATGGAGGTTCCTCAAAAAGTTGAAAATAGAGCTACCCTATGGCCCAGCAATTGCACTACTGGGTATTTACCCCAAAGATACAAATGTAGTGATCCGAAGGGACACCTGCACCCTGATGTTGATAGCAGCAAGGTCCACAATAGCCAAACTATGGAAAGAGCCCTGATGTCCATCGACAGATGAATGGATAAAGAAGATGTGGTATATATACAATGGAATACTACTCAGCCATCAAAAAAAAAAAAAAAGAAATCTTGCCATTTGCAACAACATGGATGGAACTAGAGGGTATTATGCTAAGTGAAATAAGTCAATCAGAGAAAGACAATTATCATATGATCTCACTGATATGTGGAATTTAAGAAACAAAACAGGATCATGGGGAAGAGAGGAAAAAATAAAACAAGATGAAATCAGAGATTGGGAGATAAACCATAAGAGACTCTTCTTTTTTGGGGGGGTTTCTTTTTTTAAATTTAAATTCAATTAATTAACATATAATATATTATTAGTTTCAGAGGTAGGGTTCAGTGATTTATCAGTCTTATATAATACCCAGTACTCATTGCATCCAGTGCTCTCCTTAATGCCCATCACCCAGTTACCCATCCCCCGCCCCCTTCCCTCCAGCAACCGTCAGTTTGTTTCCTGTGATTAAGAGTCTCTTATGGGGTGTCTCCCTTTCTGATTTGGTCTTG
This sequence comes from Mirounga angustirostris, assembly GCF_029215605.1. Lineage (NCBI taxonomy): Eukaryota > Metazoa > Chordata > Mammalia > Carnivora > Phocidae > Mirounga > Mirounga angustirostris. The sequence goes on from NW_026991712.1 coordinate 113,251,020, forward strand.
TTCTATTCTTCCCGTGTTTGTTTCTTTTACTAACGAGAATCATGCTGTATGTATTGTTCTTTGACGTGCTTGTTGGAGATATTCTCAGCCTAGCACACTCCTTTTATCCATTATATATTCCACAGAATTAGTGTCACTATTTGGATTGCTTCATTCTACTGTTATAATTATGCCCACTTTTGTGCACAAACTTGAACAGGGGCTGGAATTTGAGGGGAAGAGTTTGAATCCTTGTCAATCTGTGGTGAAGATGTATTGACTTAGCCTTGAGCAGCTGGCAGGCCATGCATGCTGACTGAGGCAGGAGGATGGCTGGATTGTGGATTTGGGACCCACAGGCCGATGGCATTGTGTGTGACAGGGACGTGGCTGGTTTTGCTTTTAACTTTTGTTTTTCTGGGAAACTCTCTCTCCTATTCTGAATGAAAGCCTTGCTGGATAGAGTATTCTTGGCTGTAGATTTTTTTCCTTTTAGCACTTTGAATATATCATGCCACTTTCTTCTGGCCTGCCAAGTTTCTGCTGAAAAACTCACTGATAGCCTTATGGGGTTTCCCTTGTACATAACTGCTTTCCTCTCTCTTGCTGCTTTTAAAATTCTCTCTTGATCACTACTTTTGGCCATCTTATTTACTTTGTGTCTTGGTGCAGACCTCTTTGGGTTGGTTTTGTTGGGGCCTCTCTGTGCCTCCTGGATCTGGATTTCTCTTTCCTTCCCCAGATTCAGAAAGTTTTCAGCTATTACTTCTTCAAATAAATCTTTTTTTTTTTTTTTTTTAAGATTTTATTTATTCATTTGAGACACAGAGAAAGCACTAGCAGGGGGAGTGGGAGAAGGAGAAGCAGGCTCCCCACTGAGCCGAGAGCCCAATGTGGGGCTCGATCCCAGGACCCTGGGATCATGACCTGAGCTGAAGGCAGATGCTTAACCATCTGAGCCACCCAGACACCCCTTCAAATAAATCTTCTGCCCCCTTTTCTCGCTCTTCTCCTTCTGGGATCCCTATCATGCAACTGTTATGCTTGACAGTGTTGCTCAGTTCCTTTGGTCTATTCTCATTTTGAGGATTTTTCCCCCTCTCATCTGCTCAGCTTGATTACTTTCCATTCCTCTGTCCTCCAGGTTGCTGATCCGTTCTTCTACTTCCTCTTGTTTGCTCTTTATTCCAGGTGGTCCTTTTTTAAAGATTTTTTTTTTATTATTTGACAGAGAGAGACAGCGAGAGCAGGAACACAAGCAGGGGGAGTGGGAGAGGGAGAAGCAGGCTTCCCGCTGAGCAGGGAGCCCAATGTGGGACTTGATCCCAGGACCCTGGGATCATGACCTGAGCTGAAGGCAGATGCTTAATGACTGAGCCACCCAGGCGCCCCCAGGTAGTCCTTTTTAATTTTCATTTAGTGAGTTCAGTAACTCTAATTGGTTCTTTTTTAGGTTCCCTGTCTCTTGGTGGAGGGTGTCATGGAGGTCCTGCACTCCTTTCTCAATTCTAGCAAGTATCTTTATGACATAACTTTATTTTATTTATTTATTTTTGAGATCTTATCCCTTTATTTGGCAAATGAGACAATTGAGGCATGGGAGGAGCAAATGACTTCCCAACATCATTGTACAAATTCTAGGAATAGTGTCAGAACTAGAACCAAGTGTCCTGACTGTTATAGCACATCATGACTGTGAAATCAGAGACAGACCCAGACTTTGCTATGGGCTTATGCTAATGAGCTCTTTTCCACTGGGATCTCCGAGCGAGGAGATGTACGCCTGGAGTTGCGGCAGCTGCTGTGGGTTAGAGGAGGCAAAGAGGGATGGAGACACCAGGACCTGGAGGCATTTGAGCGCCCAAAAAGCTGTGTTTGAAACTAGTGCCACCTCTTGGATGCTCTGGTGAAGCAAACCTGTATAATTCCTTTTTATTTAAAGCCAGTCGGTACAGGGTTTTCTGTCACTTGCAACCGAGAATCTTGAATATGCCAAGCTCCTCTGCTTTATGGGAGAGCCAATGGAATTTAGGACATAGAGTTTTATTTTGGAAAGAGAAAAAAAAAAGGTTCTAGGTAACTCACCAGGACTATGTTTGCAAAGTGATAACTAAAGATAGAAAAACATATGAGGACATGCTCATGTTTCATTTTCCTCCAGAAATTTTAGTTCCTAAGTTATGGATACAATTGTTTTTTTCTCTGCTGACTTCTCCGCTGCATTCTTGATGAGCATGACTTTAAATTTGCTATCAGACATATTACTTATCTCCATTTTGTGTAGGTCTCTTGCTATGATTTTGTTCCGCTCTTTCATTTGGGACATATTCCTCTATCTCCTCATTTTGTCTATTGCTGTGTCTGTTTCTATGTGTTAGGAAAGTCAGCTACATCTCCCGCACTTGAAAGTAGTGGCTTTATGAAGAGGTCCTGTAGTGCCCTGTAGTACCATGTCTCCTTTTCACCAGAAAATGGTGCTTCAGGGGTATCTCCTTTGTGTGTTGCTATAGGGGTGTCCTGCCATCGCAGTGGAGCTCTGTTTGCCTTCAGTTCAGTCTGCGATGGCTTTCTGCCTGTTGTGGACAGAGTCTGGTGCCTCTGTTGTTAGTGGGCTCATCCAGGGCTGCTTTGGGCTTGGAGTTGAGTAAGACCAGGTGTTTGCCAGAGATGAAGTAGCATCAAACTGCAGGACACTTTCCCTGTGTTGTGCCCTGAGAAGCTTTTGGTGGGTGGGGCCTGCAGTCAGACCAGCTGCCTGTTCCCAACCCACTGTTGTCATCACAGTCAGACTGGTGTGTGGTTATATTCTCCTCTCCTTGGAGCAGGACTCACTTTGGAGTGGTGTTGACCCTTGTCTGGGCTGTTTGTACACTGCCAGGCATGTGGCAGTGCTTTGATGGGATCTTGCCAAGAGCAGTTGGAGGGAGTGGAATTGCTTCACTGTGGCCTCTTGTCCACATCTGGCTATGGAGAGCCTGTTCTGCCAGTCTGGGTTGCTTTCTGGGTTATTTATGCTGATGTGGGTGTTTTCTAAGGTAGCCACATGGCAAGAGGTGAGCCAGGGTCCTGTTACTCTGCCATCTTCCCAGCAGCCTGTGCTCAACTATAAGAGATTCTTAATCATGGGAAACAAATTGAGGGTTGCTGGAGGGCAGAGGGGTGGGAGGATGGGGTAACTGGGGGATGGATGTCAAGGAGGGCATGTGATGTAGTGAGCACTGGTTATTATATAGGACTAATGAATCACTGACCTCTACCTCTGAAACTAGTAATACATTATATGTTAAGTAATTGAATTTAAATAAAGAAAATAATAAAATTCCTTACAGGAAATCCTAAAAAAAAAGAGAGAGAAGAAAAGAAATTGTCTTTATCTCAGTGCACCTGGGTGACACAGTCAGTTGGAGGTCCAACTCTTGGTTTTGGCTCTGGTCGTGATTTGGGGTAATGAGATTGAGCCCCATGTTGGGCTCAGCAGGAAGTCTGCTTGAGCCTGTCTCTGTCTCTCTCCCTCCCTACTACCTCACCCATGCTCTCATTTGCACACTCTCTCTCTCTCTCTAAAAGAAAGATAAATAAATCTTATGAAAGGAAATCTACTTTATCTCATATAGTCATTGTAGCTTTCTTTTGAATAGTGTTAAAATTTTATATATTTTTCCATCCTTTCATTTTTCTTCATCCTTAAAGTTTGTCCATTAGGCAGCATATAGTTGGGTGTTGCTTTTTAAAATATAAACCAACGATCTTTGCCTTTTAATTGGAATGTTTAGACCATTTACTTTCAAAAAAATTACACCAACAAATCTTTCTTTTTTTTTTTTTTAAAGATTTTATTTATTTGAAGAGAGAGACACAGCAAGAGAGGGAACACAAGCAGGGGGAGTGGGGAGAGGGAGAAGCAGGCTCCCCGCCAAGCAGGGAGCCCGACGTGGGGCTCGATCCCAGGATCCTGGGATCATGACCTGAGCAGAAGGCAGATGCTTAACAACTGAGCCACCCAGGCGCCCCAACAAATCTTTATTTCTTCCTCACATTTCATGTTCATCTCAAGCTACAGGTTGAGTACATCTTTGTTCCACACTTCTTCATTCCAGGACCAATGACCTGCCCCTATCCAGGAACAACCAGACTTGCAGCAAATGGAAAAGAGAAAGAGTGGAAATACCTTAAAGTGTCGGTTAGGGAGTGATCCACATAACTTCTACTTAGATTTTATTGGGCAAAGCAAATCACGTACCCAGACCTCATGGAGTGATGTGGGAATTACAATCTTCTTGCAGGGATGGATTTATTATTAATATTTCATCTGGTTTTTTTCCCTGTATTTTCATCGTATTGTTACTGTATTTTTAACTTATTCTATAAGTTTAAAATTCACCATTTTAAAGTGTACAAATATAGTGGGTTTTGGTATATTTACAAAGTTGTGTATCCATTACTACTATCCTATTTCAGAACACTTTAATCACCCCCCCAGAAGAAAGTATCCATTAGTCTCCCCTTTTTACCTTCCAGCCACTGGTAATTGCCAATCTACTTTCTATCACTATGGGTTTGCCTATTCTGGACATTTCATTATGGAATCATACAATAGGTGGTCTTTTGTGACTGGCTCCTTTCATTTAACATAGTGTTTTCTGGGTTTTAAGGAAAATAGATAATTTATATTTAATGTGATTATTGATAGGCTTATATTTACATCGGTCATTTTGTTTTATATTGTTTCCTTTTTATTTTTCTGCCTGCTTTTGACTTAATGGAATTTTTTTTTTTAAGATTTTATTTATTTATTTGACAGAGACACAGTGAGAGAGGGAACACAAGCAGGGGGAGTAGGAGAGGGAGAAGCAGGCTTCCCACTGAGCAGGGAGCCCGATGTGGGGCTTGATCCCAGGAGCCTGGGATCATGACCTGAGCTGAAGGCAGGCGCTTAAAGACTGAGCCACCCAGGCGCCCCATAATGGAATATTTTTTAATGAGTCTATTTTCTTTGTTGATTTATTAGCTATAACTGTTTTTTTTTTTTTTTTACTGGTTTCTTTTTTTTTTTTTATTTTTTTAAGATTTCTATTTATTTATTTGACAGAGAGAGAGATAGCAAGAGCAGGAACACAAGCAGGGGGAGTGGGAGAGGGAGAAGCAGGCTTCCCGCCGAGCAGGGAGCCCGATGTGGGACTCGATCCCAGGACCCTGGGATCATGACCTGAGCCGAAGGCAGACGCCTAACGACTGAGCCACCCAGGCGCCCTTTACTGGTTTCTTTAAGGTTTGTAGTAGATATCTTTAATTTATCGCTGTCTGCCTTAAAGGGATCTCATAGTATTTCACACGTTGTGTAAGTACTTAGAATAGTACATTTCCATTTCTCCTCTCCAGTCCTTCATGGTAGGTTTGTCAAGCGTTTTACGTTTATATATATTGTAAACCCCATGCTATATTATGATGTTTGCTTCAAGCCAATTATCTTTTTTTTAATAAAGATTTTATTTATTTAATTGTCAGAGAGAGAGAGGCAGGCAGAGGGAGAAGCAGGCTCTCCGCAAGCAAGGAACCCTATGTGGGACTCGATCCCAGGACCCTGGGACCATGACCTGAGCTGAAGTCAGATACTTAACTGACTGAGCCACTCAGGCGTCCCAAGCCAATTATCTTTTAAAGAGATTGAAATAATAAGAAAAAATCTCATGTATTTACATATATAGTTTCCATCTCTGGAGCTCTTTGGTTCTTTCTTTAGCTCTAGATTTCCAACTGATACAATTTTCCTTCTGTCTGAAGGACTTTCTTTAAAAGTTCATGTAGTGTGGGGCTGCTCTTACATGTTTGAGTCTTTGTTTTTGTTTTTTTCTTTTTTTTTTTATAAGATTTTATTATTTATTTATTTGACAGAGAGAGAGAGAGAGAGAGAGTGTGCACGCATAAGCCGGGGGAGCAGAAAGCAGAGGGAGAGGGAGAAGCAGGCTTCCCACTGAGCAAGGAGCCTGATGCCAGGCTTGATCCCAGGACCCCGGGATCACAACCCAAGCTGAAGGTGGACATTCAGCTGTGACTGAGCCACCCAGGCACCCCTCTTTTGATTTTTAAAGATACTTTTTCTGTGTATAGGTTGGCAGTTCTTCCCCCCACCATCACAGTACTTTAATGATGTTTCATTGACTTCTGTCTTGCATTGTTTTCATTGGGAAATCTGATCCTTTCCTTATCTTTGTTCCTGTGTATATAATGTACCTTTTTTTTGCCTGTCTCTTTTTAATAGTTTTTTTTTTCTTTATCTCTGGTTTATGCAGTTTAATTCTGAGAGATGCCTTATTGTACTTTTCTTTTTTAAATTAATATATTTAGAGAGCGTGTGAGCGAGGGGAGGGGCAGAGGGAGAGGGAGACAAGCAGACTCCCTGCTGAGCAGGGAGCCGAAAGTGGGGCTCAGTCCCAGGACCCTGAGATCATTACCTGAGCCGAAACCAAAAATTGGATGCTCAACCGACTGAGCCACCCAGGCGCCCCTGTACTTTTCTTCTTGTTTCTTATATTGGGGTTTTGTTGAACTTCTTGTAGATTTACAGTTTTCTTCAAATTTGGAAACTTTTTGACCATTTTTATCTCAAAATTTTTTTGTTGCTTTCCTCCTCTTCAGAGATTCTAATTACACAAATATTAAACCCTCTTGAAGTTATTCCACAGCTCAGTGAGACTTTGTTCATATTTTGGAAAATTTCTACTGCTGTGTATTCAAGTTCACTGATACTTCTTTCTGCCATGTCTAATTGGCCATTAATCCCATCCAGTGTGTTTTTCATCTCACATTGTGGTTCATCTCTAGAAGTTGGAGCCAAGTGTTGTTTGTATGTCTTAAGTACTTAAGTTTTAAACATACAGAAATCTAGTCACAGTAAATTTTAATAGCCTAATAAGCACTTATAGATAGTGCTAAAGGGTATAAAGTATTTGTAAGTTTTGACTTGGTTCTTACATGGAAAAGTAGTTTGCACAAAAGATAACTTTTGGTGCTGAGTTTTAAGTGACCAGAGTTGAATTTATTTTTATGGTTGTGATCAATAATTATTGTACAACTAAAATATACAAACCACTATATTAAAAATTATTGTGAGTAAGGTATGGATATAGATGAACTTTTTCCCAAGTAATTCACAGTTTATTTGGGAATACCAGATGTGCCCTGTGTATATGTTAATATCTAAAGAATAATTACTAGAGTTTAAAGATGCTCAGAAAAGAGGTTTTGACAAGTAAGAATTTCAAGAAATAAAAGGAGCAGAAGGTTGTCACCCTTGTTCTTGTGTGGATTACTCAAAATCTATACTCCTTTCGAGTTCACATTTTGAGACTTTCATTTTCTCTTTCTCTGTCTCTTTGTGTTTTTTTTGTCATTAAAACTCAAAATCCATGGGAAGGATTTTGAGTGTAGAGAATGTTTGAATGTAATGACATCTTGTTTTTGCCTTAGAACAATCCTGGTGGAAAAACACATTTCTGACTCTAACAAAAAATAAAATGGCAAACACTAGGTTTAACTTTTCCTCCCCCTGTTCTGCCCTACTATCCTGCCAACATATTAAGTCCAAGGAAAAATTATAAGAATAATAAATTTTCTCTGACCACTTCTGTGTTTTATAATGTAGATATGTAAGTTACATAACTAAAGTAAAAATTATGAGACACAATTACTATTTGTAATGAGGGATATAAGGAAAATGCTTTTATTTAGGATATTTTGTTCTCTTCTCCAAATATAGATGAATCTCTGGTTATGTTACTTAACTCTCTTTAATTCAGTAAAGTATTAAAATGGCAATATTTCAGAAAATGATAATTTAAGAAACATGAAAATATCAAATATCAAACAAACTGTTTTTCCTCCCCATAGTTTTACTGCAATTATAACTTTTAAAGTATCAGTGCATGTGGCAACCCCAGAAAGATGTGAAGAAATGGTTCAATACAATGTCAAAGATCTGTTTGATGAAAGTTAATAATTGATAGCCTTAAAGTTGAAATGGGACAGCTATTTTTTTCCTATGTGTTAAATGTGTTTTTCGTTTTAAAAATACAAAGGCTTTGGCAGAGATGAATTTAGGAAGGTAAGGTTCAAGTGTGATAGCAGTGCATTTTAATTAAGGAAGGGAATGTTGCTAATTTAAATTTTTAATGGGCCATTATTCGTGTGGTCTAAAAGTTTAGCATTGAACAGTGTTTATTTCCTTTTACATTCTTTGCTTTTTAACAGATTTTTGGGCGGTGAGATATGAGAATAAGGAAAATGGATAAGGGTTCTTTTAAAATAAAATAAATGTATTTTATGTATTTTTAAATATAGTAAGCAGGAATCCTTGAAACCTTAATTTATATATCTTTATCTTACCAACATCTGGATCTATACTGTCCAGTATGGTAGCCACAAGCCAGATGTGGCAGTTGAGCACCTGTGGCTGGTCTGAATTGTTATGTGCTATAAGAGTAAAATGTATACCAGATTTTGAAGAGTTGATTTGAAAAAAAGAATATCTCATTAATTAAATTTTTATTACATGCTAAGATGGTATTTTGACTATATTTGGTAAAATTATTAAAATTAATTATACTTTTTTTTTACTTTATATGTGGCTAGTAGAACATTTAAACTGATATAAGGGGCTTGCATTATATTTCTGTTGGACAGGGCTGATCTAGATAATCCAACTTTCATCTTATGTTTATAATTTTACTACTAAAGCATTACCTTGTTTTCCTGAGAATACTCTCTATAACACAACCAAGAATATTAAGGAATTAAAAAGCTTGGGAGCAAAACCAATTTTTTCAAGTCTCTCTGTAAAAAATTCATGTATTTTCAATCATAGGAGAGGGCTTTAAGATCTTCACACAAACTCTTTATTCTTTTTCTTTTCATTGAGGATTATTTTGCATTTTTTATTAGTTGATTTCCTAAGGAATTTGATGATGTAATTAAGAGAATTTATTGAACTACTTTTTCTGTTGCAACTAGCTTAGCTTCACATTGTGTTTTAAATTAAGAAATCTTAGAAGTTAAGTTTGTTATGCTTGTCTGTCTGGAATGTCTATATAAAAGTAATCCCCAAACCATCAGTTTCTGGCCAGGATATTTGGGAGGGAGGTGCAAGTCTCCTGTGTTTGCCTTCTCTGAGACCTCATCTTAAAGAAACAGAAGCAAAATAAAAACCCCTATGCTTTCAGAACTGGAGAGATTGCTGTCACGTAGGCACCCCACTGTGAGTTGTCTCTGAATTGTTTCCTGTGCTAATTCCTTGGGTTTTCTCTTAATTCTCCCCTTTTTTGTTTCTCTTGCTCTGAGACTTGAATTTATGCTTGATGATGTTGATGTGAAGGGGGTGACTACTCTGTGAGTCAGGCAAGTATTTTGCTGCTACTGGTTTGCTGTTCTTCTAGCTTGCTAGTTGCTGTTTTTCTCCCAGTACATTCATATCCTGTTTCTTTGATGTAACATTACAAGAGATATTTGAATCCCTGTTTGCAAAGTGGATTCCCCTGCGGTAAGTGCCAGTGTATTTAGCTTTCCAAGTGTTTTTCTTATATAGCAGTTTTTTTACCTTTGCTTTTCTAGGTCTTTTGTTAGCTCTTTGTAAATTATCTTAGCAGTTGACACATTTTCAAATGGCATGATGACCTGTTGCTGTTGTATCCTGATCTTTTAGCTCTGGTACCCATAGGAAAGTATTATGCTGAGTACAATAGGGTATTCAAAAAGTTTACTGTCAACTCTTCGCAAATATGGTAGTTTCCCATTGTCTGTGGAGGATACATTCCAAGAATGCCAGTGGATGTCTGAAACTGTAGATAGTACTGAACTCTGTATGTATTGTTTTTTCTATACCTACCTACCTGTGATAAAGTTTAATTTATAAATTGGGCACAGTAAGAGGTTAACAACAATAACTAACAATACAATAGAACAATTACAGCCATATAGTCTAATAAAAGTTGTGTGAGTGAGGTTTCTCTCAAAATATCTTAATGTACTGTTCTCTTATAATGATGTGAGATGGTAAGATGCCTACCTATGAAGTGAGGTGAGTGACGTAGGCATTGTGACATAGCATTAGGCCACTGTTGACCTGCTGACCATATGTCAGAAGGAGAATCATCTGCTAATGGACCACAGTTGATTGTGGGTAACTGAAACTGCAGAAAGTGAAGCTGCGGATAAGGGGGGACTACAATAATTGCCAGATTTCTACTTGTGGGCTTCACCTCTATTCTACGGTTCAGACTTGTCTTTTCCATTGTTGTGCTTCTTACCTACATTGATGTCCCCCAAGGTCTTCATACTCCAAATACCCAAAAGAGAACCCCTTGTTTTCCTTCTCCTCCATTGTGTTTTTCAATCATGGTATTATTGTGAGAGGCTTTTTCTTTGATGTTCATCAAGTGTGCACTGCCACACACGAGCTACTCTTTTTTTCTCATATGCCCATCATGAAGTAGTACACACTGTGCTGTTTTTCCTTAGGTAGGTGACCCCTTGGTGAGGATAAGGTTCAGTTCTCAGTAGCAAAGTTATGGTGAAGGTAATCTGCCTAATAAAATAAAACTGAAACTACTCTCTGTGTTGACATATTCCCTTGTTCTCAGTTTAGTCAAACTGGGTTCCAGGGAACTGGAAATGCTTTTTCTCTGCCAACTCTTTAAAGCTTCTGGAAGCAGCCAAACCTAGACTTTCTCCATCCTTGATGCTACTTGAAGTGAAGTCCAACTGAAAATTAGCTTTAGCACCCCCATCTCCGATAATGTGGGGCTATAGCCATTTTGAATGCTGTCCTTAGAGCTGGAGCTGCCCTAACAAAAACTTGGAGTTGCTTACTTAAACTAAAGATTATGTATTCTCCAGTCAATAAAGATCCAACCTCTGATGTCTTAGTCTGGCAGCATTCTGGGGATGAATAGATTTGGGCTTGTGAATTACTGTATAGCAGTGGCAGATAAAAAAGGTCCAAGAGGCCACCCAAACCTGTGGGGCATGCCTTTGATTGTAGCATACAGTATTCCTGCTGGGCCAGTATTCTTTTCCTTGAATCTGATAAATTTCTTCTTATATTAGTCATATGGAACTTACGATGGGATAGAAAGGTAGTTTCCTTTTTTTGCAATAAATCTGTGCAAGGCAGTGAACCCACATGCTCTGGAAACAGGGAAATAAGTACATTTTGAATAGACTTCTCAATAGTCCAAGGACCTATGAGTAATGCCATATTACCATTTTACTAGTTGCTGGCCTCAAATCTTTGGAAATTGTTGACATTTTCAGGTAGTATACATCCTCTATTACCATGTCAGAATACTTTAATTATATTGAAACTAGGTGGCAGCCTGTTTAGTAGGAGTCTTCCTGAGATAAGAATACTTGATTCTGGGGCGCCTGGGTGGCTCAGTCATTAAGCGTCTGCCTTCAGCTCAGGTCATGATCCCAAGGTCCTGGGATCGAGCCCCGCATCGGGCTCCCTGCTCAGCGGGAAGCCTGCTTCTCCCTCTCCCACTCCTCCTGCTTGTGTTCCTGCTCTTGCTAACTCTCTCTGTCAAATAAATAAATAAAAATCTTTAAAAAAAAAATACTTGTTTCTAACTACACATTCTATAAAGTCTACATTTGCTTTCTTTCTTTCTTTCTTTCTTTTTTTTTTTTAAGATTTTACTTATTTATTTGAGAGAGAGAGACAGAGCATAAGCAGGGGCAAGGAGGCAGAGGTTGAGGCAGAAGCAGACTCATCACTGAGCAGGAGCCTAATGCAGGGCTCAGTGCCAGGACCCTAAGATCATCACCTGAGCTGAAGGCAGATTTAACCAAAAGAGCCACCCAGGTGCCCCAAGTCTACATTTTCTTAATGAGTGTGTAAATTCTTTTCCTGTGTACCATGACTTAGAAGCTCAGTGGGGAGGGTCTTAACAGTATCAGTTCAAGTATTACTTGTGGAAAATGTTCCAACTCTCCAACAGAAAAGACTTCTTCATTATACCTATAACATTGAAAAAAATTCTAAAGTTTATCTTTAGAAAAGTCTGAAATTTGCTAGAATGACTAACAATTAGAAAAGGAAAAAATGGAATAATGTTCATATTTTCCTTTTTTTACAAAATAGATACATTTAGGGGCACCTGGGTGGTGTAGTCAGTTAAAAGTCTGACTTTTGGTTTCAGCTCAGGTATGATCTTGGGGTCCTGGGATCCAGCCCTGCATCAGGATCTGTGCTCAGCATGGAGTCTGCTTGGGATCTCCTTCTCCCTATGCCCCTCTTGCTCATTCTGTCTCTCTCTCTCAAATAAATAAATCTTTAAAAAAACAATAAAACAAAATAGATACATTTAATGTATAAAAAATAGTCCTTTACTAAGTAATAGTCATTATTATAAAAAAAGTTTTAAAGGGCTTTCAACAATAGAAAGCAGTAGTTTCTCACCTAATTGTCACTACTTCTAGTGTCATTAACCACAGACAGTATTTTCTATAAATTTTTATAAAGTTGATATATAATTTGCAATCAGAGAAATAAATGCTCAGTTCTTAAGTATAGTTTGATTTTGGACAAATTTGTGTATAACCCACATGCCCATTAACACAGATGATTTCTATCATGGTAGAAAATTCCTATCATCCCAGAAAATTCCCTTGTGCCCTTTCTAGCAACCTCACCCCCCTGAAATCTCTCTTCTGATTTTTATTGTCATCGATATATTTTACCTGTTCTTTTTTATATAACGCTTTTTTGAGCTATAACTCATATACATACAATTCACCAGTTTAAAGTATACAATTCAGTGTTTTTTCATGTATTCAGAGTTGTATAATCATCACAAGAAAGCACGTGTTCATTAGCAGTCACTGTCCATTCCTTCTTGCTCCTTTCACTTCTCCAGTTCTCAGCAACAACAAATCTACTTTCTGAGTTCTAGATATTTTATATAGGTGGAATCATCCAATATGTTTCCTTTTGTGACTTCTTTCACTTAGCATAATGTTTTCAAGGTTTGTCCATGTACCAATATTTCACTCCTTTTCATGACCGAATAATATTCCATTATATGGCTATACCAGTGTTTTTTTAATCCATTTAACAGTTGATGGACATTTGGATTGTTTCCACTTTTTTGGCTAGTATGAGTAATGCTGCCATGAGCATTTGTTATGTAAATTTTGTGCAGCTGTCACCACAGGGAACTGACATTCATTAGCAGTCACCTCCTGTCCCTTCTTGGGCATAGATTTTCATTTATCTTGGTTATATACCTAGGACTGGAATTGCTGGTTCACATGATAATTCTTTGTTTAATCGTTTGAAGAATTACCATATTGTTTTCCAAAGTGGTTTTGCCATTTTACATTCCCACAAGTAGTGTCTAAGGGTTCCTATGCTTCCATTTCTTCATCAACATTTATTATGTCTTTTCGATTACAGCCATCCTAGTGGTTGTGAAGTGGTGTCTTACTATGGTTTTGGTTTGCATTTCCCAAGTGATTAGTGATGTTGAACAACTTTTCATGTGCTTATTGGCCATTTGTATATCTGTTTTTTGAAAAATGTCTATTCTGGTTCTTTGCCCATTTTTTAATTGGGTTGTTTGTCTTTACCATTGAGTTGTAAGAGTTTCTTACATATTCTAGATATAGGTCTTCTGGCTTGCAAATATTTTTTCCCATTCTGTGAGTTTTCTTTTCCCTTTCTTGATGGCATCCAGGAAGGTATGAAACATTTTTAATTTTGATGAGTTCAATTTGTGTGTATGTGTGTTTGTGTGTATTTATTTATTTAGTCACTTGTGCTTTTGGTGTCATTTTTAAGAAGGCTTTACCTAACCCTGAGTCATGAGGACTTACTCCTATATTTTCTTCTATACTATACTTGTTCTTGAACTTCATATATGTGGAATCATGTAGTATATGCTTTTTTGCATCTGACTTCTTTCACTCGACCTAACATTTATAAGGTTCATCTATGTTATATGTATCAGCAGTTTATTGCTTTTTATTGCAGAGTAATATTGCAATGAATGAATATATCACAATTTGATCACTTATTTTTTCTGGATATTTGAGTTGTTTCTAGGTTTTAACTATTACGAATAAAGCTTCTATGAACTTTCTTCAAGTCTTTCTCTTGTTGGGTCATATGAAAATGTATTTAGTTCTTCAAAGAGGTTGAAGTATGACATCACTATATGACAGTTACAAGTACTTCCATCCCAGGCAACACTTGGTATGGTCAATCTTTAAAATTGTAGCCATTTTAATGTATACATAGTTTGATTTTAACTTGCATTTCTCTGATGACTAAAGATGTTAAGTGTTTTCCGATTGCTTATTGGCCACTTGATTATCTTTTTTTGTAAAGTGTCAGTTTTAGTCCGTTACTCATTTAAACAGCTGTGTTGTTTGCTTTCTTAATTATTGATTTTAAGAGTTCTTAGTATATTCTGGATACTAATCTTTTGTCAGATACATATGTTGAGAACATTTTGTTCTCAGACTGTGGCTTACCTTTTCATTTTCTCAGCGGTATCTTTTGAAGAGCAGAGTTTTAAAGTTTGATGAAGTTCATTTTATTTTTTATTTATTTATTTATTTATTTTAAAGATTTTATTTATTTGTTTGACAGAGAGAGACACAGCGAGAGAGGGAACACAAGCAGAGGGAGTAGGAGAAGGAGAAGCAGGCTTCCCTGAGGAGCAGGGAGCCTGAGGCGGGGCTCGATCCCAGGACCCTGGGATCATGACCTGAGCCGAAGGCAGACGCTTAACGCCTGAGCCACCCAGGCGCCCCAAGTCCATTTTATTTTTTAATCAATCTTCTCTTTTATGGTTAGTGTTTCCTTGTGTCTTGTTAACACATTTTGCCTCCTCCAGGGGTAAAGGCTTTTTCCTGTTTTCTTCAAGGAGTTTTAATAGTTTTAACTTTTATATTCATGGCTGTTGTCCATTTGTGTCATTTTTATATGTCATGGTAGTTAAGGCAGGGACAGTATTTTATTTTATTTTATTTTTTTAAAGATTTTATTTATTTATTTGACAGAGAGAGACACACAGAGAGAGGGAACACAAGCAGGGGGAGTGGGAGAAGGAGAAGCAGGCTTCCTGCGCAGCAGGGAGCCTGATGCAGGGCTCAATCCCAGGACCCTGGGCTCATGACCTGAGCCGAAGGCAGATGCCCAGTGACTGAGCCACCCAGGTGCCCCTGTTTTATTTTATTTTATTTTTTAAAGATCTTATTTATTTATTTGACAGAGAGACACAGCGAGAGAGGGAACACAAGCAGGGGGAGTGGGAGTGGGAGAGGGAAAAGCAGGTCTCCTGCACAGCAGGGAGTCTGATGTGGGGCTCGATCCCAGGACCCTGGGATCATGACCTGAGCCTAAGGCAGACGCTTTACGACTGAGCCACCCAGGCGCCCCAGGGACAGTATTTTGAATATTTTAAATAATGTAGTATCTTTATTTGGAATACTTCATTTATACATTTTTTCTTACAGTTCTGTGTATTTGTTTATGTTATTTCACTGTCCTCTGAAGATAAACTGCTTTACCCTGTTCTCTGACTCACCCATGATTGCACTTGGCATTGCTGCTTATACCAGAAGTTATAACTTGGCAATCTCTGAGACCTTTCTGACTCTCTAAAAAAAGCCTTCTGTTTAGGCACTTTTTCATCTATATTTCCATTATATCTCAAACTTACATTTAACTTAGGAAATACCATTATTTTCTTTTTAACTCCATGTCTCTCTATTGCTGGTAGTGCTGTAGTTTAGTTACTTGGCCCAATAGCAAGCACTCAATGAATAATGAACTGAAATACAGGACTTAGGTTCAAGTTGTTTCAGTAAAGTTTGTTTCTCTATTCCATTTAGAATTCTGAAGGATTAGACTCATACATAAAAGTATTTACATATGTTTACTAATTTTTCCATAGGATATATTGTGGACTTACTGAAATAATATCTGTAGAAAAAACAGTATTTAAGTAAAACATCATCATTATTTTTTCTAATAAAGACTATTTATAGCAAATAGTTGACCCTTAATTTGCCTGGTTGTATAAATTTTCCTGTTTCTAGCAATATTTGGGATATTTTATATAAAATTATGTTGAAATGGAAATGTATTAAATTATCCCATGAATAAGGATAGAATTTGTTCAATTTGTGTTATTGTGTTGTATTATTAAATATGACATATTTGGGATTTGAAGTTTTTTTTAATATGGGAATTTTGATTTTATTTCATCTCAGTCAATATTTAATGTACTTTGTACTGAGTTAAATGCTGTCAGGGATATAAGGATGAGTAAATTATAAATATAAAGGATGTTTCTGTAGTCTGTTCAGTAGGGTTTGACACATACGTTTCTTTCCTTTATTAGTTTTTATTTATCTTAAATTACTACTGGGAGCATTTCTTATATCCTAAGCAGATGACTTACTCAAGAAATTACTGGAAGTAAATAGAAGCCATGTTAAAAACACAAATAGCTCTTTTAGGACCCTTATTTGAATGACATGTAATTTACATCTTTATAGTGATGGAGCCACATTTTCCAACCTTTTTTTTTTTTTTTTAAAGATTTTATTTATTTATTTGAGAGAGAGAGAGAATGAGGGAGAGCAAACACATGAGAGGGGGGAGGGTCAGAGGGAGAAGCAGACTCCCCGCCGAGCAGGGAGCCCGATGCGGGACTCGATCCCGGGACTCCAGGATCATGACCTGAGCCGAAGGCAGTCGCTTAACCAACTGAGCCACCCAGGCGCCCCTCCAACCTTTTTTTAATAGTCTGTTTCTTTATAAAAGAAATAATGGATTTGATGTTGTGATGAGTCATGGAATTGATCTCTGAAATTATCTTAATTCATCTTTCAACAGATAAGGAAACACAAAGGCTACAGGTCCTTAAGAGTGAAGAGGTCTTTGTTTGAGAGTGTAAACCCAGTGATAAATAACAGCTGTTAGTTGGCCTGAGTTTTTGGGAGATAGTAGGGATTATGGAGATTGAGTGGATTAAAGTCCTCCATTTAGTAAGAGAAGCTCTTACTCTGCTACACCTTGTTGTTCCTATGCAGAAATATGGGCCTGGTTTTGCCCTATCTTTTTATTTTTCAAGAGAACCCCAGAATTGTAAATAAATATAAATATATGTGTATATAAACAAATAAGTAAAATCTTCCAATTTTAATATTAATAATTGTTCAATTTATACAAACACTGCATGACCAAACAAAACACTTTGGGCAGATTTATACATGGGTAGAGAAAAATTAAAAAAGAGAAGGGATTTGGATGATTTGTATGGCTTTGCCTTGCTTTTTTCTAGCCCAGGACATATTCTAAACATATTAGGATTAGTTCTTTCATAGAATTTGTTATACCTGTTCCAACTGTAGTTTCTTTTTTCCTGAAGCCCTCCCAACTATTTTTCTCACCAGATTTCTCCTAATTTGTATTTTTAGTGGAGATGAAGGGAAATTATAATGGGACTAATAGCACTAAAATATTTAACATAATTTACCATCAAGTTCTGAAATTGTGGGGCACCTGGTGGCTCAGTCAGTTAAGCATCCAACTCTTGGTTTCAGCTCAGTTCATGATCTCAGGGATGTGAGATCAAGCCCTGTGGCAGGCTCTGTGCTCAGTGCAGAGTCAGCTTGAGATTCTTTTCCCCTCCCTCTCCTTACCTCTCTGCCTCTCCCCCTGCTCTCTCTGTCTCTCAAATAAATATTAAAATTTTTTTGAAATTGCTATGCTTAGATAACAAAAATAGCAGTAATTTTATAGATGCCAATCAGATATTATTGAAATTATGCATATTCTAAAACCACAGCTATAGTGAAGCTGTATCATCATTACTTCATCAAGTATCACTGTGAAATTAGATCTTGAGCAATTTTTAATTATGTTTTAGATTGTTAGAGACGGATAGTAAGTCTTTAAGATCTGTAAATGGGTCAAGAAGAAACAGTGGCTCCTCCCTTGTATCAAGTTCATCAGCCTCTAGCAATCTCAGCCACCTTGAAGAAGATTCTTGGATTCTTTGGGGAAGAATTGTTAATGAATGGGAAGATGTACGCAAAAAGAAGGAAAAGCAAGTTAAGGTATTCGTATTCTTTGTTGAAGTTCTTCCTCTTATCCCAAAGGGGCATCAAGGCATGGATTAATAGAAGATTTAAAAAAATCAGATTCTAGTACTTTCCAAGGGCTGTAATAGAGCTCTGCTTTATGTTTTCATTTATTTGTGCCCATAAAAGTTTTGACTTGTACATATCAGTTTTTATAGATGTATCCTAATGGTAGAAATATATAGCTGAAAATTATTTTAGAAATTAAATCCTCACATTTTATAGACTCAGGAATGAAGTTGTAACATCTGATATCTTTGAATTATCGGTATTTAACTTTTTTTGCCTAAAACACCCCTTTGAAAGATAATGGTTACTGTGCTTTCATTCACAGCTCTGCAGATTATCAATTACTTCCTTAGTAGCTTTAGAGGCCATACTTTGGGAGAAATGTCAAGAATTTATCCATGGCATTGTAACCCTCTGAACAGAATAGGATACAGCCAAGGGCCAAGTCTTAGCCTTGGTTAAAAGGTTCCCTAGTATTAAGAGTAGCTTTGTGAATTATAAATTTGATAGAGTATTCTACTCCATTCCAACCCCCCTAAGTCTTCTTTGGCTTTTAAGGTAGGAGACTTAACTGGTTCATTTTTAAAATTTTATTTTACTTTTATTTTTATTTTTAGGAGCTTGTTCATAAAGGGATACCCCACCACTTTAGAGCAATAGTTTGGCAACTTTTATGCAGTGCACAAAGTATGCCAATTAAGGATCAGTATTCAGAACTCCTGAAAATGACCTCACCATGTGAAAAATTGATCCGAAGGGACATTGCTAGAACTTATCCTGAACACAATTTTTTTAAGGAAAAAGATAGCCTTGGACAGGAGGTTTTATTTAATGTAATGAAGGTAAGTTCTATTTATTCATTTTTTGAAATGAATTCTCAGAAGATTGAAATTATACATATAATGAAGCATGAATCCTCGGCACAATAATCAGTTTCTTCTGCAAAAACTTGTTGTTAGCCTAATTTCTGCTTTATTTTTGATGCTACATTACTGTCTAGTTTAGAGAACTTAGAAAATTCATCACTTTGCTTAGTACTAGTTGGTTGAAATCAACCTATAAATCACTATACACCATAGAAAGATCATTTATGAAAATGGATAATTTATCTTCTGTGAGTTTCACAATCTAGGAACAAAGTTTTCTGTTTACTGTGGCCAGCACTGTTAAAAGTTCTTAGCCCTTAAAAGTGTGTGCCATTGTAATTTTTTCTTTCAATATTGCCTTTTTTCTTCTCATAATTCTTTTCCCTTTCAACTACCTCTGTGAAATATTAATTTCTTCTTAAACCATCTCAGTTTTTCCAGTGCTTTACCCTAACCTTACTCTGGTTTTGTCTCAGATAAACATTTTTTAAGCTTAGTTACTTCACTGAGTACAAATTCCTTTATTTTCTTGTCCTTAGGAGCTGTCAGTTTCTAATTGGGAAATTGTCAGAAGAAAATTTATATAATAAATCACCTACTTTTTAAACACAGGATAACTTGTATAACAAGCAAAAGCTTTTCTAAAAAATAAATGGTCTTTACTCCACTGTCTCACGATTTTTAGGTTTTTAGAGAAGGAAGATACAATACATCATGTTAAAGTATTCTGAACATTTTTTTACTTTTTAGGCATATTCTTTAGTGGATCGTGAGGTTGGTTACTGTCAAGGAAGTGCTTTTATAGTTGGATTGTTGCTTATGCAGGTAAGTTAGTATAAGTATTAAGTGTCTGATTAAGTTCTTTATTGAAGTTGGAGAATTAAAAAATCATCCTTGTTTTTATTAAGCATTAGATACTGGAAATTTTTCCCTAGGCATAATTTAAATAGGGATATTTAGTTTGCAGTTTAAAATATTAAATGTGTTGAAAATAACACATGCAATAATATCCTGCCACTAAACAAAATTTCAACTTCTTGGTATCTACATTTGGACCATAATATTCCACTAAAGCCTGTATCTACTTTTAAATCTTAACTTACATGTCAGTATTTAATAAAGACTCACCTTTTCCGAACCAAGGAGGACATGATTGAAGTGTTGATATGAAAATCTTATTAATATCATACATCTTTGCAAATTTACACAGAAATTTTGGTTGTCATAGAGTTGAGGGCTTGTTACGCCTACCTTGTTATAGGCTCTAAAATAGAGGTACTCAGTTATTCTTACTGCCCCAGAGATATAACCTGTATTTCCATTACCAGCGAATAATTTTGGAGTGGGTTCGGGTGGGATGTTTTCAGAAGTCAGGGACAGGATCATCATTTATATCTTTGAGGGGAAATGGTAAATAGTGTTTTCTCTTCACCTTTGTTGAAATTTTTTTTTCAAGTCCATCATACTCTATATTATTCTCAGACTAAAATGTAATCTGAAGAGAAACCTTGGAGATAGCTTGATTTGAGTCATATATACTGGTTTTTGCATCTTAGTACTACACTGAATTCTGTGAATGTCGGCTAGATTATTTAGTCTCTCTCTGAGCCTGAATTAGGTAATACTATCTACTGTCAGATTCATTGTGAGGTCATATGAGATAATAAATGTAAAAACCTAGCATGGTGTTTTCCACATAGTAGACATGCAATAAAAGTTCGGTGTCTTGTCCAAGATCACTTTTCTTGGTAGATAAAAGCAGAGTAGGAATCTGAGACTGTTTCCCCATTCTTTGCTTCAGTTTCCTGAGAGTTCTGCCTGAGTTTTAAAGCTCTATAACTGTGACACTACTTTTCTGAGTAGCAAAAACCTGATGTCAGAGACATTGGTTTATAATAAAAGTGATAGATTTTTATTTTGTTTTATAACATAAGAACTACTACCAATTGTTGTAGGATAATTGTCCATTTCTAGGTGACATTGGCTTGTAAATAATAAAAACAAAACTAGTTTTGTTAATGTCGAGGTGTAACGGTTTTGTACGATTGTGATTTTTCCTAATTTGTAATTGATTAGTATTGGTAGGATTTTTACTATTGAACTCAAGCATTCCTATTATCAATCCAGTAATTTTTTTTCATAATTCTATGCCTTTTACTTTCATATTAGTTCCAAAATAACCTTTCAGTAGTCATTTCTATTGAGCATTTAAAGAGCAGCTTTTCCTTACTTGAGTTAGGAATCTCCTAACAGCGGACCTAGCTCTGTAGGAATCCTAAGGGGCCATCACATTTTCCTTCAGGATACTGTAGTCTGGTAGTGGTACTTTTATTTAGTGATTAATTTACTTAGCTAGTATTGTCAATGGCAGCTAATACATTACCATAATAGTATTTTTCTAGCCTAGGGCCATAAGCTAGAAAGCCCCCTCTCTTTGTTTCTAAAGCTTATTCTGATACACCCGTTGCTCTTTTGCCTCCCACATACTAGCTTGGCAATGCAACTCAGAGTCTGAGAAAAAAATTTTGCAAAGTTAGCTTAATTAGTACGTGTTGTTTTAAAATAGCTAAAAGTGCTGGATATATGTTTTGTCTGTATCTTAATACTCATATAAAATTAGGTAGATTTTGTCACTGTTAGACCTTTGCAAAAGGCATGGATTCTCTTTAAGTTAGTGTCATAGAGAAAGTATGTAGCAGTGCGATTGTTCTTCATATTTATATTTCACTTGGTGTCACACTTTTTCATTTTGTGACCATTGTTTCAGTCTTTTTGAGAAGGGCCCACTGATTTTTTTCTTTTGGGTCTTTTATTCAATTATTTCAACTCACTTTTTAAAAAATATTGTCAGTTCCCATATCAATGCTATTGCAGAGGAAGAAGGCAATGAAACTTTTTTTGATATGTTCAGAAGAGAAGAAATTCTTACAAGACAAAAAATGTATTCATTCCCACTGTGACTAAAATGAGGGGTGGTAGGGGTGGAATGCAAAGGGGAAGGTAATGGTAGGAGAAGAGGTTAGAGAAGTAGTAAGGGGTCATGTAATGTAGGATCTTGTAAGGATTTTGGCTTTTACTGAGGATATGAGAAGCCACTAGAGTGTTTTGAGCCGTAGAGTGAAATGGTCTAATTCATGCTTTGAAAGGATCACTCTGGCAGTTCCATGCTGTACAGGGAATAGACAGGAAGAAAGCACAGGGAGGTGGCAGAGTGACCCATGAATGATGTAGGAAAAACATTGAGTTCAAAGCTGATGGCCAGGAAAAAATTCTTGAGATGACTTTGGTGGAAAAGGTGGTTTTTAATAAAACACAGAAACAGAACCCATGGGCAGAAAGAGTTGTACTGTGGTCATGAGGAGTGGCCCATTATATACTTTCAAGTTGGGAGGGGTTAGGGATAGCGTAGTCTCTAAGGAGTTTTGGGAACAAGGTTTCCAGAACCTTGAGGGGGCTAGCTATTGTTGGGTAAAGGTCATTTATTCCTGTCTAGTAAAAGCTTAGTCATGAGACCCTTCAGATGTATATCAGTGGGTCGTATGTTTGGGGGATGATTGCCAACATGTATCTTGGGGAGTAGAGATAAAGGAAATTTCCAAAGGAATTTTTATATGTTAAAGTAGACTTACAGGTTCCTGGGGTTGGGCTAAGATTGCCTTTTGTCCTTAGCAAAATATTAACATCGAGGCAGCTGAGTTCCTGGAGGAATATCATTCTGCCTGTGTCACGGTCTTGTCAGTGGAGCAGAATGGAGAGACTTTTCTTCTGCTTTTGTTTCTCACATCAATGAAGAGCCTTGTGGAGTTGTCCAGACAATGGGCTGCTCTTTTGATGGTGGTTTGGACTAGCTGTGAATAGTTGGAGGTGGTTGATTCTTGAAATAATTTGAATTTAGAGCCAACAGGAGTTACTGAAAGATTAGATGTGGAATAAAAGAGGAAGGAGATTGTGATGATGCATATGGATTTTGAGTGGAAGTTTGGGCAAGGAATGGCAGGGTAGGAAATTACAAGTGGTTTGAGATGTCTTTTGGACATGCAAGTGGAAATGTAAGTAGGGCATTTGAAAATATGAGACGAGAACTAAAGGTTCAGGCCAATAGAAGAGAGAGTCTAGGGGTTATAAAATGGGTACAGATGCAGGTAGGATGGTATTTGTGGTGGTGTGAGAATGGGAAAATTGTGTTTTAATTGCTTCTAATTTTTAAAAAATTGAAATACCAAATAAGATCATTAGCTTAGAGTTGAGTGGGAAGGAGGTAATGGAAGCTTGAGGACAGAGAAGTTTGAAATGGTGGCCTAGGAGAATGAGAGTGATTGAATTAGGGAAATAAAATATACCAGAAGCATTAAATACCCACTGACATTAGTGGTCCTGAATTCAAAGTGAGACCAGCCAGCATGGTTAAGTGTTTTGTTTTTACCCAGCCACTTTCTGCTATCTAGATGTAGTTGTAGAGTTGGATTTATTCAAGGGTGGAGTTTTTGAGTTGGAATTATTACTGAGAGAGAGAGGCAAGAGTAATTGTAGATATAAGTTAATGAATAAATGTAACAGGGTAGGTAGCAGAGAGCACAGGAACAGAAAAAAGGTAGTGTGCTATAAATGACTGATATGCTTGCAAAGTCATATAGCTGTAAATACTGTGTGTATTAATCTTCATTGCAACCCTATGAAATAAGTGCTGTTATTTTACCCATTTGATATATGTTGAAACTGAGCAATAGAGAGTAACCTCTATTTGCTGATGGTCACAGAAACAGAACCCATGGGCAGAAAGAGTTGCACTGGGGTCATGAGGAGTGGCCCCTTATATACTTTCAAGTTGGGAGGGGTTAGGGATAGCGTAGTCTCTCCCACTCTATTAAGTGGTATTTGAATCTTAAGTGGTGTGGCTCTAGAGCCTGAGTGAGGATCATTGGAGGAAAGGAAGGCAAAGATCTGCTAGGCCAGGGAATTAGTCCTCATGAAAATGAGTAGGGTTTGGGTCAGTGACCTAGAGATTTGTAGATACTACAAAAAAGAAGAGTCATAAGTAACACCTACGGGTATTGTTTCAGAGAGAAGGGGGAGTTAATGCAATGACAACGAGTCAGTAAGGTCCAGGGAAGGACATATACCTCTCTAATCCTTGGCTTCTTCCAGTGCTATGCGAGAGAAAACAGCCACCTTAGCGGAGACAAGTTTCAGTTAGAGGAAAATGGTGAAAGAACATCTGGTAGAGAGATTGAGGATGTAAGTAGGATATTTTGTTGATGGCAGGTTATGAGTTCCAGAAAGTGCTATGGAAAGGGTTTAGGGAAGGCTGGATATAGGGTTAGATTAAGGAGCAGTAGAACCACATGGGATGAGAGTTCTGGATTGTTGGGCTTCTTACAGTGGGGCTGTAGGGCTTGAAGGGATTGATAGGAATAGTCTCCAAGGCAGAACTGTGGCTGTGTGTGTGGGGAGGAAGGAAGTACAGGTTTTACCAACGGTAACACTTGACTTCTATCCATGGCTGTGTCAAGGCCAGGAAAAATGTTATTAGAAGCAGTCTTTAGTAAGAAGAATACCTAGAGAACCTTTGAGTTTCCTCTTTTAAAACACATTGTTATAATGTGAGTGAATGAGCATTAGAAAATTAGAAAATACTCTGAATATCTGTGTAGCTCTTACATTCATTATCTTACTTGATAGTTTTTCTTGTGAGTTACACATAAAATGTGAAATTGGTACTTTTAAACCTTGCTTACAGATTCTTTGAAAATTTATTTTACAAGTTTGTGTGTGTGTGTGTGTGTGTGTTTAACACCTATACCGTATCCTATCATTTCTGCTCAGAACTGTTGAAAGTTTTCCCATCACACATAAGATAAAAGTCCACATCCTTACAGTGGCTTCTAAAACTCTATATAATTTGGTTCCCTGTATTTCTCCTTCATAACCTAACTGCACTTGTAGAATTCCTCCTAATTAGTAGTATCCTATTTGCTGTTCCTTTAGCATGCCAATTGTGATTCTACTTCAAGGCCTTGTTTATTCATTCTCCCGGGACTGTTCTTTCCTCAGTTGCTCCCTTATTTCTTCAGTATTCTGTTCAAATGCTCCCCTATCAAGGGACTTTCCCTAATCTGCCTACATAAAATAGCAGTGTATCTTCCAGCATTTCCTGTACCCTACTCTGTTTTCTTTCTGTAGCACTCAAAACCATCTGGCATACATACTAATTGATTTATTACATTTATTGTCTGTCTCCCCCCAGTAGGATGTTCAAGTTCCATGAGGGTAGAGTGTTTATTTTGTTCACTAGTATATACCCAGAAAAACAGAAGTATCTGGCTCTAGATGAATATTGGTTGATTGAATTCATGAATTAGGCAAGTGAGGCAGTTAGTCTCAGAGGTTATAAGATTTAACTTCTCATTCTGAGAATGGGAGATTGGAACCTTTTGATTCCTACTTAACATTGTATCACATGGCCACTGAAGTCAGTGTTTATAGATGAATGGGTACTTAGTTTAAATAGCTTATTTGGGTATGACAGAACATTAACCTATGTTGCTTTTTTTCCCCTCCTAATGTAGATGCCAGAAGAAGAAGCTTTCTGTGTATTTGTTAAATTAATGCAAGATTATAGACTTCGTGAACTTTTTAAACCAAGTATGGCAGAATTGGGCCTTTGTATGTACCAGTTTGAATGCATGATACAGGTAAAATTGTAGTTTTTTTTTTTTTTTAAGATTTTATTTATTTGACAGAGACACAGAGAGAGAGGGAACACAAGCAGGGGCAGAGGGAGAGGGAGAAGCAATTCCGCGGAGCAGGGAGCCCGATGAGGGGCTCGATCCCAGGACCCTGGGATCATGACCTGAGCCGAAGGCAGATGCTTGACGACTGAGCCACCCAGGCACCCCTAAAATTATAGTATTAACAAAAAGGCATATTGCCTTTATATTTGTGTCATCTTGGTTTGAGTGACAACTAAGCAAATTTAATGTTAAAAGCATTATAGCAATTGAAAAATCAGTGTTTTAAGCATGTGATCATTTGTTCATTGGTTAACACAGTTTAGACCTACTTCCCAGTTAGATACTGTTTACAGGTAGATCACAGTCTGGAACTTGACTGCAGTTTTCATATTCAGACTTTAAGCATTTGTGCCAAGTCTGTCACAACCACGTTGCCTAAATGCATGAGTTTCCTTTTTATGCCCTATTGTATTCTGTTGTTAAATAGACTATGCTCTCATAGGAGCTTATGACATTATGACACTGACATCAGTTCATTTCCTTTGAGACTTGGCTGTTCTGGTTCTTTCAGTCCTTTCTCTTGCCTTTCCCTTTTTATCTCACTCTTTTGCTAGCCTAATCTTTTCTTAAAATAAGGCTTTTATGTTGCTAGGCCAAGAGTCTAGTGACTGTGTGAGGGTATATAGAAGAGGAGAGGAATCAAAATCAGGTGAAAAATATATTTTGGAATATTTTACTTTCTGGAGTTAATTTACATATATATAATAGATATATATATTATTAACTAATATATACTAATAATATATATAGTAAGCTATATATATATATATTTAAGATTATATTTATTTGACAGAAAGAGAGAGCACAGATAGGCAGAGTGGCAGGCAGAGGGAGAGGGAGAAGTAGGCTCTCCGCAGAGCAGAGAGCCCGACGAAGGGCTCGATCCCAGGACCCTGGGATCATGACCTGAGCCGAAGATAGCTTCTTAACGGACTGAGCCACCCAGGTGCCCCTATAGTAAACTATATATATATATATAAATTAGTTTACTGTATTGTCCGGTAATATAATGGTGTATTTTCATTTACTTAAATTTCAATTAGATAAGCAGAACTTAAGAATATAGGTTAATGATTCACCTGACATGAGAACCACTTTTACAAGTCTCCTTTTCCCTGGCAGCC
Source organism: Mirounga angustirostris (assembly GCF_029215605.1). Lineage (NCBI taxonomy): Eukaryota > Metazoa > Chordata > Mammalia > Carnivora > Phocidae > Mirounga > Mirounga angustirostris. Next base: position 113,277,939 of record NW_026991712.1, read on the forward strand.
TTACCTACAAGAATTTTAAAATGCTTTCTTTTGTATGTGTGGTGGGGACAAAAAGGGATATGCAAAATGTTGGCACATTTTAAAGAAGACAAAGTAGGCCTTGAGATGATTCTTAGTTAAATTTTTCTTTCTGAAATAGTAGGCTTTTCTAAAAAAGATTTTATTTATTTATTTGAGAGAGAGAGCATGAGTGTGCATGAGGGGGTGGGGTAGAGGGAGAGGGAGAAGTGGACTCCCTGCTGAGCAGGGAGCTTAATGTGGGACTGGGAGATCACACTGACTTGAGCCACGCAGGGGCCCACGTAGGCTTGTTTTTAACCAACCTTAATCTCTCGTGGTTTATTTTCAGTTAGTGTGTCATTTATGTTTTGAATTACTAGAATTGAGGAAGCATCTGTATTTTAGGTGAGAAGGTAGGAAGGTAATCAGTGGTAGATAGCACATGAATGTGTTTCAGTATAGCATTTCTTTTCTTTAAAAAAATTTTTTTGGAATTATTATAGTTTATAGAAAAGTATTGAGAATATCAGATACCCATGTTCCTATCAACATGATTAAACAAATATTAAAGTTTTATTTACTTGTTTTCTTATTTTTATTAATAAATATTACAGATACAGCCTAAGTTCTAACTCCACATCCTTTTCCCCTTCTTCCCTTCCCTGATAGTAACCATCATCCTGAATGTATCAATTTCTACATCTTAACTTTTTTTTTTTTTAAAGATTTTATTTATTTATTTGACAGAGAGAGAGAGACAGTGAGAGAGGGAACACAAGCAGGCAGAGTGGGAGAGGGAGAAGCAGGCTTCCCGCGGAGCAGGGAGCCCGACACGGGGCTCCATCCCAGGACCCTGGGATCATGACCCAAGCCAAAGGCAGACGCTTAATGACTGAGCCACCGAGGCGCCCCACATCTTAACTTTTCTAAGTGATGCCTGATCTTTGTGTTTGATATAGGCTTATCTCGTATACACACAGTAATCTGGTTTGAAATGCTCAATTTTACTGTGTTTTAATTAATTCTTTTCTTCTCTTTAGGAGCATCTTCCAGAGCTCTTTGTGCATTTTCAGTCTCAGAGTTTTCATACCTCAATGTATGCATCATCCTGGTTTCTGACTATCTTTCTTACGACTTTTCCATTACCAATTGCAACAAGGATATTTGATATCTTTATGTCCGAGGTAAGCTAATGGGCAGGCTGAGCAAAGGAATTATTGGGTTAATCATTAGTGCAAAGCAGTGAGGAGCCATGTGTTCCATACTAAGCTACTTACTTTGATATTCTCCTTTAAACCTGTAATAACCCTATAAGTACTGTTAGTACATTTAATAGATGATAGATGAGGAAGCTGAGACTTACTGGAAGGTTAAGTAGCTTGTCTGTGGACACACAGCACGTAAGTAGTGTAGTAACCATCGTTCAAATACAGGCAGTCGAAATCTGGAGCCCACACTCTTAAACAAACCTCTGTATCACCTCCTGATTGATTTAGTGAGAATTAGTGAGAAGTGAAATTTGCCTTACAGTTAATATTATTGCTCTGCATCTGTTACCCAAAGAGCAAGAAGTAATGAATATATATTTTTTCTATTCTGTGAATATATTGCAGTTTTAATTGTCATTGTCATGTTGTAGTCATCTTTTGTCTTTTTTTCTATATTTTGGATGAGAAGGTAGGCAGGTTAGGTGACAAATTGTAGGTAGCACTTGAAAGTGTTATTAATCAGTATTAATAAAGGCTGGGTGGCTCAGCTGGGAGAGCATGTGATTCTTGATCTCAGGGTCATAGAGCTTACTTACTTACTTACTTACTTATGAATGAATGAATGAATGAATGAATGAATGAATAAAATAAAAGAATAGAATATCTTAATCAAACCCAGTGTTAATTGTTGTTAATTACATCTTGGGAAAATTAGCTTATATTACCTAGTTAAATTAGTTTAGTTTGGAGCCAGGAAACTGATTTGTGTGCTGACCCTACTGGTTCAGGTACTAAAGCTGTCCTTCCACTTATTTTTGTAAATAGTTTTCTTGGAACATAGCCATGCCCATTTGTTGTGTTATCTCCGTCTGCTTTTGGTCTTAGTGGCAGAGTTGAATTGTGACAGTAACCACATAGCCTACAAAGCCTAAAATATTTGCTATCTGACTTTTTACAAAAAAAGTTTGCCAGTTCCAGTAAGACAAATATTTATCTTAGTATTCTTTTGAATGATTAGTTTTTGTCAATGTAAGAGTAAGACAAGTTTGGCTTTATAAAAATGTGTTTCCACAGGGTTTAGAAATAGTGTTTCGAGTAGGATTAGCACTTCTTCAAATGAATCAGGCAGAACTGATGCAACTTGACATGGAAGGGATGTTACAGGTAGGTCAGTTCATGATTTCTTGAGTGTCTTTAGATTTTACTCTTAATTAGTCAGTAATAAACAGCACTAAGTAGTTCTTATACTTTGCTTGTGTTTTATTAGCACTTTCAGAAGGTCATTCCACATCAGTTTGATGGTGGTCCAGACAAATTAATCCAGGCAGCTTACCAAGTCAAATATAACTCAAAAAAAATGAAAAAGTAAGTATTTTATATTTTGGTTTTTAGTCATGGGTGTTTGTTGAAGCATATAGGAGATTAAATAGAAGTGTCAAAACAGTCCAATGATAAGTGCAGTTTTCTTCCTCAGTTTATAGAACTGTAGCATTTTATTTGGTGGTACTGGTTTCAATATAACATTAATGTTGGAATTTCATACATCTCTTAGTAGTGGTGCTTATGACCATTATATATTACCTGTGAAACTCCCCTTTCCCATTTCACATTGACTGGAATTAGGAACCTGTGAGTGTGCTGTTATTTTGAAAACCACTTCTGTGGTGTGATCCAACTTCACTGACATTCTTTTCTGCTCAACTCCAGACTGTAACTTAAGTTCAGGATTAGTCTAACCAACAAGGTAGACATGAGGTATAGATTGAGAATTTGTTTTTTTTTTTTAAAGATTTTATTTTTATTTTGATAGAGAGAGACACAGCAAGAGAGGGAACACAAGCAGGGGGAGTGGGGTAGGGAGAAACAGGCTTCCTGCTGAGCTGGGAACCCGATGTGGGACTCGATCCCAGGACCCCAGGACCATGCTGAGCCAAAGGCAGATGCTTAATGACTGAGCCACCCAAGCGCCCTAAGTTTTTTTTTTTTTTTAATTGTGTATTATTTTCTAATGAAACTTTTCTTGTTATATATTTAATGGAAGTCCAAGGTAAGCAGTCTTGGCTCCCAAAGATTTTTTGAAATATGGTAAAGGTATTAAGAATGACAGCTCTTGTTCTTCCAGCTTCTGGTATTTAAATAAATCTTAGCCAGAGGTCATAATTACCATTCCTGACACTATTTTCTGTGGTACAAGATACTTTAAAATAATAGCAATACTATATGCTAACAGTTCTCAATATCTTCACTGCTGTAACATAAAATTCCATTCATATGTATGACATACTCCCATGGATGTTCCTACCCAGGAAATATATTAGAATATGAGTGAGAATTATGTTATTAAAATTAGCGCTAGGGGCACCTGGGTGGCTCAGTCTGAGGTTAAGCGTCTGCCTTCGGCTCAGGTCATGATCTTGGGTCCTGGTATCGAGCCCCCCATCGGGCTCCCTGCTCAGTGGGGAGTTTGCTTTTCCGTCTCCCTCTGACCCTCCTCCCTGCTTGTGCTTGCTCTCTCTCTCTCAAATAAATAAATAAAATCTTATAAATAAATAAAATCAGATCTAATTCACAGAAAGAAGCCAATTTTTGAGCTTTCACTATTATTATTAATAAATTACTTGTGAAATTACACCATGATGTTGAGACATTATTGACCAAAAAGCAATTCTGTTCTATAATTGATAAAACCTTTAGGAGCCATGTCAACTTCCAGCTCTTGGTAAAACCACATTTAAATCACACTAGCCAAAAAGAGAATTTATTTTACTTTAATTACAGAGAACAACATAACTGATTTTCCTTTTAGATTTTATTTATCACCATTATAATCCCATTTCTGAAATTCTGGTTATGCTATTTACTTATCAAACTTACGACCCTCTAGTTCTTTCACTCTCTTACTCATACAATATCTCTGTTCCACTTAAGATCTCTACTCTGATGTTAAATAGCCTTCCTCTGATCCAAATAAGCGTACTTCATCTGATGTTTTGTACCCTGTGTTCATGTAGCCAAGTGTCAGAGAACATTGCATAAACAAATTACTGGCAGTAAGTTGTATCTGCATTGCCACTTCATGTGTATTTTTATTGACCTTGATTAATTATCCCATTCCCCATGGTGATTATTTCAAACTTTGCCATTTTTCCCAGATTCTGTGCCCATTTTGCCGTGACTAACTCTTTGGCAGGCTATTTTGCTTGTTAATTCATCAGCCATCATTTTTCAAGCTCTCTGAACTTTTTCTCCTATAATTTCCAGCTTATAGAGTTAGCCATATTTCTTTTCTTCCCTTTTCGGAATATAGTATTTCTATGCCTTCACAGTACTAATTCAGGATGTTATTTCCATCTCTTCCAGGTCCTTGCTCCACTAGTTTTTTCTAGTTTTATCTTCATCCCTTCCTTCTGTTTCATTTTCTTCAATGTACAAAGGTATTTTTGAGTTCTGACTTAAAAACAACAAAACAAAACCTACCTCAACATAGCATTTCATTCTCCTTTTATGAAACTTAATTGTGAAGGAAAGAATAGTTTACTCATTAGCTCCAGATCATATTTCATCTGCCATTTTTTTTTTTCATTTGGGACATTTTTCAAATATACAGAGAGACATTGGAATAATAAAGAAATATCCATATGCTTATCATCTAGATTAAACAGTTAATATTCATCTTTTTAAAAATTTTAATTCCAATATAGTTAACACACAGTGTTATATTAGTTTCAGGTATACAATATAGTGATTCAGCATTAATATTTTGTCATTTACTTCATCTACTTTCTTAGTGGATAAAATTATATATTTTTTGAAAGTAAATTATAGAATTCATGACATTTCACTCCTTCAGTATTCAGTATGTAAAGCAGGATGAAGGACATAGAGTGATGGGGTGCTATTTTAGGTAGAGCACTCAAGGATAGAGCACATAGACTGATAAGGTACCATTTGAGTAGACACCTGAGAGAAATGAGAGAGCAAACCATGTGATAATATTCCATGCTGAGAGAACAGTAAATGTAATGACTAAGGCCAGAATGTGAGCGATACATTTTGGTTTTTTTTTTAATTTTGAAAAATTTTTCTTTTTTTTTTTTGCGATCAATATGTTTGAAGAATAGCAAAAAGCCAGTGTGACTGTAGCAGAGGTAAATCGGAGTGTGTTGGCCAATGAAATCCAAAACATAGTAGGGAGCAAGGGGTATTTAAAGCTGGGCTGTTTTATAAGGTAGTTACTACCTACATGTGGCTATTTAAATTTTAAAAACTAAAGATTAATTCATCAGTTATATTAGCCACATTTCAAGTGCTCATTGTCACTTAGATTTGGCTAGTGGCTACCATATTAGACAGCACAGATCTAAAACATTTTCACTGTTGTAAAGATCTGTTGGACATGTTGGCCTCCTCAGGGACCAGACTTATATTTTTAAGTCTAAGGGAAACCATTAGAGAATTTTGACAAAAGTGACATCACCTTATTTCAAAATTTCACTTTTTGCTGTCTAGAAGAGTAGGTAGCAGTTGGCCAAGTGAAGAGAAGGCAGGCATTTTAGGCAGAAAGGTAGTATGTACAAAGGCTCAGAGGTTCCTTTAAGACAAGAAATTTGTAAGCAGTTATTCTTAGGTTGTTTTGTTGTATTTTTTTTTTTTTTTTTAAGATTTTATTTATGGGGCGCCTGGGTGGCTCAGTCGTTAAGCATCTGCCTTTGGCTCAGGTCATGATCCCGGGTCCTGGGATTGAGCCCTGCATCGGGCTCCCTGCTCAGCGGGAAGCCGCTTCTCCCTCTCCCACTCCCCCTGCTTGTGTTCCCTGTCTCGCTGTCTCTCTCTCTGTCAAATAATTAAATAAAATCTTAAATAAATAAATAAATAAAGATTTTATTTTATTTTTTTATTTTTTAAAGATTTTATTTATTCATTTGAGACACAGGGATACAGAGAGCATGAGCAGGGAGAGAGGCAGAGGGAGAGGGAGAAGCAGGCTCCCCGATGAGCAGGGAGCCCGATGCGGGGCTCAATCCCAGGATGCTGGGATCATGACCTGAGCCAAAGGCAGACGCTTAACCATCTGAGCCATCCAGGCGCCCCAAGATTTTATTTATTTTTTGACAGACAGTGAGAGAGGGAACACAAGCAGGGGGAGTGGGAGAGGGAAAAGCAGACCTCCTGCTGAGCAGGGAGCCCGATGCGGGGCTCTATCCCAGGACTCTGGGATCATGAGCTGAGCTGAAGGCAGACGCTTAACGACTGAGCCACCCAGGTGCCCCTGTTGTTGTAATTTTTATTTTGGTGTGCTTTTAAACTTTTAAAAAAGTTATAAATAATATGTGTGTGTGTAAGTAAAACCCATACCCATTTTTAGGGGATCCATTTGAGAGTAAGTTAAGATACTGTGTCCTTTTTTCTTAAATACTTGAATGAATGTGTACTTCCTAAGAACAAGGACTTTTATTTTTTTAGCAGAACCCAACAGTTAATCAAAATCAGGAAATTATCATAGATACAGTACTATTACCAAATTCCCAAAGCATGTTCAAGTTTTATCACTTGTCTCAGTTAATACTCTTTGTAAGTCCCCCCTTTCAGACCCCTGCCTAATCCTCTCTCCTGTCCACTCCCTACCCCTCACCTCCTGGGTTTTGGATGCACTTTAAGTACTCCAGGATCATGTATTGCATTAATTGTGTCAGATCAATCTCCTTTAATCTGAAACACTCCCTCCACTCTTCTTGTATGTCTTGACCTTGATACATTTGAAGAGTACAAGCTAGTTATTTTTTGGAAAATCCCACAGTTTGGGTTTTTCTTGCATTTCCTCATGAGTAGATTCACATTGTGCGTTTTTGGCAGGTATACCAATGATGTGTCTTCTCAATTAACCATGCAGTGGGTGCATGATAATGGTTTACCTCAGAATTGATGATGGTATCTCTAATCATTGGGTTAAGGTGATGTCTGCCAAGTTTAACTACTATAAAGTTATTATTTTGTCTTCTATTATTATTTGTTTCCAGATGCTTTGAGATTATATACTATCCTGTTCCTTACCACACCTTCTTTCACCAGATTTACATCCACTTATGATTTTCTCACTCTCCCATTCCTTCTGTATTAATTGGCATTCTACTGTAAGGAAGAGCTTTTCCTCTTCTCTAATATATTTATTCATTTATTTATATAAGTGTGAATTTGTGGGCTCTTTTTTTATTTGGTGAATTATAATTCATTATTTTCCAGTTATCCCTGCTTTGTCCAGTAGGAGTCCTTTCAAGCTGGCTGTTGCTTCCTTTTGACATGTCCCCATGGTTCTTTGAGAATTTCCTTATTTTAAGACAACAAAAAGCTCTAGGCTCATCTTGTCTCTTACCCACTCTCCTGCACAGGAGCAAGTCATTTCTCCAAAGAGCCTTGATTTCTTTTAGTAAGCTTTTAAAATGTTGCCTGAAGGTAATGGATAGACACTGAAGCAGTTGGCCTCTGGGAGTGGCATGATCCAAATCAACATTCTAAAAATGTCATCCTGGTAATAGTGTGCGGAAGAGATTGAATTATGAAACTGGCAGTAGAGAGAACAATGATAAGGTTCCTTTAGTAATTAAGGCAAGATATAATGAAGGCCCAAAAATGCTGCCAATAAAAGAATGATGTAGCTCTGTAGTTACTTTGAAGTCGCTTTGTAGAAACCTTATAAGCACACCTTGGCCAGCTGATCAAGGTCAATATCAATAGTGATATCCTGGTGATAATTTGTACCCTTGATATGATGTGATGAAAATGGGACTGACTTCTGTGGTCTTCTTCCTCCAAACCCATAACCTCAATACAATCATGAACAAACATAAGAGAAATCCCAATTGAGGAATATTCTTCAAAATACCTGACCAGTACTTCTCAAACAAAGTCATCAAAAACATGGAAGGTCTTAGAAATTGTCACAGCCAAGAGGAGCCTAAGAAGACATGGCAACTTAATGTAATGTGATTCCCTGGATGGGATCCTAGAATGCAGAAGGACATTAGACAAAAATTTAGAAATCTGAATGTAGTATGGGCTTTAGTTAACAGTGTATCAATATTAGTTCATTAATTGTTACAAATGTTCTATACTAATGTAAAATGTAAAACAGGAGAAACTGGGGACAAGGTATATGGGAACTCTGTGCTCTTCTCACTTATTTTGTAGATCTAAAACTCTTCTCAAAAATAAAGTTTATTAAAAAACCACTATCAGTGCAGTTGGAGAGGCAATAATATATTTTAGAGCATTGTTAAGAAGGTTGAATTGAACGTGCTTGGTGACTGAATTGGGAGGCAAGGATTAAATGAGAATTTCTAGTGTTTTGTTTTAGGTGCATGAGTGAGTAATGATAACATTTATCACCTAACACATAACAAAATATTCACTTCAAAGTAGGCACTTGTGAAGACTGTAAACTTCAACAGTGCAGCCATTGTTCAAAACATTTTTTACCTCTTTGCAGTCTTTTATAAATTCTTTTGGATATCCTATTCTTTTAGATATACTAAAGTAAGAGACATGGTAGTATACAGTCAAGGTTGTGACCTTAGGCAAGTTTCTCAGTCTTTCGAAGCCTCCAAATGGACATAACAAGCTGCATTAAAAAGTCAGGTTTGTGGGAGGATTGTGGGAAGATGGAGTAGAAGGCACCAGGAATCTGTCTCCAACCTAGAAAACAATTGCTGTGGCAGTATCTGATGTGACTCTTTTGGAACTCTGGGGCTTATTGAAGCCTTGTAACTTCTAGAAGAAGGCTGCGATGGTGAATTGTGGTTAATTTGGTCAGTTTCAACTCTTAGCACATTAGCACCCCTTAGCACCATCCTGTACCCCTCAGCCACATGGTAAGCAGCTGTGCTTGTATTTCTGGAGCAACTTTCATGCAGCTTGTGGGAACCAGGATGGGCAAAAATGACCTTGTCTTCTGTATATCAGAGATCTGTGTGCTCTGATCAGTGATTGCTGTGCTGTTTCTGATCACAGGTGCAGGAAAGTGAGCAGCCATTGGTGTTGCACCACTTTCCATTGTTGCAAGTCCCCTCTTCCTCCGGCTGAAATAACTACCAAGACACTTAAAGGGCGTCATCCTTCTCTTCCTTTTATTTTTCTTTTCTCCCCGCCTTTGGGAGCCAGACAGGAAAGACTAGGACATTCAGAAACAACTGCATATGTGGGGGAAATTAGAAAGTGACTGTGTGTGCCCAGGGAAAGGCTCAGAAAAGTCCTGAGACAGCTTACAGCTCAGGTTGATCTTCAGCACAAAGATAGCCTGTAACAATCAAAAAGACAAAATCAACAACAAAAAACAGCAAGCTCTGGGAAGAGGGGAGACTGATTTCCTGAGTTACCACATTACTAGATTCAAATGTCTAGTTTTTAACAAAAATCACAAGGTGTATGAAGAAAAGGAAAGTATGGCCCAAAGGAAAAGAATATTGACCCTTGAACAACATGGATTTGAACTGTGCTCATCCATTTATATGCAGATTGTTTTCAATAAATGCAATACAGTACTGTAAATGTATTTTCTCTTATAATTTTCTTAATAACATTTTCTTTTCTCTAGCTACTTTCATCATAAGATTATAGTATATAGTATATACAGAATATATGTTGACTATGCTATTGGTAAGGGTTCCAGTCAACAGTAGTGAAGTTTTTGGAGAGCCAGAAATTATACACAGATTTTCAACTGTCCAGGGGTGTCAGCACTTCTGATTCTCATGTTGTTCAAGGGTCAGCTGTAAATAGAAACTATTATCTGAAAGAGACTTGATGGTAGATAAAATAGACAGAGACTTTAAAAGAAGCTCAAAGAACTAAAGTAAGAAGTGGGGAAGATTGAGAAAAAGATGAACAAAATGGAAATATTAGTAAAGAGATAGAAAACCTAAAAGGAAACAAAAAAAATTTCTGGATCTGCAAAGTCCAGTAATGAAATGAAAGACTCATAGAGTGATTAAAAAGCAGATTTCAGCAGGCAGAAGAATAAGTGAACTTGAAGATAGAATATTGGAAATTACTGAATTTGAGGAACAAAAAGAATAAAGATCAAAGAAAACTGAACAGAGTCAAAGGGGACCAACATTCACATTGCGAGAGTCCCAGAAGAAGAGAGAAAGGGTCAGAGAAAATATTTGAAGATATAATGGCTGAAAATTTCCCAAATTTGTTGAAAGACATGAATATAAACATCCAGGAAGCTCTGTGAACTCCAGATAATGTGAAGTCAAAGAGATCCACACTGAGATACATTATAATCACACTTGGAAAAGACAGAGAAAATCTTGAAAGCAGCAAAAGAGAAGCCAGTCACCACATAAAAGAGGTTCTTAATAAGACTAAAAGACTACAAACAGAGTTCTCATCATAAACTTTTGAGTCCAAAAAACAGTGGGCCAATATATTCAAAGTGCTAAAAGAAAAAAATTGTCAACCAAGAATCCAAATCTGGCAAAACTGTCCCTCAAAAGTGAGGAAAAATGGGGCACCTGGGTGGCTCAGTTGTTGGGTGTCTGCCTTCGGCTCAGGTCATGATCCCGGGGTCCTGGGATCGAGCCCCACATTGGGCTCCCTGCTCCGGGGCGGGAGGCCTGCTTCTCCCTCTCCCTCTGCCCCTGCTTGTGTTCCCTCTCTCGCTGTGTCTCTGTCAAATAAGTAAATAAAATCTTAAAAAAAAAAAAAAAGTGAGGAAAAAAAATAAAGACATTTTCAGACCAAGATTGAGGGAGCTCATTACCACTAGACCTGCGTTGCAAGAAATGCTTGTTCATGTAGGGTGAAAGGAAAGGACACTAGACAATAATTCAAAGTTGTATAAAGAAATAAAGATTCTAATTAAGGTAAACACATGGGCAATTATAAAACCTATTATTGTAACAGTGGGTTGTAACTCCACTTTTTGTTTTCTACATGAATTAAGACTAATACGTTAAAGAAAACTGGGGTGTCTGGGTGACTCAGTTGAGTGTCTGACTCTTGATTTTGCCTCAGGTCATGATCTCAGGGACTGAGCCCCATATCGGGCTCTGTGCTTGGGCACGGAGTGTACTTGAGATGCTCTCCCTCTCCCCTTCTCCCCCTCTGTGCCTCCCCCTGCTCGCTCACTTTCTCTCTGTCTCTCCCTCTCAAATAAATAAATGAAATATTAAAAAAAGAACAATTACTGGTCTAAAAGCTAGTATTAATGTAATTTTTGTTTGTAACTCCAAATCTTGTTTTCTACATAATTTAAGAGTAGATACTGTATACCTGAAGCTAATATAACACTGTATGTTAACTACACTGGAGTTAAAATTTTAAACATTTTTAAAATATCTCAAAAAGTGATTATGACCAGTGCACATGCATACAAAACTAAATCACAAAGAAATGGAAAATCAGAATAGGTCTATAACTAGTAAAGTGATCAAATCAGTAATCAAAAGTCACTTGAGAAGAAAATCCCTGAACTTGTTGACTTTACTGCTGAATTCTACTACACATTTAAAGAACTAATATCTTTTTAAACTTTTTCAAAAAATAGGAGGGAATACTTCCTAACTCATTCTGTGAGGCCAGCATTATTACTCTGATAGGAAAACCAGGTAAGGACACACTAGATAAATATCCCTTATAAACATTGATGCAAAAGTCCTCAACAAAATACTGGTAAACCAAATTCAGCAGTGTACTAAAAAGACTATATATATATACCACTACCAAATGGGATTTATTCCTAGAATGCAAGGATAGTTCAACATACAAAAATTGATCAATGTAATATACCACATTAACAGAATGAAGGGAAAAAAAACACAGGATCATCTCAGTTGATACAGAAAATGTATTTGACAAAATTCGGTATCCTTTCATGATTGAAACACTCAACAGAGTAGGAAAAGAAGGCAACTACCTCAACATAATAAAAGCCATCCATATATGAAAAACCCACAGCAAACATCATACTTGGTGGTAAAAGACTAAAAACTTTTCCTCTAAGATCAGGAACAAGGCAAGAATCGTTGATATTGCCATTTCTATTCAACATAGTACTGGAAGTAGCAAAAGAAATAAAGAGGAAAAGAAATAAAAGTCATCCAAATTGGAAAAGAAAAAATTATCTCGGTTGACAGCATGATCTTATATGTAGAAAAACCCTTCTACAAAAACAGCTAATAAACGAATGCAGCAAAGTAGCAGATTACAAAGTCAACCCACAAAAAATTAATTGCATTGCTATACCTTAACAATGAAAAGGAAATTAAGAAAGCTATTCCAGGGGCGCCTGGGTGGCTCAGTCGTTAAGCGTCTGCCTTCAGCTCAGGTCATGATCCCAGGGTCCTGGGATCGAGCCCCACATCGGGCTCCCTGCTTGGCGGGAAGCCTGCTTCTCCCTCTCCCTCTCCCACTCCCCCTGCTTCCGTTCCCTCTCTCGCTGTGTCTCTCTCTGTCAAATAAATAAATAAAATCTTTAAAAAAAAAAAAAAAGAAAGCTATTCCATTTACAATAGCATCAAAAAGAATAAAATATGTAAGAATTAACTGAGGAAGTGAAAGATATATACAATGAAAACTGCAGAACATTTCTGAAAGATATTAGAGAAGACATGAGTAAAAGCATATTCTATGTTCATTGAGTGGAAGACAATATAATATTGTTAACACATCAGTATTACCCAATGTGATCTACAGAGTTAACTGAAGTCTCTCTTAAAATACCAATGATATTTTTTGCAGAAATAGAAAACTCCATCCTAAACTTCATAAATAAACTCAAAGGACCCAAATAGTTAAAACCGTCTTGAAAAAGAACTATAAAGCTGGAACACTCATACTTCCTGATTTCCAAACTTACTACAAAGCTATCATAATCAAAACAGGGTACTAGAATAAAAATAGACATCTAGACCAATGGAATAGAATAGCACTCCAAGAAATAAGCCCTCACATACACGGTCAAATGATTTTTGACAAGGGTGCTAAGACCATTCTGTAGGGAAAAGCTTATCTTTTCAACATATGATGCTGGGAAAACTGTATATAAGGTTGGACCCTTATTTAATACCATATGCAAAATATAAGTCAGAATGGATCAAAAATTTAAATGTAAGAACTAAAACTGTAAAACTCTTAGATGAAAACATTGGACAAAAGCTTGGAATTGGATTTGACAGTGACTTTTTGGATTTGACACCAAAGGCTCAAGTAACAAAAGACAAAATAGACAAATTGAACTTCATGAAAATTTAAAAATTTTGCACATCTAAGACACTCTCAAAAGTGGAAGAAGATACTTGCAAAGCATGTACTGGATAAATGATTAATATCCACAGTGTATTGAGAACCCCTAAAACTCAGCAGCAAAAAACACAACTGGATTCAAAAATTGGCAAAGGACTTGAATAGACATTTCTCCAAAGAAGAGATACAAATGACCAATAAGCACATAAAAAGATGCTCAACATAGTTGTAATATAGATGAACGTGCAGGACTTTATGCTAGGTAAAATAAGCCAGTCACAATGGGACAAAGACTTTGTGATTCCATATATATGTCAAAATTATAGAGACAAAATGTAAAATGGTTGTTGCCAGGACCTGCTGAGAGGAATGGGATTTTCTTTTCTTTTTTTTTTTTTAAGATTTTTTATTTATTTATTCATGAGAGACAGGGGGAGAGAGAGAGAGAGAGGCAGAGGCAGAGGGAGAAGCAGGCTCCCTGCTGAGCAGGGAGCCCGATGCGGGACTCGATCCCAGGACCCTGGGATCATGACCTGAGCCGAAAGCAGACGCTTAACGACTGAGCCACCCAGGCGCCCGGAATGGGGTTTTCTTATTTAAGGGTATAGAATTTCAGTTTCATAAGATGAAAAGAACAGAACAGTGGACATGATGGTGGTGATGGCTGCACAACATTATAAATGTATTTAATACCACTGAACTGTATACCAAAAATGGTTAAGATGGTAAATTTTGCTCTGTGTATTGTATCACAGTAAAAAAAAAAAAGTTATTGTGAGTTAAATGACATTTTATATATACTAAAAAATAGGTTTTTCTCCTTTGAGGGAGAATTTGATTTTTGACGGCAGCTATAAGTTTTGGGGGGGCCTAGGTTTGTTAGTATTAGGAGTAAACTTGTTATTAACATTTTTGGCCCAGAGTAAGATCTGAAAATAACTTGGTGGGAGTAACTTTTGTATGGCCTATAAATTTTTGTAAAGATAATCTTACACTTAAAGTAGAGTTACAAACATAGTACGTATTTGTTTGTCATTTCTTACTCTCCTACAATTAGTGACAATTCTTCAGTCTTTATCTTTTATGACCTTGATACTTCTGAAGTGAGCCAGTCAATGGGTTTGCTGGTTTGAGTTTGATGATTTCTCTTGATTAGACTGAGGATGTACATTCTTGGGAAAGATATCATGGAGGTGAGGTACCCTTCTTAGTAAATCTTAATAGTGCATGATGTCAGCATGTATTATTGGTGGTGTTAACCTTGATCAGTTGGCTCAGGTGCTGTCAGGATACTGTAGTACAAATGTACTATTTTTCCCTTGGTAATATCTAAATATTTTGAGAGAGATACTTTAAGACTCTGCTTAGTTTTTACTCACTAATTTTAGTGTCTATTGATTTTTCTTGCCTGTGGGGGAGTTCTAATGGTAATTTTTAATTTATTTATTTTATTTTTATTTATTATTATTATTATTTAATGGTGATTTTTATATTTGCCTCATTCTTTCTATGTTTAGGAAAAATTTTGTTAGAAAGAGTTGTTTCAGGGCGCCTGGGTGGCTCAGTCAGTTAAGTGTCTGCCTTCAGCTCAGTCATGATCGCAGGGTCCTGGGATCGAGCCCCACGTCGGGCTCCCTGCTCATCGGGGAGCCTGCTTCTCCCTCTCCCTATGCTGCTCCCCCTGCTTGTTCTCTCTCACTCTCCCAAATAAATAAATAAAATCTTTAAAAATAAAAAAGAGTTGTTCCTTTTCCCCCATTATAAATTTTACACAATTTTTAGTACTACCATTGTATTTTAATCTGAAGAAGAATGATAGATAGTTCTTTTTATAAGTTTAGGGCTAAATAGAATTTGTAAACTCAGTTCTTTGATGCCTGTATATTTCACTTTCTAAAGTTTATTTTTGTGTGGTTCTCATTTTTGTTATTTGTGAAATAGTTTTTTAGGTAAGTATCCATGTAACTATTCAGATGATTTTTCTGATATCAAGTATCTGAAGTTATAAGTTGGGAGAATCTACTGGAATTCTATTTTGTGTTAATAAGTAAGTAGTTTTAAGGTTTATAATTTAATAACTACTTCTGAGTAAAAACATATCTTTAATTTTTTTTTTCCTTCTTAGACTTGAAAAGGAATATACTACAATAAAAACTAAAGAAATGGAAGAGCAAGTTGAAATTAAAGTAAGCATCTCAGAACTTTTAAAAGTGCCAAACATAAATTTATTAAAGTCAGTCATTTGGTTATGTTGATATATCTATTTCCTGTAACAAATTTAGCAGTGATGTTTGTTATTACTTACTGATAAATTTACCATCCCACTAGGTAATAGTTAAAAATAGACATTTCAAAAACCAGAATAATGCAACAAGTAGTTTTCATTCTAGTGTGAGAACAGCTCTGTTTCTAGATTTGTTGGTGGGTCATCAGGAGAAAATACTTGTATGGGGAAGATAATTACCACTTCATTTAAGCATATTTTTAAAAATGCAGAGAAGTCAATCTGTAACATGCATAGACTAACAGCAGTGTAGTCTGAGGTGTACCAAATAGAGCACATCATTGCACCAGCACTAATTATGGCTGCCTTAGAGCTGCAGGAAACTTTGGCTAATTCAGTTTTCTCATCTCTAAGCAAAGGTTATACTTTTGAACTCTCCACAGGAACAGGTAGATTGCCAATTTTAAGGGATATATAAATTCCTATGTATACCTTAAAAATCTTATTTGTACCCTCTGTAGGCCAGAAGTTCCTAAGTTGATGATCTTTGGCATTGTTCAGAATTAAGAAAAGTTCTATAGGTTTTATGATGATATTTCAGGATGGGGATAATGAGTAGAAGCAGGAGTTAGTGAAGAAACTCAGTGACTTGGTGATCCAGTTTCTTATCTCTTTGTCTATGCTCCCCCTTCCAAAAAAAAAAACCCCCACAAAAAAACAAAAATAAAACAAGTTTTGAGTGACTCCCCCCTTTTTTTAAATTCTACATTTGGATGTGTCTGAGTTTTGACTTGAACCGGGCAAGACGTTAGATGACCACCTTACTTATGATTATTTAGCCGTGTCTTAATTCACCTTTGCTGTAAAGTACCTCTTCACTACTCACATCCATGGGCCCTTTTTAGAAGTAAGGGAATGAGTTTTATGAAATTGGTATTCTTTCTTGCCATGGTCCTTCTCAAAAGCCTCCTCGGAGACAACCTCTCCTTTGTTTCTGTGTGACCTTTATCTCGTCTGTCTCCTTTTTTAGATGTTTTATTTTCATTTTTATCAGTATTCCCTATTGATTGGAAATAGATACTTCTACATTTTTCAGAGAGAAAGAAAAGACCCTTGTGGATGTTTTTCCCTCCTTTTTAAAAATTCTGTCACCCAACTGCTGCTCTACCATTTGCTTTTCTTTTAGGTACCATGAGTAAGAGTAACATTAAATCATACCCTCCACTTCAACCTACTGAAAGTGGAAAAGTACGTCAACCTGATGAGTGGGGAGAGAGTATGGGTTATCGCATACCACGAATATTCGGAACTGCAAATCAAGAATCTGAGGATGGGAAGCCATCCTGTTCATTTCACCATGCTATGTTATTGCAAAAAAAAAAAATCACAGTTCTGTGAACAATCTTTGCTCTTAAAGAAGTTTCTTCTAAAATTAAATCAACAGTAGGAATACCAAGAGGCCTTTTCAGAAAGATCTTTAGCACAATTTAGCTTGTATTTATAGTTTTTCTCAAACTTCAGTTTTGGGGGAAACTTACAGTTAATATACCTCACAGAGTATTTTTGAATGCCAGCTCCATGTGTCTTAGGGGAAAACAGATGGCACAAAGTGTTTATAGAGAGGAAATGGGGGGTGGGTCAGAATGAAAGTTCAAAAAGTTAGTAACACATGGGGGTAAATAAAATCTGCTGATCTCCAAGGTAGTTTGTTCCTTTTTTTTTTTTTTTTTTAAAGATTTTATTTATTTGATAGAGACACAGGGAGAGAGGGAACACAAGCAGGGGAAGTGGGATAGGGAGAAGCAGGCTCCCCGTGGAGCAGGGAGCCTGATGCGGGGCTCAATCCCAGGACTCTGAGATCATGACCTGAGCTGAAGGCAGACGCTTAACGACTGAGCCACCCAGGTGCCCCCTAGTTTGTTCCTTTTATACAATTTTGTTTCCACATAGTTTTTTCTTACTCTCAAACCATTTTCATTTCTTTCTTTACTCCTCCTGCCACCAAAAAGGACAAAGCCATGACCATTTTTGTGGGACTGCACCTTTTTTTACTTTGTATAAACTTGGGTATGTCTGATTTTTGACTTGGACCTGGCAGCTCATCTCAGTCATAATCAGATGACCACGGCATTTATGGATAGTTAGCCATGTATTATTGGAGGCTTTCTCTAAAATGGGAAGTGCCACTTCCTTAGTCACACTCTCTCTCCTTCTCCCCAAGGTCCCTTTTACAAGGGAATGAGTCTCTTAAACTAATGCTTTCTTGCCTTAGTCCTCCTCAAAAGCCTTCAGAGAGATAATATTAAACTGTTTTTTATACAAGCAAATGGTATGATCATCAAATTAATTAATGTTTTGATGTGGAAGTAAAAAAATCAGCCATTGATCAAGTTTCCTTTCTTTTGTTTTACTTAAAATTCTAAGACCTTTGGGTTGTGGACCTTTTTGTCTAAGAATTATATGTGGAAGCTCCCTGAAGAAGGTGTAACTTCTAAGTATTTTCCACCCCTTTTCTGAAAGTGTTACAGAAGTTTTTGATAATAATTGTTTCGTATGGAGAATCTTACATTTTATTGTGTGAAATTTTTTATTAATAGAAACAGCTTTCTCAGTATCTTCTTCCAATCTATTGATCTTCCACCTGAGGGGGAGGAGGTAAGAAATATTAAAATTCTAGTTTATATTAGGTTACCTCACAAATCCTTAAAAAAGAAAAACCTTTATTCCCCCATTCTATTTAAGGCTGACATTTGAGCTGATTATCTAATATTCGTATTTAAATTTTGTGCTTTGGGATGTAGAGATTTGAGCCCTGCAAATGAGAAAAGTTAGAGATTCTGACTGGTTTTTAGCCAGAAGTTCTTTTTTTTTTAAATTTAAAAATTATGAAGTATTCCAGATATGTTGAAAAACAGAATAATATAAAAACACTTGTGTATTCACTGCCTGGCATAAAAAAGGAAAACATGACAAATGTTATCTGAGTCATTCAGGAGTTATATTTAACAGTCAGTGTGAAGTGTTAGTGTTGACACATTTATTTAACACTTAATACGTGAAGGGTCATTTACACACATCATATACTTTTATTCTTCTCATAACCTTATGAGAGGGTTCTTATCCTTGTCCTTTTGAGCTTCAGAAAGCTCAAAAAATATGCTAGTGGTCACATTGCTAGAAAATGGTGGAAGTCAAGGATTTGAAATCTGATTTATGTTTTTCTAAGACCCATATATATTCTTAAGTGTGCTGTTTTCCAAAAGAGACTTAATGCATTGTGATGTAAGAAGGATTCAGATGCCTGTTTTTCTGTGGCATCACAAACTTTCATTAAAAAATTAATGGCTATATAATAATATCTACTGGGGGTTACAATAACATAATTTATTCAAGAAGTCATCCATTTAACAGGTATTTGTAGAACCTACTACATGTCCAAACACTATTCTAGGCACTTGAAATGTGTTTATGAAATAGACCAATTTCTGCCCTCATCGAACTTACATTCTAGTATGGGAGTCAGGCAATAAACAGAAAAGTAAAATACATAATATTTTGATGAGGATAAGTGTTAAATAGAGAAAAGAACACATCAGGGAAGGGAGAGTAAAATGGTAGTGTTTGGATTGAAAATTTAGAGAACTTGACTAGATTACTTTTGAATAAATACCTGAAGGAAGTGAAAGAGCTAGATACATAGATATCTGGAAGGAGAGCAGAATCCAGTCAGGAGTGTGCCCAGGGAGAAATAGTAAGGAAACCATGTGGATGGGACAGTATACATGATGAGGAAAGTGACAGGAGTAGGGTGTTGTTGAACATGTAAAGACTTTGACTTTGAACCTGGAAAGCCATTTGGGTTTTCAGTGGAGGAGAAGGTATGTTGAGTATATTGCAGGGGACAGGAAGACTAATAGAGGCTGATGGAGTACTGCAGGCAACAGATGATGGTGGCTTGGACTGAGGTGGTAAGAAATGATTGGATTCTGAATAGATTTTAAAGAGAAAGCTGACAAGGTGATTGTGGAGGTATGAGAGGGATAGGAATTAAGCATTTTGGCTTTAGTATGGAGAAAAATAGCGTTCCCAGTACCTGAGATGGGGACGTCTGCAGGAGGACCTGGTTTGGGGAGGAATATCAGGAGCCTAGTTGGAGGTATTTTAAGTATCAGATCCCTAGGAGATGTTCACGTAGGGCCTTGAATATTCAGAGTTGAATTTAAGAGAGGGCAGGCTCAAAATATAAATTTTGCAGTTATTGGCAGAATGATGATAGTAAAAGCCTTTAGAGTGGATGAGATTACCTGGGGAATAAGTGTAGATGAGAGAAGAGAGTTCAAGAATTGAACCGGATCATAAGCCAACATTTAGAAGATGAGAACAAAGCAGGAGAACACTAGGGAAGTATAAGTGTCCTAAAGCCAAGAGAAAAGAGAGTTTCAGAAAGAGAAGGATTTTACTGTGTCAGTGCTAAAGAGTGTTCTTGTGAGATGAGGATGGAGAAATAATGAATTTGTCAGCGTGGAGATAAGCTGGAAAAGAGCAGAGAAGTAAACTTGAATGAACTAGAAAAAATTGGAGATAGGGAGTATAGATATCTTTCAGGGAATTTGCTATAAAGAAGAGAGAAATGGGACAATAGCTGAGAGGATCATGATGTTGAGGGGATTTTGGTTTTTCTTTACTTTTTATTAAGATGGGAGAAATAACCACGTTTTAATGGTGATAACCAAGTAGGAAAAACTGATGATGTGTGAATGGCAGGGGGTAATTGCTAGGGTCAGCACGGTTTAGGATTTAGCACATGGTGGGAGATTTGATCTCCTGGCATGGATAGTTAATCCATAAGAACAAGAGAGAATCTAAAATATATGGGAAAAAATGTAGGTAAGAGGTAGGATGGTTGTGGGAGCTTGCAAAGTTTTGTTCTTAATGCTTCAGTTCTTTAGTGAAATTGGAAACAAGATTATCATTTGAAGGGTTCCTGGTTTAAAGAAAGAGGAGCAAGTATGAAATAGGGATCTGAGAGGGTGAGAGAAGGAATGGCCTAAGGAAATACATTATTGCTGTTAGAGTGCATTAGTAGTCCAACTGAATTTAGTGATTGTTAATTTAAACAAACTTTATTGATTTATTTTTTTTCAGTCATATTTACCAACATAGGTGCAGACCCAGAGTTGTCAGTGTGTTAACCCAGAGTAGTGGTTTTACCAGGCAAGTATGCTAACTCATAAGGGAGAAAGGGCAGAGGGGAGGATAAAAGCCAGGGAACATTTATAATGATTGGAAATTAAATTTTGTAAAGAGGGACGAGAGCACATCAGAGTGAGGGACAATGAAAAGTTGATAAGATCAATGGATTATCCCAATGAGGAAGATTATTGAGTTTGGGTTATTTCATAAAATGAGTAAGAATAAAATGGCAAGAATAAAGTGAGTTGTTAGAAACTGAAATTCCCCCATTTGGGGATATTTAGGGTTTTTAATCATTTTTCTTCCTTTTTTTTAAAATTTTTTAAAGATTTTATTTATTTGACAGAGAGAGACACAGTGAGAGAGGGGGGACAAGCAGCGGGAGTGGGAGAAGCAGGCTTCCCGTGGAGCAGGGAGCCTGATGTGGGACTCTATCCCAGGACCCTGGGATCATGACCTGAGCCGAAGGCAGACGCTTAACGACTGAGCCATCCAGGCACCCCTAATCATTTTTCATGATTAAAAATAGCACGTATAGTTAGCATGTTTGTATATAAAGTTTAAAAAAAAATTTTTTTTAAAGATTTTATTTATTTATTTGAGAGAGACAATGAGATAGAGAGAGCATGAGAGGGGGGAGGGTCAGAGGGAGAAGCAGACTCCCTGCTGAGCAGGGAGCCCGATGCGGGACTCGATCCTGGGACTATAGGATCATGACCTGAGCTGAAGGCAGTCGCTTAACCACCTGAGCTACCCAGGTGCCCTGTATATAAAGTTTTTAGTACCTTATATTTTCTTAGCCAGTTGTAAAGAGTAGAATTATTGAATTATAGGATATTAGTATTTTTCAGACTTTTGATATGCACTAAGTAAATTTCCTAAAGAGTACTTGCAGGGTATGTTCTTTTTGGCAGCGAGTTTCCATTCCACTAACACCTTGCCTACATTAGATATTTCATTTTTGCTGTCACTCTTCATCTCGTATTCTCTTTTCTAATTTTTTTTTTCTCTTTTCTAATTTGATAGGTCAAAAGTCTCTCCCTCTTTTTTTTTAAGTGTATGTATCTGTCTTTCTCTTTATGGTTTTCACTTTAAAGTTTAGAAAACACTCTTCATTCACTCTGGCAAATGTAATTAAAAAGACAGGTACTCAAAAATAATGAGAATTCAATCAAGTGATAGATTTTAGTCATTAATTTTCCTATATATCAGCAATAAACATTTCAAAAATATCTTAGAAAAAGAAATTCCACTTAAAATAAGAATAACAGCATCTAGGATCACCTAAATGAAAAATAGGATAGAACCTAACAAATTATCACTGAAAAGCTTTGCATAAAGACATTTAAAGGATGAATAAAGGGGAGAGACGAAAAGAACTCTATGTTAAAGTTACTGTTTCCCCCATCAAATACACATTAACAAATCCAGTCATTTAATTCCTTGTGATTTTGCAGAGCATTAAAAAAATCTAAAGAAGGGTTGTAAACAAAAGACAAAAATTATAAAATAGTATTCATGCCTGACTTCAAGAATATTATGAGCAATGCTTATCATTAATCAAGTTTTTGGTATTATGCTGTCTCATTAATTTTTCCCATATCATTGTAGGTTTTATTACTCTAATTTTCTAGATGAGGAAATGAATAATCTAAGATATTGAGTAACATGCACAGGTGTTAATTTTGAAGTGAGAATTTGAACCTAAACCTACCTAACTCCAAAACCCACTCTCTCAACTAATTTAGTATACTAGTACTTAGGGTTTGGGGAGGATAAACAAAACAATATAAGGATGGGGGAAATTAGATCCACCAGACATTAAAGGGGATTACAAAGCTATAATTACCAAAATACTGTGGTGCTAATCCAATAAAAAGACAGAAACACTTGAAATTTAATAGGTAATCCTGAAATAGCCCTTAATAACTGATAAAGTCTATTATATTTATCAATTTATAATGAAATAGATGTCACATAAATGAAGAATTTGTTTATTTAAAAAGTGGTATTCAAACATTTGGGTAGATGTTTGGGGAAGAAATCAATTTCAATTTTTATTTATAGCAAAATTTTAGAAGATTTAAAGGGGATGGAGAGGGAAACCCAGGTAAATGTTTTTAGTTCTGAATTTTATAATATTTTAGCATCATTTCTATTGTAACATTAACTATATTCCCTCAGTTGTCTGGTTGAACTTTCTAATAAGTCTTTTAGGATAAAAAAAAATTTATTTTTTTTTTGATGAAATATGTTGAGAACATTTTGAGAGTCACATTTGTTTCTTTGGATTTGCAGATTTTAAAAGCATTTAATAATTGCTTATTTGTCTAGACCACTGTGCTACACATAATACGAATGGCCAAGAAATGAGAAACATTTTCTTCCCGAATTCAAGCTTTTTTGTAGTCTGAAGTCACACATAAAGTAATAATCAATTTCAAATCATTTAAATAATTCTAAATGAATAGAACAAGAAAAATCTAATTTGCAAATCTATCTAATAACTCTAAGATTTATTTGTTCCGATTTGTGGTTCACTTAAGATATAATAATTCATAGAATCTTTATTTCCTTGGTCTGAGACTTTATATGTTATATAAACTATATTTTAGTCTTTACTGGAAAAATGATAGATTGAATTAATAGAAATTTCTGAGGAAAACATTTTTAAAAGCAGGAATTTAGAGGATGGTAGGGTTGGAATAAGGCTAGATTAAGTTCTGGGGTAAATTTGTATAAAAATAAAAGGTAAGGGGAATTTGAAATTCTAATGATGGCAAAATGAAGAAGTAAGTTGAAGGATTCTAAGATGAAGGGATAACTTATATCAGGTTTCATATGAAAATTTGTGGATGGAATATACAGAAAGATGATTTTTTTATGTAGAGTGTTTTAGTTTTAATACTTAACAGTAATTTGATAGGATTTGGGGAGTCAGGTATTGAATGGTTAGGTGAAGATTTTTTTTTTTAATCTGGTTTTACTTTTTTGTTTTTATTAAAGATTTATTTTATTAGAGAGAGAGTGTGTATGCGGGAGGTGGGGAGAGGCAGAGGGAGAAGAGAGTCTTAAGCAGACTCTGTGCTGAGTGCGGAATCCAACACAGTGCTTCATCTCAGGACCCTGAGATCAGGCCCTGAGCCAAAACCAAGATTCAGTCTCTTAACCAACTGTGCTACCCAGGCACCCCAAATCTGGTTTTGCTTTTGAACTATAGGAAAATGCTAGTAATCAGAGCTGTTCATTTTTTTTTAAGTTTGGTATTTTTTTTTAAGTTTTTAATCTTTTTTTGAGTAGGCTCCATGCCCAACGTGGAGCTTGAACTGACGACCCTGAGATGGAGTCAGATACTCTACCGACTGAGTCAGCAAGGTGCCTCCATTTTTTTAAGTTCAAAACAACTCATAAATAATTAATTGGATGAAAACAACTCAATCTTTATATTTTCAGAATGTAAGGAATTTTGCAGCTTTGCATATGTAAGGCAGAAATGAAGGCTGGTCTAGTTCTGAACTGACAATTTGGTATTTATCCTATGAGCTGCATTTTTCAGATTTCTTATTTGTTTCTTTGATAAACATTTGAATACTATTTGTGTAGATAGTCTTTGTAGGAGGTAAATGAGTTAGAGTCTTTCCTATCTAATGGGGATGTTAAGACAGATAAGAAAATACTGATTATGAGTCATGGTTGGTACTTTAAAGAAAGGGGTTATTTCTGTATGTACTGTAGCTTATATTTAAAATTCAGTCACAGCTAGAGTGATAAATGTCATTTCCTTTACTCTGTATTTCCTACTCTGAACCTATAAGAGTTTGACAGACAATAATGTAACCATTCCTTAGACCTTTCCTATTTATAAAAGGTGGTACATTTTAAGGACTATGATTTAGGTATCTTTTCCTCAGGAATGCTTGCAAACAAAACCTCTTTTTTTGTTGTTTCTTTTTCTTCTTTTTCTTTTTTTTTTTTGCAGAGGTTACGCACAGAAAATAGACTTTTAAAACAGCGCATTGAAACATTAGAAAAAGTAAGTAAATAACTACTTATGCAAGCTTCCGTTGAATGCATAGTATTTTCTATTTATTTAAAGGTTCAAGAAATCTATCACGTCTCCAAAGTTGTGGTATTAACTGCTTAGCTTGCCTAGCTTACTACTTAACTAAGTAACTTGTCATTAATAAAAATTGATCACTATGAGTCCTTGAAATTTAAGGTTAAAGTTTTAATTAAGGTTTTTACTAGAGTAACATTGATATCATTTGTTTTCTTTACATATAATCTCTAAAAAGTACGTTCTTTAGAGGTAACCTAATTGAGAATTCATTCTGTATAGTATTTTAAAAATGACTTTCAAATGTTGCCCTTTCTAGCCACATATTAAATGTGTCAGTGACTCCTTTAAGGCCTAGGATTCCTTTAAATTTAGTCAGAATGACTGGCTGATTTCTTATATAAAAATTCACCATGGTGTTGATTTTCAACACGGGGGAATTATACTTAAACATTTGGTTCTCAAACTTATTTTGATGCTACTTATTATCTCTTTCTTCCTGTTTCATATAAAATAACTGGGCAAATCTGGAAAGTTTTGCATTATTTTTAATACTGTGCTTTTGATGTAATGTCTTCTGTAGTCTTGTTCGATGCTAAAAGAATATATTGAGAAATAAAAGTATAGTCTAAGAGTTTTGGTTTATTAAAAGAAAAACCTGAATTCACAAAGTCTTTTGGTGTTTGGAAGGGCTTTTTTTTTTTTTTTTAAACAAAAGATGAGAGTAAGTCGGTTAATAAATGATGTTGCGAAGTATCTTAAAATCTTCCCTGAAAATCTACAGATCAATAATCAAGAAAGAAAACGTGAAGATATGGGTAGTTCGGATATTTGTCTTTTGTTTGAAAGCATCACACCACACACAAGGATAAGATGTTTATTTCATGTCTTTTGGTTGTGTAATAATTTCAGGTACATTAAGTCAAAAACAGTTTTCCTGTATTTCCTACATCTTATTAGAGTTGCTTTGAGGATAATTCTACTTTTTTGGTGACTCTGCAAAAAGGTTGAGCTTAATTTAGTTTTTAAGTTGTTCTAATTGCATATTTTTTTTCCACTAAATACTGTTTATAATATCTGTCTTAGGTGGTCTTTTATCTTTGGAATGAGATATTTTCACAGAGAAAGTATTTTTATTTCACTGAACCATCAGAAAGATAAAGGTGCCGTAGGAAAGTGTTAAGTTTGGATTTTACTTCTAGAAAATTAAGTACCTTTCTCCTGGCTTACATAGCCTAGGTCTGTCCTTTAGCACTTAGAATTCTATAAATACTTATATATCAGTTAAATTCTGTAACCAAAATATTTACTTATTGAGTTATTGCTAGAATTTATTACGTTGAGCTCATTAATTTCATTTGTCATATTTTCCTTGCTTTGCTTCTTTGGAAGTTGCTGTTGTACAAATTGCTGTCACACTTTATAAGTGGAATTGCTTACTCAAATTCCTTCTCCCTTTCCTATAAGTGGTTTGACAATATGGCTGACTCCAAACATGAAGACTTAAAGAATGCTTTAAAAAGAAGCTATTTGCTTGTCTCAAATGATGAAAAACCTCTTGGAATTTGTGTTTGGTCTTCTAGAAGCATATGATTTTCTGCAGTTTATCCTTATTTTGATATATTTTTCGTAAGGGTTAAGAATAATAACAAACACAGTAAATAGCCATAAAACCAAATCTAAATGTCTATTTTAATTACAATGAAAAGTAGATGGAATTTGGGTATGCTTTGTTTCTTCTTATTCCTAATTTTATGCACTTTTATTTTATTTCTTTCTCTTAAATTTCTATCTGAATTTTTCCTTTTGTAGGAAAGTGCTTCCTTGGCAGATAGATTGATACAGGTATAGTTTTTTTGTTTTTGTTTTTTTAGCATTTTCTCTAACTTACTTCTAAGGAAAGTCGTAAACCTAGAAATTCACTTTTAACGCATGCAATTTTACATGCATTTTCCTAGAAATAATTTTTTGGGCTGATATATATGCGTGTAAACTTAATTTTTGATAACAGTGTGTTATCTTGGTTTATTAAACATCTTTTGCACGTTTTAAAGCTAACCTTAAAGTATTTGTTCCAAAATGTCAATCAATGGATTCTGCGAAATTAACTACTATACATTGAAAATTTTAGTCCTGCATGTACAACTCAGTAATATTGCATGAATTGAATTTTTATTGACTGAACGAAGAACTGTTCTTAAGATTATCAGATAAATTTTTTAATTTAGTTTCCCAAAATTTGCTGGAGCGATAATGAGCTGCTGGTTAATAATTACTTAGGCTGTTCTGTTCTCTGAGGTGATTTTTTTTTTTTTAACATGTCACAGTAAATAACTAAACCTTACAAAGGCAGTCTTTCTTGAATCTATCCTAAATTGCTTTACACACACATAAATTATGTCCTAAGGGACAAGTGACAAGAGCCCAGGAGGCTGAGGAAAACTACCTCATAAAACGGGAGTTGGCCACCATCAAACAGCAGAGTGATGAGGCCAGTGCTAAACTGGAGCAAGCTGAAAATACCATCAGGAAGCTCCAGCACCAACAACAATGGGTAAGGAGTCTGGTAGTGTTTTTTCTCACCTTTCTCATCCCCCTTCCTTTAAACTTTTTTTTTTTTAAGCACAACTTCTGTGCTTTTGTTTTAAGTAATTTTGTTTTCTACTTTAATTGAATTCTTAATCTGCTTTATGTTCTGTAATACTTAGGGGTCTTACTGTGGTCTAAAGACTCTTCATTCTAACATTCTTTCTCTGTCCACACAGTTTTGTTAGAAATAGGTAATATTTTCTTTTCTTACATTATATTTTAAGTCACAAAAAATAAGTGATGTTTGTCAGACCTGCTTTTTAGGTTTTAGAAATCTGTTTCATATTGGTATTTTGCCATGGGTAATTTTTGAGTCTTAACTCCAGCTAGTTCTTGTTAATTGTGCAGATAAAATATTATATCCAACATAGAGAATATATATAATTATCTCACTAATGTTTCGATAATGTGGGGATTTATGTCTTGTGAAAAACTACAGCCTTAACTTCCTACATCAAGATGTCAAATTATGGTTTAAGATATATGCTTACATTTTTTTCAAGAAGGGAGAAATTTCAAAACTTTTAAAAAACTATGTTAACTAATTCAAGTTACTAAACAGCTGTTCTCAGATATCTTTTGCAACTTAGACACCATTTTCCATTGGCAAATTCAGACTAGTGTAATCTTAATCAAGGATATGAGGGCTAAAAAGAAAAGCCAACTGTTTATTTTTAAAAAGATACTATTTCTTGTTTCAGTTTTCTGTTCTCAGGAGTTAGATTGTAACGGTAGGCAGAAAAGGTTATGTTAAATCTAGAACTCCATATAGGTCAGGAAGGCAAATAGAATGACTTCAAATTGGACATTACTTTTATTCAGTAAAATTAAGAAATACCATCATAAGCTGGCTACAGATATCAGAAACTGAAAGCAAAAAGAAGAAATTGACAATTGAAAAAACCATAAAATAGATTTATTTTTTTCTATTAAGTAAATGAAGATCATTACGAAAAATGAATAGAAAGGTAGTAAAAGAATACTAAAACGTTGGGAACTCAAATATTTTGTCCTGCCTTTGTATGAAGTGTCAATATCAAAGCATAAAAAATAGACGAAACAGAATTGGGGATTCCTATTGGGGATTAGGTTAAACTGAGTTACCAGTGTAATGTGATTTTGTTATAGGGAAAGACAGTATTATGTTTGCATTTAGCATGAGCTACAGTAATAATCCATTAGAATCATGAATTATTAGTTTTTTTGTGTAGTTTTTCAAATATTGAGACCAATAGGACATAAAAATAAGAATGTTCATTTATAATGAAAAAAGTAAAATGGATGGGAAAATGGGAATGAACTGAAGCTTTTGAAAATAAAATATAACAAAAGAACCTCTGTGCTGTTTCAAGGACAAGATAGACTCACATTGTGGAGCTAAAATATAACAAGTAGAATGCAGATCTCTACTTTGATTTTGCTTACATTTTTTTCTCACTTGGCAGACATTCTTCTAAACTGGAATAAAATGTAAAACAAATATATGAAGCAGTGATGTACAAAACAGGTGAAAGTAACAGAGCCTTGGTTAAATTTCCAACTTCAAAATGCCTATCTCTAGATAATAAAATAATTTGCAAAATACAGGAATATTATTGTCTTTAAAGGATTTTAGAAAATAAGAGATCCTAAAGACTTTGAGGTGGGCAAAACATAGCTCTTTAGGTAATAATGGTTGAATATCTGAAAAGAAAACCAGTGAGTTTGATATTTCATTAAAAATTCCTAGAACATCTGGTTTGTGAACAATTAGAAAATAACTTTTACTCTTTAAAAGGGAATTTACTATGTATAAGTCAAAACAAACTGACTTTATTTCTGCAGTAAACAAAAACTGTGCCATAAGTGAAATTTTAAAAGTTATTTGTTAGGCACTCTCATGGT
Organism: Mirounga angustirostris; assembly: GCF_029215605.1. NCBI lineage: Eukaryota > Metazoa > Chordata > Mammalia > Carnivora > Phocidae > Mirounga > Mirounga angustirostris. Next base: position 113,307,337 of record NW_026991712.1, read on the forward strand.
ATCTTTCTAGTTAAGGTAGAGAAATATAGATGAAAGTAGTAAACTTAAGTGGTTTTATATATGATTAACTATATCAAGAGTTTATCCATGTTGAAGTAAAGAGATGTCAGAGATGTCTTTGTCCCCTAAACCTGTTTTAATGTTATTAAACTCTTATATACAAGGTATGTTTAAGAATTTTATACATGAAATATTTCAGAAATGTAGCTAATATGTTGCATAATGAATAAAGATTCCAAAATATTTTTAAAGTATATTCAGAATAAGAAACTAAAATAAAAGGTTATTTTACAGAAATAAATCTATAGCCTTGCCCTTAATTTTCAAATTCAGAGAGCTGTCTTAGTGGTGCTTTATGTAACAAAGACCTAGAAATTTTAATTGGCAGGAAATCAGGAATTAGCCAATAATGCAATACAGTTTACCCTCCTCCCCCCACCCCAAGTAATCTTCCTAGAAGTATAATGATCCAATTTAATTCTAAGTAACTTGCAGAAAATTTGTAGTCTTGTTTCTTGTTTGAAAACCAAAACTCATTTGAATTGTTTACCCACTGTATTATGGCCAGTGTAGGAAAGACTGTGGCAGCTCTGGATATTTTTAGACTGTACTAAAGAAGACTTTATGAGAACATCATAGATATAGTCATTTACAAATATTTGAGAAGTGATCTTATGGAAAAGTGATTAGCCTTTTTTGATATTGCTTCAGAGGGCAGAATGTGTTTAAGGTCCAAGGATACAAAATCTTATTCATTGGAATTTTGACAATTGGACTAGTTGCTTTGCAGAGTAGTGAGCATATGAGTGGTAGGAAGTGAACATCTGTTGCTACATGTTTTGATTTCAGCCTTCCAATATAACCACATGAATTCTTCAGAACTCAGAATAAAGGTTTCAAACCTCTATTCCAGGAGGAGGTATTGAATTACCAATATAATCATCCACCACCATCACCCTCTATTGCCAGTAGTGTCATTTTATATGATATAAAGAGCTTTGGATTTCATTTGTGGGACTGAATTCTAGTCAGACTGTTTTGCTAATTGTGTGACTTTTGATATTCAAGGATTCAGTTTTTTTTCTCTAAAATGATTACATAGGGCTAGACCATCTCAAGTCTCTATTTAAGTGAACTTTATTGAAGTATAATTTACATGCAATAAAATTCATCAAATTTAAGTGTATAGTTTGATGTGTTTTAACAAATGTATCTAGTTGTATAACCATCACCACAATCAAAATACAGAGTATTTCTATCACCCCCAAAATTTTCATCATGTCCCTTTGCAGTTCACCTCTCCACTTCCAGCAACCATTCTGCTTTCTGTCACTGTAGTTTTGCCTTTATTAGAATTTCATATAAATGGAATCATTAAGGTATGAGGCTTTTGTGTCTGGCTTCTTTCAGTTAGCATATTCACTCACTTTTTTTCTTTTTGGCAATTTTATTCTTAATTGTGGTAAAATAGATACAACATAAGTTTACCATTTAAATGCATAGTGCATGACACTAAGTACATTGACAATGCTCTGAACAATAACCACCATTTATTTCTTGAACTTTTTCATCATCCCAAACAGAAGCTTTGTACCTATTAAAAAATAGTTCCCCCTTTCTCCTTCCCCTGATAATCTCTATTCTACTTTCTGTCACTCGTATGAATTTGCCTCTTCTAGGTAACTCATATAAGTGGAATCATACAATATTTGTCCTTTTGTGTCTGGCTTATTTCGCTTAGCGTAATATCTTCAGGCTCATCCCTGTTGTAGCATTTATAATAATTTAGTTAGTTTTGGGCGCCTGGGTGGCTCAGTTGGTTAAGCGACTGCCTTCGGCTCAGGTCATGATCCTGGAGTCCCGGGATCGAGTCCCGCATCGGGCTCCCTGCTCAGCGGGGGTTCTGCTTCTCCCTCTGACCCTCCCCCTTCTCATGCTCTCTCTCTCTATCTCATTCTCTCTCTCAAATAAATAAATAAAAATCTTTAAAAAAAATAATTTAGTTAGTTTTTATGGTAGTTGAACAATACTGTGTTTTATGCTTATACCAATTTTGTTTATCTGTTCATCCATTGATGGTCATTTTGGTTTTCTGCCTTTTGGCTATTATGAATAATGCTGCTGTGATCATTAACATACAAGGATCTGTTTGAATCCCTGTTTTTAATTCTTTGGCATATATACCTAGAAGTGGAGTTGCTTGATCATATGGTAATTCTGTTTAACTTTTTGAGGAATCACTAAACTGTTTTCCACAGTGGCTGCACCATTTTACATTCCCACTAGCAATGTACAAGGGTTCTAATAAATTTCTTTATTCCTCACCAACTCTTGTTATTTTCTGTTTTGGGGGGGTTTTATTTCTTGTTTTGTAGCAATAGCCATTCAGAAATTGGAGATGATATTTCATTGTGGTACCTAGGAATAAATTTAACCAAGAAGGTGAAAGACTTGCACTGAAAACTGTGAATCATTGTTTATTCATCTCTTGATGAAAGAAATTAAAGAAGGCATAAATAAATGGAAAGACAGCCTGTGTTTACGGATTGGAAGACTTAATATTGTTAATATATCAACACTACCCAATATGATCTACAAAATTTTAACTTTTGCAAAAACGGGAAAGCTGATTCTGAAATTTATATGGAATTGCAAGGGGCCCTAAATATTAAAAACAATCTTAGAAGAACAGAGTTGAGGAAATCATGCTTCCCCAATTTGAAAACTTATGACAGTGCTAGAGTAATCAAAACAATATGATACTGTCATGAAGATAGACATACATATCAATGGAGTAGAAATTTTGAGAGTCCAGAAATAAACCCATATATCTGTGGCCAGTTGATTTTTGATGTGGGTGCCAAGACCATTCGATGAGGAAAGAATAATCTCTTTGACAAATGGTGCTGGGAAAACTGTATATCCTTATGAAAAAGAATGAACTGGGACCCTTACCATATATCATATACAAAAATTAACTCAAAATGGATCTAAATAGACATTTTATAGTTTTAAAATAACTGTTTTATGGTTTTAAAGTCATATAGCATTCTTAGAACACATGGATATATCTTCATGACCTTGGATTTGGCAATGGATTCTTGGATATGGGTTCTTTCACACCAAAAGCATGGGCAACAAAAAGAAATAGGTAAATTGGACTTCATCAAAATTAAAACCTTTTGGGCATCAGAGGGCATTATCTAGAAGATGAAAAGGCAACTTACAAAATGATAGAAAATATTTGCATATTACATATTTGATAGGAGCTTAGCATCCAGAATATATAAAGAGAACTCTTCAAACTCAACAAAAAGACAACACAATTTAAAAATGTGCGAAGGATTGCTGCATTCTTTACAGTAACCAAGACATGGAAACAACCTAAAGTGTCTAATGCTGAATGGATAAAGATGGGGGGGGTTTACACACACACACACACACACACACACACACACACACACTGGAGTACTACTCAGCCACAAAGAAAGAATGAAATCTTGCCATTTGCAACAACATGGATGGACCTTGAGAGCATTATACTAACTGAAATAAATCAGAGAAAGACAAATACCATATGATCTCACTTATATGTGAAATCTAAAAAAAAACAACTCCTAGAGAACAGATTGGTGATTGCCAGAGATATGGAGGGGGAGGTGAAATGAGATGAAGAGGAATCAAAAGGTACAAATTCCCAGTTACAGATAAGTCATGGGGATTTAATGTACAGCATGACAACTGTGGTTACTGTATTGCATATTTAAAAGATAAGAGAGTAGATCTTAAAAGTTCTCATCACAAGAAAAATTTTGTAACCTTATGGTGACATGTTAACCAGACTTAATGTGGTGATCATGTCACAATATAAACAAACACTGAATCTTTACATTTTATACCTGAAACTAATATATTGTATGTCAATTGGCCTCAAAATTTTTTTTTTAATGAAGGACTTGAATAGACATTTCTCCAAAGAGGATATACAAATGGACAACAAGTATATGAAAAGACACTCAGCATCATTAGTCATTAGGGAAATGCAGATCACGATGAGGTACCAATTCACACTCACTAGGATAGCTATAATAATAAAAAAAAATAACAAGTGTTGGCAAGGAGATAGAGAAATTGGAACCATTGTATACTGCTGGTGGAAATATAAAATGGTCAGCTGCTGTGGAAATTAGTGGCTCCTCAAAAAGTTAAACATAGAATTATCACATGACCTGCAATTCATCTTCCAGGTGTGTACCCAAAAGAATGGAAAACTGGTATTCAAACAAGTATGTGTACACACGTTTGTAGCAACATCATCCACGAAAAAGTGGACATAGCCCAAAAGTCTTATCAGTGGAAGAATGGATAAACAAATTGTGGTATATGCATACAATGACGTATTATTCAGCCGCAAAAAGGATTGAAATAGTTACACGTGCTTTACTATGGATGAATCTCCAAAACCTTAAGCTAAGTGAAAGAAGCCAGACACAGAAATCGCATATTATAGGCTTCTATTTATATGAAGTATCCAGAATGGTAAATCCATACAGACAGCAGATTGGTGTTTGCCAGAAGGTTGAGGTGGGAAAGGGGTGAGAAACTGCTTAACATGGAAGAGGTTTTCCTTGGACTGAGGGAAATGTTTTAGAACTAGGTAGAATTGGTAGTAGCACAACATTTTGAATATCCTAAATGCCACCTAATTGTTCACTTTAAAATGATTATTTGAATTTTGCCTCAATAAATTGTTTAAAGAAAAAGACTACAGAAATGAAGGAATGAAGGTATGTATAAGGCTCAAGGAAATAACACATTTAGTTTGATTGCAGTAGAAGGTGGGAATAAGGGAGAATATATTACATCACAGTGCTGGACCCCATTGGTTAAGGTCAGGGTAGGACCAGAAGCAAGTGAGCTAGCTTTGTATGAAGAGCCTGAGAAGAATGGGAGCTTCCTCAGGGCTGGGGCTGGGCATGTCTTAATTGTGGTCACATTGAGATGAATATTAGAAATTTGGATAGCATAGTAGCTAATGAGGGTGACTCCCTCACAGTGAATTTTCAGGACTAAAGGGTCAAGGTGGTCTGCCTGTAACTGCTGGATACAACATACTAGTTATAATTCAGGAAAAAATGGAAAAAGATGGAAAAAAGATACACTATGCAAACACTAAGCAGAAGGCTGGAGTATCTGTATTAATATCACATAAAGTATATTTCAGAACAAAGAATAGTTCCTAGAATAGAGAAAATCGTGATAGTAATAGGGTCAGTTCACAAAGAAGATCTAACTATCTTATTTAGGATTGTATGTATTTAGGAATATGTCTCTAAATGTGTGTGCTCCTAACAATAGAGGAGTGTGAAGCTGAACTGATAGAACTGGAAGGTGAAATAGACAAATCCACAGTTATGGTTGGAATCTTCAATACATCCCTGTCTCAGTAACGAATGAAACAAGTAGTTGGAAAATCATTATAGATGTAGAAGACCTGTGCAATGTTATCAACCAACTTGACCTGCTTGGCCATTGATGCAACACTTTACCTAGTAACAGCAGAATACATATTCTTTTCAAGTGCACATAGAACACTTACAAAGATCATATTTTGGGCCATAAAATGTTACCAAATTTAAAGTAATCGAAATCATACAAAGTATCTTCTTTGACTCTAACAGCATTCAGTTAGAAATTAATAATAGGTATCTGAAAAAAATCCCCCAAATATTTGGAAATTAATGCATTTTTATCCATGTATCAAAGAGAAAAATCTCAAAGGAAATTAGAATATATTGAATTAAATGAAGACACAACATTATCAAAATTTGTAGGATTCACCTAAAGCAGTATGTAGTGGAAAATTTATAGCATTGAATGCTTATATTAGGAAAAGAAAGAAGTCTAAAACCAATATTCTAAAGTTAAGAAACTAGACATATAAGAGGAAATTCAACCTAAAGCAGGTAGAAGGAATAAGAAATAAAAAGTAGAAATCAGTGAAATTGAAAACAGTACAAAACAAAAATAGAGGGGCACCTGGGTGGCTCAGTCAGTTAAGGGCCTGCCTTTGGCTCAGGTCATGATACCAGGGTCCTGGGATCAAGCCCAGCTTCGGGCTCCCTGCTCAGGGGGAGCCTGCTTCTCCCTCTCCCTTTCCCCCTGCTTGTGTTCGCATGATTTCTCTGTCAAATAAATAAAATCTAAAAAACAAAACAAACAGAAATAGAGAAAATCCATGAAACAAATGCTGGTTCTTTGAAATCATTAATAAAGTTGATAAACTTCTGTCTAGACTGACTGAAGAGAGAAGAAACAGTAACCAATGTCAGGGATGACTTTGACTTCTGACAGATGGAGCCAAGTCTCATTTTCTGGAGTTTGTTCTTCATGGTGTTATATTTCCTGTAAATTAGATTCAGTTAAAAATTTTTAACATCTAGATGATGGATAATGTTGTGAATTTTATTTTGCTTTAAATCAGGAAGCACATAACATAAGTTGTTCCCACTATAGTAATACTGAGTTTGATTACCATGCTGAGTTTAGTTACCACAGCCTCTCTGCCTTGTAAAGATAAGGTTTCTTCTATGCAACTATTAAGTAATCTATTGGGAAATACTTTTGTATCAAATAAATATCTTGTCCTCTATTCACCTTTTACCTAATGGTTTTAGCATCCACTGACTGGGTTTCCAAAATGGTGATTTTCATATTTTCTCATTTTTTCTACCCATACTAGCTAATGTTCCTCTCTAAAGAGACCTTTCTCTTTTTTCCTCTTTAATTTCTTATACTCACTCACTGTGGACTCTCATATCACTCCAGATTCATGGACTTCTGTTTGTATAATGTTCCATAATTTTTAATGATTTTTAATGCTGTTGTTACAGTGATAGGCCATACTTATTTCACAATAATATATTTAACTTTTGAGCAGCAGTTTTTAAAAGGTAAATTTTTATTTTTAATTACTTTTGATCATTGATGTTCTTTAAGGCATTTCCTTTTTTTTTTTTCTTTGAAGATTATTTTAGAGGGGTGCCCGGGCAGCTCAGTCGGTTAAGCGTCTGCCTTCAGCTCAGGTCATGATCTCGGGGTCCTGGGATCAAGCCCCACATCGGGCTCCCTGCTCAGCACGGAGCCTACTTCTCTCTCTTTTCCCCACTTGTGCTTTCTCTCGCTATCTCTGTCTCTCTCAAATAAATAAAATCTTTTCTTAAAAATTATTTTTGAGAGAGCACACATGCACACAAGTAGGGGGAGGAGCAGAGGGTGAGGGAGAGGAAGGGGAAAGAATCTCAAGCAGACTCTGCACTGAGGGAGAAGCTGACTTGGGGCTTGATCTCACAATCCCAAGATCATGACCTGCACCGAAACCAAGAGTTGGACACTCAATTGACTGAGCCACCCAGGCACCCCTAAAAAGCATTTCTGCAGTCACAAATAATGATTGTGTTTGACAGGTCATTGATTTCGTTTTATGCTGACCTTGATAGCTTGAACCTGATATTGTTGGTTTTCAAAAATGATCTAGTAAATTTATTAGCAAATTTAGTATTTAGTACACTAAATAAAAATTACTACTTAGTATTTAGTAGTATTACAGTAAATATTAAATATTAAACTAGCCATAAGATAAAACCAAGCATTAAGATTAAACTTCCTGTATTTGTTTTACATTTTCCATGAATCCCGCAGAAGTAGAAATGATCCAATGATATTTCATGTAGTTGCATGTTTGACTCTGACCCTTTTTAGTGTGGTGGGGCATGAATATATTTTTAGACAATATTTCCTGGTAACTGTCTTTGAGTCTTGCTTGATGTATTTAATAAAAGTTTTTTTGCCGTGTATAACATGAGTGCTTATTCGGGTTATTCTGAATAAGCAGTTTGTCCCGCAGTTTGTTGGCTAGGATTAAGCATAAACAAGAATTTTAAGTTAAAGCTGCTGAGTGCTGAAATGACTGCCTTTTGAAGTTCTCCAGACCTTTGTACTAGGAAGTACTTAAAGGGAGGCTAGAAAAGATTTCTTCTGACATTCCTTCCTTTTCCTATAATTCCAGAAGAAAACATGAAAGAATTATGTGATACTTTTAAGAACTAAGGGTTTGGGGCACCTGGGTGGCTCAGTTAAGCATCTGCCGTCGGCTCAGACCATGATCTCTGGGTCCTGGGATCAAGCCCCACGTTGGGCTCCCTGGTTAGCGGGGAGTCTGCTTCTCTCTCTGCCCCTCCCTACTGCTTGCGCTTGCTCACTGGCTCGCTCTCTCTCAAATAAATAAAATCTTAAAAAAAAGAAAAAACACCGAGGATTTGATACGAGGAATAAAAACTAATCTTAAAATGAACATACAAGTAAAGGTTAATAAACCAAAAAAAAACAATTTCTCAGTGGAAGTTGTGAAATCTAGATAATTTATTTTAGAAAAAGTGTTCAGCAGCATTAGGAATTACCCCACACCTGATTTACCTAGTGCATTTGCTTGTCTTTATAAATATGGAAGTTAATGTTTAACATATCCTCCTGCATTCTAAACCTTTAGCTCTACTTAAGTGACATTTCAAGAAAAAGCCATTTAATTTGTAATTATTGGTAAGTTTACATAAGTCTTTCTAAAAATTCAAATTGAGTAATGATTTTACATATTTTGTAAACTCTTTAACAGTGTTCATCAATATGCCTATAAATCTGGACAGAAATTTTCTTCCAAAACTAATTTTGACATTAGTCTAAAATTAAATGTTTTACATTCATATGTAGTCATCTTTTCTTATCAGCTTAAGTATACGAGCGTTCGCTTTAATGGAAGTAATTGTTTTCTTAACATTTTCTTCAGCATTAAAAAAAAATCTTGCAGTTTGAGTATATAAATAAGCAGAACCAAACCTCTGCCTTATAGGATATATATATTTTTTAAGATGTTGGGAACAAATCATTTTAAAAGGATATACCAATTAAAAAAAAAAATTCACTGTGGTACATCTTTAAATAGTACATCCATATTGCTTGGATTTTTTTTTTAAAATAGCTATTTGGAGCATGTGGTACGGAGGATTACAGACATATTTTGGGGTCATATGCTGAGGCTGAGAGCAAGATATAACTTTTTAATTGAAGTACAGTTGACATATAATATTAAGTTAGCTTCAGATGTAAAATAGTGTTTCGGTGATTCTATACATTACAAAATGCTCATCACAATAAAAGTGTGTTACGATATTATTGACTGTATTCCTTATGCTGTGCTTTTCATCCTGTGACTTGTTTATTTTAAAACTGGGAGTTTTGTACTGCTTAATCCCCTTTACCTATTTCACACATCCCACCTCTCCCCCCAACCTTTGACAACCACTCATATTTATGAGTCTGTTTCTCTCTTTGTTGCTACTGTTGTTGTTGTAAGATACAATTTTTTACTTAATTTTTTTCTGCTATGATTTTATTTTGTGGTACAGAATCCTAGTCTGGACTACTTGCCTTGTGTAATAATAGTTTTTTCAAGTGCTTTAGATGTGACAATAGATATATACCATATTTCCATACTATTAAAAACTTTATTTTTGAAACAAATAGATTTTATAGGTTATTTTTGCAACATTTACTTACCACTACCTATGCTTAATATACAGTATATAATAGAGGGGGTGTTGTTGTTATTTAATCAAAGCATAGTTGACATTAGTTTCAGGTGTACAACATAATGATTCGAAAATTCTATGCACTATGCTCACTACAATAAGTGTAGTTATCATCTGTCACCCTACAAAGTTATTATTATTGACTGTATTCCCTGTACTGTACTTTCATATTGTTTTTTCTTTCCTTTTTTTGGTGGGGGAGGGACAGAGGAAAGGGAGAGAGAGAGAATCTTAAGCAGTCTCCACGCCCAGCATGGAGCCTGACGTGGAGCTCAGGCTCATGACCCTGAGATCATGACCTGAGCCAAAATCAAGAGTCGGATGCTTAACTGACTGAGGGGCACCTGGGTGGCTCAGTCGTTAAGCATCTGCCTTCTGCTCAGTTCATGGTCCCAGGGTCCTGGGATTGAACCCCGCATTGGGCTCCCTGCTCGGCAGGAAGCCGGCTTCTCCTTCTCCCACTCCCCCTGCTTGTGTTCCCTCTCTCACTTTATCTCTCTCTGTCAAATAAATAAATAAAATCTTACAAAAAAAAAAAAGTCGGATGCTTAACTGACTGAGCCACCCAGGCACCCCATATTGTTGTTTTTTGAACCAAGAATTGACCAGCTAATTTATTCAGCAAATAATTGTTTGCTCACTTACTATGAAAAGCACAGTTTAGTTCTGACAGTACAGTAGCAAATCAGCCAAACTTTCTGGCATTGCTTGTATATATAGAGATAGATATTTTAAAAATTAATTGCACGGTTAATTATTTAATTAGAGTTGTGATAAATACTACAAAAGAGAATATAGAGTTCCATGAAATGTGTGGGTTCCTGAATAGGACATATAATTATCAGGTTTTGAACTTAGTTGCTTAATTTATAATTAAATTCAGGGAATATCTTTTTTTTTAATGATTTTATTTATTTATTTATTTGACAGAGAGAGACACAGCGAGAGAGGGAACACAAGCAGGGGGAGAGGGAGAGGGAGAAGCAGGCTTCCCACCAAGCAGGGAGCCCAATGCGGGGCTCGATCCCAGGACCCTGGGATCATGACCTGAGCGGAAGGCAGATGCTTAACGACTGAGCCACCCTGGCGCCCCTAAATTCAGGGAATATCTGATACATCTGTGTAGACAATCCTTTTTTCCAGTTGGATTTTTTTTTCACTTCATAATACAGGAAACCTCTCCAAATCCAAATTTTTGCTTTTCACTGTATCACTCATGTATCTTTCAAATATTGAATGTGAGAATTTATTTTTTTGTTTTACTCAAGACACAAGCAAGAAAGATTACTAAGGGTTTTACCATTATTCATCTTGCCTTTGTAACTTTTGTAACACCAGAAAAGCATATGAAAGGCAGAGACTTCACCTACTTAAAACAATTTCTATTACATTGGAATGGGATTGCTGGTAACACAGAAACATTAAGAGATTCATTGACTTGGGGCACCTGGGTGGCTCAGTCGTTAAGCATCTGCCTTCGGCTCAGGTCATGATCTCAGGGTCCTGGGATCGAGCCCTACATCTGGCTCCCTGCTTGGTGGGAAGCCTGCTTCTCCCTCTCCCACTCCCCCTGCTTGTGTTCCCTCTCTCGCTGTGTATCTCTCTGTCAAATAAATAAATAAAATCTTTTTTAAAAAGAGAGAGATTCATTGACTCAAGTGAATTTGATATTAAGTGTAGGGAAGTCATTCATTATTTATAGACTTTTGAATAAATTGTCCCTTGCTGGCTTATTAGCCATCGTAATTGTAGCAGTTTTCATTTGATAAGTCATGTATTTGTCCAGGTTACTAATGTGAATATGAAATAAACTTTTCTAAGAATTTATTATAAGAATGTTATGTGAGATATTTAGATTATTTTTAGATGCTTAGATTTTTAATACTATGCCATTAATTCTTAGAACAGTACATATTAAAACAGTATATTAATCTCTTAAAAAATAATATTTCAATCCTTATGTGGCTTAAAAGTTTAAAAACATGGGCTCTGTAGTCCATACTCCAATTAACAGAGGTGCCAATTGCTGTGTGACTTTGCTAGGTCTTTTTAGTTTCCTTATTAGTACAGAGGAAATTGTGGTGAATGTTGAATGAGAATACAAAGCACTTAGCATGTGCCGGCCACGTAATGAAGACTCAGTAGATATTAGTTGCTATCATCATCGTCATTATCATCATAAACTTAAAAAAAAAAATTGTTTTATAGTGAGTGGAACAGGAACATCTTAAAACAGCAGCATCGGGAATGGTAGAGGTTTGGGCGCAGTGAGATACCTGCTATTAAATCTCTGAGCTTCTCCTGGCTTTGATGGTTTTCTTTCTTCCTCTCCAAAGTTTCTCATTCTTTTCCTGACCTCAAGTCAACCTCATAAAAGCCCAGTTTTTGTTTTGGTTTGTATTTAATTTTTTGCTATAATGTTGGTTTCAGGATTTTGATTGTTTTGTTTTTGTTTTTTTGTCTATTTTGTCTGGAAAAACTATAAAAAGAGGTAGACCAGCCATGCTCAGTTCTCCTAAATAGACATGGAACTGGGAATTTTTGCTCCTCAATGTTCACCTGTTTCACACCCCTGCCCCTCCTGGCACTTCGTCCTGGTAAGGAACTGGCAGTGCCCTCCTGTGCTGCAGGTTTTTTTCAGGCTTTGTGGTACCAGTCACTTTTCCTGACATCTCTTTTTCCACTGTGAGTGAGTTAAACAGCTTCATAAAAACAACAAAAAAACACCCTGTTTTATAAATAACACTTTCTTTTTTCCTGTGTAAAATTAAAAAAAAAAAAATGGAAATGGGTAGTGTATAGTCCACAACAGCATTTTTTGACATTGTCACTTTGATGCCAGTTCTTCCACTCACTGGTTGTGTGTACTTAGACAAGTTACTTAACTTCTTTGTGCTATAGTTTGTCCTGTGTATAATAGAGGGTTGTTAAGACTTGAGGGAGTTGGTACTCTAGGGTAATGCCTGGCACATAGTGAATGCTCAATAAATGGTATACCTATTATTAGGATTAGTATTAACATTATTCCATTATTATTTTTCTACCAGCTTGCTTGGCAAATGTCATAGGCTGCTACTAACAAAAACCAAAGCTTAGAGCTAAAACTGACATGGCAAAATTTTTAATAGACTAAACGTTGACAGAAGTATCACTTTCCTATTTAGATCTGCAAAAATTTGAACCAAGAAAAAAATTTTGAACCAAGAAAATTGGAAATGGTAGAAATAATGACCAAAAATGGATTCAATTACAGAAGCTCTAATGGGTCATATTTGAAATGGACCAAAACCCAGACAATAATAAAACTTCTAAATTACTAAATTTAATCTTATTTGTAAAATTTATCGTACATTACTCAGGGTTCTCCAGAGACAGAATCAGTAGGGGAAACATACACATACACACAAACACACACACAAAGAGTTTTATTGAGAGTAAATGGCTCATGCCATTATGAAGGCTGAGAAGTCCCATGTCTGCTGTCTGCAGTCTGGAGACCTGGGAAAGCCAGTGGCATAATTCTAGTTAAAGTTCAAAGGCCTAAGAGCCAGGGAAGCTGATGGTATAAATTCCAGTCCAAAGGTAGGAGAAGACCCATATCCCAGCTCAAGCAGGCAGGCAGGCAGGGAGTGAATCCTCCCTTCCTCCACTCTTTGTTCTATTCTGGCCCTCAATGGATTGGATGATGTCCACTCACATTGGGAGGGCAATCTACTGAGTCATCTGGAAACACCCTCAGACACACCCAGAAGTAATGTTTAATCTGGGCCCATGGCCTAGTCAAGTTAACACATAAGGGCGCCTGGGTGGCTCAGTTGGTTAAGCGACTGCCTTCGGCTCAGGTCATGATCCTGGAGTCCCAGGATCGAGTCCCGCATCGGGCTCCCTGCTCAGCAGGGAGTCTGCTTCTCCCTCTGACCCTCCCCCCCTCATGTGCTCTCTCTCTCTCTTATTCTCTCTCTCAAATAAATAAATAAAATCTTAAAAAAAAATAAGTTAACACATAAAATTAACCATCATAAGTCTAACCTTTGACAACTTGACAACCATGTGCATCTCCTTAAACCATACTTAGTCTCCACGTGAGGACAACAAGGTCATAATTCTGCCTAACATGATACGATTAGCCTGTGCACAACTGAAAATGCACTAATGCCTTCCCCAGAACAGAAGTTAAAGTCTTTCAGTGATGTTTTCTTGATGTCTTATAACTTAAATACTATGATGTAAAATTAACAATTGTTAAATACTTTGATATAAAGTCAATGCATCTTATATAAGGAAATAGGAAAGAAAACACACATACACATATTCATAGCAAAATAAGAAGGAAATACTCATGACAGTTACAGTCTACATTTCTGTCATGTGGTCATAACTACTATTTATAACTGCCATCTTCCACTACCCACTCTATTCCCTTTGCTTTCAACAAGCACTTCAGCTGATTGTGATTCTTTGTCTGGTGAGGTAACCCAGACCTTCATTCCTGAGGAATCTGGGCCATTAGTAATCCTTCCTAATTTTTCATTGACCTTAATCACAGGGCATGACAATACCAAGAGACACTCTAAAGGATCTTCTGTGTTCCATATATATTCTTCATTTCCACCTCTTGATTCCTGGATTTGTGAATTTTGATTGTGGGAGAAAAGGCACCATATATTGGACACTGATTCAGAGCACATTCATCATTCTGGAGAACCTTGCCCCAGCCCTGCAAGATACTGCCATTTGCACTGTAATTTAGTCTTCAAAAGGTCATTCCACCATTCTATCAAGTCATCTGCTTCAGAATCTTAGGAAACATGGCAAGACTAGTGAATTCCATGAGCATGGGCCCATTTTTGCACTTCTTTTGATATTAGGTGAATTTTTTGATCAGAAGCAATGCTTTTTGGAATACCATGACAATGAATAAGGCACTCTGTAAGTCCGTAGGTAGTAGTTTTGACAAAAGCATTTATGTGCAGGGGGGGCAAATCCATATCCAAAGTATTCCAGTAAGAATAAAATGCTGCCCCTTCCATGATGAAAGCAGTTCAGTGTAAGCAACCCACCACCAGATAGCTGGCTAGTTACCCCAGGGAATGAGGTCATTGTCAGGGGCTCAGGGTTGGTCTTTGCTGCTGGCAGATTGGACTCTTCAGCAGTGGCCATAACCTCGGTGAATGGAAGTCTGTGTTGCTGAGCCCACACATAACCTCCATCCCTCCCACTGTGGCTGCTTTCTTCATAAGCCTATTGGTGGCTGAGGAAAGAGGCTGACTGGTATCCACAAAATGGGTCATCCTATCCAATTGATTTTTAAAATCCTCTGCGGAGGTCACCCTTTGGTGAGCATTCCCATAGGGCACAAATAAATGTCTTCATGTTTTTTAGCCCATTCAGAGAGGTCTGTCTACATCTTCCATGATTTCTTTGTCACCACTTTTCCCTTCCTCTACATTAAACCAAGGCATGTCTGGCATTTCCAGTTCACTCACTGTGGGCCACCTTTTGGTCCATGTTTCAGCCAACCAAACAAATGCTAGAACCTTTTCTAACTCCCTAAGTTGTAACACTAAATGCAGAATCTCTTTTTAGTGAGCCTTTGTGAATATTAAGAACTGATTCCCATGAAAGTACATTTTGTCCAGTAAAAATGCATATGACTATAATTGGACAGGGCTAATTGCCATTTAGAAAATTGATAATTGGGTGAAGTTGACTTAGTGGAGTTAGACTCATTGTGGATACTTTATGCCTTTACATAAAGACTATATTAGATAGTAGATGAAATCACATAGGATGAATCTACAAAATAAGAAAACAGAAAACACAGTATTGAAACCCTGGGGACTGATAGACACATACACATGTACATATAGTCATACATACCTATATGAAGTAGTAGAATTGGCAGAGGCAGCAGGGAAGACAAGTAGTAGAACTATGGAGGAGTAGCACCTCAAAATCTAAGTAAAAAGTTTTAAGCCTGGTCAGTTGTGTTAAATTCCATAGACTGTCTAGTGAAAGTAAGAGCTGAATAAAAGGACTTACTTACCATTGAGTTTTTATATCATTAGTGCATATTGATGTTGTTAGTGATGAGAGCAGTTCCAAATGGTTGAGAACTAACGCTAGTTTACAGTGGATTGAGGAACAACCCTCAAATCAATGGGAAGTATGAAAGAAGAAATAATATGTGTAAACTATGGAATTTAGAATTTATCCCTTGAACAATAGAGGGCAATTAGGAATTTTGTAAATTTTATTTATAAAAATGTGTTCCCAATATTAGTACAGTTTTTGGGAGATTTCTTTGGTGCTTAGTTATATCCGTTGGTTTATACTAGATCACGTGATTCCATTCTCAAATGGGCCATCTGGGCTTGATGTTTTCCTGGGGATCTCCTAATATAGAATCTTGGCAAACAAACCTGGACTACAGGTGTCAGGCTTGACACTAGGACAGAAAATTCTAGTATTACTCATGAAATAAGCATGATCATTAAATAAAAATTATGGCACCTGCACTTTGGATGTGGTCATTCCAAAAGAGTGCCTTTTTCCTGTTTAGTAAGGTAAGTATTTACTAAAGTGATATACCTGTTGCAGATATACTCCTTGTATAGAAATACTGTTTTAATAGTACCAGAAAATTCCTAGGAGAGATAATGTGTACTACATTGAATTAAAACATCCTCATTTGTTTCATAAATATTCATTTAAAAAATCGTCTTTTTGGGTAGCTGGGGCAAGGGAGTATCATGTTTTAATTAAACATTTAATGGTTTTTAAATAAAGTTTTATTTTGACATTGGTCTTATTCCTAATGTATTAAAGAGTGAAAGGAACTATTCTTTACTCAAGGTAGTTCAGTAGGAGATGATTCTCTGTGACTATTTTGGAATTTTGAGTTGTTTCTTTTCTTTACTGTGTGAATTAAATGTGAACTGATAGTTTCTTTTAGGAAGTCTTACATAATGGTGAATTAGATGTCTTTTTGCTTTTTTAGAACAGCTTTTTATAGGAACTAGTTTAAAAAGGGATTTCTTAAGTGGCTGCATTGGTATTCATATTAAAGAGGAGAAAGGAAATGGAAAGGTTTTGTGCTTCCGTCGTTAATTTCTTTGTGCAGCATCTTCTTTTTCTGTTTCCAGCAGTGATTTTCATGCATATCCTTGAAGAGTTCTACATTTCTAAGAGCAAAGGCATTTTTATTCTGTTGGGATTTAGGATGGTTTACATTATTGTGGATGCCTTATTTTTATTTAAAAATTTGTATTTGAAAATAAAATTTTCAGTAAATGCGTATTTCCATATTGTATGACAGTGCTGTCCCATAGCAATAGAATGTGAGCCACATATGCATTTTAAAATGCCATGTTAAAAGGAGTAATAATTACAGGTGAAATTAGTATTCTTAAACTAAGTGTGTGTAAAATATTATTTCATCCTGTAATCAATATAAAAATTATTAATGAGATATTTTGCCTTTTTATTTCATATTGTCTTCAAAATTCAGTTTGTATTTACACTTACATCCTTTCTCATTTGGACTAGCAACATGTCAAGTGTGGGGTAGCCACATGTGGCTAATGGCTACACTGTTGTACAGGGCATGTCTATAGAGTCAGAATAAATTCTTAGTATCTGGATGGATGGAAAGATAAAAGGAGATATTTATCCTCTGTGAATTGGATTTGATTAGTATAATGACTAGTTACCAACGTAGAATAATGTGTGGCATCAATAGATACCAAGCCTGGACTTTTTTATTCTTTGGAAAGTTATTTGGAGTAGATAAACTAGGAGTAGTGGGTAGATGGAACTTTTACATTTGGTTGCCCTTAACAACTGTATTGTGTAATTGCATTTATTTATATTATATGTACATGTTCATACTTGTACGAAATTTCACTATATGTCTATAACTTGTAGCATAAATGCAATTCCAACTACAATGAAGATTTTGTGCTGCAACTAGAGAAGGAATTGGTCCAAGCCCGTCTGAGTGAAGCTGAGTCTCAGTGTGCACTAAAGGAGATGCAGGATAAAGTCCTGGATATAGAGAAGGTGAGGACAATATAAATACTGTCATTCCCAAATTAGAGGGGACATTTTGATGGATGTGCTTATTGAACAGTTAAATTGGACTTGGTGTTTTTATACATTGGATATCTTATATATTAGTTACTAAGAGAGGAAAGGAGAAAGGATATAAGATTCTTAATTATTTATTGTTGTCATACTACTCAAAGCCCCATTTTTAAGGGTAAAAAAAAAAAAAGGATTAGAGCCCTTTTAGAGGGAGATAACCAGGGTAATTTTGATATGAATAATATTTAATTATTGAAGAAGAGAAACTTAGGGGATACATAATAATGGTTGTCTTCAAATATTATATCTTCATCTGCAAGAGGTAGGATATGACTAATACATAAACATTTCAGAAAAAAATTAATCTGTTACTGTTAAAACTTTCCAAGCTACTGTAAGCCACCTCAGGATGTGGGAAGATCTTAGCCTAAAGTATACTTACAGAAGCTAATTTACTTCTTTTCAAGGTGACTAAAGAACTTTAAGGATCAGATAAGAAATGCTTTTAGGTTTCTTAACAGTTCTCAAACTTGAGAGTCTATGTTCTCGATCACAAACTCTGAATATCTTTTTTTGTCATCTATGAAATTATTGGTGGCTTGGGCTCTATGTTAAGTTTGTTCTTTTCACTATTAGGTAGTATCTAGCTATTGAATCAAAGCCTTAGAAATAATGAACATGACAGCCTCAAGTTCATATTTCTTAATGAAATCAAGCAGGGTGTAACTACCATCAATAGTGGAATAATTTTGCTAGAAATATGCTTGCTATTTTTATATTATTTTTGGAGAATTTATTCTCCTATTTGTTGAGAAAAAGCCAGCAAGAATACTATAAAAAAATGCATAACAGAATATTTGGTTTCTGGGGTGCCCGGGTGGCTCAGTCGTTTAGTGTCTGCCTTCGGCTCGGGTCATCATCCCGGGGTCCTGGGATCGAGCCCCGCATTGGGCTCCCTGCCCGGAGGGAAACCTGCTTCTCCCTCTCCCACTCCCCCTGCTTGTGTTCCCGCTCTCGCTGTGTCTCTCTCTCTCTCTGTCAAATAAATAAATCAAAAATCAAAAAAAAAAAAAAAAGAATATTTGGTTTCTAAGTTAGAAATACTTTGGGTACCATAATGTAGATAAGAATCTTGATTTTTCAGTGAATATTTGGTAGAAAGAAATGTCCTTGGATCCAGTTTAAAAATTGCCATTTCTTAAATAGCATTTTTGGTATTTCTGTTATAGAGTAGAAAGGAAATTAGAAGGCTTCATGCTTCCTGTGGTTAATTTCTTCATGCAGGATTCTCTTTTTATGCATATGCAGTAAATTTCTGGTATTCAACTGAGAAAATATTTAGTCCATAATAAAAATGTGTAGTTGGCAAGAATAACTTTATTCATGATCTCTGTGGGGTTAAAATCTTCATGTCCTACCATGAAATATTTTAGAGTTATAAAATTTCATAGATTCAATACTTGAAATCTCAGTAGTACC
Source organism: Mirounga angustirostris (assembly GCF_029215605.1). NCBI lineage: Eukaryota > Metazoa > Chordata > Mammalia > Carnivora > Phocidae > Mirounga > Mirounga angustirostris. The sequence continues at coordinate 113,326,545 of NW_026991712.1, forward strand.
TCAGTTGACCCAAGGAGCTTTTACTAGGGCATAATTTAGGATCTCTTGGTCATGGCCCAGGGCAGTGTAATAAGGGCTACCCTTTGTCCTAAGGTGGGTTTTTCAGTAGGATAGGAGATTAGTCTAAATCTTGTACTTCTTTCAGCAAATATTTAGATCACCTTGGTGTTAATCTCTTAATCCTGATATAAATAATAACTAATGTTTAAAGATTTTATACTCCTTTCCAAAGTGACATGCTGAAAAAATATAACAAAACAGTCTTTGGACTATTCTTTTCCATAAATCTTTAAAATATAAATTATGTCCATGCTTTGTTTGGAGTCCTAATCAGAGGTTAGTAAGCTTATTGCCGTGTTGAAAAACATTTTAATCATGTTGCTTTAAAACTCTGATTACTGTTTTATTAAGCAAAGCACAGTTAGACTTTTTGTGTCCTCAAAATTAAGTACAAGTACCCTCATACATTCCTGGTAGAAATGTAAAACAGTAAGTCTGCTTTGGAAAAGCTTGACAGTTTCTTAAAAGTTAAGTGCAGAATTAGCATCTGATCCAGCAATTCTGCTCCTTAGTATAAACTCAAGAGAATTAAAAATATAGGTCCACACAAACATTTTTACACAAATGTTCATAGCATTTTCATAATAGCAAAAAAGTGGAAACAACCCAAATTTCTGTCAGCTAATGAATGGATAAATTAAAAAAAAATTTAGCATGTACACACAATGGAATATTACTTGTCAATAAAAAGGGATGAATCTTGAAAACATGCTAGGTGAAAGAAGCTAGTCATAAAAGGCCACATATCATGTGATTCCACTGATATGAAATGTCCAGAATAGACAAATCCACAGAGACAGAAAGTAGACTAGTGGTTGTCAGGGGCTGGGGGAGGGGAAATGTGGAGTGACTGCTAATGGGTATAGAGTTTCATTTTGGGGCAATTAAAATGTTCTGAAATTAGATTGTGATGATGGTTGTACAACCCTGTGAATACTCTTAAAACCATTGACTAGTGTACATTAAAAGGGTAAGTTTTATGGTTTGTGATTTATATCTCAGTAAAACTGTGTAAAATTAAGTATAATTACATATGGGACAAAATAGCTCTTACTACATATGTTTTATTTTATTTTATTCTTTAAATTAAAAAATTCCAAATTATATTTTCTCTTGCTTTAGAGAAACAACTCCTTTCCTGATGAGAATAACATTGCAAGGCTTCAGGAAGAGCTCATTGCTGTGAAACTGAGAGAAGCAGAAGCTATTATGGGATTGAAAGAACTTAGACAACAAGTCAAGGATTTAGAGGAACACTGGCAGGTATATCATTATATTTTGTATATTTTTTAAAAAGCAGGTGAAGCCTGAATATCCAATTTGTGTGAGTTTGAAGTAGCTGATGATCAAAACTAGGATTTGAGTTTAAAATGAGAAAGACTCTTTAAATGTAAAAATCTGAGAGCATTTATAAGTTGAAAGTACCTTTAAGCTGTTTCTCCCTTTTTAATTCATTTAATTAAAAAAAAAGATAAAATAGAGATCAAGTCATGTTTTTGTTATTGTATCATTGTGATTTATATAACTTCTCCTAAAGAATGAAAAGAAAATTTCCTTTTATATAGGACATATTTCTTCTGTTGATATTAAATCCATTAGTTAGTATGAAAGAGTAGAAGGGTGACACTAACATAAATTTGTCTATACATTTGTAAACTCTTTTGAAAATTGGTTATCTCACAAAATCAGGCATTTATATGCCTGCAAATTTATTCACGTATGAGGGAAAGTGTTGCAAGGAACTAAAAAAACCAAAACAAAACAAAACAAAAAAACCCAGAATCTAGAAGAGACAGATCAAGAAGGGAGAGAGGAAAGAAAAAAACACTACATACCATTTCAGAATAGTGACTTTGGTTTGAATTTGGGGTGGGGCTACATCTAGCAAAGACTGAAATTAGTCCTTAACATTGCCACACCTTTTTTTTTTTTGCCCCCAGAAGTGTCAGGCAGCAATAAACTGGAAATTAAAAACAAAACAAAACTGATGCTTCACCATGGATATTTTGAGAACATTCCTAATATTGCTTCCTTAATTCATGAATGGCCCCATTTTTTCTTTTCTTGGGATTTCATTAAAAATGTGGAAATATCTCATAATAAATTTAGGGTGAAAATTGCATTCTTTACAATAATCCACAGTATAAACTGATTTGAACTATATCTGAGCTTGTATTCCAGATCTGCCACTTATTGGCTATATTGACCTTTCTGAAGTTACTTAACCACCACCATTTCCATTTTCTGACCTGTATAATGGCAATAATAGTGCCTAACTTTTAAGGTTTTCTGGGGATTAAATAAAATAATGTATATACAGTGCTAAATATGGTACTGGGCATGAAATAAGTGCCAGGAAAGTTAGCTCTTATTTTGATACTGGGAGTATTTGTTGCAATATAAATTTTTTTATCTTTTAGCGCCACTTAGCTCGTACTACTGGGAGGTGGAAAGACCCACCTAAGAAAAATGCTGTGAATGAGTTACAGGATGAACTGATGACCATTCGACTTAGAGAAGCTGAAACTCAGGCAGAAATAAGAGAAATAAAACAAAGGATGATGGAAATGGAAACACAGGTATGATGGGAAAGCCCAGTAGCTTTAAAAAATACCATTAGCATGGAGCACCTGGGTGGCTCAATTGGTTAAATACTGGATTCTTGATATTGGCTCAGGTCATGATCTCAGGTCATGATCTCAGGGTTATGAGATCAACCCCCACATTGGGTTCCATGCAGGGTGTGGAGTCTGCTTAAGATTCTCTCTCTCCCTCTCTCTCACTCTGCCCCTCCCACCCCCCTCACACACACTCACTCTCTCTAAAAAAAAAAAAAAATCATTAACAGATCAAAAGTTTATGCACAGATTATATCACCCTAGAATAGAGCTAAGAGATGGATATATGGAACTGTCTAGATTGTAATTTCCTAGCACAAAGAAAAAGGGCTAAAAATTATAGTCTTTGATATCAGAGATTTAATGTCTTCTTTGACCCATTCAGCAAAGTTTAAGCAAGTCATAAAACTACATTTAACTCTGTTGCCTTGTTGCACAACTTGAGAGGAAATATTCATGGAGAGCAAAATTTCTTAACCTTGACTCTATTAAGATTTTGAACCAGGTAATTCTTTATTTGGGGGACTGGCCTGTACATTGTAGGATGTTTACCAGCATCCCTGTCCTCTACCCACTAGATCCCAGTATCACTGTACTCCCCACCCCAGGTTGTGATGACCAAAAGCATCTCCACACATTGCCAATGTCCCCTTGGAGTAGAATTGCCCTGGTTGAGAACAATTACTGTAGACTGTAATGTGAATGATGCTTCCTTATGTGTAATTTGGTGACTCTGAGCACTTAATTCCAAAATTATACTTCTTTCTTCTCAAGTCTCCCCTTTCTGTAATGAATTCTACCTTAAATACACTTGATTTAAGATCTGCAAAACCCTTTTTATGGAACTCATTTGCATTATAAACCACATTTGATTTTTATGTGGTACATTTGTGTGGACCATATTCTGTATTCTCTGTAATGTTATTTGGTTTTCAAAATATTTAGTCAGTAGGGGGCATAGTTAACTCATGTATCATTCTGTATACCTATGTGCAAAATGATCATCCAAACTTGAACATGACAACACGAATCTGTAAATCCTTTAGTTTAAATATATCTTGCTTTACATTGTTCAAAGTTATATTCTTATATTTTTCATTGTAATTAAAAATAACAGTAAGATTATGAAAAGTAGAAATCTAGTTTTTTTAATGGGAAGTTTTATTTTATAACAGATTTTATCTTCGTGTACTTATTAAAGATGCAAACACAGCTTTTAAGCCAATGTTCAGGATTTCTTTCTTTTTTTCTTTTTTTAAGACTTTATCTACTTATTTGAGAGAGAGAGAGCTGAGACAGCACAAGCAGGGGGAGGGGCATAGGGAGAGGGAGAAGCAGGGTCCCTGCTGAGCAGGGAGCCCCACAAGGGGCTCTATCCCAGCCGCCCCCAGATTTTATTTAAGAGTGATGAATGAATCAAATTCACAAACATCATTTTGAGAGCTTTTGAATACAAAGCACTGTCCAGCCATCAGAGAACTTAATACCTGAGAAATCAGGCGTGCACAAAACTACATTTAATATAATTCACTATATGACATGATGGTTATTAACTAATCATTTCATATTATATGTAAGTCAAGTCATTATGCTGTACACCTTAGACTTACACAGTGCTGTATATCAATTATATCTCAATAAAATTGAAAAAATGTATAATTCAGAAATTGGTAATTAAAGAGTTCAATGAAAACTGCTGTGGAAAATGGGAGGGCAAAATTAATTCCAACTAGATGGTTTAGAGAAAGACTTCCTAAGGAGTTTGTATTTTGAATTGTACCTGATTAAGTGTGATTTTGGATGGATTTTGCTGGAAGAGGAATGGCATACGGCACTTTTCCCTAAATGCCAGTGCTTGAACTGATGATGGTCCATATTGCGCATCCAGATTAAGAGATTTGTCCTTGTTGATATTTTTCAGTTCCTTCATTTTAGTGCCTTTCAGAAAATACCACCTAGGAAGTACACCTTAGTTTATTGAGCCACACTCTTCTTTCTGTGTACCAGTTTTTGCTCTTACAGATAGTGCTGCTCGGAACATTCTTGCACATGTTTCCTTGTGACTAGCTCTAAGAATTTCTTCAGGACAGGGATTCTTATCTTTTTTTTTTTAATATTTTATTTATTTGACAGAGACATAGCCAGAGAGGGAACACAAGCAGGGGGAGTGGGAGAGGGAGAAGCAGGCTTCCCGCAGAGCAGGGAGCCCGATGTGGGGCTCGATCCCAGGACCCTGGGATCATGACCTGAGCCGAAGGCAGATGCTTAACGACTGAGCCACCCAGGCGCCCCTCTTATCTTTTTTTTATACCATGAACTCCTTTGGCAGTGTGAAGCCTCTGGACCTTTCTCAAAATAATGTTTTTTAATGCATAAAGTAAAATATGTAAGATTGCAAAGCAAACCAGTTATATTGTAGTACAGTTCTCAAAATACTGAAAAACAAACAAGTGTACGATATAGCACACATACAGAGACATACACAACACATTCACATGGCTAGATTCAGGGTTGTTTTTTTGTTTTAAGATTTTATTTATTTGAGAGAGAGAGACAGATAGTGACAGAGATAGCGAGAGAGAGCACAAGCAGGAAGGAGAGAAGCAGGCTCCCGCTGAGCAGGAACCCAACGTGGGGCTCGATCCCAGGACTCTGGGATCCTGACCTGAGCCAAAGGCAGACGCTTAACTGCCTGAGCCACCCAGGCGCCCCAGGATTCAGGTTTTTAATATTTGGGATTTTTCGTACCTAAGTTAAAATGTACTATAGTTTTTCTTTTGGGGGAGACTCTTACCTAGTTTCAGAACAAGGTTATAATAAGCTCATGGAATGAGTTTGGTTGTATTTTATCTTTTTTTGTTGTTGTTCTATGAAATTTTATGTAAGATTAGAATTACCTCTTACTTGAATATTTGCTGGAATCCATTCCTTTAAACAGTGTTATCTTTTTGTTTCATTCTGTGGGAATAGTAACTATTGATCCTACTTTTTGAAGGTTATAGATCTTTACAGGTTTCCTGTTTTTTCTTGAGTCTAGTTTGGTAAAATACGTTTCCCTAGGAGACTGTCCATTTCATCTGAATTTTCAAATTTATCACTTAGGGTTGTTCAGAGTAATTTTTTAAGAAGTATCTTTTCTTTTTACTGGATCAATATTTGTCTCTTTTTAAATTTCTAATAGTGTTTATTTGTGCCTTTTTAAAATTTTCTTGTCAAGTTTTGCAGAAGTTTGCCAATTTTTTAGAGGCCTGCCATTGTTATTAATATTTCTAAAGACTGGGTTTTTAATTTTTGTTGGTCCTCCATGTTGTACCATTGTTTCTGTATAATTTAGTTCTGTTCTTTATTATATCCTTTAAATATGTGTTTCTTGGGTTTCATCTTTTCCCCCTTTCTTTGTACTCCTACCTACTATGTTTTCTTTTCTAATATAAGTATATTTTTTGTTCTTCAGTTCCATACTTTTTGACTTTCTCGTTGATTGCTTCTTTGACTCAAGAGTTGTTTACAAGTGTCTTTTATTTTTCCAGATGTATAGATTTCTGGTTCATTAGTAGTTTATATCATTATTTTAACTAAACTGCTCCGTGGTCACAGAATGTAGTCTGTAGAGTCTTATTGATATTAGATCAAACTTTTTTTTTTTTTTAAGATTTTATTTATTTATATATCAGAGAGAGAGAGAGCACAAGCAGCGGGAACAGCAGGCAGAGGGAGAAGCAGGCTCCCTGCTGAGCAGGGAGCCCGATGTGGGACTCGATCCCAGGACCCTGGGATCGTGACCTGAGCCGAAGGCAGACGTTTAACTGACTGAGCCACCCAGGTGTCCCTAGATCAAACTTCTTAATTATTTAATGTATCTTAATGTATTTAATGTATTGTTTGATCTTCTATATCCTTTCTAGTTTTTGTGTGTGTCACCTTATCTTTCAAATGCTAAATAGTAGATATCTTCTATTGTGATTGTGGATCTGTTTATTTTTCCTTAGAATTACGATAATTTCTTTGGCTTAAAATATTCTGAGCACCTTTTAGAGGGACATACAAATGTATAATTGTTATTTCTTTTGTGATAAAATGAATCTTATTATGTACTGACCCTCTTTATCCTTCAGGATGCATTTTGATTTAGTCTATTTGTCTTAATACAGTTATCTAAGCTGTTTATTGTTTAGTATTTGCCTTACATATCTTTTTCCATCTTTTTAATTTCAACCTATTACATCTCTGATAAACTGCATATAAGTGGATATTTTTAAAAATCCAATCTCACAAATGGTTGTACAACTCCGTGAATATACTAAAACCACTGAAGTCTAGGTATACTTTAAGTAGGTGAATTTTATGATGTGTATATCTCCATAAAGCTATAAAAATGCAGTCTCAGTCTCTTTTAGGTGTCATATGTAGTCCATGTTTAATGATTCAATTTGGATTAGTATCTATCACCTTGTTAGCTATTCTCTTTTCCATCTGTTCTTTCTTTTTTCTTCTTTCTCTTGGATTTGAGGCATTTATTAGAATTCAATTTTATCTCCACAATTGACTTATTTATACTCCTTAACTTTTTGGGTTATTTTTGTTTGTTTGTTTGTTTTTACTGGTTGCTCTAGGATTTTCAGTATACATCTAATCAGAGCTTGTCTTCAAATAATATTGTACCCTTCACATATAGTATAAGGACCTTACAACAGTATATTCTCAGTTCTTCCCTCTTCCTTTGTGCTATTGTTATATATTTTATTTTTACATAGAGTACAAACATGTCATATGTGCTACTAATTTTGCTTTAATCATTTACCTTTCAGAGTAATTTTAAAAATTTTTAATGAAGTTTTTTTTCCCTTCCATTCATTTTTGGCGTTCTGTTTTTTTTGTTTTGTTTTTTATAGATCCATGTTTCTGTCTGATGTTGTATTCCTTGTGCTTGAAGAACTTCCTTTAACTTTTCTTTTACTGATGGTCAGCTGGCAGTGGATCCTTAATTTTGTTTCTTTGGGAAAGTCTCCAATTTTAAAATACATATTTGCTGGATATTGTATTCTGGGTCTTTTTGTTGTTGTTGTCTTCAACGCTTTAAGTTTTTCTTGTCAGAAACCACGCAAGCTAAAATTCTGTTGTCATTCTGTTTTTGTTCATCTGCCTGTAATGTGTTTGTCCCTCTGCTTACCCTTAAGGTTTTCTCTCTTGTTTTTAGCAGTTTGAAGATAAAATGACTTGATGTACTTTTTTGCTTTGTTTTTTTTCCTCTGAGTTTCTTGGCCCTCTGGATTTGTGTCTACCATGAAATTTGGAAAATTCTTGGTTATTCTTTCTTCAGATATTTGTTCTGTCCCACCATACTCTTTTTTCCTCCTGGGACTCCCATTACACATACGTTAGATTATTTGATATTGATAGTAACTCTTGGATGTTCTGTTCTTTTTTCCCCCCTCATTATTTCTTCTCTTTGTGTTTCAGTTTCTGTTGACTTAAATATTTCTATTGACTTATCATTAAGTTCACTGATTCTTTCTTCCACTTTGTGAGTTGTCTGATGAGCCATTGAAAGCATTCTTCACATCTGTTACTGTGTTTTTCATTTCTAGTGTGTCCATTTGATTCTTTTAGTTTTTATTTCTCTATGTGATCTTGCATGTTTTTCACTTTTCTTTTAGAGCCTTTAGCATATTAATCACAGTTATTGTAAATTCCCTTCAGGTAATTTTAATATCTGTGTCATATGTGAGGCTGATTCTGTTGATTGCTTTGTCTCTAGGTAATATTTTGTTTTTTCTTACCTGTTCCTCTGCTTTGTAATTTTTTGTTGAAAACTGAATATCTTGAGTAGGACAGTAGACTAAGGTAAGTAGTTTTTATGCCTGGAAATGGGCATACCTTTTCCTCTGCGAGGCCTTTAATGTGGGGTATTTGAGTTAATATAGTCAGGAGTTGGGCTGGGTTTGAGGTTTGTTGTTTCTGTGGTTACCCTCATTGCACCACAGGCTTCAAATTCCTCTAGCACTATCTTATTTTTAGATTGGGGGCTGGTTTGCCAACAGGTTTTCTCAGCATCTTTAGGTCTTCCATTTACACAGCACTTCAGAGAGAGTCAGTCTCCAGAGTGTTCCACTGTTACTTGTTACAGGAAGTTGGAGGGGCAGAAGTCTTCCCCATTTTTCTGATAAACCCTCAGTCTTAGGCTGCATTGTGTCCCTGGATCTGGAGTGTTTGACTTTCTTAGTGCTCCTGCCCCACCACCAGCTGTAGTCCTAGGCCCACAATATAGTCCTGTCCCTTCCTCAGATGTAGTGATTTCCCCAGTGCTCCAGGGGCAACAATGTTTCTTGGCCTGGGAAGCCTATGAAACCTTTTATTCCCTAGAGGAGACAAGCAAGGTTTAGTGCTCCTTCTGTATTGCCTGCTCTTCTCTTTCCTCAAGCCTGTGCTGTGGAGATCTCTTTCTCAAGACTCTCATCAGTCTTTTTTGTGTGTACCTCTTGGGGTCCATGAAGAAAAAGTATGTAAGAGCTTGCGAACTCTGCTGTTCCCCTTAGGCTCCACACTCTCTTGTCAGCCAACACTTGGCCGCAACCAATTTGATAATATTCTGGCTGAATTATTCTTTTTTTTTTTTTCCCCCAATACGTACCCTCTTTAATACCCATCACCAGGCTAACCCATCCCCCCACCCCCCTCCCCTGGCTGAATTATTCTTAACAGCTTCTGGCTTCATCTGCCCTGTCTGTCCTTAGATTTGGGGATAGTTGGTTGCCTTGTCACCTCACCTGTCTGGTTTCAACAAAAGTCGTGAATTTAAGAGTTTGGCTGGCTTTTTTTTTTTTTTTAATTGAAAGAGTGAGAGTAATGCTCTTTCTATTCTACAACCCCATCAGGAATCAAAACTCTTTATTATGATATACTTAAAATTATTTTCTTTTTTCAATTTATTTCCTCCCTTTTTCTATTTTTTCCCCTCCTTTCTTGCTTTTTTATTGGATTAATTTAGATGTTTCTCTTTCTGCTACTGGTTTGACTTTTATAATTCCTTTTCTATTAGTGTTTATTACCTGAAAAAAATTAAAAATGCTCATCTGACTGAACAAAGTTTGATGTTGATAATTATCTCCATCTTCCTTCTAAACTGTATAAGGGCCTTGGAAGATCTTCATGTGCTCTTCTTCCATCTTCCAATCTTATATCTTACTATTATTGTACATCTTTTTTATATCTCCAAATTACTAGACATTATTTTTTTTTATGGAGTCAGTGCTTATTTGGATTTGTCTATTTGCACACTTTTTGCTCTCTGTTACTGTTATTTAACAGTTTCTGATTTCAGTCATGAGTAGTAAACTCTCACTTTCTTAAAGGTAAATGTACTTTTTCTCACTGTTATATGATAGTTTAGCTGAATATACGATTGTAGGATGAAATTTATTTATTTATTTATTTATTTATTTATTTATTTATTTATTTATTTAAAGATTTTATTTATTTATTTGACAGAGAGAGAGATAGCGAGAGCAGGAACACAAGCAGGGGGAGTGGGAGAGGAGAAGCAGGCTTCCCACGGAGTAGGGAGCCCGATGCGGGGCTTGATCCCAGGACCCTGGGACCATGTCCTGAGCCAAAGGCAGACGCTTAATGACTGAGCCACTCAGGCGCCCCGAAATTTATTTTTTTAAGCACTACAAAGTTTTCCTGTTGAGATGTCTGCTGCGTATTTCACTTTCCCCCTTAACAGAGACCTGGTTTTGCCCTTGATTTGTCTCTTCTTTTCGTTAGCATTCTGTTTTCTTTTTTTTTTTTAAGATTTTATTTATTTATTTGAGGGAGAGAATGAGATAGAGAGAGCATGAGAGGGGGAGGGTCAGAGGGAGAAGCAGACTTCCCGCTGAGCAGGGAGCCCGATGCGGGACTCGATCCAGGGACTCCAGGATCATGACCTGAGCCGAAGGCAGTCGCCCAACCAACTGAGCCACCCAGGCGCCCCAGCATTCTGTTTTCTTAAAATGTATCTTAGCGAGGGTTTATTTGTATTTATCCTGTCTAGAACTAGTTGTGTTTCCTGAAATTTGGATTCATATATATATTTTTTACAGTTGTAAAAATTCTCAAGTATTGTTATCTCTTAGACTATCATATCTCACTTTTTTCTTTGTTTTCTGTTTTATATTGCAACCCCCATTAGGTGTATTTTGTACCTCCTAAGTCTCTTCTATGTCTCTTGACCTCTTCTGGAACACTATTTCTTTCTTTTCTTTTCTTTTCTTTTCTTTTCTTTTCTTTTCTTTTCTTTTCTTTTCTTTTCTTTTCTTTATTTATTTGACATAGAGAAACACAGTGAGAGAGGGAAAACAAGCAGGAGGAGTGGGAGAGGGAGAAGCAGTCGTCCCCGCTGAGCAGGGAGCCCAACGTGGGGCTTGATCCCAGGACCCTGAGATCATGACCTGAACTGAGGGCAGACGCCTAATGACTAAGCCACTCAGGCGCCCTTCTGGAACACTATTTCTTCAGTGTAGCTAATCTCCTGTTTAACCCTTTAATTAATTTTTAACATTATTGGCTATATTAACTTCAAGAAGTTGTATTTGGTTATTTTTCAAATTTGCTAAATGTGTTTTTTTTAAAAAAAAGATTATTCAGTTATTTATTTGAGAGAGAGAGAGGGAGAGCACATATATGAATTGAGGGAGGAGCAGAAGGAGAGGGACAAGCAGCCTCTGCGCTGAGCCAGGCACTGGGCTTCATCCCACGACCCTGAGCTCATGAGATGAGCCGAAATCAGGAATTGGATGCTTAACCAACTGAACTACCCAGGCGCCCCCAAATTTGCTAAATGTTTTTTGATAGTTACTTGTTCTTTGCTTATGTTTTGCTTCCTCTTTTTTTTTTTTTTCTTTTTAAAGATTTTTATTTATTTATTTGACAGAGAGACACAGCGAGAGAGGGAACACAAGCAGGGGGAGTGGGAGAGGGAGAAGCAGGCCTCCCGCCAAGCAGGGAGCCCGATGCGGGACTCGATCCTAGGACCCTGGGATCATGACCTGAGCTGAAGGCAGTCGCTCAACCAACTGAGCCACCCAGGCGCCCTGCTTCCTCTTTTTATGTCTAATAATTTTAAATAAATTATTTTATATAAAGTCCTCACATGATTACTATCTAGAGTTTTTAAAAAATCTGTTCTTGTTGTCCTTTTGTCTACAATTTCTTACTCATCAATTTTCGATTTTGCTTATGTGTGGAGTTTTATAATTTTGGATCATGGACTTGTATTGAGGGGTGGAGGGAGGATTTCTGTCTGTGAGAATTCTTTGCAGCTTATGTTGAAGGTATGTCCCTCTGAAGTGTAGTTATTTGTTCGGTGGTAGGAGGGAAGACAGTAAAAAGAGGTTGTGGAACATTTTGAATCTAAGTACTAAGTACTTGAGTACTAAGAAGTTTACTATTTTGTAGACAGATAGTGAGTCAGGAAGAGGAGTAAAAGTAAAAATGAAGAAACTCAGAAATGGTAGAAAGTTTTGGAGCTTAAATCTATTACACGATGCAGATTTTTAAATAAAGCTGGAGGGCAGGGTCATTTGTATTGAGTGAGGTCGAATAGATGAAATAACAGTAACAACCAAGGGTTTATTAAGTATCTGTTTAATTTCAGACATTACGTGAGCTTTTTTTTCTCAAATGATTCTTACTCATATGATTTTCTTTTGTCATACGATTCTTACAGCACAGCCTTTAAAGTCGGATGGTAATATCTATGCTTGTACCCGTGTGCTGGAATTTGATGGGATTAGATGAGTTTAGCAAGGGTGAAGAACTGTAAAATGAGGAGCCAGACTTTCCTGTCTTTGGTTCTAAAATCCCTACTGTTTCTTTCAGACCCCAAATGGAATATTTTGGGGTTAAGAGAAATCAGACATGGGGAAACTACCTCATGTCAATCAATTTAAGGTGTATATATATTTTTTAACATGTTCTATAGTTGTAATACATTAAGCACCACCGTTTATTGAGTTCTTTCTATAGGTTAAGCCCTGTTCCATGTAATCTCTCATTTAATACTGAAGAGAACCGAATGAGAAATAAGGAGTATTTTTGTGTGCATTTTTCAAATGATGAAATAGAAATATTATAACTAGTTTGCTTAATCACCAAATAACAAGTCAGAATTCACAACCAGTTCATGTTCCATAAAAAGACTGTGCTGTATATTGGAAGAATATGGAAGTGCATATGACACATTTCATGACATCAAGGATTTTACAGTCCAGTAAATGATGATAGAACTTTTCAGGCAGTCTGTGCTTTCTTTTGGGAATGGGAAAGAGGAGTTAAAGTCATCATATTTCTGTATCTACTCATTTGTGTAACACTGCCTGTTTCAGAAGTTAATACCTTCAAGGTCTGTGTAAACATTCTTAAAGTTTGTAGATATTTATTGTATAAACAGAGAAAATTAGGAAGAGTTTCTAATATGGACCTAAGTATTCTTTTGGATGACTCGATTTTTTTAAAGCACGTTTATAAATTTTTTTTTAACATTTAACTACTTGTTAAATAAAATCCACCTGTAACTAATAATAGCATTTTATATAATGTTATTGAGGTATAAAATGGGGAGGTAGAAATTTGTAGGTTTTTTGGGATCTTTAATGTCTGAGTATTTATATTTTTAATTATTAGAATCAGATCAATAGTAACCATCTTCGAAGAGCAGAACAAGAGGTGATTAGTCTACACGAGAAGGTGCAATATCTTTCGGCACAGAACAAAGGACTACTTACTCAATTAAGTGAAGCAAAGCGCAAACAAGCAGAGATTGAATGCAAGGTAAATATATCAGCTACCTAATGTTTTTGTCAATATAATAATGCCTTTTTGTTTTGTCTCTTCATTATTTTAAAACCAAATAAAACCAAAAAGAGGTAGTTTTATTTCCCACTTTTCCTGAACTTGGTTTGGTGGTTGCTTTCAGACAGGGTTAGCTCATCTTGCTGTGAGGTGGATTTCAGGCAGGAAACCTTATTTTCACCCATTGGTTAAATGCCAGTTTAGGAAATTAAGATAATCAAGTGGTTGAAAATTGATATCTCTTTATAATTTTTCTTTTGACTTGTAGCCCTTTAAAACCAAAGCTTTTAAAATCAGAACCAAAAAAATGGTAATTTAGAGAGGTTAGGGCAACTCTGCTTTGATCGGTATGGTATCGGTAGGCACTCAATATTGATATATGTTTTCTGGGTAGAGAGCAAAAGAAGTGTGTTTGCCCATGGATTGGGAAAATTGTGTACATTTCCCATTATTTTAATTGGTTTTTCCATTTTTTGTGTGTGAAGTGTTTGGATTTATAAAGCATCAAAAAGTATTTGAATGCAAGTAAATGTTTTCCTGAAATCAATTTACAGTACAACAGTAGTGAGAGAGTGAGGGGATGAAGAGTGGGGTGGATGAGGAGGGGGGTAGAAGGAGAGAGAGTGAGTGTGAGAGAAAGAGAGAGAAATAACTAAAGAGATGACTGTGGTCTGAGCATTAGAATAGATTACTGAGGACAAGTTATGGGATTTTAAAAATAAACTAGGCATCCATCTTTCCATGGTGAGATAGCAGGAATGATGCCCTTTAAAGAGTCCAGCCTTATTATTCTGTGATAAGAAAAAGACTTTCAATGGTACATATGAAGCTGTAATTCCATCAACTTGTTCTGGTGTCATTAAAAACCAAGAGTGAAGCTTGAGTGGTTTATCAGTGTCACTGAAATCCAGAGATGAAATTACATCCTAATAAATATGCATGGCTGTTGCAGTTTACACTGACAGAAATCTGTAGGCAGTACTGAAATTTGTACTAACTTAAAATTAGTCCCTCTACAAGGATATGAGTAGACCAATTTAAAAATAAAATAAAATGATGTGACATGAGGTTATATCATTTTGATTTGTCTTTATAATATGTGATTAAATTTTATGATGCCGTATTGTCTGTGCTGCCTTATTTTTAATAAAGAGCTAAACTTAATCTTTTTTCATTATTGGTGTAAGTTTTCCTTAAACATAGGTTGATAACACTGTTACTGGATTTAATATTGTTCCTCAAATGCCTTGGCACCTTTTAAGCAATGTAAGGTGTTCGTTGGAAATAATTTTTGGGATTTGCTGATGAAAATATATATATATATTTTTTAATTTAAGTAATAGGCTCAGACTCAGAATTTTAGAAAATTTTAAGAACCAATATGAGATTTTATTTAATTTTTAAGTGTTCAGTAATAATACTGTGAAATTTGTTACAGATGCTAATTCTGATATCTGCTTGTATGTTTACCCTGTATATTGATTTATTCAATGTTTTGTAATACCTTTTGTAGATTTTGAGAATGACCAGTGTGTTGTTACCATAGCACCTAGTACATTGTAATTAAGTGTATATATTTTATCGTGTTATGCTGGAACAGTTCAGGAACAAACCCTGACTTTTTCAAGGAAGCTAGGCCTTCAATTATAGAAGTTGGATTCATTTTCATTTAGTTTTTTTTTTTTAAGACTTTATTTATTTGAGAGCAAGAGAGCGCACATGCGGGTATGTGCACAAGTTGGGTGGAAGGGCAGAGGAAGAGGAAGACGCAGACTCTCCGCTGAGCCAGGAGCTGGACTCTGGGTGGGCTCAATCTCAGGACCCCAGGATCATGAACCTGAGCTGAAGGCAGACACTTAATCCACTGAGTCACCCAGGCGTCCCTCATTTAGTTTTATATGATTATAGCTTGTAATTTGTTGATAAATAATTATTAAATTTCATTTTACTTTTCATTTATGTAATATATCAGGATACTGTTTTTAATATTGTTATTTTCCCTCTACAACTGAATTTGTATGTTCCCACTTAAAGATAAAAATAGTATAAGTCTGTGATCTCCAATATGAAAATTCAAAACACTCTGAAACCCAAATGTTTTCTCATAAATTTCACACATTCATTGGGATGGCCATTTATAATTTTCATTTTATACTGCTTGGTGTGAATATTTATACTTTACAGTTTCATTGTGTCTAGCACTGAGCATAGTACTTCATTATGGATGCAGCCACTGGATAATACTAATGTATGGTTTATGTACCTTATTATTTTTCTAAAATCTAAAAAATCGTAAATTCTATGACATACCTAGCCCCCAAGATTTTAGTAATGAGATTGTGGGATTTCCTACATAAATCTAAATTTGAAGATTATAAAAGGTATTCTATTATCTAGTTCTACATATATAGAGAAAGATACCAATATAGATATATATATCCATGAGAAAAGGTATATTAATTCATATATAAACTTGTAAAATTGTATGATAAGTAATTTTAAGTGAGGAAAGTCAGAGTATTTGACTATGATTATAACATTGTGCATCTATGGAGTAATGACAGGAAAGAAACAGGAAGAAAATTAACCTGGTGCTTATATATAATATAAACTTTAATAGCTTAATACATATGCATTTTTTCATGCTTTGATTTTTTAACTGAGTATAAATGAAAGCATTGTTCACACTCTTTCCCCTTTTATCTCATTCTCTTCCTGACTCTACCACATACCCCTTCTTTTATTTTTTGCTAAGTAACTGCTTTTATTATTTTCTGATATGTCCTTTCAGAATTTTTTTTTTTTTTAAGATTTTATTTATTTGCGAGAGTGTGAGTGAGAGAGAGCATGAGGGGGTGGAGGGGCAGGGGGAGAGAGGGAAACAGACTTCCTACTGAGCAGGGAACCTGATGCAGGACTCGATCCCAGGACCCTGAGATCATGACCTGAGATGAAGGCAGACGCTTAACCGACTGAGCCACCCAGCTGCCCCTCTTTCAGAGTTTCTTTTAGGCAAATACAAGCAAGTAAAAGTACATAATTTTTCTTTTCACTTTCTTACATAGAAGTTAACATATTGTATGTTCTTCTCTTTGCTTTTTTTGTCACTATGGTGGTTTTCTTTTATGTCATCATGTTTTGTAGAGCTTTCAGTATCAGTGCTTCAAGAGTCTTCTCATTAGTTTCTAAGGTACATTGTTTTCCATTGCATGGATGTACTGTAGTATACCAAACTAGATCCTTGTTGATGGGCACATGGATAGTTCCCAGTGTTTTGCTGCCACAGTATAGTGAATAACCTTGTACATATATAATTTCAGACATATAGAGTTATATCTACATTCCTGTAGAGGTATATCTGCACATTCTCTTAGATTGTTTGAAACGGGTAAACGCATTTGTA
Source organism: Mirounga angustirostris (assembly GCF_029215605.1). NCBI lineage: Eukaryota > Metazoa > Chordata > Mammalia > Carnivora > Phocidae > Mirounga > Mirounga angustirostris. The sequence continues at coordinate 113,343,459 of NW_026991712.1, forward strand.
CTTTATACAGTTTTGTCAGATGACACTCCTTAGGGTTATACCATTCTGTACTCTGACCAAGAGGACATGATAGTATCTGTTTCTCCATTGTGTTACTTACAAAGTGTATAGTCAAACCTTTTCATTTTAAATAGATGTAACTTGCATATTTTAGGACAGTGATTCTCAAATAGGGATGGGAGGAGGTGAGATTATGAGACTTCAAAGAATGATGGTATCTTTTTACATATTCGTCAGATATTTGGGCAGCTTTTATTTGTCAGTCTTGTAGGCTCTGGGGATGCAGTAGTGAAGAAGGTGAGCACTGGGTTTAGTGAGGCAATAAGTAAAAATTACATAAGATTGTTACTAATGATGTACTATAAAGTGAGAGGTGAGGGGAAGTGGTGATTAAGATGGAGTGCCAGGAGGTGCTATCAAAGCTGAGATGTGAAGAATAGGAAAGAAGCAGCCATATGAAGAGCCGGGGGAAGATCCCGGTGTGAAAAGGGCAGAGTTCAAGATACAAAAGCAGGAAAGAAGTTGGTTGCTGAGTCTTGTATAAAGTAAAAAGCTAATGAAATAAAACCAGGGAAGTAGGTTGGGACTCCACTTCTTACCATACAAAATTTTAGGGCCCATACTAATGAGTTTGGGTTTTACTCTTAAGTGCTATGGGAGGCTATTGAAAGGTTTTAAACAGGAAATCAACTATGACTTTTTTTCTGTTTTGCTATATTTGCTTCAGTTTTTTTTTCTTTTAATTTTGAATTTTTTTAATGGATTTTTTTACTTTTTTATTTTTTATTGTTATGTTAATCACCATACATTACATCATCAGCTTTTCCTAATGTTAACATCTTACATAACCATGATACATTTATCAGTACTAAGAAATGAATGATGATACAATGTTATTGCTAAACTGCAGACTTTATTCAGATCTCCCCATTATGTCTCTGTCTCCTCCAATATGGGACAAGTTTCTTAATGTTTTCTTATCTTTTCTTACCTTGATTATTGAAGAATACTGGGCAGATACTTTGTAGACTATCCCTCAGTTTGGGATTGTATGTTTTCTCATGACTAGACTGAGATAATGTATTTTAGGAAAGAATACAGAGTTGAAGTGTCCTTCTCAGCACATGATGTAAGAAGACATATTGTAACCATACGTCTTATGGTTAGTGCTGTTAACCTTGATCATTTAAGTTGGTGTCTGCCAACTTTTTCCACTACAGAACTTTTTTCCTCTCAAACTCTGTTCATTAAAGCAAGTTACTAAGTCCAGGCCATAGCAGGCAGGGTGTTAAGGAGTGTTAAGTATCAAAGAACTTGTGGACATATATTAAAATCACCACAGTAATTAATAAATATTTGGGGGGAACTATTTTGAGGCCATGCAAATATCCTTAAAGTTCCAGCAACTAATTTTAGCTTTTGTTAGGGGATATTGCTCGTAGCAATTAATATAATTATTTTTTAAAAGAACACACACACCACTGTGTATGGAGATAGGTTTGAGGTGGGGTTGGAGAGAGATTTGTTACGAGATCATCAGGAAGTAGTACAAGATAGAGGTACTAGCTTGGGCTCAGGTATTGGCATTTAAATAAAGAGAAGTAGATAAATTCACTATCTGTTTTTGTACAGAACCAAGATTTGGTGATTAGATTGAAGAGGGGGAAAATTAGGGGGAATTTGGGTTTTTTTTACTTGATTAACATAATTTTGTATAATTTGTAATATATACATTTGTAGGTATGAATTTATATAATTCAACTTATATATAATTTGTATAAATAATTTTATTTTATTAATATAATTTTTATACAGTTAACTAAAATTAGTAGACTATAAATGTATGTTATCTTACTATTTTTAAAATTACCTCTAAAACTTAGTAGCTTAAAATAGCAATAAGCACCAGTATCCTAGAGTTTTTGTGGGTCAGAAATTCAAGAGCAGCTTAGCCAAGTGGTTCTGGTTTAGAGTCTCTTATGAGGCTGCAGTCATCTGAAGGCTTAACTGGAGTTAAAGGATAAGGTGCTTTATCCTTTAATAAAGGATATTATTGTGGCTCTCTCACAAGGTTGAAAGTTAGTGCTGACTGTTGGAGACATCACTGGCCTCAAGGGGATTTCTCTTAGTAAAGGATTTAGACAAGTATACAAACAAGCACAATGCAATATGAGTAGTGCTATGATTGAGGAGGTCTATAGGACACTCTAATGGGAGTTTAGCATTAGGGTAATGGTTCAAGGAAGGCTAACTGAGGAATGATTAAGCTAAGACATTAAAGCTATATAGGAGTTAAGGAAAGACAATAAATAGAGTTCACTGGATAGAGGGAATAGCATATGTGAAGAGTAAAAATGAGAGGAACAAGAGATTGCTTGAACTAAAAGAAGTTCATTGTAGCCAGAGGTAAGTATCATGAGTAATACTGGTAAGATATGAGGATAGAGCAGTGAATAGGGAACGAAATCATACAGAATCTAGGACACCAGTATAAGGACCTGAGTCATTATCTCAAGATCTGTGGAGTGCCATAAAGTGTTTAAAATAAAGGAGTGACCAAATGAGATTTGAATTTTATGAAATAGAGGCACAGTGGTGTGCTGGAGCCAGCCAGTAAAGGCTTGCAAAAACCAATTGTTAAATTTTCAGGAATTTTGTGAGTCACTTGTTAAAACAGCCATATTAACAGTTAAGTTATATAACACAATTAAGTTGTGATAGAACAAAGGTAATAAGTACTCAAACTTCATCATTTACTACTTATTTTTCCATTTTACTACTATCTGTGCTTTTGAGGTTATTTATACCCCTTGTATCTGTATGGTGGAAATACAATATAATAGTGTTCTACTGCACATTTCTTCCCAACTAAGTGTTCAGTAATGTTAACGTTGGTAGCTTGAAAGGAGCCATGATGGGAGGATTTACATCACATAAGTTGTCAAACTACAAATCAGGGCTGGATTTATTTTTTTGTTGATTATCTAGACCAGATGTTGGCAGACTGTAGCCTATAGCCCAAATCTGTCTGGTTGCCTATTTTTGGAAGTAAAGTTGTTTTTTTTTTTCATTTTTAAAAAAATTTTATTGTGTTAATCACCATACATTACATCTTTAGTTTTTGATGTAGTGTTCCATGATTGTTTGCGTATAACACCCAGTGCTCCATTCGATACGTGCCCTCTTTAATACCCATCACCAGGCTAGCCCAACCCCCCACCCCCCTCCCTTCTAGAACCCTCAGTTTGTTTCTCAGAGTCCGTAGTCTCTCATGGTTCGTCTCCCCCTCCAATTTCCCCCCTTCATTTTACCCTTCCTAGTATCTTCTTTTTTTTAAACATATAATGTATTATTTGTTTCAGAGGTAGGTACAGGTCTGTGATTCAACAGTCTTACAAATCAGAGAAAGACATGTATCATATGATCTCACTGATATGAGGAATTCTTAATCTCAGGAAACAAACTGAGGGTTGCTGGAGTGGTGGAAGTAAAGTTTTATTGGAATATAGCCTTGCCTGTTTGTTTATGTATTGTCCGTGGCCACTTTCACACTGCAGTGGTGGCAGGTAGAATACTTACGATACATTGTATGGCCCACAAGGCTAAAATATTTACTCTCTGGCCTTTTAAGGAAAAGCTTGATTTTTACCTGTGCTTGATTTTTAATGCAGATTAAACTTTAAAAGTGTGTTGTATCTTCAGCCTATACATTATGAATAGCACAAAATTTTTAAGGAAATTTTCTTTCAGTATTTAATTACTATTACCAGAATCAACAAAAAACTTGCTCACATTATTAACAAATGAGTGAAATTCTAACATAAGTTGTCTTTGTTTCACTTTCATCTTTTAACAAAAATATTCAATCAACATTTATATCAAAACTTCACTTTTTCCCCAGTTTCAACCATGGCTTATGGATACAGTAGTTTAGAAAAAAATCAGTGAAAGCATTCTGTGAGAATATAGCGACTACACAGAATGGGCAATGAGTATTATATATCTTATTATCTATATGTTGTGTTCTGTATATCCTCTATATCGGTTTATGTTAAAAAATATAATAAACTTATGCATGAACACATATGTGTACACACACACGAACTCTCACACACACACACACACACCCCCCCTAGGAGAAAGCTGATTGCTAGACTTTTTTTTTTTAAGATTTTATTTATTTACTTGATGGGGGTGAGGCACAAGCAGGGGGAGCAGCAGGCTCCCCACTAAGCAGGGAGTCTGACATGGGGCTTAGTCGCAGGACCCTGGGATCATGACTTGCGCTGAAGGCAGATGCTTAACCACTGAGCCACCCAGGTGCCCCTGATTATTAGACATTTACTAGCACAGCACTGGGTACACATGTGGCCATATGCAAATTGGCAAAATATTTAAAGCAGTATTTGCTTAAAGTGAAGCAGCAATATCATATCTGAGATACAAGAATAAGTACAGTTTTTTATTTGGAAGTTTAATTATTAAACTCCTACTAAATTCGTTATTTTTAGAAATTTTGGTATTATAGTACTGTCAGGTGCTAAATTTCTCCTAAGGTCACCATGCTGTACAATTTTGATACAAATGATTGCTAAATTTCAACTGAAGTTAATGGAGGAGAAAAATATTTTTACATACCCTACTTTTCTCTAACATATTTTCTTCATATTTTGTTATTTCTGGTTCAGTATTAATTGGCAAGGATACTGTAGAATACAGTTTTGGGGTTTTTCTTTGTGAAATTTTGAGGTGGTAGAATTAAGTACTATGCTTTTCCTAGGAAGGTTAGAATTATGATATAATCTAATTTCTATTCTCTTTTGTAGTATAATATAAATATTCATTAACATTTATTGCTTCAGAAAGAATATAATTTTTCAAATATTATCTAGCTAATAAACTCTCTTAGTATCCATATTGTCTGTTAATCTGTTGTTTGAAAGTTCTCAATATTTGTTCTTGCATAAAAAATGAGCAGCTTTCACGGTCACCAGTGATTTGAATTGTTTTAGTTAAGTGCATTTTAATTTTAACTTCTTATGCAACATTTATTTATATGAGTGGTGTCTCTTAATGCTTAAAGATGGAATGCTATTCTGTATACTCGGTCTATATATGTTCTGTATATTCGGTCTTCATTTTATATCAAGTTCAGGAAATACTGGCACTTTTTTCTCTCCTTTCATCATAGATCTATTTGTTTTCAAAATTTGAAGCAGGTTCTATTTTTGATATATTACATGGTTTCTTTTTGGTTTGTTTTATTTGCCGCCCTAGAACAAGGAAGAAGTGATGGCTGTGAGACTCCGGGAAGCCGATAGCATAGCTGCTGTGGCTGAATTACAGCAGCACATTGCTGAGCTGGAAATCCAGGTACCATACGAAAATAATAAAGTACACATGAAAATAATGCTATAGTTTCTCTTTCCTTCTGCACCCAAGGACTGATTTATATCTTCGTCCTATTGACCGTGCTTCTATTTTCAACACATATTCATTTCCAAGCCCTTTTTTTGGTGGTAAAATACATACAAAATTGACCATTTTAAAGTGTACAGTTCTGTGACATTAAGTGCATTCACATTGTTGTACAACCAGTCTCCAAAACTCTTTTCATCTTGCAAAACTGAAAGTCTGCTTATTGAACATCTCCTCATGCCCATCTTCCCCAAGCCCCTGGAAACCACCATTCCACTTTTTATCTCTGAATTAGACTACTCTAGGTACCTCATATAAGTAAAATGATATAGTATTTGTCTTTTTTTTTAAGATTTTATTTAATTATTTGTCAGCTAGAGAGAGAGCGTGCACACAAGCAGGGAGAGTGGCAAGCAGAAGGAGAAGCAGACTCCCCGCTGAGCAAGGAGCCCGATGCAGGACTCCATCCCAAGACCCTGGGATCATGACCTGAGCCGAAGGCAGACATTTAACTGACTGAGCCACCCAGGCATCTCTTTTTTTTTTTTTTTTAAGATTTATTTATTCATTCTAGAGAAAGAGAGTGCACAAGTGGGGGGAGGGGCAGAGGGAAAGAGAGAGAGAAAAAGAGGGAAAGCAGACTCCCCACTGAGCAGGGAGCCTGACAGACTGAACCACAGACTAACCCACCTACCCACTGCAGGGCTCAGTCCCAGGACCCCGAGATCATGACCTGAGCCGAAATCAAGTGTTGGCCACTTTAACTGAGCCACGCAGATGCCCCAGTATTTGTCTTTTTATGACTGGCTCTTTTCACTTAGCATAATGTCATTAAGGTTTATCCATGTTGTAATGTGTGAAAAAATTTCCTTCCTTTTTAAGACTGAGTAATATTCCATTGTATGTGTATACCACATTTTGTTTATTTATCCATTGGTAAACACTTGGGTTGCTTCCACCTTTTGGCTATTGTGAATAATGCTGCCGTGAACATAGTTGTACAAATCTCTTTGAATCCCTGCTTTCATTTCTTTGGGATTTACCCAGAAGTGGCATTGATAGATCATATAGTAATTCTGTGTTTAATTATTTGAGGAATTGCTGTTCTATTTTCCATAGCAGCTGCACCATTTTACATTTTTGCTAGCCATTGCACAAGGGCTCTTATTTCTGTCCACGTCCTCTCCAACACTTGTTAATTTTCTGGGTTTTTTGTTGTTATTGTTTGTTTTTTTATAGTAGCCATCCTAATCAGTGTAAAGTAGTAGCTCATTGTGGTTTTGATTCGCATTTCCCTAATGATTAGTGATGTTGACCATCTTTTCATTTGCTTATTTGCTATTTGTATACCTTCTTTATAGAAATATCTATATGAGTCCTTTGCTCATTTTTTTTAAATTTTTTAATTTTTTCTTAATTTTATTTTATTATGTTAGTCACCATACATCATTAGTTTTTGATGTAGTGATACACGGTTCATTGTTTTCTTCGTATAACACCCAGTGCTCCATGCAGTACGTGCCCTTCTTAATACCCATCACCCGGCTAACCCATCCCCCCAACCCCCTCCCCTCTAGAACCCTCAGTTTGTTTCTCAGAGTCCATAGTCTCTCCTGGTTCATCTCTCCCTCCGATTCCCCCCCCCTTCATTTTGCCCTTCCTTCTCCTAATGTCCTCCATGCTATTCCTTATGTTCCACAAATAAGTGAAACCATATGATAATTGACTTTCTCTGCTTGACTTATTTCACTTAGCATAATCTCCTCCAGTCCCATCCATGTTGATGTGAAAGTTGGGTATTCATCCTTTCTGATGGCTGAGTAATAGTCCATTGTATATATGGACCACATCTTCTTTATCCATTCGTCTGTTGAAGGGCATCTCGGCTCTTTCCACAGTTTGGCTATTGCGGACATTGCTGCTATGAACATTGGGGTGCATATGGCCCTTCTTTTCACTACATCTGTGTCTTTGGGGTAAATACCCAGGAGTGCAATTGCTGGGTCATAGGGTAGCTCTATTTTTAATTTTGGGGGGCACCTCCGCACGGTTTTCCAAAGTGGCTGTACCAACTTGCATCCCCATCAACAGTGTAAGAGGGTTCCTCTTTCTCCACAACCTCTCCAACATTTGTTGTTTCTTGCCTTGTCAATTTTTGCCATTCTAACTGGTGTAAGGAGGTATCTCAGTGTGGTTTTGATTTGAATTTCCCTCATGGCTAATGATGATGAATGTTTTTTCATGTGTCTGTTAGCCATTTGTATGTCTTCTTTGAAGAAGTGTCTGTTCATGTCTTCTGCCCATTTTTTGACTTGATTATTTGTTTTTTGGGGTGTTGAGTTTGAGAAGTTCTTTATAGATCTTGGATACCAGCCCTTTATCTGTAGTGTCATTTGCAAAAATCTTCTCCCATTCTGTGTGTTGCCTCTTTGTTTTGTTGACTGTTTCCTTTGCTGTGCAGAAGCTTTTTATCTTGATGAAGTCCCAAAAGTTCATTTTTGCTTTTGTTTCACTAGCCTTTGGAGATGAATCTTGAAAGAAGTTGCTGTGGCCGATGTCAAAGAGGTTACTGCCTATGTTCTCCTCTAGGATTTTGATGGATTCCTGTCTCATATTGAGGTCTTTCATCTGTTTTGAGTTTATCTTTGTGTATGGTGTTAGAGAATGGTCGAGTTTCATTCTTCTGTATATAGCTGTCCAATTTTCCCAGCACCATTTATTGAAGAGACTGTCTTTTTTCCATTGCATATTTTTTCCTGCTTTGTCGAAGATTATTTGACCATAGAGTTGAGGGTCCATATCTGGGTTCTCTATTCTGTTCCATTGGTCTATATGTCTGTTTTTGTGCCAGTACCATGCTGTGCTGGTGATCACTGCTTTGTAATACAGCTTGAAATCAGGCAACGTGATGCCCCCAGCTTTGTTTTTCTTTTTCAACGTTCCCTTGGTGTGATTCAGGGTCTTTTCTGATTCCATACAAATTTTAGGGTTGTTTGTTTCAGCACTTTGAAAAATGTCATTGGAATTTTGATCGGGATGGCATTGAAGGTATAGATTGCTCTGGGTAGCATTGACATTTTAACAGTGTTTATTCTTCCGATCCATGTTTGCTCATTTTTTAAATCAGGTTGTTGAGTTGTGAAAGTTCCTTATATATTCTTGATGTCAATCCCTTATCAGATTGATAGTTGGCAAACAGTTTTTGCTGTTTTTTGATGCACAAAAGTTTATATTTTTGTTGAAGTACAACTTAACCTATTTTTCTTTTGTTGCCTCTGCTCTAAGTCCATGTTTGAGTGATAGTTTACCATATTTGTACATTGCCAAAGCAATTTTCAAAAGAAGATTCAAAACTAAACATTTTGTCATTCTATGTCCTATTTCTTATTAATATGGGAAAAATATTATGTTGAAAATCTTATTTCTTTCAAAATGTGTTATATTCTATTCCAAGCCATAATACAGTTTTTGCTGCAACATCTAGAATTTTCTTCCCACTTGAAATATCCTTTGAATTAAATTTCAATTTAAAATCTGGTTAATTTCTAAGACATATATATTATAGCCTCATCTTTTGATCTGGGTTGAAAGTAATCATAACACATATGATTTGTATATGTTTATAAAAAAATAGCCTTTATGTTCTGTTGGTAATATTCCCTGTAAGGTAGCACATATTCAGAAAAACTTCAGACATGAATTGACTGCATGACATATTTGTAATCAGCAATTTAAATCATGCTATCATATGCAATTCTAGTTTAAGCCTGTAGTTTTCTAACATCAAGAAAATTATGAAATTTTGCTACATTTCTTTACATGTTAGTCACAAACAGCAAGATTTATATTATTGTTTTTATTTATTCTGAAATACTTATTAAAGTGAAGAGCCTGATCTGCTGCATGTTTTGTTTAAAGTGAAATATAACATGTTAATATTGTTTCTGAAAATAGAAAATGCATGAAATTTTTACTATCAGGAATATGTTGGCATCAAGTGGCTCCTGATTAAATAATCACTGGAATCCTAATTGCTAAATTCATTGGTATTTTTTCGGTCTTTATCATGCTTGAGTTTATCTCATTTGTCATTGTTGGCCAGTCATCCTCTTTATGTTCTCTCCTCCCATAGCTTTCCCAGCACCACTCACTTTTGCCTCTCTTCTTTCTTGTTTATTGTTTTAGTCTTATCATTTCTGAATGTTTGTATTCCTCTGAGAATCCCAAGTTTTTGGCTTTTTAAAAGCTGTATTCAAATGAAGGGTCTCACTTACATGGCTTTAGGAGGCATCTGTACAACAACAGATCCTAATGTAACTCTAGCCCTTGCATGTTTCCGCAACCAATAATTTTTAAACCTTTTTAAAAATTATTTTTAAAATTATTAGCACAATATACCAAGAAGTTCATAATAACAGAGCTACATTATAATATGGGTAAACACATTACCCATATAATCATGGCTCAGGTCAAGATACAGAATGTGCCTGTACCCAGAAGTCTACCCAATCACACCTGACTCCCTTGTCCTGAGTTTTGTGGTAGTCATTCCTTTGCTTTTCCTTATAATTGTGTCATCTTCGTTTGCCTCTCTGATCTGTACAGTTTAGTTTTCCCTGTTTCTGAACTTTGAATAGAGCGTTCTTGAATATCTTTGTCTCTTCTTTCTTTTGTTCAACGTTATTTTAGTAAGAGTAATCATTTTTATTGTTGTACATATTCCATTTTATGAATATATCACAATGTATCTATCCACTCTAATATTATTGGTCATTTGGGAGTTTGTGGATTGGGACTGTTTTGAACAGTGCTGTGGTTATGAGCAATCTTGTGCACTATACTGACCATGTGTACATGTTTCTCTAGCGTGGAATGTTTGTGTCATAGAGCATGCAAATCTTCAACTTTATTTTCCAAAGTGCTTGTACCAGTTTAAACTCCCAAGAGCAGCATATGAAAGTTCTTGCTTGTTCCATAGCCTCCTCAACACTTAGTGGTGTCAGATGTTTTAACTTGTGCCATTCTGGTAGGTATGCAGTGATACTTCAGTGTGGCTTTAATTTCCATTTGCTGATTACTAATGAGGCTGGCCATTTGGATTTCCTCTTTTGTAAAGGTCTGCTAAAGTCTCTTTGTATGTATTTTTCTATTAGGTTTTTTCTTTTTCTTTGGATGTGTAGTTCTTTATTTATTGATGTTATGTTTTACACATACCGCTTTCCACTCTGACTTGTCTTTTGTTGTTTTTAAACTTACTGTGTCTTTTGATGAGTAGACCAGTAGTTTTAATGACAATAAACCACTCCACCTGAAGTTTCACAGGCACTTCACATTCAACATGTTTAAAATTATGTGTTCCTAGGGGCGCCTGGGTGGCTCAGTCAGTTAAGTGTCTGCCTTCGGCTCAGGTCATGATCCCAGGGTCTTGGGATCGAGCCCCACATCGGGCTCCTTGCTCAGTGAGACGCCTGCTTCTCCCCTGCTTGCTGCTCCCCCTGCTTGTGCTTGCTCTCTCCGGCTCTCCCCCTCTCTCTCTGTATCAAATAAATAAAAAATCTTTAAAATAAAATTATGTGTTCCTATTTCATCCAAAATTTTTTTTCTTTTTGTATCTCTAGTCTTGATCAGTGGTGTCATCTCTTAATGGATTATTCAACCTAGTAGGAACTTCACTTAAGCCTTTCTTAACCCTCTACATCAAGGCTATATAGAGAGAGTATGTAAACTTTCAACTTTACTAGATAATACCAAATTCTTTTACAAAGTGCTTGTGCTAGTTAACATTACCAGCATTTTACCTTCTCACCTACTCTTGTAGTTTTGCTTTCAGATAATTTTTAATAACTCATAAAGACTGAAGTATCTTGCCCAACTCCTCAGTTGGGCACAGTTTGGGACTTCAAAAGAGAAAAGTACTGAATAAATCTAAAACTAAATCAAAGGTAATTTTAATTTCAGAAACTTTTCTTTTAATCTCTCTTAGCCTTTCTATTCTCCGGGCCATTCCCTGAATTCTTCTGTCCCCAGCCTTACCTGAACTATTGCAGTAACTTCCTAGTCAGTTCTCTCTTCTCCAGCCTCAGCTCTTCCACAGAGCTATCTGAGTTAGCTTTGTGAAAAATAAAAACTTTTACTGACTGCCTTTTACTAGCAAATCATATCAAAATTCCTTAGCATAAAATGCTTACCTTTTCATTGTTGCCCAAACCTGCATTTCCCATCTCATCTCTCAGCATTATCTCCTCATCCTCCCTCCCTACCCCTTACCACACACACACACACACAACACACACTTTTCAGAATTTGCACATTCTCTCAAAATTCTGTACCATTCTACAAGCCACTGTGTCTTCCTAAATTGTGTTTCTCTGTACCCCCTAGTCCTCTGCTTTTAAAGTATTTGTTCTTGCTGAGTTGTGCTTGGCTAGCTTGCTATTAATACATTTAGTAAATGTGTTTTCAGTAAACATCTTGATGATTCACCTTTCATTCATTTACTTATTACATGCAGATCCAGAATAGATCCATAATAGATCTCTTGCTAAAATCTGAAACTCCTTTCTCAATTATAAGAATAATACATTTTAGGTTATTCTTAGTTATGAAAATATTTTAGATCCTTTGCAAGTTCCACTAGGGGGAGAACTCTGTCAAATATTTTGTACTTCAATCTCTTCAGATCAACTCTTCCAATTAATGTTACTCTCTTTTGAATAAATTTTTTTCCTATAAACCAATTTTTCTCAAACTCTTCATTTAATAAATCATGTTATTATGTAATCTATTGATATAATTAAGACCTGCTTTTTAAAGTATTTATGAAAAGTATACTTTTATAAGTGTCATATTTAGATAAGGAAATACATTAGATGAACAAATACTCATTTTTATAAACACTAGCATTCAGTGGTAGATACACTTGTGAGACTAAAGTTTATTAAATTTGATTTCAAAGATTCTTTAGTCATCTTGAAACGTTCGGTCTGATTTAAAGTTTATAATCTTTCCCTATGTTATTATTTGAGATATCTGCATCTGTAATATACTTAAGATTTTTATAATAATGCTTTTCCCCCTTGTCTTTGGAGGAGCTGTTTTATATTAGTGTCTCATAGTGAATTTAGCCTTTTGTAAGTGTAGCAATTTTCAAATTTTAGCCATTTTCTTAGAACTGTTTGAGAAAGTTATTAGCTAGGTTTCCTCCTTCTCAAAGAGAATGCCACTTTACAGATGGATTTTAGTCACCATTCTATTATAATGCTTGTCTCGAGCAGATACACACCTATAAAATTAAGAGGTTAAACTCTAAGGTTTCATTAAATATAAAAATTATACCATGTATATCATTTTAATATCTTTTGACCATTCAGAGTTGCCATTATGAATTTTAAATACTATATAATCCTTTCATTTCATTCAGATCTTTATGATTTTATTAGATAAAGCTCCTTTGGCCAAATTTCTATTCAAAATAATACTACTATTCAAATCACTGTGCTCTTCTGCCACTTCACGTTTGATCAAAACAATTATTTCTTGCCATAAAATATACATTTCTTGTTATTCTTGCTGTCCACATTCTCCACCATAGTGGAAGCTCAGTGAGAGGAATTTTTGGCCAGACATTCAATTGCTGTATTCCTCAGCGCTTGGTATATAATGCTTGGTACATAATCATCACTCAATTATTTGTATTAGATGTTAAATTAATACAATAATTCGCTCATCTGCTGTTTCTGCAAGTGATTTTTACTGTATATACTTTGAGTATTCAAATTTTTAAAATTCAGAGATTATCACTGTATTCACAAATGCATCAATTTGCATACACTTTTTATCATTAGGTCACTGATGAGGATGATAGAATGATTTCAGACTCTGTCTAAATGCATTTATCATCTTACATAAGGAGTGACTGAATGCGGGTCTCTTCTTTGAAAGGTTGTTGAATAGAATTTAAAACTCTGAAAATTCATGTATGTTTATTGTTGGTGTCAATGGCTTCAGTTACATCTGAGGTGATACAAGTTGTTACCTTTTAAGGGAGAATTTTTGTTTTTTTCTTCCTATCAGCCCATATACTTTACTAGCTGATTTTCTGGCTTCGTTGTTTAAGTAGCTGCAAAATTAAATATGATAGAACCTGATCAGAATAAAAAGCTTCAAGAAATTTAATTATTATTAAGAGCAAGAGAATTTTAAATCCTAAATGACTCTGTGGTCACAACTTTTTGTCTTTTTGTTTTCTTATAATTGCTAGAGATACTGTATTTGTTAAGAATTTAAGATCTTGAAGTCAAACTACTTACTAAGTATCTTTGACAAGTTACTTAACCTATCTTTTTATTTATTCATTCAGAACTAAGGATCTGAAAGTTTTCTGCTTTAGAATTGTTGGTATTAAATGAGAAAGCATTTGTAAGTCATGCAGATTTGGGGAAAGAATTCTCTGCTAAGGAACTAGTAAGGGCAAAGAGCCTAAGGCCAGGAGCTTGTCTGAGTAGAGTCCCTGCGTGAAGTAAGAGGGGAAGTAGAGGAAGTCTGTGAGGTAAATAGGGCAGATTATGTAGGGCCTAAGAACTTTGGCCTTTGTCTGAGTAAAATGGAAAGTCATTAGAGGGTTTTGAGCATAGGAGTGATCAATTAGTAGACATTTAACCTATTAAAAAAATTTAATTGAACTTGATTCAGGAAAAAAAATGCTTTTAAGAGTAATTCATAGTATTTAGGACGGAGGAAATGGTGGTTAAAAAGTATTTCCTCCTCTTAGTGGAATTTTCCACCTTTATTCTATTGATCCAAATGTTATTTATTAGTCCAGGGCTTTATTTTTATATTCACACTAAATAAAACTTGCTCCACTTTGCTGGTGGTGGAACAAAACACAGAAAAGTTAATTTTTGCTCAGGTGATTGAAGAAAATAGGTGGGAATTAAACTCAAGCTCTCTGATATTTAACCTGGAATTAAGTTTGTATTTTGGTTATTATAAAGATAAGCATATTAATTTGTCATAACCATATTAAAAACTTCTGTGGGTCAAGCACATCTATAAAATTAATGCTGCTTTGTTATAAGTAATGGAAAATTTTTAATTTAAAACAGGGTAGTTCTACTCAAATCCAACTTTTTTTTCTTTTCCTGGTACCCAGTAACATTTACCCACTTTCGTTAGTTTGCCCAGCAAATAACCTCTAGGGATGCCTCAGATGGGCAATACCCCAACCACTCTTGGCTTAAGAAACACCCACTCAAAATTCTGTTCTGACCTAAAATGAGTGAGTTAGGTTTAAATCAGTGTGCCCAGATCAGTATGCCATTTTGGCAGAGATGGAGAGGAAGTGATAAAATCTTTATCACTGAATTTTAAAATACATGTTTTATAATAATGTTAAATTGCAGTGACATTACTAAATAATGGAGTTTATCATAAAGCTTTGTGATCAGTTTGTGCTTTTCAATTTCCTGAGCTAATTTGTTAATAGTTTCACAACAGGTGGTAGTTTATATGCCAACTCTTGGCTAACAAACTTCTTTTTGGAAGATTTCTTTTCCCCCTTGAAGTACAATGGTTTCCGTTTTGAGCAACTTACTCGAATACTAAAGTATTTTTCATTTTTCTTAAATGATTTTCTCAAAATTTTAAGCATTTTTAAATTTAAAAAATGGCTACTCTGTAATTTTATCTAGTTTTAACAGTAGTTCTCAACAGAAGAAGTTAGGTATGTAAGATATTTTATTCAGCTTGCTATGTAGTCATTAAGGATGATAAAATTCAGTGAAAACTTTATTTACTTAAGTGCTTAGATTCTTTGGTATCCAAATTTAGTATGCAGTTAAATATAAAGAAATTAGGTACCTAGAGGTTTTTAAGGTATTGCTGTATTTAGAAATGAAGAATATCATTCAGATACCCAAGATGAGCTCATAGTAGCATCTGAAGAATTAGTGAAGGAGGATTAGACCCTTAAATACCATAATATCAGCAATCTCTTGGTGTTAATAAAAGTTAATTGATGTACACCTAGCATGTACATCTTGGTTTCTCATACCATTCTCTAATGAAGGAAACCAAGGCTCCTCAGAGAAATAACTGATTCCACAACTGGGATAGGAAATATAGTAAGGACAAAGATGAGCCCAGACACCTTGTAATACTAGAGAAAGGAAGGGCTTAAAAACAAAACAAAGCCCCACATTAAAGGGGCAGAAGAACCAACAGAAAGAGTTCCTGATGGCCAACGGTAGAACAAATGAGGAAAAAATGTTTAAAGTCATAGTAGATTTTAACTCACGGTATAAAATAAATACCCATGAGTTCACTGATATAAATAATGATTAAATAAATTAATAAGTGGGGAAGAAGAGATAAATCTCTATGCAGAAGAATTCCAAATAATTGTAGATATTCTATTCCTGAGGAGAGGAAGAAGTCCTTTTCCATAAGTATGGACTCTGCACAATGACTTCCCTCCAAGGGTACAGTATGGAAAGGGCAGGAAAGAAAAGAGTAACTTTACAGTGGAGAAACTTGACAGACACTGCCTCACACAGATAATCAAGGTCAATCAGTAGTTATCAATCATATTGATAGTATGTACTATGGTGTGATGAAAATGGTAGTTCTGTAGTCTTCCAGTAACCCTTAAACCCCAATCTTAACATGAGAAGAAATATCTGACAATTTTTGATGGTGGGGCATTCTACAAAATACTTAACCAGCGCTCCTCAGAGCTCATCAAAAACAAGTAAAGTCTGAGAAACTATCACAGCCAAGAGGAACCTAAGGAGACGTGATAGCAGAATGTAATGTAATATGGTAGTCTACATAATAGGATCCTGGGACAGAAGAAGGACATTAGCTTAAAAACAAACAAAAAAACTAAGGAAATTTGAATTAACTTTAGACTTTGGTTAGTAATAAGGTATCAATATTAATTCATTAATTGTAACAAATTTACCATACTAATGGAAGATGTTATTAATAGGAGAAATTGAGTGCAAGAAGTATATGGGAACTCTCTGTCTTCTCATTTTTTCTGTAAATCCAAAGCTGTTCTATAAAAAGTCTGTTGTAAAAAATAGTTTATGTAATTTCATGGTTTTTAGGGACCCCTGGAATTATACAAATTTAAGTATTTGTCACAAAATTGCTTTGTTTCTAATTAAACTATGATTTAAAGAAATATTTTCTAGCTTTTGGACCTTGTGCAAATGCTGATTTTTCATGTGGGCATGTAGTTGGTCCTATGAGAAAAATCACTTTAAAATGTTTGTGTATTTGTGTGCATATTTCTCTTCTCAAATGGAATTAAATCAGTCTTAGCATTAAAATATTTTTGAATTTATTTTCTCCCTTCCATACTTTTCAGATTACCTTATTATTTTCTTAAAAGTATTTATATGTACTTTTTTTCCTAGTTACTAAACCTTAAAAAATATTCAAACCTTTTTGTCCATGACTTTAAACTACAGGAAACTGTTTTAGAAACTTAGAATGGTACATGATATGAGTATGATTTGTTTTTAGATCTGTCAAATGAGTCACCTTGAAGTCACAGAGAGGCTACCATTTACCACATTTACTATTATGATTAATTTTTCTTAGGGCAAAGTACAAATCAGTAATAACTTACTAAAGCTTAGTGATTGCTATTGATGTTTCAGTAAGGTTATGTTGATTAATCACAGTGATTACTTACCAACTGTCAGGGATTTACTCAAATCATTGGGTTTTCTTCTACTATAGTAATTTCATATGCAGTTATAATTTGCTTAATACATTTTGCTTTAATATATGCATTGAAAATACCAAATTAGGACTTAAAAATTGTCCCCCTGCTGCAAGTTAATATGGTTGCTTCTGTGACCGTTGAACATAGTTTCATAATATAGCCTTGAAAAAAAAGTATTATTTAACCTTAAAAACAGTCAAGATATTGCCTTCTTATGGTCTCTGAAATAGTTTAACTTTTACAAAGAGAGAAAGAGAGCTTGGATATATCTTTACCATAGTCACTCTTTGTGTTACATTTTTCATCTGTGAGTGTAATTTAAAATATTTTTAAAATGTAAGCTTTACACTTGCATTTGAGACTAAGCAACCTGCATTGTGTCATGACCCTTCTAATACCACAAACTTTCTGTAATACTACTCCCAGTGAAAAACCCACATCCTATGTATAACCTTAGATTTATTTTGAAATCTCTATGAAGAGAGCATAGAGAGATTACTAATTGTTTCTGTTATTTCCTTTAAGGGTGTGATGTCTATTTGTAAACCATGTTTTAAGTTTTAATATGTGAGGCTTAAAATGTTAAACTATATTAAGTACTGATTTCCTATTCTAAAGCTATAAAAATGTAATAACTCTAAGTTTCAGTTGAGAATTGGGTGGTATATTAAACATCCGTAGAACATTTCAAGAGAGGAAGAAGCAATAGTACTCCAGTAGCCAATACTTCTGATACCACTGGCCAGGAGAATACTAATAAGCAAATGCAAATTTAATGATAAGCCACTTTTTTTTCTGTTTTATTGCTGTTCTTGTTTTTACTATTTCCTTCCATTTTAGACTTATTTTGTGTTCTTTGTGATACTTCTTAAGATGGATGCCTAAATCCAACATCATTTTTATTATTTAGAAATATTGGTAACTACTCATCAATAGTAGAATTGTTAAGCCATAGTAAATCATACTTGGAATAGTCTCTATCTTTAAGAAAGAATAAAGATCTGCAAGACATATTAAATGAGAAAAACAAATTATAGACAGAATGTAGATCATAATTCCATGTGTGTGTTTTTAAAAGTATATGTGTGTGTATTACTTGTTTTACATATATTTAAATACATTAGAATGTCTGCTGTCATACCTATCAAAGCTGTTGACAATGTTCCCTCTGGGGAGAGTAAAGGGCTTGGTGCAAAAGAGTAAGGGGCAGGAATTCACTTTTTACACTATATGAACTTATTGTAATTTTTTAAACGAATATACATTTAAATAGCTTTTAAGGTAATCATTGCTAGAATGGAGATAAGAATTAGAACTTCCAAATAGTCATAGGAAAATAGCCACAAAGACAACTTGGTCCATCTAGCAAAAGTGCCACGCTTATTCTGTGGCCTTGAAGTCCCTGAGTTTTCTGGCTCTTGCCTACTTTTCTGACTACATTATCATCACACTCCACTT
The DNA here is from genome assembly GCF_029215605.1 of Mirounga angustirostris. Taxonomy (NCBI): domain Eukaryota; kingdom Metazoa; phylum Chordata; class Mammalia; order Carnivora; family Phocidae; genus Mirounga; species Mirounga angustirostris. Next base: position 113,362,069 of record NW_026991712.1, read on the forward strand.
CACGTATTATGCTCTAGCAACACCATCCTTCTTTTCATTTCTTGAACCAAGGTTATTCATTCCTAATTTAAGGCTTTTGCTCTTGCTCTACCCTACATTTGGAACACTATGCTCCCTGAGCTTCCCCTGGTGGTTCCTTCTCATCATTTTTTTTCTTAATTTTATTTTATTATGTTAGTCACCATACATCATTAGTTTTTGATGTAGTGATACACGGTTCATTGTTTTCTTCGTATAACACCCAGTGCTCCATGCAGTACGTGCCCTTCTTAATACCCATCACCCGGCTAACCCATCCCCCCAACCCCCTCCCCTCTAGAACCCTCAGTTTGCTTCTCAGAGTCCATAGTCTCTCCTGGTTCATCTCTCCCTCCGATTCCCCCCCCCTTCATTTTGCCCTTCCTTCTCCTAATGTCCTCCATGCTATTCCTTATGTTCCACAAATAAGTGAAACCATATGATAATTGACTTTCTCTGCTTGACTTATTTCACTTAGCATAATCTCCTCCAGTCCCATCCATGTTGATGTGAAAGTTGGGTATTCATCCTTTCTGATGGCTGAGTAATAGTCCATTGTATATATGGACCACATCTTCTTTATCCATTCGTCTGTTGAAGGGCATCTCGGCTCTTTCCACAGTTTGGCTATTGTGGACATTGCTGCTGTGAGCATTGGGGTGCATATGGCCCTTCTTTTCACTACATCTGTGTCTTTGGGGTAAATACCCAGGAGTGCAATTGCTGGGTCATAGGGTAGCTCTATTTTTAATTTTGGGGGGCACCTCCGCATGGTTTTCCAAAGTGGCTGTACCAACTTGCATCCCCATCAACAGTGTAAGAGGGTTCCTCTTTCTCCACAACCTCTCCAACATTTGTTGTTTCTTGCCTTGTCAATTTTTGCCATTCTAACTGGTGAAAGGTGCTGTCTCAAAATTCAAACCACATTGAGATACCGTCTCATCATTTTTATCTCAACTTAGAAGTCACCCACTCATAGGGATTTTCCCTGACCACCTTTGTAAAATTGGTCCCTCACACTGTTACTCTCTATTTTATTATCATGTTTTATATTATTTATGACTCTTGTCAGGGCCTTTAATTATCTTCACCTTAAGAATTAATTCACTCCTCCATAGAATATATTAGAACCTGTTTATCTTATTTACTGCAGTATGCCTTTTGGCTGGCATATAACAGGTACTCAAAAAATAATTGCAGGATGAATTTTAGGGGGCAGAAAACAGTCATGTATAAGGGAGTTTGATATTCTATGCCATAAGAGGTAGTAGAATGTTCTAAGGACTGTATATGTAAAGATTTAATTTATTTAAATAAATGCTGCCACAGAAGTAGATTGAAATTGATCCTATAATTTCCTATCCAACCATCTAACAAAATAGTAAATAATAGGGTTTTGTTTTTTTTTTTTAAAGGCAAATACTTTTCTACTAAAAGCAGCCTGAGAGGAAAAGGAGCAAAACTTAGTGCGATAAACTTTAAACATGACAGCTAAGGAAAGAAATAGACTAGACTAGAGCAAAGAGGCCTAGCAGGGCTTGGCTTCTAACCTCAACTGTCTCCTTCTCCTATCCTACTCACCAAGCTATATAGGTAAGTCAGCAAAATCCCCAGAGGAATCAATTCATCATATCCCAAATGTGGAGAGAAAGAAAATGAGTATTTTCTGACTGAAGAATTGAAAAAATTTCTGGAAGGAAAAACCTAGTCAAAGATTAAAAAGTGAACATCTGAATTTTAACTTAAGTGAAGACCTTGGGGACAACACACTGAATTTGGGGGACTATATGAATCCTAAACCCAGGTTTTGACATATATCCCCCCAGTTAGGTAATACAGATATTTAATAAAATCTTCGAAGAATAAACAGAGCCCTTGTTTAGCCAGGTTCTTCCCTTCCCTTTGCTATCCCTCAGGCTATAGAAAAGTCAGAACAAACTTGAGCTTGGAGGGCAAAGAAAATAGATTTTAAATGTGGTGGAAGGGGAGTTAATAAGTAACCCATATTCTTAAAGCATTAGGAATATCTGGGCACTCACCTAGCTATGAAGAGAAGAAATGGCAAGGCAACTTGGTTTATATTATTATAGTGGAGAAAGAGAAAAATACCATTCAAAAAAGATCCTAGCTAAGAAGAAAGGTAAATCAAGGTTAAGAAAGGAATTACAATTGCTTCTCACTATAAAACAAACATGAATTCAATAAAATTAAGAAATCAAAAGATAAAATGATTTAAAAAAATGAGGTAAGAATTAAGATTGTACTGCTAAGGAAACAAATTGAAACCCAGTACATCATTGCAGAAACAACAAAAGAATAGTCTATTCAGTAAACAATGCTGAAAAGTGGAATACTGGCATAGAAGAAAAGCTTGAGATAGTCATAGTGAATGCAGGGATTAAGAATGTAAAACAAGTATTTCCTAGCAGGTATGGATGAAAGATAGGTAATCTAACACTAAAGATAACTGGTGTCCCACAACAAATGGAAAGAAGATATATTCAAAAATATGAACAATTCCACATATGAGTAAAATCGTGGTACTTGTTTTTCCTTGACTGACTTATTTTATTTAGCATTATACTCTTTAGGTCCATTGTGTCGTTGTAAATGGCAGGCTCTCATTCTTTTTTTATGACTAATATTCTATTGGGTATATATACCACATGATTTCTTGCATATGTGGAATTTTTTTTTTTAAGATTTTATTTATTTGAGAGAGAGAATGAGAGAGAGCGAGTACATGAGAGGGGGTAGGGTCAGAGGGAGAAGCAGACTCCCTGCCGAGCAGGGCCTGATGTGGGACTCGATCCAGGGACTCCAGGATCATGACCTGAGCCGAAGGCAGTCGCTTAACCAACTGAGCCACCCAGGCGCCCGCATATGTGGAATTTAAGAGCAAAACAGGGGCACCTGGCTGGCTCAGTCAGAAGAGTGTGCAACCCTTGATCTTGGGGTCATAAATTCAAGCCCTATGTTGGGTGTAGAGATTATGTAAATAAATAAATAAACCAAAGAAAGAAAAAAGAGACAAAAAAACCCAGACTTAAATACAGAGAGCAAACTGGTAGTTACCAGTGGGGAGATAGGTGGGGGAATGGATGAAATAAAGAGGATTAACTTCATGAGCACTGAGTAATATATAGACTTGTTGAATCACTGTATTATACACCTGAAACTAATACAACACTGTTTGCTAATTACACTTCAACTAAAAAAATATATAAATAAGAAGTAGTCCTTAAAATTCAGAAAGATCCAAATATACAAATCAAAAGAATACCCTGTGTTCTAGGAAAATTTGACACAGAATACTGCATAAACACTTAAAGCAGATTATGCACAAAGTTGTATGGGCAGATTAAGACTTCTTATCCAGAGTTCTCACAGCATAGTCAATGCCAGAAACCAATGGAGCAGTGGCTATGCTGCACTCCAGTAAGATAGGCACGAGCCACATAATGGTGCTTTAAATTTAAATTGATTTAAATTAAACAAAATTAAAATCAGTCCCTCAGCCATACTAGCTCAGTAGCCTCATGTTTGGGCATTTATTTGGGCAATTAGGATTGCAATTCAAGGTATACAGATTTAGATGGAAACCTGACTCATGTTCCTTGTATTTTCTATCAATTTCAGCTAAAATTCAAGATTTAATATTCATCTTTATATTTTTCCTTTGTGTGAATTATTTAAGGTAAACATGTATAATTTTACAGAAACAATTATTTCCCTTTTTTAAAAAAGCTGGCTATATGTATTCCAGGATGTTAACATTGATCATTAAAATTGTTTTTCTCTACTTTTTTCCCCTCAGGCCTTTAAATTCCTCTATATAACAGGTGAACTCCAAATCATAAGCTAAAGGTGATGAATGTTTGATGGAGGAGCATATGCAGGGGAAAAAATGACTCAATAACTATTATTCACAGCCAGGCCAAACCATCTTGTTGAAATTGTTGAGAGGAAATTAATTTTATAGTATGAGTTAATAATCTCAAATGTATAAAATATTATTGATACTATCTTTATATGGGCTGTCTTTGATTTTATACCTTGTTCTCCCTTGACTTCATATGGGAAGGAGTTACTGAATTGATAAATAATTGTAATTTGGTTTTTCATGCTGGCCTTCTCCTATACTTGATAAAAATGGCTGGCTCCCTATCAAATTCCAGGACTATAATAATCTAATAAGTTGATAAAACTTCTTGTTGACAAAGTCAGCTCTTTATGTTTCTTTTAAACAAATGAGAAAAGAAATATGTAGTCAAGAATACTCTATCCAGCAAGGCTGTCATTCAGAATAGAAAGAGATAAAGACTTTCCCAGACAAACAAAAACTAAAGCAGTTCATGACCAGTAAACCAGCCCTGCAAGAAATATTAAAGGGGACTCTTTGGGGAAAAAAAAGACCAAAAGCAATAAAAACTAGAAAGGAACAGAGAACATCACCAGAAACACCAGCATTAACAATGGCACTAAATTCATATCTAACAATAGTCACTGTGAATACAATGAAATATTACTCAGCCATCAAAAAAGAAAAAGAAATCTTGCCATTTGCAACAACGTAGATGAAGCTAAAGTGTATTATGTTAAGTGAAATAAGTCAGAGAAAGACAAATACCATATGATTTCACTCATACGTAGAATTTAAGAAACAGAATGGATGAACATATGGGAAGGAAAAAGAGGGAAGCAAACCATGAGACTCTTAATGATAGAGAACAAACAGGGTTGATGGAGGAAGGTAGGTTGGGGATGGGTTAAATGGGTGATGGGCATTAAGGAGGGCTCTTGTTATGATGAGCACTGGGTGTTATATGTAAGTGATGAATCATTTCATAAATTATACACCTGAAGCCAGTATAGCACTATATGTTAACTAACTGGAATTTAAATAAATTTGGGGGGAAAAATGAGAGAAGAGCATGTTTTATCAGTGAGATGAATATATAGGAAGCTGTCTAGTCATCTGATGCTAAGGAAGACATGACAAACTTTGACAGCTAAGGATTGTACTCCCCAACTTTGGCTTACTATCACTCTTTATGGAGGGTCCAGGAAAAGATACATGAATCAAACATAAAATTATCAACACAATTTTTAGAAAAACAATTCTAACACATATCCTGCTGTGGTTTGTCTCACAAATATGGAAGTAAGAGTGAAACCTGATTTCTACCCCTGGCTTTTTCCATGTGATCCTTGATAAGTTAGCTACTGAGTCTGTTTAGTCCTCTAGTGCTATTGGATCTAGGCCACACTTAGGTCAAGCCACCTGTGAGGATAATGCACAGGTACAGGGGCCATGCCAAAAAAGAGGACAGCTTATTAATTTATCAATCTGGGGAAAATCCTGCTAAGAGAAAGAAGTGGTGATAAGAATCCAGAGTATGGGGCGCCTGGGTGGCTCAGTTGGTTAAGCGACTGCCTTCGGCTCAGGTCATGATCCTAGAGTCCCTGGATCGAGTCCCGCATCGGGCTCCCTGCTCGGCAGGGAGCCTGCTTCTCCCTCTGACCCTCCCCCCTCTCATGTGCTCTCTGTCTCTCTCATTCTCTGTCTCAAATAAATAAATAAAATCTTTAAAAAAAAAAAAAAAAGAATCCAGAGTATGAAAATAATAGGTCTAGAGCATAATGGTCTTTAAGCTAACAGAAGAGGATCTCGAGAAATAACAATGCTGGGTCGTAGAATGACAGGCAAGAAGATGAAATAATGTTTGCTTAGATTTAGAAAGGCTTTTTGAAACTAATTCTTCAAAAGTCTCAGTATCCCAAGTCTCTCAGTATCATCTCACTGATGAAAACACTCCCAGTGTTTATCGTTAGTGAACAGGATATCATCATATATCCTTTCCTCATAAGCAAAAGAGCAAGATAAAAGCTGCTTTATACTGCCCAAGAGCACCTATTTGGTATTTAACTTTGTGGTATTAAAAACAAAAACAAAACACAAAGCCAAGAAACAAAAGCAGAGATGAATCTTTCACTGAGATGATAAACCCTCATGACATGGAATATGAGGATATTAAAATATGACAGTTACAGCCATCCAGAAGATGAATCACATTTTTTTCAGCTACAGTATTCTCCAGCTGTGAGCACTGTCTCACTGAGCAAGGTGAAGCTTACTAAGTGGCTGTTTGATGCTTTCCTTTTATAACAAGTCCTCTCTTTCTTAGTGATTTCTTTGTGACTAACCCTGTGCTTTTCCCAGAATTTAAAGTCATCTACCTACAACATAGAATATTTTCACAGAGACAAAAAAGCTAAAGGGCTTTTGTGTATTTAAAGTGATGTGGGGGCACCTGGGTGGCTCAGTCGTTGGGTGTCTGCCTTCGGCTTGGGTCATGATCTCAGGGTCCTGGGATCAAGCCCCGCATGGGGCCCTCTGCTCAGTGGGGAGCCTGCTTCTCCCTCTCCTTCCCACTCATGTTCTCTCTCGCTATCTCTGTCTCTCACTCTCAAATAAATAAAATCTTTAAAAAAAAAAATAAAGTGATGTGAAGTATGGAGAGAGTTCTTTGGATCTCATAGGGATTGAAGAGTTAAACTCACAGGTTAGTCTCTTAATAAGAGGCAAAAAATATAACTACTAATATTTATTATGTTTCTTTTTTATCAAATATCTATAAATAATATAATAAGTGTTTACTGATATAATATATAAAATGCAGTCTTCTAGTGCTGTTCCTGTATATTAGTCTTTGGCTTCAGATATTTAAGTTTCTGTGCCCTTGTCGTCTATGCTTCCTCCCTTAACCAGCCATTAAATATACACTATATTAGTTTTATCCTGCTGCCTATTTGGTTTGAAAAAAAGGAATAAAAACAGAACTGTACTTGGAGTTTTGTTGGAATGGGAAATTTTTGTATTTTACCTTGCATAATACAGTCTCTAGACTTGGACTCTTAAAAATATTAACTAAGTCATGACAAAAAAAGCAGAGGGACTATTACAGATTAAAAGAGGGTAAAGAGCTATAGTAACCAAATGTAACCATAAACCTTGGTTTGATTCTGGACAGTAATAATCCATTTGGGGCCCCTTTAAGGGAATTTAAAGAGCTACATATTCAATGATACTGTGGAATTAAACTATTATTTAAAAAAAAAAAAGGTATTATTTATTTATTTGACAGAGACAGAGATAGCGAGAGCAGGAACACAAGCAAGGGGAGTGGGAGAGGGAGAAGCAGGCTTCCCGCCAAGCAGGGAGCCCGATGTGGGACTCGATCCCAGGACGCTGGGATCATGACCTGAGCTGAAGGCAGACGCTTAACGACTGAGCCACCCAGGCGCCCTAAACTATTACTTTAAGTGTGATAATGGCATTTAGTTATGTGGGACAGTTCCTTTTTCTTAGGAAATGCATGCTGAAATATATAGTAGTGAAATGTCATATCTGCATTTTACATTCAAATGGTTCAGAAGATATCTATACATATAAAGAGAAAGAATGAAAGCAAATGTGACAAAATAGTAATCAGTGAATATAGCTGAAGGGTATAAGGGTATCGTACTATTTCAACTCCTATGTAGACATGAAAATTCTGAAAACTGAAAAGCTAGAAGCAACTTTAGCAGGATGTAAATAATAGACTAGGTGCTTTTATGTTTTGTGTTTTCAACTACCTCAAATATGCATCTAGTACATTAACTGGGTATTAACTGGTTAAATTCTCTCTAAGAAAACCCAAAAACTTCTAAGCAAATTATCCCGTCGCACAGAGTATTAAAAAGCCAGTGGCTTGAAACACAGCTTTTAAAATCTGCTATCTTCCTGTCTCTAAGGAAGTGTCCTTCCTGTGGCAAGATAGGGTAAGTTATAACCAGCATTAAAAACATAGATAAAGAAATAAACACGAATGGACTCTTAGACATACCTATTATAATTTCACTTAAAAATTGAGGCTTAATTTGTAGTTTAAACAAACCTGAGCCCCTGCCTCCTCTTCTCTCACCTCCACAATATTTTTTAATATTATACGCTTTTTCTTCTGAACAGTTGTTCAAGGCAAGTTAACATCATACTCATCTCAGTTTTGTTGCAATATGACACATGAAAAACATGCTGCTTAGAGCTATAGAAAAAACGTTTCACATTTTTACTTAATTCTTCTAGCTCGATGCACCAGCACATTTAATTATTCAACTTTTTAAAGAGTATGTTGGAGTACAGTAGATGTAGGTGATGATATTTCTGATTAAAATGTCCACTTCCTACTGTGACTGTATACACATTGCACAAATAAATACTCACTTTTTTCCCGCTGACTATAGCATGTACTGATTTTCCAATCAACAGAATATGTGACACATCTTGGGCACATTCCATCTCTACCTCCTCCTTTCCTGGATTACAGCTCCCAGTGGTTGCAGGGATAAAACAGATGAATGTGTATACCTAAGGTCATTAAAAAACAGTCCAAGTAGGGGGCGCCTGGGTGGTGCAGTCGTTAAGCATCTGCCTTCGGCTCAGGTCATGATCCCAGGGTCCTGGGATCGAGCCATGCATCAGGCTCTCTGCTCAGCTGGAAGCGGGCTTCTCCCTCTACCACTCCCCCTGCTTGTGGTCCCTCTCTCGCTGTGTCTGTCTGTTAAGTAAATAAATAAAATCTTAAAAAAAATAAAAATAAACAAAAAACAGTCAAGGTAGTCAAACAGTGCTCTTTTTTGCTAAATATTTTACTAAATATTCCTCTACACACATTTATGGTTATGTTAGAGAACATAGTTTTTTGACTGTATCAACCTGTTACCTAAAAAAAAACTTTAGAAAATTGGATCCCTTATTTATTGGCATATCCCCTCATAGAAGTTGATACTTTTAATATTCTGCTGGTCCTCAAATCGTTGGTTTTTCTTTATTCTTTTAAGAGTGATCTTAGTATTCAGTCATAGGGGTCATATATATGGGATTTTTTCTGATCCTAAACATTATTTAGTTCCTCATCATACATTACTAAGCTTTAAAATAGCAATATCTTCTGTTTGAGAGCTAGGTTAACCAAGAAAGGGATTTGAGTTCAAAATGAACCACCCTCTGTAGACAGGGAACTGACCAGCTGAAACTAACATAGAAATAATACGAAGTGAAACTGATAGCAGAATTGAAAGAAATTAATTTAAGAAACCTTACCAGTTTTCCTTTGTTTTAAAATATATTCACTCTGAAATGTAGAGACTATTTGTAAATAAGTTTATGAGTCTCGGTCATTTACCAACATTTGCCATTGTGGTGGTAGTTAAAAGAAATATTAACCCTTTTTTACGTGTAAAATAAGTAAATTCTATAATGAGTCTAGACTTGTAAAATATTATTTGAGATTCTTAAAAGGTAAAAGTATTTTATAACTGGCATATAAATTTTTGAATTTGTGTTTAAAAAATAGTTCATTTTCAAAGGTGGTACAAACCCAGTATCTTTCAAGTATAGGTCTACATACTGGCTATATCAGAACCACCACTTGTGTAGCTTTCAAAGTGTACAGATTTTCAAACCCCATTCACAGATAATTAGAATTCATTAGGTCAGAAACAGATTCTTTAATCTGTGCGTTTACAAAACTCCCAGCCATAGTCATCTTTGAGAATTACTGTTTTAAGCATTTCTTAGGTTATGTTGTTTATATTATTGTATTCATTTACTTAGCCATACTTTTTAAAATTTTTTTAAAGATTTAATTTATTTGACAGAGAGAGACACAGCGAGAGAGGGAACACAGGCAGGGGGAGTGGGAGAGGGAGAAGCAGGCTTCCCACTGAGCAGGGAGCCCAATGCGGGGCTCGATCCCAGGACCCGGGGATCATGACCTGAGCCGAAGGCAGACGCTTAATGACTGAGCCACCCAGGCACCCTGCCATATTTTTTTTTTTTTAAGATTTTATTTATTTATTTGAGATAGAGAGCATGAGAGAGGGGAGGGTCAGAGGGAGAAGCAGACTCCCTGCTAAAGAGGGAGCCCGATGCGGGACCCGATCCCGGGACTCCAGGATCATGACCTGAGCTGAAGGCAGTCGCTTAACCAACTGAGCCACCCAGGCGCCCCTACTTAGCCATATTTTAAAAAATATGTTAGATAGGATGTTTTTATTGCAGATAACAGGAAACTACATTCTGGATTTTATTTATGTTTAAAAATATGTTAGGATGTTTTTATTGCAGATAACAGGAAACTACATTCTGGATTTTATTTATGGCTTAAATAATAAAGGGGATTTATTGGCTCAGGTACCTGAAAAGTCCAGAAGTAGGATATATTTCAGGAAAAGTTTAATTTGGGTTCCAGCTTGTTGCATTAGGCATGATTCTGAAGGCTCTGCTCTGCTTGTCATTTTTGAAAAAGATTTATTCGTTTTTAAAAACAAAAGTAAAAAATCTAAAATAAATAAATAAAGGTTTATTCATTTTTGAGAGAGAACGTGCGTGTGTGAGAGTAGGGGTAGGGTCAGAGAGGGAATCCTCAAGCAGACTCCCCGCTGAGCACAAAGCTAGATGCAGGGCTCGATCTCAGGACTCTGAGATCGTGACCTGAGTTGAAATCAGAGTCAGCCACTCAACTGACTGAGCCACCCAGGTGCCCTTCTCCTTCTCATTTTTTATCCTTAGGAGGTTTTTCTCATTGTGTTAAAATGGCTAACAAATGAGCCTTATACCTACTTATTATAATATCCGGAGTAAGAAGCTATAACCCATAATTTCCAGTAAAAGTTTTGAGAGTCACACTATTTGAGCAAAACCCGAACCAGCTACAGTGCAGACAGATGTGATTATCCTGTTTGGCTTCAACCCTACCAATCAGGGCCTTACCTGTGGGGTTAAGGATGGAGATAATTCCTATCCTAGGACCACTACATAATGAAGGAGAGAAAATAGATCTTGATGTAACCATAAAATCTACTCTAAAATACTGTAGAGATGAACTGTAAGCCTAGTCTAAAATTATATTGTTTTAATGAAGTACTAATTTGATTTTAATGTTTTTCAGTTTCTTAAGTTTCTAGTAAAATATGAAGAAGGTACTAATCTTAGAGCAACAGGTAGATTTTAGATGAAGAATCAGTAAGTAACCTGTGGGAGATAAATACCTCTTCATATATATAAATGAACTACAGTATGGACTAAGTGCTTGCTTTCTAGTGGGGGGAGGGGTTAGGTATGTACTGTTTCTTATTGATGACTTTTTCCAGTGTTTTACAATGAAAATTTTCAAGCATACGGAAGTTGAGTTGTATAGTGAACATCCACCACCTCCATTCTGGAATTAATATTTTTTTTTAAAGATTTTTTTTATTTATTTGACAGAGACACAGCAAGAGAGGGAACACAAGCAGGGGGAGTGGGAGAGGGAGAAGCAGGCTTCCCACAGAGCGGGGAGCCCGATGCGGGGCTCGATCCCAGGACCCTGGGATCATGACCCAAGCCGAAGGCAGACGCCTAACGACTGAGCCACCCAGGCACCCCTGGAATTATATTTTTATATATTTCTTTTATCCATTGCTTCCTTAGTTACTTATCCATCCACCACTCAAGCTATCTTATTTTTTGATACATTTCAGAGTAAGTTAAAGTTGTTATACTCTATCCCTAATCACTTAAACATACATACATATCTTTAGGTTTTTGATGACCTTTTGACTAAGAGACTCATACATAGAACTCTATAGCTTAAGGCTTTAATATGAATTAGATTATTATAGACGTCATGATGGTAATTGCTAAAATAATTACTGAAAGATAGATCCAAGAGTGAAAGTGAATTTAAGCCTTTTATAAATATTACTTTATGTTCTCTTAATGTAAAGTTTCTTTTATCACAAGATGAAAAGTTGTACATTTAAGGTCTGTTCAGTGAAATTACAGAATTACCAAACTTGTTGATGTGTTGGAGCTCTTTAAGTTTGTCACTTACCTAATTAGTTTTGCTTAGGAAACCACTTAACTGGCAATCTGTTGTTGTTATCAGCTAGACCAAAAGAAAACGTCCAAGAAAAATCCAGGTTCCTGGTAAATTTATTAGTATAGCTGACATTTTCCCACCTGCTTATCAGAAAGAATCATGTGGACTTGCTTGAAAATAGAAGGCTATAAAAATTTTTGCAAAAAAGAATTTTAAACATCAGAAGTGAAATTAAATTGCCCACTTTTTAGAATATAATAGTTAACTGGATAATTTTTTTGGCATTGTAAATGTGTATTTAGTTACCTTTAAAGAGGACCCTAAAGAGCTTCGAATCAGCATATTTAAATGAGAGCCCATTTGCAGAACATGAAAACCACAGACTTTTAGATAAAATGTGATTTATATATTTTAATTTATTAAATAACATTTAGGACATCTCTCAGTTTACTCCAGTTTTTGAAGTACCAGCCAAATTCCCTTAAAGCGGACTGTTAGAATACCTAACTCAGAGCTTTCGGACTGGTGTGTCTATCACACTGGTATGCTTGCTACTAATGTGTGACAACTGTGCTGGGATGGGGTCAACTGCTAGAGTGCAGAGCTGCTTATTTACCCTTCCTTTGCCCTCAGTTTAGTCAGTGTGCCTTACAAGTTGTTACTTGGGTATATGTGTGTTTGTGTGTGTCTACAGAAATAATGGTTTAATGGGCATCGGAGATTTTTTTTTTTTTTTTTTTTGGTAAACTTTTGACTTTCTGTATGTAACAGCTTTTCAGAAGAAACCTAACATTAAACTTATATACAGTAATATTTAAATATAAAGGAACAATTATATGCAATTGTGTTTCATCAAATATATAAAGTTTTTCTCTTTGAAATTCTACCTTTTTTCTACAATGAATAGAAATTCAAGGAACACATGGGTTTTTTTAGTCAGAAAGTCTTTAAGAGGGCTTCTTTGATTTTCACAAATATCTTTCAGGAATCTTTTTTTCCCCCCTAAATTAAAACATTCCATTTCTTTATTGTAAAATTTCTCAGTTGCTCTGTTTTTTATTAAATACTGCCTTTCCTCTAAAGAAATCTAGGTGTAAAAGTTTTGGCTAAACCTTACTAAGACCCACCTTTGGAGGAAACAGATCTTTGGAGTCACTTAGTCACTTTTTGTAAAGCAGATTTAATGATTCTTATCATGCCAAACTTTTCTTTCATACAGGTTTCCCTATAGGAAAGAATTGGTATTAATTATGGTTATTGGTCATTTGACAGCCTTTCAAACCTAAAGTATTTTGCATTCTTGAACTTCTATCTCACAACATTAGAACTTACCTTGGACTTTGTAATTTTATTCACCCTGAGAATTTTATTTTGTCCTGCATGATATTCTTGCTATGGGATATCCAAAATCCTCAAGAACTTCGCCTTCACTGGGGACCAGATTTAAAGGTAATTTTTCTAAATCTGATTCCAAACCACAAATATCTGGCCTTTCCATCTCATCCACAAGGATTTCTTCCTAGTAGTTGATTGCACTTTCCATTTAATCAGATATTTCAAGGCAATTAATATGGCATGATGCTAAAATTAGACTCAAAAGCCATCAAAGAGGACAGCTGAACACATAACTCAAAGGAGTGCTTCTCATCAAATTTGTCCCCTTTGGAAATATATCTACCTACTCAGTTGTGGCTGCCATTCCTCATATCACATATGGGAGTTGGAAAATACATTCTATAAAAATAATGGCTTCCTTTATGTCGGCGAATATTCTCTCCTTTTTTTTTCTCTTTTCCACATTCTTCCTTTTCTTCCTTCTTGACTCACTCACTACTTATTCCCTTCTGCTTGACATAATCTTTTCCTACTTTGAGAATATACAGGACTGAGATGGAATAAGTCTAGAACCAAGGGAAATCATGGAATAAGGTAGTCATAAAACAGACTGAATTTGGGTGATGGGTTTATTAGTCTTTATTATGTTATTCTTTTGTTCTTTTTCTGAGTTTCTGAAATATTTAAAATGGGGAGTGATTAAAAATCAGGTGTAGGCATAATTACATGTAAATAGTATTAGACAACTATAAATTGATAATATGAGTCATTAGTTTAGGGCCATAAATGAAAGTATGCTGTAGCATTTTATCTTCATTTCTTTTTATATTGTGATTCCCATTTAAATAATGGGGCTAAAATAAATATTCAAGGAAGACATGAGATTTTAAATAAATCCAAGAAAACTAATTTGTTTGGTCCTTTGCATAAATCACCATATATTCTTGCCTGTTTCAGTGTTTCTCATGTTTAGAATGCTAGAGAGAAAAATGTATCAACTGTTTATGTAATTCTTAGGCAATTGTTGGTTCATTCAATTAGAAATAATAATAATATCTATTACACAGCATTGCTGTGATGATTACATGTAAAGGGCACAGAACAGTTCCTAGCATATTGTTAGCCCCAGTCTCTCTCTACCAGTGTTGCACAAGAGAAATTAAGTCTTACAGAAAATAGTTTGAGTAACTATTTTCTCAATTCTTCTGAGGACGATACATAGTACCAATTTAGATGCATAGGAGAGAAGTTAATTCATTGCGTACGATGCTTTGGTGTTAGGGCTTAATTACTTGGGGGAATCTCAATTGAGAAAGTCTGGTAAGTTCTCAAGACATGTTAGCTATTACTACTTTGGTTGCAAGTAACAGAAACCCATATTTAAACTGGTTTAAATAATAAAGGGACTTTATTCGTTCACATAAATGAAAAAACAGATACCTAAGGCTTCAGAGATGATTAGGACTCTGAGTCAGTGTCTCTGCTGTTTTGGTTCTACCTTTCTCTGGCCAAATTAATATTTCTCCTTTTTTACTTTTTTTAATTGAGTATAACTGATACATAATGCCACATTAGTTTTAGTTGTACAACTTAGTGATTTGACAAGTTTATACATTATGTTCACCACAAATGTAGCTACCGTCTGTCCCGTTACATTGCTATTACAGTATCATTGGCTATATTCCTTACGCTCTGTTTTTTATTCCTGTGATTTATTCATGCCATAACGGGAAGCCTGTATCTCCCTCTCCACTTCACACATTTTGCCCAAACCCACACCCCTTTCCCCTCTAGCAACCATCAGTTTGTTCTCTGTATTTACATGTCTGAATCTGCTTTTTGTGTGTTTATTCATTTTTTCCTTTTTTTTTTTTTAAGATTCCACTTACAAGTGAAATCACATGGTAGTTGTCTTTCTCAATCTGAGTTATTTCATTTAGCATAATACCTTCTAGGTCCATCCATCCATGTTGTCTCAAATGACATGATCTTATCCTTTTTTATGGATATATAATTATTGTGTATAAATCACATCTTCCTTATCTGTTCGTCTGTTGATGGACACTTAGGTTGCTTCCTTCCTGGCTATTACAAATAATGCTGCAATAAACATAGGGGTGCATATATCTTTTTGAATTAGTGTTTTTGTTTCCTCTGGGTTAATACCCGGTAGTGGAAATATTAATTTTTTGAAGAACCTCCATACTATTTTCCACAGTAGCTGCACCAATTTACATTCCGCCAACAGGTCATGAGGATTCCTTGTACTTCACATCCTCATCAACACTTGTTACTTCTTGTCTTTTTGATTCTAGCCCTCATTTTGACAAGTGTGAGGTGATATCTCACATGGTTTTGATTTGCATTTTCCTGATGATGAGTGATGTTGAGCATCTCTTCACATGTCTGTTGGCCATTTATATGTCTTCTTTACAAAAATGTCTACTCAAGTCCTTTCCCCATTTTTTAATTAGATTAATTTGGTTTTTTGGATATTAATTCCTTATTGGATATGTCATTTGCAAATATCTTCTCCCATTCAGAGGTTGCCTTTTTGTTTTGTTGCTTTTTTGTTTTGTTGATGATTTCCTTTGCTGTGCAGAAAGTTCTTTATTTTGGTGTAGTTCCAGCAGCTTATTTTTGCTTTTGTTTCCCTTTCCTTAGGTGACAACATGTAGAAAAAATTTTCCTACAACCAATGTCAGAGAAATTACTCTCTGTGCTCTCCTCTATGATGTTTATGGTTTCAGGTGTCCCATTTAGGTCTTTAATTCATTTTGCGGGTTTTTTTAATGTATGGTGTAAGAAAGGTGGTTCAGTTTCATTCCTTTGCTTGTAGCTATACAGTTTTCCCAGCACCATTTATTGAAGAGACTGTTTTTTCCCCATTGTATATCCTTGCTTCCTTTGTCATAGATTAATTGACTGTATAATCATGGGTTTATTTCTGGGGTTCCATTGATCTATGTGTCTATTTTTTTTTTTTGCCAGTAACATACTGTTTTGACCACTGCAGTTTTGTAGTGTATCTCGAAATCTGGTATTGTGATACCTCCTGCTTTGTTCTTTCTCAGGATTGCTTTGGCTCAAACCAATATTTTAACTAAATTTTCAGAAAAAAAATTTTTTTCTTAAATATAGGCTTATAGCTAAAAATCATAAGGTGTCTGTTGAATATGTTTAAGAAGCCTAGAACCTTTGGAATATAGTTGTTAAATTAGACAGGTTTTTTTTTTTTAAGATTTTATTTATTTATTTGACAGAGAGAGAGAGCACAAGCTGGGGAAGCAGTGGGCAGAGGGAGAGGGAGAAGCAGGCTTCCCGCTGAGCAGGGAGCCCGATGTGGGACTTGATCCCAGGACCCTGGGATCATGACCTGAGCCGAAGGCAGACGCTTAATCGACTGAGCTGCCCAGGTACCCCCCCCTTAATTTTTTACATAGGGTTTTATTTTTAAGCGATCTCCACACCCAGCGTGCATCTCGAACTCACAACCCCAAGATCAAGAGCCACATGCTCCACTGACTGAGCCCGCCACGTGCCCCTAAATTAGAACTTTTTTGCACTTAGGTGATTATATGTGATATTCATGTGTTCAAATATATAAGAAATGTTTTAAAGCCTGTAGGAACTATAGTTGTTCTTTTATCTCTACACAATTATTAGTTAAACTGCTTCAGCAGGCCATATTCTAGAAAAGACTTTTAAGGCAGGTTGCCACAAAGAGAAGAACAGAAAAACAAAAAGAGTGGGCTTGTAAGACTAATGCGATAGGATTTGAAGAACAGAGGAAGGGTATATGAGAATGCAATCCAGGTGGGAAGGACAGTTAATGCAGAAGAGCAGTTCTGTTGGAATGGTACCCTGACTTTATAGGGGAGCCACCCATTCTGTTACTGGAGCAGTTCTAGTTCATTCTTCCTGCCAAGGATGTTAGGAGAAGGTATATAGAAGGAAAGTAGAGCGTGTATTTGGCTGCAATTAGAAGGCCACACCAGACGATGTCCAGGGTCCCTTACTGGGGATGAAAAGATAGCAATAGAGATCTCCATGTTGGAACGTGCTCTACAGTACAACCCATTACTCTCAAGGTAATTTTACAGGACCTACAGCACATTTTAAAACCTACTTTCTAAAAACCTACCTCAAAAGGTACATTTTATAAGTTGTATGTGTTGTAAACAACTTCCACTAAGCATTATTTGGAAATATTCAGTGTAGTTTACTATAAATTACTTTCCAGAGATAGTTGGAGAACAGATTAGTTCAGAATTTAGCCAGTTAAAGGATATGCCCTTATGCTGTCCTATATCTTCAAATATTTGAGTACATGCTGTGAAAGTTGTCTCTTGTTTTTGGTTTGTTTTATTGTCACAAAACAGAAGGAAGAAGGAAAGCTTCAAGGACAGCTTAACAAGTCTGATTCTAACCAGTATATTAGGGAACTGAAAGATCAGATAGCAGAGCTGAATCATGAGGTAAGTGATGAATTTTGATCTTCACATATTTCTTTCTTCCTTCCTCTGTATTGTAACAACACTGTATTACTGGTTTATTACCGGCTATGACTGACTCTTTCATGATAAATATTTTCTATGAATCCCTGTTTATGATTAATAATACTTTAGAAAATTGTCTTTTTAGTAAGAATTGTTCTGTTCCAATACTGAGAATTAATTTTCCTCAAACCTTTTTATCATGATCTAAAATGCTCAATTAATATTTGCATGGCAATTTTTTTTTTTATTGTGATCTAAAAATCTTTGATAGTTTGTCCAGGTGTCATAAGTTACTTCAATTAAACTAAAGTTTTCTTTATACCTTTAAAATAGATCAGTGTTATTTACCGTTGTGGATAGAGGGAAGTCTTTTTACTCTTGTCTTCTTACTCCCTTCATGGTGGTGTTACTGAGATTGCAAAAAAGGATACTTGCCTAATATCAGTTAACAGATTTCTTAGTATCTAAACACTTTTTAAACTGGCAGTACCTTGAATCTGTGAGATTCGATTCATGAAACTTTCAGATAGTATTATTAAGTACTCTACTAAGTAATTTAAATTAATGTGTTTGATTAGAGAGATACTTTTTGTTAATGTAGCTCTAGGTCAATTTCCTTGTCCTTTATTATTTTCTAATGATAAGTACTTATCTAAACATGAATATAAAAGCATGTTTCTTATCTTGAATTATTTGTACAATAAGGTTTATTCACATTGAAAAGATTTGGGTGGGTAACATAACCTCATTTGTTAAGAAAGAAACTCATTTTGACCACTAAATTAATTTAAACCTCAAAGGAAAAAGTTTGGACATTACTCTTTCCTGGTATTACACCCTTCAGTTAAGGTCTGAGTGTTTTGGGTAATACCTCCTGGAGGTAGTCAATCTAAGTAAATTCTGAATGGAGAAACAAAACATTAACAAAAATGATAAATCTTAAATGTGGTTTAATTTAACTTATCCTGAAATTTGGGGGGTCATTCCTCTGATGTTCAACCATGATGGCATTTAAGGGATTCAAGATTGTGTATAATCTTTACCTATTTGTGTACAGTTTTTATAATCTCTTCTGATCTAATAGCCATGTGTGAAAGAACAAGTTACAAATAAGATGTTCTGGAAATTCTTATTGTTTTGAGAACCCTAGGAATTATTCCTTGTGTTCAAAAGCTTTTCGCAAAAGGAAATTTTGACTAAAATAAAGCCATCTCCCCTTTATAATTTTGACTTAGAGTGATTAGAAAGCTTTAATGTTGCTGAATTAAGAAAATTGTATAGGGATTGACTTTATTTCCAAGACTCGTCTAAAAATCAGCCAACATTAATTTTGCCTGTCATGTACCTTAACTAAAAATAATGATAATCTCCTCATCAGGACTGGCAGAAAACAGTTCATGAGAGGTCTCACTTTAATGTCACTTTTTTTGTGTGGCCTGTGAAAGTAATTGTTTGTCTTGCACAAACATGGAAAGAAAATTAATTGAGTAAAATTTTCTACCGTTAAAATAAAGAGCTATATTGTGTAAATTACAAACTAGAACAGTTTGTGATGAGATGCTAATTGTGTTATTCAAAGTACGCAGGTCCTGGGCTTAAGCAGGCCCCAGTGAGAAAATGTGTAGAGAAGAGGGTGAGTATAGTGCAGCTGGGGACCACACAAGAGTGCAGAGGTGAGAGTGAGCCAGCATGGGTGTGGGATTTAGAGGCCAGACTCGATTAAGAATTAATGTGATTAAGTTGTGGGAGGTAAGGGCAGATTGAATAGAACCAGCTTATGGTGAATCTTCAAAGCTAGAAGAGATTAAATTTACTAGATAAAATGAAACCATTATAGGTCTTCAGTTAAAGGTTCCTTTTCATTATGTTTTCGGAGCAGATTTTAATACATTCACCTGTTTCAAAGTTTTACAACTAAAGAAAGGTTAAGTGAAAACAAGTGAAATTTTAAACCAAGGTAATAGTTACGAGTGCACTGACTATACACATTACTCTTGGTTGGACCAGCTTCTTAAGAGGGTTACATAAGGTATCACTTTATTACTCTAGTGATTTTCATTCTTGTGCTATAGCACTTCACAATGAGGAAAAAAGCCTGTAACCAAAGTCAGTCTAATCTCTCCAAATTAATTTTTGCCTTGTGTGTTAGTTTGCCAGAATCTTTAGCTTTCACCATAAAATTAACTTTCAAATATTAATGTTATATGTGAACATGTGACTGTTAGTAGTCACTCTACTAGCTGATTTTTATACTTCTCAAAATGCTGAGGGAAATGTTGACAGAAACTGCAGATCTATAAAATAACAATAGTAGTTACTATTTATTGAGTACCCTCTATTGGTCAAGCATTGTGTCAGATACTTCATATTTATTATTATTAACCCTCATAATAATCCCACATGATGGTAGTATTCTCAGTTGAATAAATATGAAAACAGATTCACAATAATTAAGTAACTTGCCGGGGTTATACAAGCAGTAAATGGTTGAGCCAGGATTGAATCAAATTTGGCCTATCCTTTTCTGTGCTGTTTACAGACATTAGATTAGAAAACATGTCATCAATATTTAAAAATTTAAAGAATGGCAATTAATGACAGTATTTTAACTATGTTGTTCCTCCCTGAAACATTAATTTGCATACATCCAGTAAGTGAATTCTTCAGTTGACCTAGCCGTGGGAGCTCCCTCTCCTTCCCTGTTAGCATAGCAAATGGAGATTTATCTTCACTTCCTGCAGTTTACTGTGATCCATCCAAGTGCCTTCTCTGACTCCCAACCCCTGCAGTTCCTGCTGTCACCACCTAACTAATTATGCTCCTAATTTTACCTACTTCACATAGGAATGTTTTAACTTGGAACCTCTCATACCCTGCCAAGACCTTCATAGAAGCCACTGCGGAAACCCTTGCTGCCCCAGATCTGGCAAGAGCCTTGGTTAAATCCTCCTGTATCTGTACATCCTGTCCTCATGGCATACATAGAAAAGAAACTGGATCCCAGTTCAAGTCTTTCCTTATTCCATCTTCCCCACCTCCTGCCCTTCCAAACATCTATCATCATAGCACCTCCTAGGCACTGTGTTTAGAACTACAAATAAAGATTGAAACAGTCCCTCAAGGGGCTCACAGACTAACAGCAGAGACCGGTATACAAATAAACGAATTGTAATACATAATGAAAAATATTACATTATAGTGGTTACCATTCATTTAATAGTCACTCTGTGCCAGACACTGTCCTAAATGTTATACTTACATTATTTCTTCACAACATTCCTTGAAGTAGGTAGCATCATTATTATTCATGTTTTACATGTAATAAAACTAAGGTTCTGGGGTATTAAATAACTCCCCATGGTCATACAGTAGTTAGTAGTAGAAGTAGGATGTTAGTTCAGACTATAGGACTCCAGGCCCATTCATGCACTTAACTACCATATGCTATGCCTCCTTTGAAACATATAGGAATAAAATGGTAACAGCATCTGGGTTGGGTTTTGAAAAATGAGAAGAAATTTGTCACGCAGATTGGGCATCAGGAACATGTAAGTCAGATACATAAACCAAAATTGTAGGTTCTAGGAATGAATAAGCCATGTACTTTGCAACATAGGTCTGTCTTCTTATAGCTACTGACCACTGAAGGCAATGACTATTTTCTAAATGCTGGGAAAGGGAGCTAGAAGAAAGTAGAAAGTTATTCTCATTTAGAAGCTAAAAGAAATATACTCAGGACTCATGTAGGTATAGACATACTGAGAAGTATAATTTTATGGTTCAGCCAACTTACCAGTTGACTAGGCTTCTCTGGGCCCTTTGGAGCCTTGCTGCCATTTACAGTATTATTTTATAGGAAAATGCATACTAAACAGCTGATTTGAAAATGTTTTTGGATATAGGTTATGTTTTCACTTGTTCTTGATGTGATATGTTCTGGTGGATGTTGTAGGAATAGGTAAATTTATTCCAGTCTAAAGATAATTCATTTATGCTAAAAATTAAATACTTTTTTATTAAACAGCTTTGCTGAATTTTTATAATGTCATAATAGTTTTAATATGCTTTATGTCCTTAAAATCTCACAAAAGTAATTCTGATCCTATTTGCTTAGTAAGTTTTCTACATAGAGGAAGTTTTCCCTTTTTTCATTAAGCTTTCTAATGGTAGTTGCTAAACTGGGTGTAGATACTTTGGATGATTATTTTAATCTTCACAATTATCCTGTGAAAATTATTATTCCCATTTTATAGTCTCAGAGAGGCTAAATAACATGTCCACAGTCACATGATCAATAAGTAGCAGAAGCTTGAAGCAGGACTTTCATTTGACTGCGATGTATTAAACTTAGAATGAAGTAAAACCAAAACAAACTATACTTTTTTTTAAAAGAAAGAAAAAAAACCTTTAGAGCATTTTTGTTCATTAATAAATACCCTGCCTTGTTCTAGACATAATGAAACAAGTTTGTAAATGATGCAGACATTTTGTGAGACAAAGGAAAGAAAACTGTAGGAGTGTAATACGAAGCCATGAATAAGACCCATACAAAAATGCATACCACAAGAGTATCTATTTCTTATAAGTGGACCTCAAGCTTGGCTCTAAGGTTTTCAGCAGTCAACACAAAAAAGGGGGAAACCTAGTCACTTTAAATATGTCAGAGAGAATGTATAATGAAAACAGACCAATTGTTAGGAGAGCCACAACTATTTCTGATGGTGAGATCAAACAACAGTTTCTTCATTGCTTATCTGTGAATGAAACCTTCGAGTATGATCAACTATTATAGACCAGCTGTTATCCTTAATATTCTATAGTAGAATGTGTTCATAATCATAAAAATTGAACAATTTAAAGAACAAACTCTTTAAAGACTTTTGATAGAAGTACAACATGGCGGAAAGTGCTCAGGTGACAAGTTTAGAGCTCAATAAATTATCACAAAGTGATCACACCCATGTAACTTCCACCCAGGTCCAAGAAATAGACTCAAAGCCCCATATATACTCTCTTGCAACCACTACTCACTCCCTCCTCTTCAAAGATAACCATGATCTCAACTTTAATACAATAGTTTAGGTTTTTGAATTTTATATAAATGGCTGCTTATAGTATATATTTTGTGTCTTGCTTCTTTGGCTTTAAATTGTGAAATTTAATCATGTTGTTGCTATAGGTTATTCATTCTCATCACTGTGTAATTTTCCTTTGTATAAATATACTACAATTTATTTATCTTTTTGTTGGTGAACATTAGAATTATTTCCAGTTTGGTCTGTTAAGAACATTGCTGCAAGTGATTATGCCATTTTACACTCCATGAGCATTGAAGACAGTTCTTATTCTACATCCTCATCAACATGTAGGATTGTCTGTCTTTATCTAATTTTAGTCATTCTTTGTCTGGGAAGAGGTTTCCCATTATGGTTTTAATGTGTACTTGGGTAACTTTTCCCCCAGCACCTAGAACAACGTTGCCCTGTAATAGATACTCCATGGGAAAAAGAATTTAACAAATAAATGATTTCAAAAGGCTTTGCTAATAAGGTAACATAAAAGCTGTGATAGGAATGCTAAGAAGCTTCCTGATGTGCACAAATCAGTGGAGGGGCGCCTGGGTGGCTCAGTCGTTAAGCGTCTGCCTTTGGCTCAGGTTATGATCCCAGGGTCCTGGGATCAAGCCCTACATCAGGCTCTCTGCTCAGCAGGAAGTCTGCTTCTCCCGCTCCCACTCCCCCTGCTTGGGTTCCCTCTCTCGCTGTGTCTCTCTCTGTCAAATAAATAAAATCATAAAAAAAAAAAAAATCAGTGGAAAGAACATTCCAGGCAGAAGAAACAACTAGCACAAAGACCTTGGGGGGAATGTAGTGGACTTCATGAGAAATCATACTAATGTGGCGGGTACAGTATAGTGGAGGGTGGGGAAAAAAATGGTATGAGATAAGATTAAAGAGATAGTTGAGGTCAAATCCTATATAGTGCTTTTTTGCCAGGATAAATAGACTGTGTTTTATTCTTGGTTCAGTGGGAAGCCTTTGGGTGGTTTTAAGCAAAGAGTGATGTGATCTGATTTGTCCTGCCTGCTATATGGTGAATTGATTGTAGGAGAGCAAGACTAGAAACAGGAAAATGGAGGCTGTTAATATAGTCTAGGTAAGAGCAAAGGTGGCTTAGAAGGATGGAAGAAGTGGAATGTATTAAAGATAAGTTTTAGAGGTTGAGAACTTGCTGATGGATTGCATGAGGGACATAAGATAAAACAGTCAGTGACTCCAGAGATTTTTGGCTTGACATCTGAGTGATTGGTGCCATTTACTGAACTTGGGAAGGGTAGAATATCAAGAGCTCTGTTTTACAGTTTATGTTAAAATTGAGATTCCTATTGAACATTAAAATGAAAATACGAGGTGGTCAATGGATATGTATGAGGTTCTAAAAAGATGTTGGGGCTAAAAATAGGTATAGTAGTTATTGGCATATAAATCTTATTCATAGGTAAAGGGAAGGGGTTCTAGGAGCAAATTTGTGGCACTCCTGACCTATAAGATCAAGAGAGCCAATAAAGGAGATCAAAACTACCAGTGGGATAGGGGGGAAACAAGCGACTGTGGATACAGGAGCCCCAGAAAGGGGAATTTCAAGAAGGGAGCATTTCAACATAGTTATTTTTTTTAATGTTTTATTTATTTATTCATGAGAGTCAGAGAGAGAGAGAGGCAGAGGGAGAAGCAGGCTCCCCGCCTAGCAGGAAGCCTGATGCAAGACTCGATCCCAGGACCCTGGGATCATGACCTGAGCTGAAGGCAGACGCTTAGCCATCTGAGCCACCCAGGCACCCTCAACATAGTTATTTTAATTAGATTATAAACTTCCCTGGTCCTGCTGAAGAATGAATGTATTAGGAAAGATATCTTCAGCATTTTTTTTTTTACCATTTATCAGACAATGATGGATGATTTATGAAAAAAACTTGACAAGAGGAATTGTCACTGAACAAGTACTGAGACCCCCCCCTTCCTGAAGAACTTAAAGAAATGTAAGCTGTTTCAGGACAAAGCTGTCCAAAAAACAAAGCAACATAAAACACTATTATAGGATGCTATAAATAACATACAACCCAGGTAGATGAAGCCAACTTTCATTTTAAGGATAGCCTTTGTGCTCATTCTCAGTTACCCAGGTCTTCTGTCATCCTGTTTTCTTTGTTGAGGAGACAGTTTTTTAAGTTATCATATGTTCCAAGAATCTTCTTTTTTTTTTTTTTTTTAAGATTTTATTTATTTATTTGACAGAAACACCGTGAGAGAGGGAACACAAGCAGGGGGAGTGGGGGAGGGAGAAGCAGGCTCCCCGCCGGGCAGGGAGCCCGATGCGGGGCTCAATCCCAGGACCCTGGGATCATGACCTGAGCTGAAGGCGGACGCTTAACAACTGAGCCACCCAGGTGCCCCAAGAATCTTCTTTTATTTCTACCAGCCAAATACAAAATTAGGAGTTTGAATAAATAAAAGGAAATCTAAAGAAAGCCCATTCTGAAGTTTGACTTAGAAAATATTTATACGTAAGTACTCTTTTAAATTCTGATAACTGTTTATGTATGCTTGAGCTATAGATTTAGTAAAATATCTACCAAAAAGTATTTTGAATGCCCTGTCCATTATTAGTATATTTAATGTGTATACTGACTTGTTATTAAACTAGAATTTTTGAAATGAGGAACTTTCGGAATCAAATGACAGACTACCCTTTTGTAACTGTGAATCTTTTTTCCCTTGTTCTACATTCCCAGTTTAAAAGTAGTTAATAAAATCACTTGAACTTGAATATATTTTATTTTATTTTTAAGATTTTATTTATTTGAGAGAGATAGAGATAGCAAGAGAGAGCACAAACAGAGAGGAGAGGGAGAAGCAGAGCCCCAGGCGGGGCTTGATCTCAGGATCATGACCTGAGCCAAGGCTGACGCTTTAACCCACCTGAGCCACCAGGTGCCCCGAACTTGAATTTTTTTAAAGGAGCTTAAAGATTCATTTAACATTGATCTTCATCTAGCATTAAAATCAGAATATTAACGGTAGAAAAGAACTTAGTAATTTGGCTCTAATTATTGGCAGCTATTTTTTTCTCTTTATTTCAAACTGAATAGTAATATTTTTGGTTTTTTAACTGTATGCTTATTCTGTATTGACTGTTTCTACCAGTCTTTATTTCCTTTTAAATCTTGCAAAACCCCAAGTATATTACCTAGTTCACAGAGGATAACCTAAAAAAGAATTGACATTTTTACAAACTGCATTGATAGTGACAGTGTACTGGTGGAGGCAGAAATAATCTTTTGTATTGATGTCTGTTGATAATCGAATCTTAATTTTAGAATTATTGTTTAAAAAAGTTTCAATACATGGAGTTATAAGCTTTCATGCATATTGTTACAGTAAAAAGTGTCCAGTTTCCCAATGTGGCAACTTCTTAATAAAAAAACATATTCCCTTAAATTTGTTTTTTCTCTAGTTAAAGCAATGTAAAGTATCATGCAGGAGCTCACAAAAGCCTCACTACAGGAAAATTGGTTTTTTTCTGCCGCCAAAAGGTCTTATGTAGATAATGAGAGATCATATTTGTACTCCTATGGAAATTGCTTTAAGGCTCTTCAAATTAGGGACACCCGGGTGGCTCAGTTGATTAAGCATCTGCCTTCGGCTCAGGTCATGATCCCAGGGTCCTCGGCTGGAGCCCCACATCAGGCTCCCTGCTCAGTGGGGAGTCTGCTTCTCCCTCTGCCTGCCGCTCCCCCTGCTTGTGCTCTCTCTCTCTCTGAGAAATAAATAAAATTTAAAAAAAAAGGCTCTTCAAATTAAATGTTTAGTTCTGGGCACCTGGGTGGCTCAGTCGTTTAAGTGTCTGCCTCTGGCTCAGGTCATGATCCCGGGGTCCTGGGATCAAGTCCTGTATCGGGCTCCCTGCTCCATGGGAGCCTGCTACTCCCCCTGCTTGTGCTCGCTCTTTCAAATAAATAAATAAAATCTTTTAAAAAATGTTTAGCACTGTTTTTAAAATTTACAACCTCCATTTATAGATTAAAAATCCATTCTTAATGACTTCTTTAAATGGGGGTTGTTATTCCTATTCCTCTTATATGTTCCATTTAATCTCAGATAATTAGTTTATCTTATTTGAAGTCATAAGATAAAACTGTACAGTGTACAATATTTAATGTCTACAATAATATCACTGTGTAGAAGACATAAAGCTGAGATTTCAGATTCACATTTTTTTAAGCCAGACATGTTCTTAAAGTTTATCTAGTTTTTCACTTGCTAAATGAGGAAGCTGAGGGCATAAGAGTTAAGGGACTTACCCGAAGTTACACAGCTAGTTGGTGGCAGAGACGGAACTACTGCCCAGGCATTCGGACTGATCTGCTACATCCCTCTGCCCTGCCACAGTCCTGCCGACTCACTGAACTGTCACATGTGAGATGTAGGAGGAGTTCCACAATGGTTTAATTAAATTAATTACTTCTTTCAGATGGGAACCTAATGTCTGGTTAGTAGAACTTTACTACCACCTAGTATTCTTTACTTTTCTTCCAGCATCAGTTTCTGGATTTCTCTTCCATCTGAAACTGGAGAATTGATGTGACTTGACCCTTTAGATTCTGCCTCAGTTTCCAGTAGGTGCTACTAAAATCTTAACTTTTAAATATTAGATGATTTTCTGAAAACAGAGGCAACTGAGATTTTCTAGCCAAATTTGACATTCCCAGAAACATAGAACTAGATAAAACTAGTTAACCCAATTTCATATATACCTATTATTTAAGAAATACAGGTTTACCCAAGGACATAAATCAGATCAGCTATTCAATACATTCTGTTGCAAGAGTTTATTATTTAAGTTGTGACCAAACTTCCAGGAATTGTTTCTAGATTAATTTTTTAAAATCTCCAAGGCTGTACATCTTTCCATTTATTCTTTGCCTCCAAAAAGAATATATAACACAGAGAAAAAACTATAATAATCCCACACAGGGTACCTTACTTTTTTAATTTTTTAATTTTTTTTATTCTTATGTTAATCCCCATACATTACATCATTAGTTTTAGATGTAGTGATCCATGATTCATTGTTTGTGCATAACACCCAGTGCTCCATGCAGAATGTGCCCTCCTCAATACCCACCACCAGGCTAACCCATCCTCCCACCCCCCTCCCCTCTAGAACCCTCAGTTTGTTTTTCAGAGTCCATTGTCTCTCATGGTTCGTCTACCCCTCCAATTTCCCCCGCTTCATTCTTCCCCTCCCGCTACCTTCTTCTTCTTCTTTTTTTCTTAACATATATTGCATTGTTTGTTTCAGAGGTACAGATCTGAGATTCAACAGTCTTGCACAATTCACAGCGCTTACCAGAGCACATACCCTCCCCAGTGTCTATCACCCAGTCACCCCATCCCTCCCACCCCACCCCCCACTCCAGCAACCCTCAGTTTGTTTCCTGCAATTAAGAATTCCTCATATCAGTGAGATCATATGATACATGTCTTTCTCTGTTTGACTTATTTCACTCAACATAATACCCTCCAGTTCCATCCACGTCGTTGCAAATGGCAAGATCTCATTCCTTTTGATGGCTGCATAATATTCCATTGTGTATATATACCACATCTTCTTTATCCATTCATCTGTCGATGGACATCTTGGCTCTTTCCACAGTTTGGCTATTGTGGACATTGCTGCTATAAACATCAGGGTGCACAGGGTACCTTACTTTTTATTCAAGACTTTTAGACCACTTTCCAGTTTTATGCTGTATTCATAGAAGGGGGTGGTGTTCGACCCAATTACATGCCTCTATGCATGTATCCTATTCCTACTATAGGTAAAAAAAGATGTTTAAATTTGCTGATGAAAATATGTGTTTCTGATGATGACAATTTCATTGAAGAACTAGAGTTGAATCCTCAAACATGACAAAAAAGATGGGTCTGGTAGAGGACGGTAAGGTGAGATAATGAAATCACTTAAAAAAGGAAAATTAAAAATAAAAAACAAAGTAAGAAAGGGAATTAGACCCTAGAGAGGATGAGATACCCAGGAAAGAAGCCTCTTAGGGGTATTGACTAGGGAAGGATAAGCCTCAAAAGAGTTAAGAGATTTTTAGGATGAAATCTGGGTAAACAGCCAATTTAGAGACTATAGAATCAATCAGAAATGAGGGATTTGAATCTGGTACTCAGAATTAAAGGGCCAAATAAATAACCTTAAGAGACAATGTTCCACTGGCCAAGGAACAGGACCAGTTAGAATTGTAAAGTCAGACTTGGATACAAAGCTGTGTCAGATGGGATATTTTTCTGATATTGTGCCAGATGCTATGCAAAGTACAGTGTAGTCTTACTCTCAAGGAATTTACAATCTGAAGGGGAAAAGTGGAACAGTTAATTTAACAAAGACTGTATGGTTGATACTGATAGTGAGTACTTAATAGTTCAGAAATGGGAGATAACACAGCACATAATTTTGTTTATTTTGATTAAGAGTTGTTGTACTGTCCTTGATGCTTAGGGACAAGCTAAACTGTGAGTTCCTTGATGGCAAAGATTGTGCCTTATTCAGCCTTATATTTCTTAGAGTCTTTCAAAAATCCTAACACAGTGCTATGAACTCATGGATTCAGTCAGTTCTCTTGGTATTCAAATTGTCCTGAATCTGACCAGTAGAAACTCTTTCAAGTATCTCTATCTTTTTTTCTCTCTCTCTTGCTCTTTTCTTTCCTTTTCTTTTCTTTTCTTTTCTTTTCTTTTCTCTTCTTTCTTCAACTAGTATCTATTTTTTCTACAACCCCATTAGTCTTTGAGCACTTCTGTGTTTTCTGGTACTAAGTGGCAAGGTTATTTTTGGTTTTTGGTTTTTGGGGTTTTTTTTAAGATTTTATTTATTTATTTGAGAGAGAGAGACACAAAGATAGCAATAGCACAAGCAAGCAGGAGCGGGGAGGAGAGGGAGAAGCAGGCTCCTTGCCGAGCAGGGAGCCCGATGCAGGGCTCGATCCCCCCCAGGACCCTGGGATCATGACCTGAGCCGAAGGCAGATGCTTAACCGACTGAGCCACCCAGGCGCCCCACTAAGTGGCAAGTTTTTAAATAGTACTTTACAGTAAACGAGAATAGCTAGATTTTCAAATGCATTGTAGTGAGACAATGTCTATTAGTACTAATCTATAAATTGCTTAATAAGTGGTTCCAACAATTAGATTGGAAATGGAAGTCATAAAAAACCACTTAAGGGAAACTGGATGTCAGATACCACTTAGGTTATGAGAAGTAAAGGCAGATGATAATAAGCGTTTCCTTTTTTCTTTTTTTTTAATATTGATTGATTTTAGGGAGATAGAGAGTGGGAGAGGGCAAATGAGGGGAGGGGCAGAGGAAGAGGAAGAGGGAAAATCCTTAAGCAGATTCCTCACTGAACGTGGAACCCGACTCAGGGCTTGATCCCAGGACCCTGAGATCATGACCTGAGCTGAAATCAAGAGTTGGCCACTTAACCAACTGAGCCACCTAAGTGCCCTAAGTGCCCCAATAATAAGCATTTCTTAAAGAAACTAGAACTAACTATAACACCTGTAGTGACAGGTTTTTTAGTTGCTTATAAAGCAGTTCTTAAATAGATTTCATTGACTAAGGATAGAAGAGACTTATTCCATTAGCATTCCCATGAAAACACCATCTAATAGCGTATTCTTCTATCTTAGACATGAGAAAAATAAGATATAAATGCTTAAAACTATTTCAGGCGTACCTCGGTGGCTCAGTCAGTTAAGCCTCCGATTTTTCATTTCAGCTCAGGTCATGATCTCCGGGTTGTGAGATTGAACCCTGTATTGGGCTCAGCACTGGGCGTGGATCCTACTTAAGATTGTCTCTCTCCCCTGCAATGAATTACATGGTTAACAGTTGACTTAGACCACACACAAATAAACCATATAATTAAAAAAAAAAAACATTTCAGTAATATGTATAATACCAATAAGATTTTAACATGACTACAGAATTAGATGTACTTGTTAACATTTAAGTGAAACTAATAGGATATGCTTAAAGATTTCATTCAGCCTGATGTGAGCAACCAAATGAGCTACAGTTTTAAAGTCCAGTGAACTTACTCGTATACTCAGGTTTCAAGACTTGTGTATTCATTTTTAAATTTTTTCACTTATTCAAAAGCTGATTATCCTGGGGCTCCTGGGTGGCTCAGTTGGTTAAGCGTCTAACTCTTGATCTCAGCTCAGGTCTTGATCTCAGGGTCATGAGTTCAAGCCCTCTGTTGGGCTCCAGCTGGATGGGAGCCAACTTAAAAAAAAAAAAAACTAATTATCCCTACTCTTCATCTAACTCTTACTTTCTCCATTCATTATCATGCCAGTATTTCTAAACACATCCATAAAAGGGAGAAGAGAGGAAAAATTATAGATATATGTGTAATTTATCAAATTCTTAATAACAGTTCCGGATTATTTTGTTTGTTTTTTTAATTTGATGTTTAGTTTTGTTTCTGAATTTTGTGTCTTTGTTCTCCAAAAAGAACTTACTACACATGGTTGAGAAACTATCAGTTTTGGAACATTGAGCTTAGAGTCAGGAGACCTGAATTCTAGGCCTAGTTCTACCACTGATTAACTGTGTGCCCTTAGGATGCCAATTTACTTCATATATTCATTCAGTCAGTGAGCATTTGGATATCATTTAGCTCCCAAGCATGCCTCAGGCCTTGTCTCATTTACTGCATCCTAAAGAAGTCATGCTAAATAATCTTTAAAGTGCTTTCCATCCCCATCCTGGGCTAGTTGTCTAGAAGTCATTGTCCCAATTGTGAAGGAATTCAGACTGGTAGGGAGAACAGTCTGTATGGACAGTGCTGTGGTAGAACCACGTGGCACCGTGGCCTAGAAATGTGTCCAAAGTCTCTGGGCGTGGAGCTACCTAAACTATGTCGAAGGAGGAATAGAAGATAGCCAGGACATGCAAGACTGTTGAATCACAGATCTGTACCTCTGAAACAAATAATACATTATATGTTAAAAAAAAAAAATAAAAGAAGAAGAAGAGGATAGCAGGAGGGGAAGAATGAAGGGGGGGGAAGTGGAGGGGAGACAAACCATGAGATGATGGACTCTTTGAAAAACAAACTGAGGGTTCTAGAGGGGAGGGGGGTGGGGGGTGGGAGGTTGGGTTAGCCTGGTGATGGGTATTAAAGAGGGCACGTTCTGCATGGAGCACTGGGTGCTATACGCAAATAATGAATCATGGAACACTACATCAAAAACTAATGATGTACTGTATGGTGATTAACATAACATAATAATAATAAAAAAAAAGAAGATAGCCAGAAAAAAGAGAGTAGAAGAGTATTTAGGTAGAGAGGCCATCATATGCAAAGGTTTGGAGGCAAATAACGAGCTCAAGAGAGAGAGAAGGAGCAGCTATAAAAATAACAGGGAAATCAGTAGAGACGGACACTTCTGAAACCAGAGGCTTAGCCTGATCAGTTTGTCGTGTGTGGTTCTGAAAATAGCTTTCAGAGAGATTGATCTGATGGCTGAGGGTAAAGCTTTCTTAATCAAACGAGAGGAAATCCATAAAATAGAGTCTTCTTCCTTGATTATGCTTTGAATTATATTCTCTTTAAGACCTTGGCCCAAACAGTGCATTTGAGAGTGAGTTTGAATCTATTCAGTTTAATTTAGATATTCTCTTCCTATTATTCAAGCTACCCAATACTTCACACTTGTTTTTTAGTGTTATATATTCTTAAATCTAAAAGTCCAGTTTCTTCAGCTATGCCAAGATTTTGAAATATAGCCAATCATTTTTAAAACCTTGTTTTCTTTTGCAACAAGTAATTCAGTTTTAAAATGCTAGTTTTTAAAAGAAACAATAACATTGTATTGACAGTTTTTCAAACTAGGAATGTTTGTAAATGTGTTCTACAAACTTAACTAAGTGTCAACTAAAGGAGAATTGATAAAAGATGAGCTAGCTCCCTCAGATTTACAAAAACTAAAAATTTTAAATTGTGGTTGGAAGTCTTTAGTGCAGTAAATCATGTGCCTTTCATGGACCCTATCTCACAGATGCAGTTGGACTTGAGATAATCAGATTTTCACTCCCCACGAACTGGACAGCTAAAATGTCATACCAATAATATGTGTCAAGACTTAGTGCTACTTTGCTGCCTGTCTGATTTAAGTTGTTGTGGTCAGTCTGAGGAACCTGTGATATGATAAGATAGCATTCATGAGGTCATGTGGTTTACAAGTGCCCAATCTTAACTAAGCAGCCTATGAGCACCCCAGAATGAGGAAGAGAGGGATACTAACCTTTTCTGTTTGAAAACTCATTTTGTGTTCAGTGACAAAATAGTGTAAGTCTGTGGCTATACATGTATATTATGTATTTTTAAAATTATTTTTCCATCAGGAGTTAATTTTAGTTTCTGGAAAAAACTGAATGTTACAAATGCATTCATCTTTTACTTAATACTTCTGTCTAAAGCAGAATATTTTTACTGCAAATATTTTCTGCCTATTAAAATGAAGCTGGAGAAGGTAGCCACCACTTCATTTTTTCTCTTGAGGAAAAAATTGGATGTTGAAGATTAAACATTGTTGGTGAATTTTTTTAAATCAGATTTTCTACATTTCCTAAATAGAAAATTATTTATTTCAATGTGGCAATATCTCCATTGGAAACATACCCACAAAATGTATATATTTAAAATAGGTTTATTTGAGATATAATTCACATATAGTACAGTTCATCCATTTTAAGTGTACAATTCAGTAATTTTTAGTATATTCACAGAGTTGTGCAGCCATTATCACAATTTTAGAATGTTTTTATCACTCCAAAAACTAATACCACTCCCATTAGCAGTCATTCCTCATTTCCCCCATGCTCCCTTCCCCCAGCCCTAGGCAACCACTGATCTACTTTCTGGCTCTACAAATTTCCCAATTCTGGACATTTCATGTAAATGGAATTATACAATATATGGTCATCTGTGACTGGTTTCTTTATTAGCATAATGTTTTCGAGGTTCATTCATGTTGTAGCATGTATCAGTACTTCATTCCTTTTTATTACCTTGTAATATTGTATCAAATGGGTATACCACATTCTGTTTATCCATTTATTGGTTGATGGACATTTGGGTTGTTTTCACCTCTTGGCTCTTATAGATGATGCTGTTGTGAGCATTCAATGTACAAATTTCATTGTGACCATATGTTTTCATTTGTCTTGAATGTTACTAGTGGAATTGCTGGGTCATATTGTCACTCTGTTTAATCGTTTGAAGAACTGCCATACTGTTTTCCAAAGCAGCTGTACCATTTTACATTTCTACCAGCTGTGTATGAGGGTTCCAATTTCTCCACATGCTTGCCAATACTTGATATTATCTCTCCTTTTTGTTACAGCCATCCTAGTAACTATGAATGTCATCTCATTTTGGTTTTGATTTGTGTTTTCCCGGTCTGGTGGCTAATGATATTGGGCATCTTGTCATATGCTTATTAGCCATCTATATCTTCTTTAGAAAAATATTTACTCAGATCCTTTGCCCATTTTGTAATTGGGTTGTCTTTTTATAATTGAGTTGTAAGAGTTCTTTATATACTTTAGATATAAGTCCCTTATCAGATAAGTGATTAAAATTTGAATAAGAGAGACTGAGAAAACCTATGATCTTAGCTTAGAGAAGAATGATTCCTCTTAATGATTCCTCTTAATTCCTCTTCAATCCAGATAGAAAAGAAGTACTTTGTTTTGATGAGGATGTTTTACTAAACATTTGAATTTTTTCAGTGCTTCAGCTGAAGGTTAAATCAAATGAAATGTACTTTGATGTAGCTTTAAAAGTTCAGAGTGAAACAAGTGTGAAGTGATTTATTTCCTGTAATTGGTCATAAATTTACATAGAAGCTCATATATTCCTAACCTCATCACCATTGACATTATAGTACCTTCTAAATAATGTTAATGGTTTCAATTTTATCAAGATGTGTCAGCTGCCAGGAAGAGTACCATGCAGTTTCATTTTGTTTGCCGTAGTACACTGGATAAATCTAAGTATACACTATAGAAAGACTAAGAGTTCTTTCTAAATGACTTAACTCTTCCCC
Organism: Mirounga angustirostris; assembly: GCF_029215605.1. Classification (NCBI taxonomy): domain Eukaryota; kingdom Metazoa; phylum Chordata; class Mammalia; order Carnivora; family Phocidae; genus Mirounga; species Mirounga angustirostris. Next base: position 113,397,018 of record NW_026991712.1, read on the forward strand.
CTCTCTCCTTCTCTGGTAACAAATGCACAATATAAATTTCTTCAGTGCCAGACTTTCCTTCCCACCTTTTTCACTTATTATTGTGGGTACATATATTTTCTTTGCTTTTAAAAGCATGAGTTTTAACTATTGCATTTTATACATTTAACACAGAATCTGTATGTTTTTTAAATTTTAAGTGCTTTATCTGGTTTTTAAAAATAATTTACTTGGCTTAAAGCCAGAACCACTTTCAACATTGTCTATTTTGTATTATTTCAAAAAAATTCTTGAGTTTTTCAACTTAATCTACTTTTAAGTACTCCCTAGGTCTGAATTTTTGCTCCTGTCTACGTAATACAATGATCAAAAAGTCATGACCTCCAATTGATTGCTTTTATTGGTTTCCTGTTCTGATTCACTGGAAATCTTTTGGTTTGGGTGCTTATGGCTAGTTAATCTTTGTCATGTGTCCAATTCATTTTTGAAAGAAGCTGATAATTGAGAATTAATCTAGCACGTCATTTCCCTTTTACATTTTGAAAACTGAGAACACTATTAAACTATTATGTAAGGATTTCAACAAAATTACCGATTATGCTTTGGAGAAAGAAAGCAAAGCCTCTAGAACTTAGAAATACAAATCTTTGTGATTATTGAACTTTATGTCCATCTTCTCATATAAAATTTTATATCTTATACATCACTTACAGAAATGTTACATTTAGCATTAACAAGGATAGTTCAGTGTTTTACAAAGATTGATTATATAAACCCAAATGTACAAATAGGAGCTTTTATAATCTGATATGACTCAGTCTTGGAAACTTAACTGCATCTGTTTTGCAGTTCGCTTGGTATCACATGACTCACTTAAATGGTTTAAACCCTGTCTGGTAGTGATCAAAGTTCATTTGGTTAGGGGTTTTTTTGGTGTGTGGATGACTTTTTTCCACTTTGTTGTGGACTGATTGTCTTTCAGAATATTCAGTGCAGCCCTTCTTATTCTTTTGAATCTCAGAAAGTGGTAGTTGTCTGTACAATTCAGCCTCCAGTCACACACGGGGGAAATTTTCTTAACTTGAAATAACTTGAAATAAATAATATGCATGGAAGCACTTTTAACTGTAAAACCTCATATAAATATGAGTTTATTATTAATTTTATTACCCCTACACATTAAAATTGAGGAAGTATAATCTGTTGTGTCTCTTTAAAATCAACTGCAAAAATCAACCCAAACCTTTTCAAGTTACCAGTGTTCTAAAATTACTAGAAGAAAGCAGACACATAGAGAACATGTGTACTCTATCCACATGGACACTAGCCCAGGTGATCAAATTTCTCAGCACAGATTTCTCTATTATTTATTAGGAAGTTATATTTAAAGGCTACAAATCTTTAAAGCTATAACATTTCTCTGTTTTACAAAAGAAACTTCTATCTTAACCTCTAGAGGTTTAGCTAATGAAGTAGACTAATGAGAAATTTTTTAAATACTTGTGTATCTTTAATGATTATGAAGTCCTTTGGGCCTTCAGAATATTCATTCCTGCAGGGTTTTCTCCCTGCTTTCAAATTTTACTGATAATCTTTATGTGAAATAGCTGTAATAAGTTTTAATACTAGTTTTTAGTGTTTGAATTTTTACTATCATGCAGTTAGAAACTCTGCTATTTCCTGTCAAAACCTACGTTCATCAGACTATGAACATGACAGTTTCCTGTTTTCTTATTAGCTATACTGCCTCTTGTGCTATATTCTTCATAAGTTGTATAATATCTTAACACTTTCTTTTTCTAATTACTAAATACTTTCTTTGGGTCAGTATTGTTGAATACATGCAGAGAAATCTTAAAATCCAATCTCTTTGAAGCTAGTGAGAGGTTAAGATTTTGTTAGCTTTTTAAGCTGTAATGAGTATGTCAGCATATCTTAAGTATTATTTAAACAAATTCTGTGTTTTTATTTCTTTACTGTGTCTCTTCATGCCTAACATGATGAAGCAGTCCATATCAGGTAAGAAACAGTGCATTTATTGGGGTCTCGTATATTAGCACTCCCCTCTGTCTTCTTCTTCTTCTTCTTCTTCAAAAAGGGTGAGATGAATAATTAGTACCGGAGGGCTTTCTCGAGAATCCTGTTATCTTTTCAGTGTAGTTCATCCATATTTCTTATGTGCCCACTCTTGTCAAGTCAGAGTACTGAGTTCTAGGATACAAAAAGGATTAAGAAACAGTCCGCCTCTGGAGAGGCTGACAGAAGTGGTAGTGTGTGTGTACAGCAGCCGTCCAGACAGTGCTGATTTTAAGTATTCATTATAACTTGGAAAAAACTTACCCATAAATAATACACTCAAATATATGTATGTGTCAATCAATACAGTATTAAAGTTTATGAAAATATTTATGCCTATTGGTGTATTAAATATGCTATAAAATTATTAAAATGCTAATATTTTAACTACTAATATCAAAATAATACCAGAAAACAAAAAAGAAATACCTTTAAAATGTAAAGGAAGCAGTTTTTATTTTTTTGTTTTTTGTCATTGGATTATTTGGGGTTTTGTTATGGTGAGTGTAACTGCTTATCAAATGGTCAGCTACAAATGAACTTGGAAATGTTTTTGAGAGATTTTATTGATGACCTTATTTTTTTAATGTGCATGGTTTTTATTATGGAAATTTTCAAATGTTCACAAATGCAAGGAGAGTAAGTTTAATGAACTTTGTGTTATCTATTACTGAACTCCAAATTTTTCTCCTTTTTTTTCTTGTTTTTAAATTATTTTTTTAAACTATTTAAATGGAATCATACAGAATATACTCTTTAATATCAGGCTGCTTATGGACGCCTGGGTGGCACAGTTGGTTAAGCAACCGGCTCTTGGCTTTGGCTGGGTCCTGATCTTGGGGTCTTGAGAGGGAGCCCTGCATCAGGCTCAGCACAGAGGCTGAGTTTCTCTCTCCCTCTTTCCTCCCCATCCTATGAAATAAATAAATAAATCTTTAAGAAAATCAAGGGCTGTAAAGCTAGAACTGTACTCCTAAAGTTAGACATGTTATCCTTTAAAAGGTATAGTCTGTCACCTGAATATGAAGCTGATCCTCAGAATAAAGTTTGAATTTGAAGGTTGACATTTGATAGGAGGAGGAGGAGAGAAGGCTCTGACTCTGTTTTATAAACACACATGTTCTCTCACTTTGTTATAAACTGAGATGTTGAGATGTCTAAAACTGGATGGTGTTCCTCAGTGATGAATCCTCTGAAACACTTACCCCATGGGAACTAGATTTGAAACTAGATGGTGAAGGTGTCATATCTTAAAATATTTATTAGCCTTCTAGTTCTTTGTATTTTCATTTATTCCCCCCAAGTTAGTTGTGTGTCCACATTAGGCCATTGTATTTTTAAAATATGACAGTGATAATGGCAGGGATAAATTAACAAGAACATCTTAAGTTCAAATTTATTTACCCTTACCAAATTTTCTTAACATGATCCTGATATAGTAAATCCCTAAATATGACCCATTTAGAGCAGTGTCTCTCAGAATGTGATCTATGGATCATCCTATTCAGAACTACCTGGAGGGACGCCTGGGTGGCTCAGTTGGTTAAGCCTCTCCCTTCAGCTCAGGTCATGATCCCAGGGTCCTGGGATCAAGCCCCTCATTGGATTCCTTGCTCAGTGGGGAGCCTGCTTCTCCCTCTCCCTCTGTAGCTCCCCCTGCTTATGCTTTTGCTCTGTCAAATGAATGAATAAAATCTTTAAAAAAAAAAAAAAAAAGAACTACCTGGAGTACTTGTTTAAAATACAGATTCCTGAGTCCTGCCTGCTGAATCCAGGTGTCTGAGAGGAGGGCCCAAAAATCTATATATTTTTAAAATAAATCCCAGGTGGTTCTTATATATAACACAGTTTATTAATTGTTGATCTGGAGAATTAGGAAGTCAAAGGGTGCTGTTAAACATCATCAACATTCTCCCAAAAGTAAGGACTCCAGAATTAGATTATGTGTTATATTTTTCTAAGACCTCTTCTAGTACAATAGGCTAACATTATTTAAAAACTGTATTTCTTTTTTAAAGATTTTTTTTTTTTTTTATTCATGAGAGACAGAGCGAGAGAGAAAGGCAGAGGGAGAAGCAGGCTCCCAAGGAGCAGGGAGCCCGATGCGGGACTCGATCCCAGGACCCTGAGATCATGACCTGAGCCGAAGGCAGACGCATAACCATCTGAGCCACCCAGGCGCCCTAAAAACTGCATTTCAAGAGAGAGAGAAACCAAGAAATAGACTCTTAAACTATAGAGAACAAACTGATGGTTAACAGAGGGAGGTGAGCAGGAGGATGGGTGAAATAGGTGATGGGGATTAAAAAGGGCACTTGTGATGAGCATTGGATGATGTATGGAAGTGTTGAATCACTATATTGTACACCTGCAACTAATATAATACTATATGTTAACTATACTGGGATAAAAAGAAAACAAAAGAAACTCTCAACCATCCCAGCAGTAATCAAAGAAACCAAGTGACAATAATAGTGCATATTATAATGAAGAAAAATATGTAATGGTCATGCTGGCCAAGGCTGGATATAATAGGCATGCTCAAATATTCCTGGTGGCAGAATAAAAGCTATTGAAAATAAATGTGATCGTATTTATTAAGAGAAAAAAACATAAAAATCCTTTTTCATTTGCTTCCAAATAGCTAGGTGATGACAACACAGGAATCCACTAAATTATCCCCTGTAATTACAGTTTTTTAAATGTATGTTGGAAATTTTTTCTCAGAATTTTGAAGGCCTTGCTCTACTCTCTTTAGAGTTGAGAAGTCTAATATCATTGTGATTCTTTTTTTTTTTTAAGATTTTATTTATTTATTTGAGATAGAGCCAGAGAGCACACAAGCAGGGCAGAGGGGCAGAGGGAGAGGGAGAAGCAGGCCCCCTGCTGAGCAGGGAGCCAGGACCCTGAGATCATGACCTGAGCCGAAGGCAGAGGCTTAATGGACTGAGCCATCCAGGTACCCCTATCGTGATTCTTAATCTTTTATATACAACATGTTTTTGTTTTTGGCTGGATGCTTTATCTTTTCTTATTCCCAGTGTCCTGAAATTTCACTGTGAGGTACCATCGTATAAGTCTACTTTTATCCATCATGATGGATACTTGATAGGCTTTTTCAGTCTCAAAGCTCATGTCTTTCAGGTCAGAGAAATTTATGTCTGAAACCTCTTTTAGAGCATTCTGGTTTTTTTGTTTTTGTTTTTGTTTTTTTTACACATGGATGCAGTTTCTTCAGAGGAAATAAATGATTTTTAAAGATTCTTTTCACCAATAGTCTGTTTCCTCCTAGTTGCCTTTTTTTTTTTTTCCTAGCATCTCTTAGGTGCTTTTTTCAAATATTTGACTCCCTGCTCAAACTTTAGGCGTGGAGAACTTAAAGAGCTGGCAGGAAGTTCTGAATGCCTGGATAGGGTTTGTTGACTATGATCTAGCTGAGACACTTCTTTGGGGGAAATCCCAAGATTCACCAGAGAAGAGTCCCTTTGCTTAAAATTCCAAAGAATCCTGGTCCCTCTGTTTTCTTGGTGAATCTCAAAAGTACTTCCATTCACATTCAGTGACTTTAAAACCTGTGTCTAATTTCACCTAGAAAAATAATACTTTTTAAATCTTTTTCATGATATGAGTGTGTTACTGGCATTTCACAAAGTTTAGTTGTTTTGTTGTTGCTTCATAAAGATGTCCCAACAGTCTTTCACCAAAAATTAGAAAAGACAGGGGGCTGCAGAAGGGTATGCTAAAGTATATATATGTACTTCTCAAGAAAGAGAGTCAGTAGCTTTTGTCAGATTCCTGATCCTATGATTGATTCAAAGGAGATACCAAACAAAGCCAACCAAACAGACAAAACATTGCCTAAGTAGTGGTCCTTACCCTGGGATGTGCATCAAAATTATTCAGGTCTTTTGAACATATACATTCCTGGGTCCTACCCTATACCAGGAGAAAGTTTCAGGAAAACACATTTAAACAGGCTGCCCCTTGTTTCACCCACCAGGTAGTGGATTTGGCTGCGAACAGGTTGGTTGTACTACTGAAAGATTGCATCCATTTCTGTATACCAGACACACACAGGCAGTTGTTCTTTGTTCAGAAGCACTTTTATTGTGAATAAGAATTACCATTTCAGGTAAATCAACTCCTTTCTGACTCAGCCTCATTTGATTTGAACAGAATATCTACCACAGTGATTTCTCAAACCGAGCTATCACAATCTCCTGAGATGCTTGTAAGATTGTTTCACTCTCGGGGCGCCTGGCTGGCTCAGGCAGTGCAGCCTGTGACTCTTGATCTCAGGGTTGTGAGTTCGAGCCCCACGCTGAGTGTGGAGATTATTTAAACAAATAATAAACTTTAAAAAAAAAAATGTTTTACTCTCCGGATTTTGATTCCTTAGATCTAGGTATGGATTCTGCATTTTTAATAATCGTCTTTGGTTATCCTGATGGAGATGGTCAGTGGACCATATTTTGAGATATGCTAATCTAAGTGTGCTACCAGTAATAACATCTGTGGAAGCGGGTATGTAGGGTTGAGAAAACTGTCAAGTCTAAAAGTCTAGTAATAGGATCAGCAGTACAGCTCTTAGATCCAGACACCCAAGACTGCACGTTAGAGGGCCCAGCTCTGGCCTTCCTCTAGCCAAACCCCTCTTCACAGCACATCCTCACCTGAAGTTCAGCCCCTTCTAGGGCACATTACAGGTACTTAGTACCCTGGAGTTCCTGTGCAATTGTCCCCTTTCCGGGCATATACAGGCCTCCTTCCTCTCAGAACCAGTGAGCACACTCCTGGGTCTGAGAGATAATGAAGGGATAGCTTCAGTTTTACCAGAGAATCCCTTGCCTTCACCTTTTTCTTCTCCAAAATTCCTTTATGCTATTGCTATTCTTTATTAGCAGTTCTCAAATAAAGAAGCTTTAGTTGCATCCCCTTTGACGTTGAGGAAATGACCCCTCCACCTAGAGTGAGTTTTATGTAATATTTTGAGGTGACTTATTACATCTGATAAGAGGCTGCAGTTTTTTAGTTGCAATAAAATCTGTTAGAGCTACAGCTTTCCAAACAATTGGGAAGTTGTGGTTCCCCTGCCGTACTCCTTTGGTAACAGCCAGGGAAAAGGAAGACACGTGTTCCAGATTATTTCTTCAAAAGGGTCTGGGAAGAAAAGAAAGGAGGAGATTAACTGACTTAATCTAACACTTGGAGCTCCAAGTTGTGTATTGCAACGTGGTGATAGGATGTTGCATCAGCACGTGACAGTTGTAGTAAGGCAGTGGGTATGACAGCTATCGAGAGGTCCTTGTGGCGCTCTGTGCCCTTTCCCTAAAACTTCAACTCCGAGGTTAGATCCTTTCTGCCCTGCCAAGGGAGACGGTGTTACTTAAAGTACCTCGTACCTCACTGTAATTTTATTCTCTTGGCCCAGGGCATAGGGATTTCTTTAGGGTTGAAGGTCTGAGGCAGACATCACTGTCCGGAGTCTCAGCATCCTTCTTGTTTCCCGTTGTTCACAGCCCAGCAGGGAAGTGCTGATGTTTCTTCACTTCTTCCCGGAAGTCTGTCAGGAGAGCTGGCAGGTGTATGGCAAGGCTGTAGTGTCTTTACTCTCAGAACCGTTAGTTTTGAAAGTATATGTAATATTTCCTGAATATTTCACACAGGCTTTATCTTAAGATTTGAAAGATAGTGAGTGACCAGGAATTTGTCCCTGAGAAACAAAGTTGAAGGTTAATAGTAATGAGAAGGGTAGGAGGCATGGGACCTATTTCAGCCAAATTCTTGCAAGTCAAGGGAGATTTTGGTAATTAGTTTTTTTCAATTATTGTTTTGGTTGTTTTGTTTTTAGCTCTTCTGCTCTATTGTAGGAGAAAATTCATGGTGTGTGGGAGAAATTAAACAAGTGACCTTATCAAAATTAAATTTCCTATTTAAAACCTAAGCTCTTGAGGACGACAGGGCTGACGTCTCAATTATATGGTGGTAGAAGTGGTAATATCCATGGCGGCAGGTTTGGGAGTTTAAGGTAACTTAGGCAAAGAAATAGGAGATGATAGAAAGAAGTCACCTTTAATCCTGAAAAAGCTGGTTTTGGAGAATGTGGTTTAGATTGGTGACAACAATGGATTTTTCATTGCTGAGCTCTAGAATTAGTCAGACTTGCCCACCCAGTAACAGGTAGCATGTGATGTCCACATGAAGGTCTGGCCATGTGAAGCTCCTGGGATAGCCAGAAGCTGGTTCTGAAAGGTGGAAAGAGAAGAGAAATAGCTGAGCAATACATGCCATTTCTCTCCCCTATTCCCTCACGAGAGAAGTTGCTCGTTCTCCCTATAGCTGAGCAATACATGCCATTTCTCTCCCCTATTCCCTCACGAGAGAAGTTGCTCGTTCTCCCTGGGGAGGAGTAGGGGAGGGAAGGCAAAATTATATACTACTCATTCCTCCCATGCAGAGAGAAATCTCATTAGTAGGAAGACGCATTCCTGCCCAGAGTAACTGATAGTGGTTTGGTGGTCTTTGGAATATTATAATAGGATGGAGATTCATAGCAAGTTTTCAGTGTTTGTAACTGATTTTCATTATTATGGGGACATGCTCTTGAGGCAATGTGTGTGATAGTTCAGAGTATGGTCTTAAAGTCCACATCTTCTAGATATGCATGCTGAAATATTTACGTAAAACTGATAGAATGTCTGGGATTCACCTCAAAGTAATCCAGGGACAGGAGAGGTATAGTGTAACAGGATTGTCCATGATGTTAGTTGTTGAAATTAGGTGATGGGTGCATGGAGTTCATTATATTATCTGTAATATAATGAAGGTTCAATTTGAATCTAAATTTTGCTATTAGCTATGTGTCCACAGCAAGTATCTCTACCTGAGTTTCCATTTCCTAATTTCTAATGAGGATGATAAAATCTACCACACAGGACTCTTGTGATAATTCAATTAAAATAACAAGTTACGTGCCTATTACATAACACATAGGAGGCACATAAAAATTGATAGTTACTATTTTATCTACAAATGGCAAAAAAAAAAAAAAAAGACAAGGTATCTTCTTTCTTAAACATGAAACATTTGCTTTCTTGGTGTATGTGTTTCTCCTAGTTGAGTATATTAACTTGGATTTTGTTTTGACAGCTCAGGTGCCTAAAAGGCCAGACGGGCTTCTCAGGCCAGCCTCCTTTTGATGGAATCCACATTGTCAACCATTTAATAGGAGATGATGAATCATTCCATTCCTCTGATGAAGATTTTATGGATAATTCCTTACGGGAAAGTGGTGTTGGTTTTCCTTTGCACAGAAAATCTGGCCCGATGTCTTTGGACCCCACTGTGGCAGATGGTAGTGAAAGCGAAACAGAAGACAGTGTGTTGGAGACAAGAGACAGCAACCAAATGGCTCGAAAGGAGCAGCCCCCAAGAAGAGAGTCGTACTCAACCACTGTCTGACCATCACTGTGACCTAGACTGTGGGGTTTTTTAAGGGATCAGTTATCATATGATTAAGGGTTTTTGGAACATACCTGTTTCATATGTACATACATATATACATATACATATATATATATATATTTTACAGTCTTATCTGCCTTTTTATCTTTGCCAAATCTTCACCACTGACTTACCATTGCCATAAAGTAGACTGGAATATGGTTAATGGGAAAAATAAGGTTCTAACAGTATTACTGAATATTAATGTTTCTTGTTTAGAAAATGCAGTTTATATGTGGGAAGCATTTTGGAGTTCAGGACTATGGAAAATTGAATTTTCTTCAGACAAAACTGCTCTAGTGCAATATTTCATGCTCATTCAACAAATTGCATATTTATTAGTTTGTTTTCAGGGCAGCTGTCTACAAACATTTGACCAAGATATACATCTAATTTATCTTGTGTTTTTGTGTTGGGGAGTGTTTCTGGGTTCTTTGTTTTTTGTTTTTTGTTTTTCAGTTAAAATTACTGCTTTAGTAGTGGGCCACTGAAAGCTCCCAAATACAATGCCTTTTTTTCCCCATATAATTTTACAAACACAAATGAATGGTCATCTGTCTTGAGAGTTTTAAGTTTTGTTTTAATTTTTTTGTGCATATGATGCTTCCATGTGTTGCCTACTGGTCAGAGTAGTAGGTTAACTACAGATAAATGGGGTTTTTGTACATATTTATAAATTTACATCACCCACATTGAAAATCATTTTATATGGAGAATGTACATGTTGCCAAATGACTGCCTTCAGCATTCTAACAGGACTTCTGTAAATACTAGGTTAAAAGAAAATTGAAAATAAAACCAAACACTAATATTTTAATAGCTTTAGTATTTTGCTTAGCATTCAACACTAGCAGATTCATAAGTGAACTAATGCTTGTTCAAAAACACTACTGGTGACATATTTTGCTTCATGTGTATATAACAATAAATTTTTCATGATTAAAGAGGTTATAGCACATATTACTAAGTGCTAATATCTACTTAATATAATTTAAGCAATGGACTGAGGTCCAAGATACACAAAAATTGTATCTGCAAATAATCTATGAACGTTATCTTCAGATTCTCTAGTTAATCCATAGATAAAGCCATAAGAATTCTTTCCTACCAATTCTTCCTTTTTATCATCTAGACTTTTTTCCCTGGAAACCTGAATGCCTGTCTTTGATAAATTGGTGGAAGCACCAAATTACACTTAGAGTACGTAAAGATAACAAGAGTGTGTTGACTGGATGCTTTCCACTTCCATTTTCATCAGCAGCCTGTGGACAACAATAGCCTTCAAGGATAAGAGGAAAGTAGAATTCAGTATATATGAAGGTACACTTTTGTACAACATGGTGCCTGCAGAAAAAGAACTTTACATGACAGAATGGAGTAGAAGAGACAAAATCATTTTGTGTCTAAAGCCAGAAGTTAAACTTTATGGTACATGATAAACTAGGCTTTTCTAGCAAGCCCTTTGTCGCTATTTGCTTGAGAAACAAGATTGAAAATAGGCCTGTTGTGTCCATATCACCAGGTTAAATTTTAGTGGTTAAGTAATTTACCTGTGGTTACAATTTAGTAAGTAGCAGAGCCAAAGTTTTAATCAAGATCTCTCTGACACCAAGCTGAAAAGGTTCAGCTAATGAATTTCTCAATTCTCTGCTTTTCTGACAATTAATGTGATTTAAGTGTGTTTCCTGAATATATATAGATTTGTATCTGGGTATAGATGTATCAACACTCAAACTCTGCACAGCTCTACTTGAATCGTCTATTAGAATCGTCTGGTGCTTTTAGGATTCTCTTTTGGGGTTCATTACTGTCAGCCTAGAAGCTCTTGATGCCCAGGTAAAATAAGATGAGTCATGGCCACATGATTGGTTTCACCCCCACAATAAGAAATCTATTGATCTAGACCAAGGGTCAGCAACTACAGGCCGTAAGGCTCTTCCAGCCAGGTTCCTGTTTTTACATGACCCACAGCTAAGAGTGGTTTTTAATTTTTAAATAGTTGGGGGAAAAAATCAAAAGAATAATATTTTGTGTCACATGAAAATCCTCTGAAATTCAGTATTGATAAAACTATGGTATTGGAGCTTACCCATGCTTATCCATTTACATATTGTCTGCAGCTGCTTTCGTGTACCAGGGCAGAGTAGAGACAACGGAGACTGTAGTGCACAAACAGCCCAGAATATCTACCGTTTGGCACTTTAGAGAAAAAGTTTGCAGACCCTCTAAAATGTAGGCTTGCGTCTTAAGTTTGTCTCAGGAGATCAGACGATTTGCTTTTGCTGTTGAACTAATGGTTTGGAAGACTAAAATTTCCTAGTGGATCTTAAACTCACAGCTATTCAAAGTGGAAAATATTCCCGCTGTTTGATGCCAAAGACAAATTTGGAAGGATATCTCTCCCTTTGGAAATGGAGACAGAAAGGGAAGAATTCCAGAATCCCAGACCCAGCGTCTGTCCGCCTTGGCACTATTGGCATTTGTGGCTCTTTCAAACAGGCATGTTGACCTTTAAGGTATGCTTCAATGAGCCGATGTTATAATCTGACTTTAAAATAAGAACATCTTTCGAGAACCATGTTTGAATTCTGAATCTGAAAGATATTCTTAGAGAATTTCCTAAGTACTGTTTTCTGGTTAGGAATTGGGTGTTAAAAGAATCATGGTAAGTAAACCTTAATCCATTGATATTCTTGTAATTTGGACAATGGAAAAACTAGAAACAACAATCGTCTCATTCAAGAACTTTGATTCAAATACTCCTTAGAAGGGTTTAGAATCTTCCTGGTTTTTAGGATGCAACCAGGATGCTATGCCCTTCAAATTAAGACTTTCGAGGTATTGGAGAATGTTCTCTTGATAGATTTTATTTAATCCCTGACACAATTACTTTGTGTCATTTAAATATTACTCAGTTTAACACTTAGAGCTGGACAATATTCAGGGAGGAATTAAGTGAATAAAATAAACACACACACACACACACACACACTCTCTCTCTCTCTCTCTCTCTCTCTCTCTCTCTCTCTCAGGATAGTTACCTTCCTGGTGTTATTGCCATCTAGGTTGAAACGCTACAAGTAGAAGCTACAGGTGATCTGAATAAAATGGAAATCGCACTGAGGTGATGAAAAAGAACTTTTAGATCAAACCAATATTTCAACAGCCTTTTAAGAATCAAAGGTAAATTTTTTTCTTCCTGAAAAAAGCAGTCAAAGATATATGTTACACAATTTCTACCCTTTCTATTGATAGATATTAGGTACCCAATGTTTGATGACTAATTGAGACGACAAGTCTCAACTGGCAAGCTAGTTTGGAAGAAAAAAAAACAAAACAGCTCTGAGCATGATGCAGCTTGTTACTCTCCAGATAGTGCCTTTGAAAACAAGGTCTAGACCTTTTTAAGTATTTTATTTCTAACATCATAAGAAATGAATTGGTTCCATATTCTTCTTTATCTTTTTACATAATACACTATCATTTTCAGATTTAAAGTAAAATAAATATATGAATTGTGTTTCGGTGAAGCCCTTTCATGGCCAGCTTAATGATTGTGTAGTACCAGACGTCGACTGCTAGTGTTTTATGAAATCAAGGATTTACTTTATTGAAACAGTGTGCTTTAGCCTGAAAGTTACTGCTGCTCCATCATTAACAAAACAGTAAGTTTTTTAAAATGAATTAATTTTAATTTAATTCATTCTCCTGAAATTAAAATTCCTGGTTAAAAGTGGAGTGAATGCTATTTATAATCCAACTTTTTACATCACATCCATTGATCTACCTATCCTCTCTTTTCACTCCAAAGAAAAGATAATAGAATAATACATTAGATATACTATAGAGATGCAAAATTATAATGTTTTTCATTTTACTGTTGGAATTTCTTATTGTAACATTGTATGATAACCTGAAATGTCTACTTGTGCCTTTGCTTTAAACAATTATTAAAGTTTTTCATTTTATAAGAATTTCTGTTTCCTTAAACTATTCACCTTAAAAGGGGAGAGGCATCAATACACTATTAACAATACTTGGCTTGGGGCACCTGGGTGGCTCAGTCGTTAAGCGTGCATTTGGCTCAGGTCATGATCCCAGGGTCCTGGGATCGAGTCCCGCATCAGGCTCCCTGCTCCGCGGGAAGCCTGCTTCTCCCTCTTCCTCTCCCACTCCCCCTGCTTGTGTTCCCTCTCTCGCTGTGTCTCTCTGTCAAATAAATAAATAAAATCATAAAAAAAAAAAAAAACAATGCTTGGCTTAACATCACCTATTCATGAATGAGGTTTATGCTCCATGAGTACAGGGACCATATCCATCTGGTCCACCATGTATAATTAGTGCCAGAGAGCCTGGTACATGAGATTTTTCAGTTTAATGAAAGGCAAGATATCTAGCTTTATTATTTCTTTCGGGAACATGCTAACTTTTTGAAAGTATTAATAGCGATATTTTTATCTTTTAGGTGATTGAATCGATTAGCAACTAAGTTAATAAGTATATTCAAATATATAATTTAAATATGTTATTATGAAAAGAAAGTTATGCTTTCTGCATCTTTATCACAATGTTAACATTGTTTACTTCAGAAGCAGTAGTTCACTATATATTCTTTGTTCCTGAAGGATTGAAGACACTTTACAAAGGCATATGAAATATGACAAGACAGTTGTAACCCAGGGTCTGTCCGCCTTGGCAGTACTGGCATTTGAGGCCAAATTGTGGCAGGAGGCTTTCCCTTCTGTTGTAGGGATGTGCAGCAGCATCCATGGCTTCTACCCACTAGATGCCAGTACCACCCCTTCTTCAGTTGTGACAACCCAAAAGGTCTCCAGTTGTTGCCAGTGTCCCCAGTAAGGAGGACTGAGAATGGAAATCACCCCTCGTTGCGAATCTGTGGTATAAATTTAGAAGTGGGTCAAAAAACAATAAGCTGCTAGGACCAAAACTAAAAATATATGCATCTATTAAAGACAGATCGCAAATTTGACTCTAATAGTAAGAAAAGTAAAATTTGAACCACAGTGAGGTGCCACCTCACACTTATGAGGATGGGAATTAAGAAAAAAAAGTGTTGGCAAGGATATGGAAAAATTGGAACTCATGCATTGTTGGGAATGTAAAATGGTGCAGCCAATGTGAAAAAATCTGGCAGTTCCTCAAAATAGTTAAACATAGAATTACCATATGATCCAGCAGTTCCACTTCTAGATATATACTCAAAAGAGATTCAAACAGAGATCTGTACCCCAGTGTTCATAATAGTATTATTCACAATAGCCAAAAGATAGAAACAACATGACCATCAGTAACAGGTGAATGAGTAAATAAAATGTGGCATACATACAATGGACTATTACTCAACTATTAAGAATGAAATTCTAATACATACCACAATGTGGATAAACCTTAAAAACATGTTAAATAAAATAAGCTCAACACATAATATGGTTCTGCTGATATGAAGTAGCTAGAATAGCAAATTCAAAGAGAGTAGCTGTTACAAGGGAAGAGGGGCTTGGGGGGGTAGGGGAGTTATTGTTTAATGGATAAGGAGCTTCTGCTTGGGGTAATGAAAAGTTCTGAAAATGGACTTTGGTGGTGATGGTTGCACGACACTGAATGTATTTAATGCTACTGAATTGTACACTTAAAAATTAAAACGGTAAAAAAAATTAGGCATGTTAATAACTTAAAGTCAGCTTATAATTAAATATGTTCAAATAAAGATATATAGAAGAGAGAAAAAACAAATCTGAATAGTTATAAAATTTACGGGGCCCATGAAAAATAATTTTTTTTGATGTAGATTTTTTTTTTTTTAAGATTTTATTTTTTGACAGAAAGAGACAGCGAGAGAGGGAACACAAGCAGGGGGAGTGGGAGAGGGAGAAGCAGGCTTTCCGCTGAGCAGGGAGCCCAATGCAGGACTCGATCCCAGGACCCTGGGATCGTGACCTGAGCCGAAGCCAGATGCTTAACAACTGAGCCCCTAGATGTAGATTTCTAACACTAGACTGGGACTCAAGCTTTGTGTTAATGAAACCTGGACAAATCACGTAATTCTATGGCCTCCTTGATGCTTCTTGAATACCACACTCCCATCCAGAGCCTTGCCCGTCCTGGAATGGTGTTTGGCCATGTTCCCACAAGGCTAGCTCCCCACCTCCTCCTGGTTTCTGCTCAGGTATCACCCCCAGGGGAGGACTTTTCTGACCATTCCTTTTTAAGTCTCCTCCCAGACTTATTTTTCTCCATAACATTGACGACCGTCTGACATTCTACACATTTTACGTCTTCATTTGTTTTTGTCGACCCACTCTAGATTAAAAGCTTTATGATTTTCATCTCTATCCCCAGTTACTCAGAATAGTGCTTTAGCTCACAATAAATGTTTGTTGAATGAATGCATAGTTGAATAAATCACATTACCTCAGTTTGTTTACTATTAAAATGGGCTAAATAACATCTTTGGAAATATAAATGTCAGTGGAAACCCCAGAATCCCAATGCAGCCAACCTAGCTCCCAGGATCTCTTAATTCCTGACCACTGCTTTGGCATAAGACATGCAGCAGGCACTGATGAGGAGGCCAAAGAGGAGGCAGACCAATTCCTGTCCTCACACATGGAATGAGAGATGCAAGTGTACAGATACAATGTCATGAGAATTCAAAGGTTATGTCTAGCGTAGGGGAATGGTCTCCTTTGACCGCTTCCCCTGCTCCTCGCCCATCCAGAAGCCCCATTTGCCCATGGCTGGGCCTATGACTCCTGTCACAACTGCCTGGTGTGCCCCACTATCTCCTATCTAATGGCCTGCTCATACAGGGGTGCTAATATCTCCTGATTTGAGTGCATGGCCACATCCCTCCTGCATTCTAGATTTCACCATGGATGTCTAGAAATGAAGCCTCTTCAACCAGTATGGGGGATTTCAGGCCCAGAGAACCATTCTAAATCGTCCTGAATTGACTCTCACAAGGTAGCTGCTACCATGTCCATGTAAGATCTATCAGCTGTTGTGTCCTCACCCCCTTGTCACTCAGGCTGGCCACTTGTTCAGAGACTGTGCGGGATCTTCTCTGAGGCTGTCCTCGGTAATAGGAGAGATCAGGGCTAGGTGGAAAAAAACCAGTTGACTTTAAAGATGTTGTTTCTCTGATTTTTTTTTTAAAGGAAATGCATACTGTACACATGAGAGACTCCAAAGCTGAAAGATGCTGTGGCAGTTGAGACGCACCTGGGAGCCCCTAACTGTTCCCTGCCTCTGCTTCAGGGGGTGGGACAGAGAGTGGAGCAGAGCAGTCAAGTCAACGAGCCTTGAACCTGGTGTCTCCTCCCTGGCCAAGGGCTCTTCTTCCTCTTCAGGCAGAGGCTTTTCTGGTCTCTGGTGTCACCTCTGCACCCACCCCAGGACTGGACTACATGCCCCTCTTGGTGTTTGCTGTACATCATCCTTCAAGACACAGTTGTGCGGGAGCCTGCCTAACCTTGACCAGGCTGACTCTTCCTGTGGATAGAAGAGATAGCATCCACTCCCCACGGTCCTGCATTGTCACTTCTGTGTTGTAGGTCTCAAGGTCCAGCTTCTGCCCCTGTGCCTGTCACCAGAGCTCAGGATTGGACCAACCACGCTCCATTTACAAAAACTTTAAAAGCTTTGGTGCATGAATGAATGTCCATCTCTGCAGCCTCCCACTACCAGATAAGCTTCTGGTCCGGTTTAGGCTGCTCAGCCTAAAGAAGTCTCTGAGCCGGGTCCCTCTCCCCAACCCCTCCTCAGCCTGGCTGAGCTCCTGCCAGTGCCGCAAACTGCCAGGGGAGGAGGTGGAAAACCAAACTGGGGGGTCATGACGTGAAGCATAAACTTATAAATACAAAGGTAAATGTCATGCATTTCCCCCCAGGTACAGTCCAACTCTTCCCTTTCCTGGCAAACTACCTTCCAGTTCTGTCCTTGGGAGGGGTGTTCCTGGCAGGCAGCAGCCCGGGCCAGTGCTGCGATTTGAGTAATCACAAGGCCAAGTGGGGCGTGTGGGAAGGTGTGCTGTTGGGTCTGGCTCACAGCCCTGAACAATCTGTAGCTATTTTAAACGTATCCCACAGCCTTTCATTTGCTTCACTAATTTCTCTAAAATAGAATTGTCTATTTGTGGGTCAAAATTGGAGAAACTTCTTGTTCATCACCAAACTGCTCTTTGGTGAGACTGGAGACAACACACGTGCCCAAACCCAAAAGGGCTAGCAGGTAGTAAGTGATTAAGTGCTCAGTGTTTGCTAGAAGAGATTGTGCATTGCGTCTCTGAATCCCCAGAACCAATCAATACAGGCCACTCAGAAAATGGTTATTGATTTGAATGTTCCTTCTCCTGCTTTGACTTCTCATTGCATTTCAGTTCCATATTCCTGGTGTCAACATGATATTTCCACATAAATATGCTGTTTGAGGAGCTGGCCTGACAGTCTCTATTTCCTATCTCTGCCAGTGGTGGTAATAATCCCAGTTGTTGTTCTTGTTTTTGTTGTTGTTATTGCATACCCTAAAATCTCAGTGGCTTACAGCATCTTTTCTGACTCATGCTACATGTCCATCAAAAGTTGCCCACTGCTCTGCCCTCCACTGTTTTTACTCTAGGACGTGGGCTGGTGAAGCCACTTCTATTTTGAACATTGCTGATGATTAGGGCAGAGGGAAAAGTGATATGGTGAACAACATGCTGGCTCCCAAAACTTTTGCCAGGAAGTGATATATTTCACTTCCAGCCATATTTCATTGGCTAAGGTAAGTCACATGATTCAGACACCCTCAGAGAGAAGCGGTGAATATTTGGAAACATGGTGCTTACTTTGTTAACTATTCTAAATACATTTAAAAAAAAGTTTTATTGTAAGTCACACACCAAAACTTTTGGCCCTTTAAAGTATAAAATTACATAATTTTTAGTATATGCACACAGTTATTCAATCACTAATGACAATGGCTCCTACCAATTTCAGAATATTCATATCAATTTCAGAATTTTCATCACCCCAAAAAAGAAACCCCATACTCATTAGTGGTCACTCTCTATTCTCTTCTTCCCCTAGTCCCTACTATTACTAGGCAATTACTAGTCTACTTTGTTTCTTTTTTTTTTTTTTTTAAGATTTTTTATTTATTTATTTGAGAGAGAGAGAGAGAGCGAGCATGAGAGGGGGGAGGGTCAGAGGGAGAAGCAGACTCCCTGCCGAGCAGGGAGCCCGATGCGGGACTCGATCCCGGGACTCCAGGATCATGACCTGAGCCGAAGGCAGTCGCCCAACCAACTGAGCCACCCAGGCGCCCGTCTACTTTGTTTCTATAGATTTGTCTATTTGAGACATTTCACATACATGGAATGATACAATAGATGACCTTTTGTGTGGGATTCACTTGGCATAGTGTTTTTGAGACTCATTCATGTTGTAGCATGTATCAGTATCTCATTCCTCCCACCACCCCAAATAATATTCCAGTGTTTTTTTTATCTGTTCATCACTTGATAAACATTTGGGTTGTTACTAATTCTTTGCTATCATGAATGATGCTGCTATGAACATTTGTGTACACATTTCTGTGTGGATGTAGGTTTTTCAATTCTCTTGGGTACATACTTAAAAGTGGAATTTCTGGGTCATATGGTAACTCTGCTTTTTGGTAACATTTTGAGGAACTACCGAATTGTTTCAAGTGTCTGCCGTATTTTACAATTCTACCAACAATGTATGAGGATTCCAATTTCTCCATACCTTCATCAACACTTATTATTGTCTGTCCTTTTTATTTTAGGCATCCTAGTAGGTATGAAGTGGTAGCTCATAGTGGTTTTGATTTGCATTTCCCTGATGACTAATGATGTTGAGCATCTTTTCATGTGCTTAATGACTCTTTGTGTATCTTTTTGTGTGTGGAGGGGGAAGAGTCTAGATTGTTTTCTATTATGTTCAATTAGCCAATATATAGTACATCATTAGTTTTTGATGTAGTGTTCAACAATTCATTAGTTGTGTATAACACCCAGTGTTCATTACAACATGTGCCCTCCTTAATACCCATCACCCGGTTACCCCATTCCCCCCACCCCCCTTCCTTCTGTCACCTTCAGTTTGTTTCCCAGAGTCCAGAGTCTCTCATGGTTTGTCTCTCTCTCTGATTTCTTCCCATTTAGTTGTCCTTTCCTTTCTCTGTGGTCCTCCATGCTATTCCTTATATTCCACATATGAGTGAAACCGTATGACAATTGTCTTTCTCTGCTTGACTTATTTCACTTAGCATAATCCCCTCCAGTCCCATCCATGTTGA
The DNA here is from genome assembly GCF_029215605.1 of Mirounga angustirostris. NCBI lineage: Eukaryota > Metazoa > Chordata > Mammalia > Carnivora > Phocidae > Mirounga > Mirounga angustirostris. The sequence continues at coordinate 113,416,899 of NW_026991712.1, forward strand.
TGCAAATGGTGGGTATTCATCCTTTCTGATGGCTGAATAATATTCTATTGTATATATGCACCACATCTTCTTTATCCATTCATCTGTTGAAGGGCATCTCGACTCCTTCCACAGTTTGGCTATTGTGGACATTGTTGCTATGAACACTGGGATGCATGTGCCCCTTCTTTTCATACATCTTTATCTTTGGGATAAATATATATTAGTGCAATTGCTGGGTCATAGGGTAGCTCTATTTTTAATGTCTTGATGAACCTCCACACTGTTTTCCAAAGCGGCTGTACCAAGTTGCATTCCCACCAACAGTGTAAGAGGGTTCCCCTTTCTCCACATCCTCTCCAACATTTGTTGTTTCCTGTCTTGTTAATTTTTGCCATTCTAACTGGTGCAAGGTGGTATCTCATTGTGGTTTTGTTTTGTATTTCCCTGATGGCCAGTGATGTTGAACATTTTTTCATGTGTCAGTTAGCCATTTGTATGTCTTCTTTGGAGAAGTGTCTGTTCATGTCTTCTGCCCATTTCTTGACTGGATTATTTATTTTTTGGGTGTTGAGTTTGAGACATTCTTTATAGATCTTGGATACCAGCCCTTATCTTTTTTAGAAATGTCTATTCAAAGCCCTTATGCATTTTTTTTAATTGGGTTGGGGTTTTTGTTGTTGTTGAGTTGTAAGATTCTTTATTCTGCATACAAGTCCCTTATCATGTATGATTTGCAAATATTGTCTCCTTATTCCATAAGCTGTCTTTTCACTTTCCAAATGGTATCCTTTGATGCATAAAAGTATTTAATATTGACGAAATCCATTTTGTCTATTTTTCCTTTGGTTGCTTGTACTTTTGGTGTCATATTTAAGAAACTATTGCCTAATTCAAGGTCCCTATATTTTCTTCTAGGAGTTTGAGAGTTTAGCTCTTAAATTTAGATTGATGATCCATTTTGTATATCATATGAGGTAGGGGTAAAGTACTTTTTTTATATAAACCTTTATTTTGAAATAATTTAGACTTACAGAAAAGTTGCAAAGATAGTACAGAGTTCCCCTATAATCCTTAACCACCTTCATGTAATGTCTAACATAAATTTTGTACATCTGTCAAAATAAGAAATTATTAATGGTATGATAGTTTTAACCAAACTGTAGGCTTTTAGATCCCCCGTTTTTCTACAAATGTCCTTTTTTTTCCTATTCCAAGATCTAATTCAGGACACCACATTGCATTTAGCTAAGTCCTTTTTCTATGTTAAGTCATTTAATCCTCACAATAGTGTAATTCACTTTGCAGATGAGGAAATTAATGCACAAAGAGCCAAAGTCACTTGCCCAAGGTTATATAGCTAATAAGTGATGGAATTTTTCTCATCTTTGTCATCAATACCAAATTATAGATAAATTATACTACATCCTCCAGTTACATCCCAAGGAAGGTGCATGGAGTTAAATGTTGTGATGTTGCTTGCCTGAAAATGTTTTTATTCTATGTGATTGACAGTTTGGGCAGTATGGCAGAGACTGCCCAATGTCCCCTGATGTCTTTGCATTCTTTCACAATGCTGTCCCTTGGTATGGGGGCTTTTTTCATTCATTGTGTTGGGCTCTTACTGAATCCTTTCAATAGGGAGACTTATGTCCTTCAGATTTGGAAACATTTTACTTATTTCTGTGATAATTTTCTTTCTCATTCTTTTAGTGAGATGTTGGGGCCCCAGGATTGATCCTCTAATTTGCCTGTCTTTTTCTCTCCTGGTTTCCTTATTTAGTGAGTCATTTTCCAGAATTGAGACTATATGTACACATTATTATGTGACCTGATTTTTTAACTTAACTTTTTTTTACATATTTTAATGGCTGTACATCATATAAACAATCTTAAATTTATTTAACCAATGTTTCATTGTTGGGCATGTTTCCCTATTATTGCCATGAAACTGCTTAAAGTAAGTTGTAACACACACCTTTATTTCCTTATGATATATTATTAAAAACTGAATTCCTAGGTATTTTGAATACTTTTTTGTGATACATTATGTCAATTACCCTCCACAAATTAACATTTCCATTAGTAATATAAAAGAATGATTATTTTTGGGGCACCTGGGTGGCTCAGTCAGCTCAGGTCATGATCAAAGGGCCCAGGGATCAAGCCCCAATTCAGGCTCCCTGCTCAGCAGGGAGTCTGCTTCTCCCTCTCCCTCTGCCCCTCCTCATTCTCTCTCTCTCAAATAAATGAAGTCTTAAAAAAAAATGTTTATTTTCCTTATAGAACATACTTTTGGAAGCAAATAATCTAATTTAAAACTGAAGACATATTCATTATAAATGGAAGCCTGTGGTATTAAATATATTTAGGGGAAATTTTCCTATCTAATCTGAGAGATAGCTTCATAGACTGTAGTTATAACATATATTAACACTATTATGCTTCCAACCATCCTTAGAACAAATACTTCGGATTATACATAGAGTTATCTTTTCTCTGGCTTAATGAAAAGCATCCTTGTCCTAGAGCTGTGATACTGAGGCATTAGATTAGCATGGCCAAGGCACTGAGAAGAGTAAGGTGGCCAAGAGCTTTCAAACACCCAGTGATTTACCATTAGCTGAATTTTATTTTTTAATTTTAATTCTAGTATAGTTAACATACAGTGTTATATTAGTTTCAGGTGTACAGTATAGTGATTCAACAATTCTATACTCAGTGCTTATCACCATAAGTGTACTCTTAATCTCCTTCATCTCTTTACCCCATTGCCCCACCTACCTACCCTCTGATAACCATCAGTTTGTTCTCTAAAGTTAAGAGTCTGCTTTTTGTGGGGCACCTGGCTGGCTCAGTTGGTACAACATGTGACTCTTGATCTCAGGGTTGTGAGTTCAAGCCCCATGTTGGGCATGGAGCCTACTTAAAAAAAAAGAGTCTGTTTTTTCCTTTGTCTCTTTTTTCCTTTGTTCATTAGTTTCTTAAATTCTATATATTAGTGATATATGGTATTTGTCTTTCTCTGACTTATTTCGCATAGCATTATACTCTGTAGCTCCATACATGTTGTTGCAAATGGCATGATTTCATTCTTTTTGATGGCTGAGTAATATTCCATGGTATACATGTATACCACATCCTTATCCATTTATCTATCAATGGACACTTGAGCTGCTTCCATAATTTGGCTATTGCAGTAAACATAGGGGTGCATATATCTTTTCCAATTAGTGGTTTTATATTTTTGGGTAAATATACAGTAGTAAAATTACTGGATCTTAAGGTAGTTCTAATTTTAATTTTTTGAGGAACCTCTATACTGTTTTTCCACAGTGGCTGCACCAGTTTGCATTCCCACTAAAGTGCACGAAGGTTACTTTTTCTCCACATCCTCGCCAGCACTTGTTTCTTGTGTTTTTGATTTTAGTCATTCTGACAGATATGAGGTAATATTTCATTGTGGTTTTGATTTGTATGTTGCTGATGATGAGTGCTGTTGAGCATCTTTTCATGTATCTTTTGGCCATATGGATGTCTTCTTTGGAGAAATGTCTGTTCATGTCTTCTGTCCATTTTTTTAATTGGATTATTTGTCTTTTGGGTGCTGAGTTGTATAAGTTCTTTATATATTTTGGATACTAACCCTTTATCAGATATGTCATTTACAAATATCTTCTCCTCTTTTGTAGGTTGTCTATTAGTGATTGTTTACTTTGCTGTGCAGAAGTTTTTTTATCTTGATGTAGTCCCAATAGTTTATTTTTCCTTTTGTTTCCCTTGCCTCAGGAGACATATCTAGAAAAATGCAGCTATGGCCAATATCAGAGAAATTACTGCCTATGCTCTCTTCCAGGATTTTTATAGTTTCAGGTCTCACATTTAGGTCCTTAATCCATTTTGAGTTTATTTTTGTGCATGGTTAAGAAAATGGTCCAGTTTCATTCTTTTGCATGTAGCTATCCAGTTTTTCCAACACCATTTGTTGATGAAACTGTCTTTTACCATTACATATTCTTGCCTCCTTTGTTGAAGATTAATTGACCATGTAATTGTGGGTTTATTTACTGTGGGCTCTTTATTCTGTTCCATTGATTATTATTAGCTGAATTTTAAATAAACTGCTTTGGATATAGAAAACTCATAACCAGTGTTCACCAAAATGAAGGTATCACCTTCCTAGACAGGATTTGTCAAGGACTAGAAGATAGCCAAGAAAACCTTAGTAGGCTTAGTGATAAAAAACAAAACAAAACAAAACAAAACAAAAACCAAATCTGGAATAACCACCTAACCTCACTATAAAAGTAAAGATTTCTATAATTTTCTTTGCCTCAAAAGCTATTTCTAATAAGTGTCCTTATTCTTTATAGATGCATCCTGAAATATTTACAGAAGAAATGGTATGATATTTGGGATTTACTTCAAAATAGGTGAAGAAGGGGAGAAGGGAGAGGGGAGATATGTTTAAGTCTGGCCATAGATTTACTGTTGAAGTCCATGGTGGGTACACAGGGTACATTTTACTATTCTTTATATATATGTTTGATATTTCCCCCCAAGAAAACCCACACAAAAAATAAAACCTTTTCTATGAACATGTGGGAGAAACTGTTTCAGGTCTTTAGATTTGGAAATTTAAATACAGTCTTGGAGGCAAGAGGAAGGGTTGTAGCCCAGATGTGAGTTGGCTCATGGGAGGCTCACTGTACCTAACTCTACAAACCATGGTCGATGGCCTAGATTTTTGTAGCTCACAAGTCAGTTTCTAATTGGAGTTCAGTAACGGTCTTTCACTTGAAGCAACTGATTAAAAAATATGAATTCAGGGGCACCTGAATCTAGCTGAAATTATTTGGAAAAAAAATTAAAAATATGAATTCAGGGGCTCCTGGGTGGCTCACTCAGTTAAGCTCCTGACCCTTGATTTTGGCTCAGGTCATGATCTCAGGGTCCTGGGATGGAGCCTGCATCAAGCTCCATGCTCAGCAGGGAGTCTGCTTGAGGGTTCTTTCCCTCTCCCTCTGTTCATTCTCTCTCTCTCAAATACATAAATAAATCTTTTAAAAATATGAATTCAATAAAGCACCTGATGTGCTGGAAATTTAGATCTTGACTTAGATATATATTTAAGTAAAAATTAACCAAGCTATACTCTTAAGATTTATGCAATATTTTTGTATGTAAATTATACATCAATAAAGGTTTATAAAAGAGAATAAAGCACCCAAGACTATTTCTAGAGCTGTTTAAGAATTACTGTAAATTACAAGCTCTGATCCTTATAAACAAGTGGTATTACTTATCTGTTCCATCTACAAGCATGATCATACCCAGCAGAATAGCATCATTTATCTTATCTTTTATAAAGCCAGCCTGAACAAAAGACCATTTAGTGTGTTTGCTTACTATAGGGGGACAGCATAACCAGTTAAAAGTCTGGGCTTTAATGTCAAAATCACTTAGGTTTTTTTTTTTTTAAAGATTTTTAATTTATTTGAGAGAGAGAGAATGAGAGGGAGCAAGCACATGAGAGGGGGAGGGTCAGAGGGAGAAGCAGACTCCCTGCCGAGCAGGGAGCCAGATGCGGGACTGGATCCAGTGACTCCAGGATCATGACCTGAGCCGAAGGCAGTCGCTTAACCGACTGAGCCACCCAGGCGCCCTAAAATCACTTAGGTTTGAAAGCCATTAAATAACTGTATGACTTTGGGCAAAATTTCCTTACCCATAAAATAGGAATAATAATAACAGTGCCTATCTCAAGGGTTGTTGTATTCAATGAGATGAAATGGTGAAAGAACTTGGCACAATCTCATAGTTAACAACAAATATAAATTAGTTATTAGCTTGATTGACAAATATCGAACCTGGGTTTATCAGGCTAATGTATACATAAGGACCAGGTGCACTAGGGTGCCTGAGTGGCTCAGTTGGTTGAGTGTCTGCCTTCAGCTCACGTCATGATCTTGGAGTCCTGGGATCAAGCCCCGTGTTGGGCTTGGCAGCCTTTTTGTTTTGTTTTGTTTTGTTTAATTTTTAAAAAAGATTTTATTTATTTATTTGAGAGAGAGAGCGCACCCACAAACAGGGGGAGTGGCAGAGGGAGAGGGAGAAGCAGGCTCCCCATGAAGCAGGGAGCCTGGTGCGGGGCTTGATCCCGGGATCCAGGATCATGACCTGAGCCAAAGGCAGATGCTTACCCAACTGAGCCCCCCAGGCCCCCCCAGGTAGACTTTAGATAGGAATTTTCTGTTATATCCCAACATTCTACTATTTATTGCTTTGAACTTTCTCAGCCGTTGGGTCTGTTGGCAGGAATTGGTTATGGGGCCAACTACACAAGTTCAACACAGACACACTCTATTCTGCTGCCCCTTATTAACACTTATATTCAATCTGAAAGAACCTGAGCAACAAAATAGTTTTTGTAGATTAGCAAGGCAACTCTTTCTGTTGTCAAAACAGAAAGACAAGCACTATTCTATATGCAGATAAGATAATTCTTACTATCTCAAACTCAGAGCTCCTGACAAAATTCTCTTGACTAATCACTGCCAGAAAAGTTAGATATTTGCAAAATAAATTTACATTTGGTAGGTACTTGGTAGATATTTCTCATCTTGTAACTAGTTTATGATGATATAACAATGTTATATTTGGTTTAATTACCTCTGTGTACATCACAAATACTTGATCCCATAGGGTATGGCAGGATGTAGCAAGTTGTGACTCCTGGGCATGCTTAATTAAGATTTTATTTTGGTGTTAATATTTTTAAAAGGTGTTTTTATATTAAGATTATATTGATGCTGAATCTAGCTGAAATTATTTGGATGTTCATTATACTATTCTTTAAGCTTTTCTGTATGAAAATATAAAATTGGAAGAATATTATTTTGGCCATGTTCTTTGGAAGTAATGTTTTAGGGTCTCATTTGTGTGATAGGCAGACTTAAAACAATTTCCTTGAGAAAACCTTACACCTGACTTTGGTTTTCCCTTGTAGGTGAGAAAAGCCTTTAAAACAGCCAGCTATCCTTCATACCTCAGCTTTCATAATAAGGCATACTCTACTCTGAATTGTCTATTAAGGTGTATGTGTCTGAATTTTGACAACTCAGAACAGCTACATTCCAGGATTTAGCTGGGAGTATAATCTCATTTTGTCATCCAATATTTATTAAAAACTCAGTAGGGAGAAGCAATTTTCAGGGAGGATTATTCAAAGTATACATCAGCTTATGCATTTTTTTCAGACAGTCTAGGCTAAAACATATCCATGGATTAAACCAGATCAATAGACAGCTGGTACCTTGCTAGACAGTGCCATAGTTTCCCAAAGTATAATTTTTACCTAATTGTACTTCTGTGTGATGTCAACAATGTATATCAAGTGTTATGAGTCACAGCAACTTTTGTTGCATCTATTTTAAGGATATCTGAAAACACAATAACCATTTTTTAGGACCCCAGGGAAAAATATATCTGATCTTGGTACCAAAAATAGTTAATAGTATTAATCTCAACTTGGCAATTAAGAAAGAAAGAGAAAATGAAAGAAAGAGAGAGAGAAAGAGAGAGAGAGAGAGAGAAAGAAAGAAAGAAAGAAAGAAAGAAAGAAAGAAAGAAAGAGAAAGAAAATTTCCACCTACCCTCTCTGACTCCTTCCTCAGAGACTCCTAGCAAAGACATTAAGTTTTGGTAAGAGAAGTATCATAGAATATTCCAAAATCAATGCCTTTCTACAATCCAAACTGCAAAATACTTCCCAAAGCAGAAGCAAAAATGTCTTTATGCAAAAAGTAGATCACATTCTTCTGCAACTGGTAGAATATTTTGATGCTCCAAAATCCTAACCCCTGCTTCATATTACTCGAGTCTCAGATTTGCAGCACAAACTGCAATGTGTCAACAGGTTGTATTAGTCAGGGTTCTCCAGAGAAGCAGAATCAATAGGATATATATAGACATACAGGTTTTCCCCACTATCCTAAAGTAGAGCATTCATATGAAACCTTTTGTAAGCTGAGATGGTGTAAAGCAAAAAAGCAATTACCATTCATTTATATTGAAATTTTTTTGAGTGTTCCCCAACCCCCAAAATAACCTCTCTTAGGCTTTTCTAATACCTTAGAACGCATCTTGCTGACAGATAAATAAAATCAGTCCAGAAAAAGCACAGATGCTCACAGACACAGTTCAAAGCTATGGCAGCTTGGGGCACCTGGGTGGCCCAGTCAGTTAAGCTTCTGACTCTTGGTTTTGGCTCAGGTTTTGATCTCAGGGTCATGAGATGGAGCCCTGCATCAGGCTCTGGGCTAAGCGGGGAGTCTGCTTGAGATTCTTTCTCCCTCTCCCTCTGCCCCTCCTGCTCGTGCCCTCTTTCTCTAAAATAAATAAATAAACTTTCAAAAAGAAAAAAAAAAAAGCTATGGCAACTTAATGCTGAGATGCTGAGTGCCGTTCCTGTGGAAGGAGCTTGGTGGGACCACTCTCACTGCTCAGGGATGAGTGCATCCTCCAAAAGTGCTTGATGCAAAATATGCTGAATACTATTTTCACTTTTTTGCCTTTTTTCATATCCTCTTAAACAGCTCTAGAAGTCAAGTCTTTGGTGTTTTATTCTTTTTTATAAACTGAATATATGTATGTATGTTATACATACAGTAAAAGGACATAAATCTTAAGACTCTAGCTTGGTTAATTTTTACATAGATATACACCCAAGTCAAGATTCTCTTCAGATTCCTTTCTGTTAGCAAAAACAGGTACTAACTAGGCCTTTTGTAACAGCAAGTGGCATAAAGCAAACTTTTGAAAAGCAGGGGATACCTGTACATAAGAAGAGATTTATTACAGGAATTGGCTTACACTGTTATTGGAGGTCAAGAAGTGCCGCATTCTGCCAGCTAGAGAGCCAGGGAACCAGTGGTAGAATTCATTCTCACTCCAAATGCCTGGAAATCAGGGTAGCTGATGATGTAACTCCAGTTACACGTGAGAACTGGAGGACTGCTGGTATACGTGAACCCTGAAGGCCCAGAACCGGGAGGGCAAGAGAAGATGAACGTCCCAACTCAAGATAAGAAAGATGGATATGGACAGAGAGAGAAGTCCCCCTTCTTTTCCACCTTTTTGTTCTATTAGGGCCTTCAGTAGATTGGATGATGCCAGCTAACGGTGAGGGCAATCTTCTTTACTCAATCTACTGATTCAGTGTGGTTTGGTAGAAAGAGACAAGATTTGGAATCAACAAATTTGATTGGGTTTTAAAAAGCTGATAGCTATGGGACACCTGGGTGGCTCATTTGGTTAAGTGTCTGCCTTTGGCTCAGGTCATGATCCCAGGGTCCTGGGATCGAGTCCTGCATCGGGGTCCCTGCTTAGCAGGGGACCTGCTTCCCTCTCCCTCTGCCTGCTGCTCTGCCTACTTGTGCTCTCTCACTACTTCTCTGTCAAGTAAATAAATAAAATCTTTAAAAAAAAAAAAAAAGCTAATAGCTATCAGAACCTGGACTTTTTTTTTTTTTTTTTAAGATTTTATTTATTTATTTGACAGAGAGAGAGAGCCAAGAGAGGGGACACAAGCAGGGGGAGTGGGAGAGGGAGAAGCAGGCTTCCTGCCGAGCAGGAAGCCCGATGCGGGGCTCAATCCCAGGACCCTGGGATCATGACCTGAGCTGAAGGCAGATGCTTAACAACTGAGCCACCCAGGTGCCCCGAACCTGGGCTTTTTAAACACTGGTGTCCTTATGCAGGAAACAGGAGACTCTAATGCCTGCCTCAGAGAACTCTCAACCTTCGCTACTCCTCCATGAGGCCAGCAAGCTGCAGCAGGGCTAGAACACCCAGTGGGTTCTAGCGGTCTGCCCAGGGATTTGCCTCACAGCTGGCCTAAGGTTTCCAGGATCCCCAGCTCCTACCTTACCTTTAGGATGGGGTCAGACATTGCCTCTAGGGGAGCTGTGTTTTGTGAATAATTTTTAAAAGTTACAATATAGAGGCTTTACTGTTTTAAAGGGAAGTGTTTCATCTGGGGTAGAGTAAAATGATAACCAAACATCCTGGAGGAAATGATGAAAAACTCAAAAGAAAAATAATTCTACATTTCTCTCTCATTACATTTTCCATTCACCAAGTAAAATCTACTCCTTTTTTTTTTCCATAAAAGTTCACACTGGGTATGTTTCTATGAAGAGTCATCTCATACAGCCCACACATAAGATGACACTTTATTCAATCTGTTCTTAGGAACAATGTAAAAATATATATGTGGTGAGGTTAACAACGTTCTTATTTGAACTCTGAACACCAAAGCTGAGCGCCTCTATGTTTTCAGATGTTTGAAATCCTTAATGTAAAAGTGTAATTTAAATTTTTCATAGAAATAGAGTATATTTTATAATGTGACAACATTTAAATATATCAGTCCCAAAATGTTTATTAAAAGAAAACAGTGTTTTTCTTTTTGTTAGAAGAGGTTCCAAATATTAATACGAGATTGGGTCTTACTCATAGCGTAAGTCTTATATTAATTTGTTTATCTCCAAATTTCTCCTTTACCCCATTTCCCAATTTTTGCATATGTTGGTAAAAAAGCATTACCCATTTTCCATAAATGATGATACCATCTAATCTTATTCTGACTTACAGTGTCATTTGAATTTTATTTTGATAGCCTGCCACTCACAAGAGTAGAAGGGAGACAATTATATTACCTAACACTTGAATTAGGTATCACACAATTATCACTCCGCATTTATTTTCTTTGAACTCATACAATTTAGAAAATATATAAAACTTGTATTTCTATCTGACTACACTCACCAAAACAGCCAATCCAAAGACAAAAGTTAAATAATTTTTTAATACCAAGAGGAAAAAACCATGGCAATATGACAGGGTATGACCACTGTCTAACAAATGCTTCTTGTGTACAAAATAAAGACCTGTTCAATGTCTGGTCTTTAACCAAGGTCTAACTCTTCCATAGTTGATTTTTATAATCTGTTAACTATTTGTTAAGTGATATGAATTCTTTTGGTGTATGCATTACATAAATATGCTATCCAAAACACTTTTTTCTGGTATGTATCAAGAGCCTTAAAAATATTCATTGTTAGATCCAGAAATTCCACCCCTAAAAATATATCCTAAAGAAACAATTTAAAATGTGGGCAAAACTATATCTGGAAAACTTCCCATCACATTATTTAAAATAGTAAAAACTGAAAACAAGCTAAATACTTAGATGGGAGTGATTGCATGAATTATAGTAATCTTGATTATAGAATCCTATTTTAGCAATAGAGAATGGTGGAAGATAATATTAAAGCAAGGAAAATGATTGCTATGATTTTTATTTATATAATTTTGTTATTTTTATTGAAAATCTGAAAAATAAAGAGAATAGAAATATGACTATAATATTCACTGAAAAAAGAATATGCTTTTGTAGCTATGATATGGTTATAATTATGTGGGGTTTTTTAAGGCAGAGCAAAAATAGTAGAATGTTGTTTTACTGGGGTTTCTTCTTTTTTTTCTTTATCAAATTAAATATGTGATAATTTATAGTAAAAAATATTTTGAAAAAATAAACCACTGCCTTCTTATACACAAAAATCTCTTGTCTGGCTTATGAAGGAACTTCATGTCCAGTCCCATCCTGTGATTTTTTTTTACTGTGTTTATTAAACATTGATTTTACTTTCAGTATGTCTTCCATAGCTACTCTCAGCCAATAGCTCAGGGTGTTTGACACATGGGAGGCATCTCCTGTTTTAAAGATGGGCACACTAAGTCCTGACACAGTTACTCCCTTAACTTGCCCTAAATAAGTCTACAGAATATCTAGAAATGGAAATTGATCCTTGATTAATTTTCTTCTGACCTCTGATTAAAAAAAAAAAAAAATCCAAGCCCCTGCAAATTACTATAATGAAGTTTACTTATGCAAAGTTGAATAAATTGAAGCAGGACGTGGAACAAGAAGGCTAAACCCAAGACACCCTCACTGGGAGAATTAGTCCATTCTTGGGGCCCAGAGGAACCCATGAAGAGCGGGTATCACAGGGTTGCTCCATGGTCTTGCAAGGTAAGTAGTTATTCTGACTTTACAGGTGAGAAACTGAGGCTGGGAAGGTTGAGCTAACTTTCCCAAGTTCACAGGGCTACTCACTGGCAGAACAGACTCATTTCAATGAAGGACTATCTGCAAAAAGCCTGGACTCTTTCCCCTCCTTGGGAGCATTGCTGTGAGCATCAAATGAGGCAAACACTACAGAAAAGTATGCTGGAAAGGGGGACATTGCCCCTTTCTGTGGTTTCAAGATCCCCACTCTTCTTATGCCTACCCCAAAAAGAACAGAGATGGTAGCTGTAAAGCTTTGTGAAAATATAAACAAGAAACTGGCAATAACCTGTTACAATTTTCTTTTTTTAAAAAGTCTCAAATCTTTTGTTGTAGGGGAATTCTGATCTTGAGATGCTACTTGAAATAAATGGGCCACTGGCCAGGGCTTGGAAATGTTTGTGATATAAAGAACATCATTTGTCTTTTGGCATCTACAGATATGTTATTATTTAATAATAATTAATAAATTACTGACAAAATAGCAAATTTTACACCCTCTTTTTGGAAAACCAGTATATATAGAAAATTATGCTCTAAGCCTAATTCTGCTTACCATTAGATCTATTTCAGTTCCAAAGGAACACATTGGGGGAGGGATATTTTCTAGCTTTTGAAAATGTGCACTTTGGGGGCAGGGCAGTCTTATTCTCTTCGTTCTCCGTTTAGTGGTAAATGAGAGGTAGTTTGAAGTAGCGGGAAGTCAAGTTCATTGTATCATCATTTCCAGTGCTGGCTCTTAGCTGCTCCTTGGCACGTTTCTTAACCTTTCTGGGTACCCCTCTTTTTATTTTCTCCTCTGTTCCCCCTAAGTGTGGGAGTCAACACTATACACCTGGGAAATGACCTGATCTCTCTAGTCAGATATTTTTATGTGTATTTATTTGAATTGGTAATACACCCATTTGGTTCAAAACTTAAAAGATTATAAAGAGAAATTCTGTGCCATCTCACACCCGCTTGCTTTTCTCTGGGTGTCCCTGTTCCAGTCCTCAGTTTTATTTTGCAAATTCAGAGGAGGTGAATGGCAAACTAAGCAAGATGACTAGGTTTAATCTGAATGAAAGGGATTTATTCTAAAGTGATACTATACAAGGTGATTATTTGTCCCCTTCATAGCCTCCCTCAAGTTTTCTGAGACTTCAAACAGCAACACTCAACTAAACTACTAGTCACAGCACCTTTTCAAGAAATTTTGACTTTGAACTTGCTCATGTGTAAAGGAAATGGTTCAACCATTTCTCTAGAACTTGGTTGATAATATTTTCTTTTGTTCCATTTACAATTTTCTTTTAAAACTTTTTCTACTGTTGCATAAGATAGAAGGAATAAGGGAAAGATCTGTTTTGGACTGCTTTGAAATTTTTATACTTTAGGCCCGGACAAAGCATATAAGAATTAAAAGCTTATATACAAAATGCCTTAATTTCCCTTCAGTTTATTCAATATTTGTAATCCTTCTGGTTAAGATTGTTTACTTCTGGGTGCTAACCAATTTATAAGGAAAGGGGTGTTGAACAAATGAACAGCAGTGTAAGGAGAATAGCTAGCAGACTATTAAGATGTGTCTAGTCCAGCACCTGGCACACAGTAGGTGTAGGACCATTGTTATATAAAATGTCTAATCTATTAAAACATGCTTGAACTACTGCCATAGTACCCAAATATTTTCTGCAAATCTTCGGGTTTACCAAACAAAAATCATTCTAAAAAATATTTCTCTCTAGCGAAACGGCTACAAGGACCTTATTTTTCCATGATAACGCTGGCTTAATCTAAAATATGGTACGTTATTTTGCAAGAACTGAGGAGCAACACTCCCTTCTCCCTTCTGGCACTGGAGACTTAACTGTGCATGAAGTAGTGATCAAAATCTCACTCAATTCACTTAGGAAAGTAACGTAATCACGATATCCACCCCCGTCAGGAAAGGGTTCAGGTTTAAGCATACACAACAGGCCACACTCTATGGATCATGGCAGACATCTAGCGTTGGAAGTTGCTGCATTTGTTTATTTATGGGTGAGGCTTACATTTTCCCCCCTGTTCTATTAATAGAATTACTTAACTTCATTCATTCATTTACTCAGTCCACAGACGTTTCTTAAAGCGTACCAGGGAGATAATAGTGAAGATCCGTGCCTACCCTCAAGGAACACACAATCCGAGCGAAGATTTACTCTTCAATGGTCGTCGGGGTGGTGCCTTTATGGCGCTGTATCGCTCCTCTCAGGACCAGGTGCCTGAGGTACCGCTCTCCCGGGCTGGCCCGGGCAGGGCGGGGTCAGCCGAGCCGCCGCCGCCGCTGCCCCCGCCGCTGCCCCCGCGCTCTCCCTCCCGCGCAGTCTTTAATTTCGCAGCTCCGACCACCGGAAATGAGCCGCGGGCGGAGGGGACCCGGCAGAGCGCGGGGGAGCACGGCGTGGGGAGGGCGCGCCCGCCAGCCTAGCCGGGCGCCCGCGGGACGCGCCGCCAGCGCCCTCTCCGCCGGGGGCTCGGCGCTCGCCCACCTCTTCCAAATTTAACCATTACCTAAATCCGAAGGGAAATGAGCAAACCTCTCGGATTGGGTGTCAAGGTATTTTCAGCCTTGTTGGGCGTATTTATCCCGAAGTGTTTCCACAACAAGCTATTTCGGGGCAGCGGGGCAGGTTTCGCTCTGCGGACGCCGCGGCCACTCGCCGGGCTCCAGGCCGGCGACACCGCTGGCGGGTGGTGATTCACGGCCCCGACCCGGGGGCGGCACTGCCCAAGCAGGCGGCGGGGTTGGGGTGGGGGTGGAGGCGTCCCGGGCCACAGGGGCGGGGAGACCTCCTCCGAGCTGGCGCTCCCACTCCCCGGCGCTCCAGTCAATCTGTGTCCTGAATCTGTGACTTCTTCTCGCTGCGGAAGTCTCCCAAGAGCCAAGAATGGTTCATTTTCTTTCGAGTCATTTCTAGGGCCTGGGTGTTGGGCCCTCCGGGTCTCCCCACCCCCGCAGTCCCACAGAGCAAAAACGCCGAGGACCTCCTGGGAGGACGGCTGAAAAGGCCGGGGCCCCTGTCCGCCTCCTAGCCCCTTGCGCAAAGGAGCGCGCCCAGACTGGGGGTTTGGGGGGGGCAGGTCTGAGAGGGCTAAGAGAGCTACTCCTTAACGCTCAGGAAGTGAAGCTTGTGGTTTTGGGGGCTGAGCTCGGAAGGAGATTAAAAAAAGAGAGAGAGAGACAGCGCAGTCTCTCCCGAAAGCAACTCAGTTTGAAAACTCTCGGAGCGCAGTGCCCGCGCCCTGACCCCGCAGGTAGGTCTGTTGCGCCTGTTCTGCGCCTGCCCCCCTGGTGGGGGCGGCCGCGGGGACTAACGGGGCAGCGCCACTGCGGGGGCGACCAGAGGGCGCTGCCGGGATCCCCCCCGGCTGCTGGCCCCTGTGCGGGAGCCCCGAGAACCCTATCCGCAAGGGATTTTGGCGCAGGGGAGCAGGATTCATCCGGGAAGGAAACATCTGGTGGGGAGGCGGTGGCAGCTGGGCTCAGGAGGCTGCCCGTCGGCGCCTCCACTCCCGCCTTCCCGGGCCCAGACCGTGAAGAGAGGCCCCAGGCCGCGTGCGCTGGGGGGCGCCCCGCCCTCCCGCCGCCAGCTGCTGCGCCAGGTAGCCTTCCCACGCGCTCAGCCCTCGTCCCTGCCACCCCCAACCCATTCCGCTCTCCCAGGATCGGGCCGGGCCAGCCAGCAGGAGAGAGAGGCGCGGGGCTCGGCCTGGGTGGAGAGGACGCCTCGGTGCCCTCCTGATTCCGCGCGGTCCCAGCCAGCAGAGGCTCAGCGCCCGCGCGGACAGTTCCCCCTCTGTCCCCACCTCCGCCCGACTTCGCGCCGACGCAGACCCAAGCCTCACGAGGGCCCTCGAGACCGTTTCACCCCGTATTCCTTTACCTCTGAGTTTCATGGCTGTCTAAGGAATTCGTTTTTACGTTTGTGGTGTCTAATTATACGGCCGAAGTGGCGGCGCAAGCAGAGGCCCAGGGAAAACTGTGGTGGCAGAACTGCGTCCTGGGGCAGCCCCAGCACCTCCAAACCTCCGACCTTAGGGGCGGACTCAGACGGGGGCAGGTGGCACCGTCACTCCTAGGGGCCTTCTGGCTCTTAGGACTCCTGAAAGGTCTCCTGAGATTCCGCTACATGCCCCAGCCGTCTTTTCTCCCGAGCCTATCCCCGCTCCACCCCCAGGGAGGGGGACACAGTGGGACGTGGAATGCCCTCTAGGGAACCAGTCCCTGAGAACTCGTTTTGAGCTCGGAGCGCCAACGGGCAGTCTTAGTGTCCTGCATCCTGCCCTGAGAGCCACGCAGCTCCTAATCTGGCAGCCTAAGCCTCGCGAAGGCCAAGGACGAGGGTCTTGCTCCGGCCCGTGGTCCCCCAGCACACTTGTTCCTGAACTAGACAAGACCATGGAGAGCTGCTGTGCCCGAAGAGCCTGCAGCTCCCGTGTGAACCTGACCTCCATCGAGAGGAAGGCAAATTCGTTTTCCCCAGACCGAGTAGCCCGTCTGGTTCCGCCCCCAGCAGCCCCGCGCCGAGCTGGAGGCGCTGCCCCGCCTCACTGCCGGGCTCAGGTTTCGACCCCGGGATTAGGTGAACTGATTGGGGGTTAATGAGAACGGCGCCGCGGGCAGCTAGCTCCCTCCCGCGCCTGGACCCCCGCGCTCTGGCCGCGGCAGAGCACCCTGCGCTCTCCGCGGCCGCTGAACTGTTGGCTCTCCGCGGACTCCAGCCACAGCGCAGTTCACAGCCAGCGCGCGCGAATGGGGCTCGACTTCCCCTAAACAAGGTTTTCGGTGAGCAGAACGAAAAGTGCTTTTTTCCCAGGACTTGGTTTCCGAGGTTAGGTGTCCATGGTCTGGGGTGTCTTGCCCCAGACTTTGCCTGCCTCCGCCGCACTTGCGTCTCCAGACCAACTTTTTCCTCGCGTGAGGCACGAGTGAGGGGCGAGGGAGATCACCGGGATGCGAGTTCCACCAGGGGCCGGGGTCGGTCCTCTGTCATACCCCCTCCCACCACCTTCCTGTTCCTCTTCTCTCCTGCCTTTCTTTCTCCAGCTTCTGCTGCCCTCAGCTCCTCTGCTGCTGTCACCCGACCCAGCTCCTCAGCCTGCCTAGTGCGCCCCTCCCCTCCCACCCCCCTCCAGTTTCTAGCGGGCTCCAGAAGGGCTTGGCTTCTAGCCCCTTCCCGGTCCTCGAGCGCGAACACATCCCTCGGCCTTAAATTGATCAGCGCGTCCCTGCCCTCTTCCCCAGCCCGAAAACAGGGCCAGGCAGGCAGTGAGTGGTCGAGCGGGGGTAACTGGCCAGTTGGGGACATCGGCTCTCCGGAGAGTTTGATTGCCAGAGCGAGTTTTGCGAGGGAAGGGGAGGGGCCAAGGGGTGTGGGCAGGGCAGAAGGAAGAGGCCTGAGCCTGGGCCCCGGGACGGGTTTTACCGCTCAGCTGTGGCGGCGGCGGCGGGCTCGCGCCACCTGTCCGAGTGCCACCTGGTGAGCGCGGCGCAGCGGGGCAAAGCCCCTCCTCCTGTGGGCCTTCCTCCCTCCTCCCGGCCGGAGCTCTCTCTCCACCCGGCTGCCCAGTCCCGGCCCCCGGAGCGTGCTGACCCGCGTTTCCACCCGGTTCTTCTCCTCTCGCAGGTCTCCGCCTGGCTGGGGCTGAGCAAGCGCTCCGGGTAACAGTGGGCTGACTGCGGCTCCAGGGAGCGGAGTGGAGAGCGCGCCCGACCACCATGCCGCGCTCGTTCCTTGTCAAGAGCAAGAAGGCTCACAGTTACCACCAGCCGCGCTCCCCGGGACGCGACTATTCCCTCCGCCTGGAGAATGTCCTGGCGCCAGGCGGAGCAGGTACAGAGTGCGCGGGGGCCGGGCGGGGCTCCCAGGGATGTAGATTCTGAGCCCCACCACACCATCCCCCAGGAACCCGGCAGGGAGACCCTGATGCCCCCTTTGCTGCCTTTTCTGTTTCCTACCGTCCGGGTCCCTTCCGGGCTTGTCGCCTAGGTGCCACAGCCTCTTTGCTCCCGCCCTCGGATCCGGAAGGGTTCCCAGCCAGGTCTGGGAAAAGAGGAGGACGCCAGGGTGCCACGGTCTGGGGGGCGCCACTTCAGAACCCAATCAGGCCCAGCCTGAGCTCCTGTCCTCCCTCCTCTCCGCAGACAGCACCTCGAGCGCAGACGGGGCGAAGACAGAGCCCCGGCGTCGTCTGTCCCCCGAGTCACAGTTGACCGAGGTTCCAGAGAGATCCTCCGCATCCCCGGGCAGCTGTGAGGGCAGCGTCTGCGACCGGAGCTCAGAGTTTGAGGACTTCTGGAGGCCTCCGTCGCCCTCTGTGTCTCCAGGTAGGAACCCGTTGGGAGCTCTGGGGCCGAGGCGACAAGGAATAAACTGAGGCGGCTTTGGGTGGAGAAATGCTAAATGGATGGCAGAGAGTCTTTCCGAGAGGAGAGCGCTTGTTTATGGGGTAAGGGGGCCCATGGGGGAGGCATGTGGCTTCTGAACCGGGACCGAGTTAGCCTGTTCACAGGGTCTGCTGCTTGGATCCGAGGCGGCTGGACCCGGCTTGTTCATTCGTTAAGATTCGTTTGGCAGAGATGGTGGGTGAGAGAAAATAAATGAGTCGTCTTGACCGACAGCAACCTCGACATTTCGTTTTCTCATCAGCTCACTGTTTAGAAAGAGCTGGGATCCCCAAAATCAGACCTCCGAGTCTCAAACGGAGACCTGGTCAGTCTTTAAAACTTCCTCTGGCTCCCGCAGCAACGGTCCTGGCAGAGCTGGGTGCCAAGCAAGAGGGACGGGTGGGGCTGAAAAATCTCTGCCCTCCTCTGAGTCTTCGTAGGCGCGGATCGGGGGGCCTGTTTCAGTTTTCGTTTTGCTGGGTTGGCCTAGTCTTGGGGACCAGTCCGTGGGCTTAATTTCCAGACAGCAATTGAGGTTTGCGAAAACGTTGGGTGGGAGCAAGCCTTGGCTTCGGGCCAGGGAAGGAGAACGCAAACTAGCCGGATTCTGCCAAGTGCCTGTCATTTTCAGATTGCATTCACTAGTTTTAAAAGACAGCCCCAACCCCATCCCACACTCAGTGCGTTGACTTGGCTAAAGCCGTAACTCCAGCGAGTGTGTCTGGGAGCCTGCGAGTGGGGGATTCTTCTTGGCTGTGCAGGACACGGCCCTGCAAGACTGGGTGCTTCCGGAATCTCTACGACTGAAACTTGGGGTGCAGCCTGTCACTGAAACGGTTAGCCTGGAGTGTAGGGTGGGAACAGATTTGTAAATCCGTATGCAAATGGAGAAAGGATACGTTGGGTATTTGGTTTTAGCAAAATTCACGTTGTGCAGGGGGTGCAGAAGGCCACGAATATGGGAAAGCCATGTCCCTGGAGGGTGGTGGCTAAACCTTAATGAAAAATTTGGATTTTACCCCCATAAAACTATGACAGGAATGAGAATAGGAGTATTTGGCAGGCAGTTCAAGCTCCAAACCCTCTTCCCACTGCCCCTTTGCTACCTGCACTGGCTATTTAATAACTGTTAGGAATGTTAACACCTTCCCGTTTTTTTCAAACAGATGTCTTCGGTAGGCCAGGCCGCATCTTACTGGTCCTTTCCCCTCCCTCCTTATCTATCCCGGAAAGAAAAAGGACGGAGTGGGGAACCTGTAGGGGCCGGGAGAGTGTTGGCACTGGGCGCTGGGCCCTCTGCGCAGGAGCGCTGTCCAAACCTTAACTGTGGCCACGTTCTCCCGCTTAGCTCAGCTCAGAACATTTCTCCAGCACAGACAGCTTGGCGCGCTTTTCTCTGCGGGACCGCGAAGTGCTCGGGTCCCGCCAGAAAGGACCCTCTTAACGTCGTTTCCGCTGCCCTGGCGCCAAATTTACCCATCTCCTCGACCGATGTCATTTTAACTATTCGTTCGCCGCCCTGCCGCCTCCAGTGATCCTCGAGGCCCCAGAGACCGGGTCCGCGTTTTATCCTGGGGGCGTCATGGCACCTAGTGCGGCGTCTGGCGCACGGAGGACTCCCCCAGCGCCGGGCGACTGGCAGACGCCGCCGGGCGGCCTTCGCCCAGCCGTCTGAAGCCTAACCCGACGCCCCCTTGTGCCTCCACAGCCTCGGAGAAGTCGGCGTGCCCTTCGCTGGACGAAGCCCAGCCGTTGCCCCTCCCCTTCAAGCCGTACTCTTGGAGCGGCCTGGCGGGTTCTGACCTGCGGCACTTGGTGCACAGCTACCGGCCGTGCGCGGCCCTGGAGCGCGGCGCCGGCCTGGGCCTCTTCTGCGAGCGCGCCCCGGAGCCAGGCCACCCCGCGGCGCTCTACGGCCCCGAGCGGGCTGCGGGCGGCGCGGGGGCCGGGGCGCCCGGGGGAGGCAGCGCAGGAGGTGGCGCTGCAGGCGGCGCGGGCCTGGGGCTCTACGGCGACTTCGGGCCCGCGGCGGCGGGGCTGTACGAGCGGCCGACGGCGGCGGCGGGAGGGCTGTATGCGGAGCGCGGCCACGGGCTGCACGCGGACAAGGGCGCCGGCGTCAAGGTGGAGTCGGAGCTGCTGTGCACCCGCCTGCTACTGGGCGGCGGCTCCTACAAGTGCATCAAGTGCAGCAAGGTGAGGCTCCCGCGCGCCTGGCTTCGTCGGCCCCGCGCCCGCGCCCGCGCCCCCGGCCCATGCCCCTTGGCCCCTCTCAGCGGCCTTCTCCCCGGCCCCACCCGCCTCAGGTGTTCTCCACGCCGCACGGGCTCGAGGTGCACGTGCGCAGGTCCCACAGCGGCACGAGACCCTTTGCGTGCGAAATGTGCGGCAAGACCTTCGGGCACGCGGTGAGCCTGGAGCAGCATAAAGCCGTGCACTCGCAGGTAAGCGCGGGGCGTATGGCCGCGCGCGGCTCTGTTCAGGTTTTCACATTCGGGGATGTTCTGCTTGTCCGTGCAGCACCGGCCACTCTCCTCCTGGCAGCTTTTCCCTTGGGCTTCACCGGATTGCCCCCAGTCTCCTCCACCATGTCCCTTTGCCCAGATGTGGGTGTGTAGGGAAAGGTGGCCGGCTCAGGCTTCGAGGCAGCCCTAGAGTTTGGTGTCACATCATTGTAAGCCTCCAGAGGGTGATCCAGATCATTACTTTGGGTTTGAGGAGGGTTTCTATGCGCCCTTGCTGCTGATATATCAGATTTATTAGCTTTGGGGTTTTTTGCCTCACTTCTTTTCACCAAATGGCTGTCACTTAATCTGTATTGACTGACCCCTCCCAACTGAAAGGAAGGGATGTCAACTCATTGAGAGCATCCAGAAGCATATTTGTCCTGCTGTTATTTCATGCATTTCTTTATTAGTATTTGTTGTCCAACTTCCAGCTGCTAGGCTCTTGAGAATCCTGTAACACAGCAGGTCCCTGACAGGATGCCCCCACGGAATTTTTCAGTTTAGCTGAGTGACGAGGGTAGATAAGCAATTAAGTACACAAGTAACTATGACAAGTGAATGCTTACTTACAGAAACTTATTTACTAAAAAGAGTACCATTCTCCAGTCTCTCTCAACAAGGGCTAGAGGGCGCAGTGGTCTCAAGTGACTGAGGTCTAAGCCTCCTGTTGAGGAGGGTGAAGTGTTTGTCAATGGGTGTCAAAAAAGCAGGGTGGGGATACATTTTTGCCATGGGGTGTGGAGGGTTGTGGGTGAAAAGTGTTTGGGTAGAAAAAGTGTTAAAGGGGAAGAGGCTGGGGTGGGGAGGGAGGGTGGAGGTTGGAAATAAATCTGGAGCCAGGGATGATGGGGCAGGCTAAGTGGAGGGGGAGCCTGAAGGAAGGGAGAGCCCTGGTTTGGGGGGATTTTATGGTCGGGTTGGTGGTGAAGAAGACGGCAGCCTATATGACTACAATAGGAATGCCACATCTTTCTATCCACAGGAACGCAGCTTTGACTGTAAGATCTGTGGCAAGAGCTTCAAGAGGTCATCTACGCTGTCTACACACTTGCTCATCCACTCAGACACCCGGCCCTACCCTTGTCAGTACTGTGGCAAGAGATTCCACCAGAAGTCAGACATGAAGAAACACACCTTCATCCACACTGGTAAGCTGAAAGCCCTTGGCTTGTCTGAAAACACCTGGGGAAGGCTGGCATGGAAGAGCATTGTTCTTCCTCCTGAGGCCAGTATAATTCACCTTAGCTCTGATATTCTGGCTACAGAGTGAGTGGTAGATGAGGCCTTCTAGATGGAGTTAATCACTGCAGTGTGTTAAGAAAACAAGGAGGCAGATTCTCTTAGATTCATTTACATACAAGGTTCTCCCCAGAGGGGCCTCGGTGTGGGGCTGCATTTGAAGAACCACTCAGCTGGCCAACCTCAGGTTTTCTATCTTTGCAAAGACTATTTTCCTCTAGTTTAGCTGCTGCTCCAACTGCTGCCTGCTCTGGGTGAACTACTAAGCACCAGAGAGTGAGCTCTTTCTCCAGGGCTCCCACCCAGCCTTTTAGGGAAGCAGGAAGCCTTATGTGTGGTCTCTTGGCTGCATTTCTTGCAGTCTAAGAGCTTATTCTGATTGAGGAGGAAAAAACAATGGTAAATATTACTAAGCTGTCTGCTAAGCACTTTTTAAATGCATTATCTCATTTTATGTTCACAAGAACTCTGGGAGGTAGAGACTATTCCTTATCCCCATTCTAGAGATGAGGCAAGTGAGGCACAGAAGGGTCAGGTACTTGTCCAGGGCCCTGATAGCAAGCAACAGGGCCAGGACTTAAATTCCTGACTTCAAATGTCTATTATCTTGACCACTGTTTACTGTATTCTATTTTCAGTGTCATGAGGGTTGGTAGATATAGAAAGCTTCTATTCACTTACTGCCCTTTTCAAAATATCAGCAAGTTCATGCCATAATAATGGTAAATCTTCACCTATTATAATACTTCATAATTTACAAACTGCTTTCAAACCTATCCCTTCTTAAAAAAAAATCTATCCCTCCCTTTTTAAAAAAGATTTTAGTTATTTATTTGAGAGAGAGATAAAGAGGGCATGAGTGGGAGGGGCAGAGGGAGAGGGACAAGGAGACTCCCCACTGAGCCAGACATGGGGCTTGATCCCAGGACCTTGAGATCATGACCTGAGTCAGATGCTTAACTGATTGAGCCATGCAGGTGCCCCATCCCTTCTTTTGATCCTCACTGCCACCCGAGTAAGTAGCCTTAGGGTGATGAAACTCAGGGTGATGAAATGATTTACCGAAGGTCAGACTGAGAGTAAATCTTGGGGCCATGGAATGCTCTGGATTCCAATCCTGGGATCTTTACCTAACATTTTGATTGTATATCGGTGGCAGTTTTAATGCCAGGAGCAGTTTCTTTAATAGTAAATAAGACATGAACAAGAGACCCAGAATTCTGACTATTTTATTCCAGAATATGAATACTGATTTAAAACAAATTTCAGTGTGTTCCAAACATCTACCTTTGATGCTTATAAATATGTTTGGGCAGTGTAAACCCCCTTCAGAAAACCCAGAAAAATATCCTACTTTAATCATGACCCCTTACCTGAAATTTCTGTTAACTCACTCCTTTTGAGTAAAGGTATTCAAGACCCTTACCAAAATGCAACTAGGATTTTTTTTTTTACTTTTTTTAAAAAAGCTTTTATTCATTTATTTGACAGAGAGATAGAGAGAGAGAGCACAAGTAGGCAGAGCAGCAAGCAGAGGGAGAGGGAGAAGCAGGCTTTCCGCTGAGCAGGGAGCACGATGCGGGGCTCGATCCCAGGACCCTGGGATCATGACCTGAGCTGAAGACAGACGCTTAACCGACTGAGCCACCCAGGCGCCCAAAATGCAACTAGGATCTTGACTGAATGAAACATTAAGTCTTTATCAAACATTCACATCGTACCTAGAATTTGTTTCTCAGATTTATTTGACCCTAAAGGGATAGGCTAAATTTTGATGGGTGGCTCCTTATTAAAGAAATCTGAAGCATGAAGGCAGAAAGGGGTGCCGCAAGAGGGACAGAAGTTTCCTCAAAAACAAACCTCATCTATTTTGTGCACTTTTCCAAGACCAAGCCCTGACAATAATGACATGCTGAGGCTCTTTGGAAATTCATGTTATTTACCCAAATATTAAACAGCACATGAATTGGGGGGAAGACAAAACTTTCTTTTTTTTTTTTTTAAGATTTTTATTTATTTACAGGGGTCCCAGTCTAGAACTTAGAAAAGTAGAGGTAAAAGATATTTTTTCTCCTCTACAAGGTTATAAAAAGAAGGAAACAACCAGCAACACTGAAAAAGATATTTATTTGGGAGAGAAAGAGAGAGAGAGAGCGTGTGGGGAGGGAGAGGAAAAGGGAAAGAATCTCAAGCAGACTCTGTGTTGAGGACAGAGCCTGACAGAGGGCTGGATCTCACAACCCTGAGATCATGACCTGAGCCAAAACCAAGAGTCGGACACTCAACCAACTAAGCCACCCAGGCGCCCCTGACACTTTTTCTCTTTGTTACTTATTAATTTATGGTGAAGACTTGCAAAGATATAAAGAATCCTTATAAAAAGAAAATAAAATCAAGTTGGAAAGGATCCGCTATTTAAGAAATACTTTGTGACCCAAATGTGGAGTTTTGAAAATAAGACTTTGAGACATGTCTATGCTTCAGATACATTCTATTGTCCTTCAAAAGCAAGAAAGAAGGCAGGCTCACTGGTCCATACAAACCAACACCCACTTGGAAACTCAGATTTGAAAACTTCCTCTGAATTAGAGCAGAGTCACATGGCCCCCACCCCCACATTGAACATCTGCTGTGGGAGCTCTCTGCTTCTAAAGTCAGGGGTGTCTTGCCAGGGTGGATTCAGCTGTGAGTCTGGGCACGTGGCCTTTGCTGTTTCCGTTTAGCAGGAAACGGTTTGAGGCCTTTTGCTGGGAACCCCCACTCAGAAAGTCTCCCTTTCACTTGGTGCACCCATGACTTCCCAGGACTTGCGTTGCAACACGTCACCCTCCAAGTTGCTTGAAGGCCTTAGACTGTGGTGCAGCCAGCTGCTGCCAAGAGCATGTGGGTCACAGTGAATCCCCTCTAGCTTGATCATAAGCTCATACTTCCTCCCCTCCCCTCCTCCCTCCTCGCAGGTGAGAAGCCCCACAAATGCCAGGTGTGTGGGAAGGCGTTCAGCCAGAGCTCCAACCTCATCACCCACAGCCGCAAGCACACAGGCTTCAAACCCTTTGGCTGTGACCTGTGTGGGAAGGGCTTCCAGAGGAAGGTGGACCTCAGGCGGCACCGGGAGACCCAGCATGGGCTCAAATGAAGGCCCTGACTGGCTGCAAGCAGAGTTACACAACACTACGGAGGGCAGCCTCCCCACTTGCCACCATCCACGTCTGACTTCTCAGGCCCTTCAGTCCTGTCCAAAACTCCCAGCAGGGTGAGCCCCTTCACCTTACTTCTGGGAACTGCAAGAAGGGATAAGTTACCCTTTCAAAGTTCAGCCCAGAGTGGGAACCAAATGACTCACTGGGCTTTGGACACGCCAAATAGGCTCCCCGACACCTGAAGACTCGAAGTCAAGGGGAGATCAGCTAAAATCTCGGGCCCTGCAGTTCTTCACATTCCCAGCCCTGCTCCACAGACAGGAAAATCCTTCAGGTTTTTACCCTCCTCTTGCCCCACCCCAGATACTTGTGTGGAAGAGGAGGGGTCACCATTTACAAGGTGGACACATGCTAATGTTTTTATCTAGAATGAAAAATGAGTGTTACTTTTTTTTTTCTTTCTGGGGAGTCTGTTAACCCCTTTCTATTGGGTGCTGCCTATAAATCTTGGAGGGATCAATTCTCCCACTCGAAGACTAGTTCAGAAACGGATTTGGGGAAGGAGTTTCATGCTTTTGAAATTACAAAATACACGTCCAGCTTGCTCCAAGCAGGAGCAGAAGACGCGTGGACTTGGTGGTGAGAGGACAGGAGAGTCCTTTCTGCAGGAGGCTTGTGAAGGCTCCCTCTGAGGAGCTGGGAGGACAGAGCAACACCTCTGGACAAGATACCACCCCCTCACTCAGCAGGTGTTTGTTGACCACCAGGTTCCAGGCCTATGCTAGGTATGGGGGAGCCAGAGATTAAAGTTACGGCCGCTGCCCTTCAGAAGCTAACAGTTGCACCTCCTCCAAGTGGCTGGATCTGCTTTTTCCCTCCTAGGGAATTCAGAGAAGATGAAACAAAATCTTGACCCTTCTTTTCTGACACGTTTGGATTTTATCAAGAATAAACAACAACAACAACAAAATAGCTGAACAGATACTTCCAAGGTTCATGTGTATATTCAGTTTTTTAATGTTAAGCTGATATTTTTAAGATGTCTAAGCTAGCAGGCATGTGAAGTGACCCTCCATGTGTACTATAAAGAAGAAAAAGTGGTATTTTTACTTTGATGAGGTTTGTAAATGTTTTTAGATCTTCTGGAGTGCATTGTGTTTGTTAATACATATTTATTAGAATGATGTTTTAAGTTAATAAAGTATTAAGACTCTGACCTATTGGGGCGCCTGGGTGGCTCAGTCAGTTAAGCGACTGCCTTCGGCTCAGGTCATGATCCTGGGGTCCTGGAATCGAGCCCCACGTCTGGCTCCCTGCTTGGCGGAGAGCCTGCTTCTCCCTCTCCCTCTGCCTGCCACTCTGCCTACTTGTGCTCTCTCTCTCTCTGTCAAATAAATAAATAAAGTCTTTAAAAAAAAAAGACTCTGACATATTGCTTTTCATTTAGGCAGGGAATTGGGGAAAGACCTTTGTTTTAGTCTGTAGTGGGAGTTGGCACTGAAAGAAACTACCGTGGGGTATTAAAACTAAAGCAGGCAAGCCAATATCCAGAAGAGAGTAAAATGCAATTGCTCCGATTTTCATTTGCTTTTTCCTTCTATACCTCAAAGATCCTTCTTTCTTAACAGAAAAACTAGGTATACAAAACTAAAGTCCCTAGTGGTCCCTAGTGGTCCCACATGAACATAGGTACTTCTGAGGACTTCAGGGTTGTTTTTGTAGTTTGGTTGGTTGGTGGGTGGGTTTTTGTTTTTTGTTTTTTTTTTATAGGCCGAAGGCTCCCAGATAAATAAAGAAATCACAGGTCTTAGGTCCAGAAATTGAATGTTAGTCACAGCTCTGTCACCAATATATTGTGTGACTTAGACAACTTCTTTGGCTTCCCTGGTTCCAGTTTCCTTGACCATAAAATGTGGATATGGTTCTGTCATCCCAATCCAACCCGGACTATTTGATTCTGTGGAGACTGGAAGGGAGAGAAAGTATGTGATATTGGTTAGTTGCCTCACCTAAGGCAAGTCTCAATCTAAAGACGCATCAGGGGCAGTAAAAATTGGAATTTGGGTTATTTCTGGCTCTATCCCACCTGTGGGAGTTTCTTGCTGGTTTGAAGCAGTCCTTTACGAGAATGAAACCAAGAATAAGGGAATAAGGTTCTGACCTAAATCCCGACTACTTGGGTTCATTCTAACGTCTCCCAGCCAAAGTATGCCTTGGCTCATGGTGACCACCAGTAGATTGTCCCTTTCAATTCAAATCAACTTCACACATATTGATGAGTACCTAGTATGTGCCTGGCACTGTTCTAGGTGGTAGGGACACAGCAGTGAGCACAGTGTCCTGTGGAGCTTTATTTATTGGGTCACTGCTGAATCTTCAGCTCCCAGAACAATGCCTGGCACACAATAGGAGATCAATAGGTATTTGCTGACGTAATAGGTAAATAAGCAAAGACAATAAAATCCCTGCTTCATCCTGACTGGCTCTGCTTTCTAGAGCACAATGGGAAGAGAAATTGAAGGAAACCAATTGAACACAGGACTCTCTGGAGTTGGTGGGTAAAGGGGCTTTGAAACTGCTTTTCTCCAGTCTCTCCAAATCTCAGTCCTTGGCTGTGCTCACCTGGTTTTCAATACCATGCCTTTCCCTGTCACTTTACTGTCATTCAAAATTTAAATTTGTTTATAATGTTTAAGATAATTTTCCTGAACTGATGAGTGAACAGGTATAGCATCCAGGAACCTCTTCCTAGTGTCCTGGGAAACAAAATTCCCAATGAATAAAGATCACAAAATGTCCTTACAGAATTCACTGTGCACACTGGTTGATTATTTCCATCCTGGTTTGAAAAGTAAAGAAGTTGCATTGAGAGGTAAGTAGACTGATTGAAATCTAGTTATCTGTCCTGTCCTTCTCTTACAACATTTAGAACTTTTGGGCCATTTTCGTAATCCTTGTTTATGCTATAAATGAGAAGTTGTAATTTTGATGTTAACAGTATGCCTTTTTAGAGAAAAAAAAATACATCTTGATATCCTCAGTTCAGAATCAAAACAAATTACTGTGACTGTTACCGTGTGAAATTTGAAGATTGCAAATATCTCTTTTAATGTTATTACTTGACTCCATTAAAAATAGATCGTGAATATTCCATGTCACATTATTCATGAGGCAGGCTCTATGCCTTTTGTCTGCCCGAGTAACAGTAGACAGGGTAACAAGAGACACCAGGGCACACCTTTGTTTCTTTCACTAAATTTTTAATAACACCTCCAGCTAGCCAGTTGGTGAAGCTCAGCTCTTGCATAAAAGTGGAAAAGCACAGCTATCTCAGAGAAGACCAACTCTTTCACTAGCTAATTTGAGTTTGCGTTCATCTACACCAGAGATGATTAAATTACCTATCAAGTGTGCCGAGCTATCAGGATTCAGGCCACGTAAAAGGTGAATTTCATCTGATTGATTTGAGACACGAATGGAACAATTGAGTTTTAAATTTAATTAAAGGCATAGCAAAGTATCAGTCCTGGGTGAATTCTTGACTGCCATTGCCCTTGAAAATTGGGTGGCGATAGTGATTTGACCCACATCATTTTGTTGTGTGCCTGTTTGTTTAACCTGATCATTTAAAAAGAAAGAAAAGAATTTAGAGGAAGGCCTGAAAGGACTTGACTACTTTGTACTATATATTTCTAGAGAACTATTTGTTTAAATCTCTGTGGCTATATTATTTCTTTTTTTTTAAGCGTATTAAT
This sequence comes from Mirounga angustirostris, assembly GCF_029215605.1. Taxonomy (NCBI): domain Eukaryota; kingdom Metazoa; phylum Chordata; class Mammalia; order Carnivora; family Phocidae; genus Mirounga; species Mirounga angustirostris. The sequence continues at coordinate 113,446,064 of NW_026991712.1, forward strand.
ATAGTTTATTAGTTCATTAGTAAAACCAGTGATCAAGAGCAATCAGTAGTTTTTAGTAAAACCTTGGATGCATATAATCTATGACTCAGCATGTCTATTTCTAGGTTCTCTTGTTTGTAGGGGTGAAGAATTGAAAACAACCTAAGTGTCTAGCCAATTAAGAATGGGCATGCTTTTCAAAATACTTAGCCATAAAGTAGGTACAGGCGCCAATCAGTCAGAACACGTGCTGGCCATAGACTCAAGCAGAGTCCTACCAGGGGATGGCAGGGCTCTGGGGACAGTATTTGTACAACAGGGATGGCTGTACGGTAAAGATGCCTGAGCAGTAGGCTCAAGTAATGTAGCCCAGAAGTCAAGGGTAGGGGCTCTGGATTCAACTCCTCTGGGGTTGAATTCTGGATCTGTTGCTTATTGGCTGTGAAACCTTGGGCACATTCCTTGTCTGTTCCTTTAGTTTCGTCATTGTGTACAACAGGGGTTATAACAACCCTTCCACATGGATTTGTTATGAAGATTAAGGAAGCTAATACATAAAAACTCCCAGAACACTTCCCCATATGCTTATTGAGTAAGCACTAAATATATATAGTAGGAGAATGGAAATGAATAAATAGAATGCACTGTATGTTTATATAACAGAATATCACATAGCAATTAAGATGACTGAACTTTATGCATTAACCTAATAGAGCTCAAAAAACATGTTGGGTGAAAAAAACCCTGCAAAACCAACTTATTTATGGATGCATATCCGAAGTTAAAATGGAAAGGTATGGACCAGGAGGATACCCACCAAATTGATATTGATTATCTCTCAGGAGCCCTCGGGGTACAAAATGGATTTCAACTGTCTGATTTTTTTTTAATCTAAAAGAAAAATATTCTCAAGCAAAATGACAAAAATTCAACATTTGTTAATTCTGACTTGTGGCTAAACATTTGTAATATTCTCTGAAGTTTTCTGTACTTTAAATTTCTGTTTAAAAAGACATGGAAAAATATGGGGCCAGGTGTGAGAGATCTGAGTGCTAGTACCAATTTTCCTCTAATTAACTACATGACTTTGAGCCAATCACTTAAATCTTTCAAGATCTTCATTTCCTCCTCTGAAAAATCAAGCTAAGAATACTTTTTACCTCAAGGGGGGGGGTTGTTTTTGAGAAATAAATGATATTTGTGGGAAGTTCGATAAATGCCAAAACTCTACTCCCATGTTCATTAAAATAAAATTGGGTTGTTGACTTGATAATTCCTAAGACGTCCCTAACTCTACTGGCATAAGGTTAGTAGAGGTGTTTTGTTTTGTTTTGTTTTTATCCGTACATATTTTTTTATTTTTTTTAAATTTTATTATGTTATATTAATCACCATACATTACATCATTAGTTTTTGATGTAGTGTTCCATGATTCATTGTTTGCGTATAACACCCAGTGCTCCATGCAGAACGTGCCCTCTTTAATACCCATCACCAGGCTAACCCATCCTCCCACCCCCCTCCCCTCTAGAACCCTCAGTTTGTTTCTCAGAGTCCATAGTCTCTCATGGTTCGTCTCCCCCACTGATTTACCCCCCTTCATTTCTCCCTATATTATTTCTATGGAAAAAACTTTTCAGAAAGTACATAATACATTTATTTTAGCAACATTTCCTTTATTAAGTCAGATTTTAAAAATAAAAAAAATTAAAGAAATTTCACCCAAACCCTTCTAGCTTAAAAGTTTATGTTAATTTATTTTTAGTGCTGCTTTTCAATCTTTACCTACATGTATGTATACTTATATTTTATATTTTAAACCCTGTGATCAGGGTAATTTACAGTTTATGTCTAGATAGCTCATACTTATTTATAATATGGACACTTACTTAAAACTGAAATTTTTATATTTTACAATGAGAATTTTGACAATTTTAATGATTAAATTTTATTGGAATTTTAGTATTTATTAGGATTTTATCAGTCATTTAGATAATATATTTCCTGGTTTTACTTTGAAGTTAGTCACTTTTTAAATAAAACATTTCAAACATATGAGAAATCACAAATAATATAATAAACATAATTCTGCCATATTTACTTCAGGTTTTATTTTAAAATATTACAGACATGATTGAATATCTTGTGGAATATGTTCCTCCTTAACCCTTTTCCCTTTCTTCTCTCGTCAGAGGCATCCACAATACCAAAATAGGTACATATCATTGCCATGACTATTTTTATACCTTTACTTACACATATTACCATAAACTATATATAATACTATTTAGCATAAATGGTATCATAGTGTATGTATCTTTCTGCCACCTTATCTTTTTTTTTTTTTTTCGCTCAACACTTTGTTTTTGAGATTTGTCCATTGGGTACATGCAGTTTTGTTCATTTATTTAACTGCTGCATAAAGAATTCCATTGTATTAATACTTGGTGATTATTTTTGTATTCTCCTATTGGGAGAGTTTTGGTTATTTCCCATATTCCCTATTACAGACAATTCTGAAGCAAGCAATCTTTCACATATCTCCTGTGAGCAAGATTGTTTAGAGTATATTCCTGGGAGTGGAAATGATTAAAATTACCAAATTGCTTTCCAAAGTGGTTGTACCAATTTACGTTCCTACCAACAGTGTAGGAAAATTCCTATTTCTCTGCACCTTACCAACATTTGGTATTGTCAGACTTTAAAAATGTTTGCCAATCAAAAAAAAAAAATGTTTGCCAATCAGATGGATGTGAAATGTTATTGTAATTTGGATTTCCTGATTCCTAGTGAGGTTGAGTATCCTTTTATAAGTTTATTGGCCTGACAGGTTTCCTTTCCTGTGAGATGCCTGTTCATGTACTTTGTCCATTTTCAGTTGGGTTGTTTGCTTTACATCGATTTATATTTTATTTTATTTTTTAAAGATTTTATTTATTTATTTGAGAGAAAGAGAGAGCATGGGTTTGGGGGAAGAGCAAAGGGAGGCAGGGAATGGGAGGGGGGGAGTGCAGGGAGTGGGGTGGGGGAAGCAGACTCCCCGCTGAGCAGGGAGCCCAACACGAGGTTCCATCCCAGGATGCTGGCATCATGACCTGAGCTGAAGTCAAACATTTAACCAGCTGAGCCACCCAGTAGCCCCTATATCAATTTATATTTTAAAATGTATTTTAGGGCGCCTGGGTGGCTCAGTTGGTTAAGCGACTGCCTTCGGCTCGGGTCATGATCCTGGAGTCCCTGGATCGAGTCCCGCATCGGGCTCCCTGCTCGGCGGGGAGCCTGCTTCTGCCTCTGACCCTCCTCCCTCTCATGTGCTCTCTCTTTCTCATTCTCTCTGTCTCAAATAAATAAATAAAATAAAATAAAAAATGTATTTTAAGTACTCACTGTTCTGCTAGTTTAAATGTGTTGCCCACATCTCCCAGCCTGTAGCTTGCCTTTTTGTTTTGGTTGAAGGAAGGGTTTGTTTATTTTTTGTGTTAATGTAGTCAGATACATCAGTCTTCAGGTTGTGGTTTGTGCTTTTTATATCCTAATTAGGAAACTCTTCCCTGATTGGTGGTCATAAGCTCATTCCCTATATTTTCTTCTAAAAACATTAAAATGTTTGCTTATAACATTAGCTTTTTATTTTTTAAAAGATTTTATTTATTTATTTATTTATTTATTTATTTGAGAGAGAGAGTGCACACATGCATGGGCACCCCTATGCGTGAGAGTGGAGGGGGGAGAGGAAGAGAATTGCAAGCAGATATCAAAACCCAGGGCTCCCACAACCCTGAGACCATGACCTGAGCTGAAACAAAGAGTTGAACACTCAGCTGACTGAACCACCCAGGTGCCCCTAGCATTAGCTTTTTAATCTACTTCTATGTGTATGACATGAAATAGAATCTAATTTAAAAAAAATTTCCCACATAGGTAATCAATTACTCCAAAATTATTTATTGCAGATTACATTCTTTTCCCTCTAATTGTAAAGCCATTTCTGTCATATGTCAAGTTCCTATTTCTGTATGGTTCTATCTCTGGGCTTCCTTATCTGTTCCATTGGTCATTTTGTCCATCTGTATGCCAAAGCCATTGTGTCTTCTTTTTTTTTTTTTCATAGCATCTTAACTTATAATAAACTCTTAGTGGCTAGTAAGGAAGGCTTCTCTCTGACCTATTTTGTTCTCTTCAGGAATATCTTGGCTCTTGCTTGTGAAAAACTCTGTTGGATTTTTTATTTGCACTTCATTTATTATTTAATAGGGGGGAATGGAAATCGATTTGATATTAATTCCTCCTGTCCATAAAAAAGGTTTATTGCTCATTTATTTAAGTCTTCTTTTACGTCTTTTACTAACATTTACTAATTTTTGGCATAATTTTCTCTTTTTATTTGTTCATTGCTCTTGTAGTTCTTTTTTAAAACTGCGTCTTCTAACTATCTGCTGCTGGTATATGGGAACAAAATTGTTATTTTTTTTGTAAATTGACCTTGTATCCTGTAACTTTGCTGAACCTCCTTTTTAGCTTGTTGTAGATTATTTCAGATTTTTCTATGTAAGATAGTCATAAAATATGCAAATGTTTGTAGCTTTGTTTGGCCTTTCTAACATATTCTCCTTGACTTGCTGCACTAGACAAGGTTGTATTGAACAAAGGCAGAGTAAGAGGCATCCTTCTTATTCCTAACTTCCAGGGAAATGCTTTTAATTTTTCATAATTTAGTGTGATATTTTGGGTAGGTTTTAATAGACAACTTTTTAAAAATCAGGTTAGGAATTTCTATTTCTATTTGGTAAGAACTTCTGCTTGTGTGCCTGGGTATTTAATTTTATTGTATAATTTTGAGGCATCTGTTGAGAAAAGTGTGTTACTTAATTTCTAAATCTGATGGCTTTTATTCTTTACTTTGTCAGTGTGTGAATGACATTTATAGATTTTCTAATGTTAAATTATCCTTGTATTGCTGGGCGGAACAAACCTCAACTTGGTTATTTTGAAAATCTACATTACTGATTTCGTTTGCTGAACTTTATTTAGGATTTTTGCATTTATGCTTATTGGTGAAATTGACTTTTAATCTTTCTTTCTTATACTACCCATAAGTGATTTTGATATTAAGGTTTAACTCATTTCAAAATGAGTAGGACGGCATTTCCTCTTTTTCTGTTTTCTGGAACAGTTTGTGAAAGACTGAGATTATATGTTCCTTGAATGTTTGATAGAGCTCATCTGGGCCTCTGTGTGTGTGTGTGTGTGTGTGTGTGTCTGTAAAGGGAAAGGGGAGCGTATATTTTAAGCTTTAGTGACAATAGTTCTATTTAGATTTTTGCTTTCTTCTTAAACCAGCTATAATAGATTACATATTTCAGGAGAAGTTCTGTTTCTTTTAAGAAATTAATTGCCACTATATTTAAAAATCAGTATGAAAACAGTATGAAAGAGTATATGCTTTATTTTTTATTATTTAAAAAAAATTTTTTAAGATTTTATTTATTTGAGAGAGAGAGGGAGAGAGCACAAGCTGGGGTGGGGGTGGGGCATGGGCAGAGGGAGAGTGAGAAGCAGACTTCCCGCTGAGCAGGGAGCCCTAAACAATGCGGGGCTTGATCCCAACACCTTAGATCACTACCTGAGCCTAAGGCAGATGCCAACTGAGCCACCCAAGCACCCCAACTGTATGAAATATTATAAAAAATCATAGTATTCTTTGATTTCAAAAAAATCTCTTCTATACCTAAAATTATGTTCAATACTTCATTGTAATATTGTTTATTTGTGCCATTATCTTTTTCTTGCCAATTTTGTCAAACGTCTCTATTTTATTGTCTTTTACAGCATATTTTTCTTGTCATTTATTTTTACGTTTTATCCAATAAGATTTCTTGCTTGACAGAGAAGTACTTAGAAGTGCATTTAAAATTTCCAATCATTTTTTCCAGTAATTTTTTTATTAGTGAATTATAATTTAATTACATCTTGAGCAGAGAACATGACCTGTATGATACTAATCTCTGATATTTGTTGAGATTTACTTTGTAAGCTTATCCATGATCAATATTTATAGATAATGTGTGCTTGAAAAGAATGTATGTTTCCTAGTTACCAATGATAATATAGTTATGCCAACTTTCTTTTGGTTGGTTTTTACGTAGTATTTTTCCGATCCTTTATTTTGACGCTTTCTTTGTCCTTATGCTTTAGGTGTGTATCTTTGTAAAAAGCATCAACTAAATATTGTTTACTTTTTGAAAATTTTCAGACATGAGTAAAATATAATTTCCAATCAAAACTTTGGTTTCTGATACTGTTTGATTTTGTGTGTGTGGGCTCGTGTGTATGCGTGTGTGTGTGTCCTTCTGATCACACACACATTTGGAAGAGAAAAGTACTCAATTACTTTGTCCAAAAGAGTAACATACAGCTTTACTCTGCCTGTTCATTTTCTGGTATTCAAGGAAAAAATCCCAATTTTCAGTTTTTTTAAGCCTGAATTTGTTGTAACTGTAGAGGAGAAACAAAAGCAGGAAATTAGATTTGCTTCTTGATGTTAGTTTTATGAACTTCATTGAGAATTTTTTTATTTTTGGTAAAATAGGAAGCGCAGTTTCAATTCTGTCTTTTAACATGAATTAGACAACTTCTAGATTGCACTTTCTGAGAAATAGAACTGAATGGCATGCCTCTATAAGATTTTGCTGTAATTGCAATTCCTTAGTTGTTTTTAGGGTAAGGAGGGCTAACTGGATATCTCCTATGACTTTTTGGAAGAGTCAGAAACCAATCTTTTATTACCTTTTGGTAAACTTGTCTGTATTTCACCCCTTGGACATACATTCCCAGAGATTTCACACAAACTCGACTTCCTCTTTGCTTTCACTAAAATTGTTCACAGGACTCCAATAAGCAAGAACAATAAGTTCTTAACTCAGCCAAGGGAATCCCACAACAGTATCGTATTTTTGCATACCATCTTTCTGATTTATCTTTGCATGGTCATTGGTTGTGTCATGTTTAGGTACTATATAAAAGAACATTATATATTAATTGAATTTAAATTTTAAAAAGAAAAATATATGTAAATAAAATGAAAAAAAGAACATTTAAAATAAAAATTTAAAAATAAAGATAGAATCAAGTGAACTCTAAAACTTTTCCAATCCAAAGGTTCTCTGATTTTTAAGCCCTTCCTTTTTTTCTAAGGATTTATCTAAACTGACAGCTATAGAGGTGTATTTCAGGAATGTCCAGCTAAGTCCTTTCACTCCTTAGAGTGTTAACATCGGGGAGCTGTGGAAAAGAGATCCAGATTATTCCACTTTATATTCCAATAAGGAATTCTCGTCAGTAGATGCTTATAAGTTTGTGTTAATGGACTGTGGTTCTATGTTTGTACCATGTATGGGTTATTACATTAACGAAAATCAGAATACAGGAAGTTATACTACACTAAAACTTTACTACTGAATTTTTACTTGGTTCACAATTCAAGCTTCAGGTCATTATTGGTATGCAGAAGTACTGATCAAGATAGAGTTCTCTAGGGGCTTCTGGGTGGCTCAGTCGTTTAAGCGTCGGACTCTCGATTTCAGCTCAGGTCATGAGATCAAGCCCTGCATCGGGCTCCATGCTGGGCATGGAGCCTGTTTAAGATTCTCTCTCTCCTTCTCCCTCTGCCCATCTCTCCTGCTTTCTCTCTCTCTCAGAAAAAAATAAAATAGAGTTCTCTAGCTGACAGACTGTTGGGCACATGTGCTCTTAACAGGCACATGAAAGAGTGAACAGTAGACTGGAGGACACAGTGCAGTCCATGCACTAGTGCTAAAGGGGTAGCTGATCCTAGAGCACCCACGAACTTATCCTTTGTATATCCCTAGGGATCCCCTGGCAGCCACATGGAGATTTCTTTTTCGCTGGTCACTGTTGGTCCAAGATGGGGAGGTTCCAAGTATGGGAAGTGGGTATGAAGCTTCCTGGGGAATCTTCCCTCTTTTAGCTTAGAGAAGCCATATAGTTTTGTGAAAAACAGCATTGAATCGGGAGTCAAGAGGTCTGCTGTACAGGCTCTGTATAAATCAGGGTTCTCTAGAGAAATAGAACCGGTAGTATTATCTCTCTGTCTCTCTCTCTGAGAGAGGGAGAGATTGCGAGATTTATTTATTATGAGAAATTGTCTCATGGGATTACAGAGGCTGAAAAGTCCTAAGATTGGCAGTCAGCTAGTGGAGACCTGGGAAGGAGAGCCCTTGTAGCTCCAGTCTGATTCCAAAGGCCTGAGAACCGGGAGAGGTGATGCTATATATTCTAGTGCAAGGGCAGAAGAAGACCAGTGTGCCAGCTCATCAGGCAGGCGAAGGTCCCTTGGAGTCTTTTGGTTCTATTCACTTGGTTTGGTCTTCGGTTGATTGGGTGAAACCTATATACATTAAGAATGAAAATCTGCTTTGCTCAGTCTGTCGATTCAAATGTTAATCTCATCCAGAAAACTCTCACAGACAGTCCAGAATAATGCTTGACCAAATGTCTGGGCACCTCATGGCCCAGTTAAACCGAGACATGAAATTAACCATCACAGTCTCTAAACTGCCAGTGTATGTATATGTCAGAGTAAGGAGCGCTAGTTGCTACAACTACTCCAAAAATTCAGTGGCTTACACAATGAAGTTTATTTATTGGTTTGGGTGTGTTCAGGTTGCTGCCTTCACAGGTGATTGAGAGATCTCCACCCCCATCTGTGGTTGTCGAATGGTGCTGCCATCTTCTAAGGATTTCTTGGGATCCTCTGCTGGATTATCTGCATTTGGCTGGCTGACGATAAAGCTAGAGATTTAGATCATGTGGGGACTTTATAAAGACAGACCGGATAATGGGATAGGTCACTCCTGTTCACATTCCATTGGCCAGAACACCAATACATGATCACAATCAAAGCAAGCAAAGGAGGCTGGAAAATGTAATCTTCCTTTGTGCCAAGGAAGAGAAGATGGGGACCGGTGAGCATCTAGCCAGTCTGTGCCAGAGCCCTAAGTAGCTTTTAAACTTGGGCTTATCCCCTCTCTGAGCCTGTTTCCTTCTTTGTACAGTGAGGAGGATGGACTGTGTGCTCTCTAAGGGACTTTCCAGCTCTGACCATTTATATTCTGTAATCCTATCAAAACACTTGGCTGAGCCCTGAAAACACCCAGCTTGGATTGGAGAGGATCTCTTACAGTCCAATAGTGAAGAACAGTGATCGGTGTTGCCCCCGAGGATTTTATTCACCAAGAAGTCTATTCACTTCCTAAAGTTCCCAGAGATCAAGATGACCACCTCTCGCAGGGTGTAGTCTTACCCTAGGTCATGGTGCCAGCCCCATTTTACCAGGTGTGTATGCAAATATTACCCTGGCTATGAAACTTCTTCCTCATCTTCTCTTCTTCCAATTCTCATGCTGTGAAAAGTGATGACCACTTGGGCTCATTCCCTAAGATTCTAGAGTACCAGAGGGGCCCAGACTATATACACTCAGCCCCAGAGAGTCTAGAGGGTTTCACAAAAGGCTGAGCTGTGTCAGAGTAATTATGTTCACAAGTTTTCTTCTTTTCTGCATTTTCTGATGACTTGCAATTTGTTCGTTTTCTTGTTTATTACCTGACTCCCTATTGGATTTTAGACTCTATGAAGTCAGTGATCATGTCTGTTTTACTTACTACTGCATCCTCAGCGCCTATAGAAGTGCCTAGCATATAGAAAATACTTTTTTTGAATGAATAAATATTACTTAAAAATTGTTGAAGTTTTAGTCTAAGTTTAGGCCAATGGAATTTCTTGGGGGAAGTATGTTAGTAATACATTCATGTATTTACCTACTGAGTAATGTTTTAATCTTACCTGAGTCTACTATCGACACTAAGAACTTCAGAATAATGAGCAAGAGGCTAGGAACAGCCTATCCCTCATGGTTTAACCTAAGTGTGGGAGCCCAGAAAGGTTAACATTAAGAGTGCAAGTACTGTTTCTCCAGGCCACAGAGCATCTGCTGTCAGCATTTGGTTGAGCTGCACTTTCTCCACATTATCATAGTAGAGTACGTGCCAAGCTGTATCCACATGGGATGATGGCCAATTTCAGAGTATGAGCAGCCATCTTTTAACTAGAGAGTGTAGCTGTCTTTTTTTTTAGTCCCATGTTGTATAGGAATTAGCTTTACTCCTTATTTGTGTATCAAATACAATGTGGATATCCAAAAGCTCTTTTTGTCCCTGAGAAAAAGGTGTGATTGATCTCTCCTTAGCTTATGCTTTCAGTTTCACTGTGATGATTATCTCTTCGAAAAATCTGGTTTCCTTTACTCACCACCCACCTTATAAATTAAACACATTTATAAGGTAAATCTAGAGCAAAAAGAAAAAAAAGAGCAAAAATATCATTATCATATATGTCAAGAGCCTGGTACAGAGAAGGGCCTCAATAAATAGTCCTATTATCATTAATATTTTTATCATTATTGATATGTTCTAATATTAGTAACTGCCACTTATTAAGAATTAGTCTGAGGTGCAGCTGGGTGACTCAGTCAGTTAAGCAACCGACTCTTGGTTTCGTCTCAGGTCATGATCTCAGGGTCATGAGATCGAACCCCACGCTGGGCACGGAGCCTGCTTAAGATTCTCTCTCTCCCTCTCCCTCTGCCCTCCCCCCCCACCCCCCCCACGCACACACACACATACTCTCTCTCTTTCTCTCTCTCAAAAAAAAAAAGAATTACTGATTACAAAGAACTGTGCTAAGTTCTCTGCATACATTTTCTCATTTAATCCTAACAATATTCCTATGAAGTGTTATATTCATCAGGGCTGTATAGAGAGACAGAACCAGGTAATCTGGCTTTCAAGGCTGATCTCAGATGATTTGCACCCTTCTCTGGGGCCAGTTCATGTCATTGATTGGTTTTATTTCTCAATTAGATCATGACAAATTTTTATTCTGGAAATCCTGATCATCTTACTTACTAAATCCCAAACATTCAATTAACAGAAGTATATTTCTTCTTTCAAACAATTCACAAGGATATTTAAGAAATCAGTCACTCATTTCTGAGGGCTGCAATTTACAGACATCTTTCCCAAGCCTGAGACTATTGCACTGCCTGGTGCCCTTTGATTCCATCACCTGAGTTATTTCCATCTACCTGTTGGAGACCCAGGCTTCTCTGTGTCCCTGAATAAATACAATTGTATGAGACACCTGATCCAGCACTTTACTGGTGTCCAGAGGTAAAGCTATACTCTCTTTGCTCACTAACTTACTGATTCTAAAATCAGAAATGCAAATATGTTTCTGGCAGCATTTGGGAAGTGGGACTACACATATCATTTTGATTGCAGATAGAATCTCCTTGTAGATATTGATTATTCTTTTTTATGGCTGTGGAACTCACTGAGCAATTTCCAATTCACTTTAAAATTTTTATTATGTAACATTTGTTACATAAAGAATATATGTAATGAAATTGTAAATTGTAGGTATAATAATAAAACTGAACAACTATGATCCCAGTCCAAGCTTAAAAACTAGAATTTTATCAATACCATTGACTCTACCTGTATACTCCTAGCCCTAGCACATTCCCTTCAGCATCATGCTTTAGTTCTTCTTTTATTTGTATACATTTGGGGTAAGACTAGAAAGAGCTGAAACATTTTGTGACTTAAAAAAAAAATCAGCTCTAGTTGTCTCCACAAACTTGGAAAAAATAAGCATGATCTCCATGGCAGGCACCCCCCTCCCCAAACCCTTGCTTCCCGTACACTTAAATATAGGCTACAATTATTACTTCTCTATTTAGAGATTATTGTGGTTTCAGTTTTCATTGTGTCCTTGTGGGTTTTTCTGTTTTGGTTGCCATTACAAATGTCTCTTTTATTCCCCCATGTGGTCACTTTCTTAAATACCTCGTTTAGCACGTCTTCAATGGAGTGTGGCTTGACTGCATATATGCCAGCCTCAGGGATACTCAGATACTTTTGTCCCATTCCAAGTATAGAAAACATGCAATGACAACTTAGGCTCTGAGAACTGTGGGGGAAGGGAAGAGACATACATGTCTTAAGTGCTGATAATGTGTCGAGTTTTTTGCCAGTGTTTTCCCAACTCAAAATTCCTGTTAGGTAGTTGTCATTATGTCTGTGTTATAGATGAGAAAACTGAAACTCAGAAAGGTACTTGCCCAGGGTCACACAGGTACCAAGTGTTGGAGTCAAGATTTGAAGCCTAGTGTTCTGTGGGTGTGATGGGTGAGGAGATAGTTCAGCTTAATGAGAGTCAGAAGTCTCATGCCTAGATATCTACCCCCACCCCTTTCTCTGTGGGAATGGGAACACCAATACTACTCATTCACTTCACAGGGACTTTGTGGGGTTTAGGAAAGCAATACTTTGGATTTCAGAGGACAGACACTATAACTGTCAAAAACACTATGTTTTCTGGTAGTCAGGCAGTGAATGGTGGACATTTAGTTCTGGATCATCATTGTTCGTGGAGACCAGCAAAGCTGAACACTTCTAATTCAGACATGATCCCAAACTTTAGGCCACTCCTGTGCTCACCCATTTCTCTTTACCAAATCTGCTCACACAGACTCTGACTTGTGTCTTTGCCCCTCTCCTACCCCAGTCTTCTCACCAGAATGAACAAAGATAGGACCCTATGGAGGAAGGCCCAGAAACAAGACTCCTAGCACACAAACTCAGTAATAAGCTTATAAAGATATTTTAAATTTAAATATATTTGACATACAACATTGTATAAATTTGAAGTGTACAACATATTAATTTGATACATTTATATATTGTACTATGATTGCCATTATAGTGATAATTAGTACTTCTATCATGTTACACAATTTTTCTTTCTTTTTAGTCATTGGAATAATTAATCAAAAATTTTAACACTATTTAAAATTGGTATAAATATTATGTAAATAAATATAAAATAGGTTAATTCATCACAGAGTTTTAAAATGTAGCTGGCAGGGAAACAACTTTTAAATACAGAATGATGGTCACAGCTTTGGGAGCATTTCACAAATGAAGAAGCTTGTATATAAAAAGTAGCACCAATCAATGCCATTCCTGACTCTCTTTGGCCAAGGAATCTGAGTATCTAAAAATGATGATTCTTCTCCAACTTCTCTCTGCCTCTAGTGTTGGGTTGGTTTCTTCAACAACCTGTTGATTGGGCATGGCAATGAGAAACAGGGTGTGCGTGTTAGCATTCTGAAGGTGGTTTGGAGATTTACTCCCACTGAGTTGATAAACTTCCTCCTTCTTAACGGTTTTCTAGACTCCAACCTAATCATTGCCTTCTTTCCAAATTCTCTACGTATGTTGCCCAGGAAATAAAAGTGGTTGTAAACCACAGAGGTTGGTTCTCACCAACTGCTGGGTTCAACCTGTAGAAAACTGGACAAAGTATGGTCAACCCTTTCAGGATCCCAGGGCAACTCCAAAGTGAAGAAAGTGAACTCAATTTGTATTGTGTAAATTGTACCCTGAACAGTCTCAGGAAGTATCACAGCTTCCTGATTGCAAACCCAGATAGAGTCAAAGGCCACAGCTGCTAAGGACAAAAGCCACCAACCCCCCAAAATGAAGAAAAATGACATCTATAGGCTGCAGTTATAAGAAAGTCCTATTAGGTAAATTGGGGTCTAGAACAGAATTCAGATGAAAGAACTGGTTTTGTGTCTCACAAATAAAGATCACTTGGAGCTTTGGAAATAGCAGGGGAATAGGGAGTTCTGAGTGTTCTGGCTTCTAATGTAATGAAGTGAGTTTCTGCATGACCATTTCACTGCAGAGCATTTTGAATCTGATGAAGAGTTTCAGGGATATGGGGTAAAATGATGGGAGCCTAGATATTGGGAAAATCTTATCCTTTAAAATCTCTTCTCTGCTCAACCTGCTTTCACCGCCTGCTGTTAAATATAAAAGCCACTGTGTATTTTCAATATTAAGAAAAAAGACTCTGCAGGGGCGCCTGGGTGGCTCAGTCGGTTAAGCGACTGCCTTCGGCTCAGGTCATGATCCTGGAGTCCCGGGATCGAGTCCCGCATCGGTCTCCCTGCTCGGCAGGGAGTCTGCTTCTCCCTCTGACCCTCCTCCCTCTCATGCTCTCTGTCTCTCATTCTCTCTGTCTCAAATAAATAAATAAAATCTTTAAAAAAAAAAAAAAGAAAAGAAAAAAGACTCTGCAGAGTGAAAAGAGCAAAGAGCAGAGTTCAAGTTCTTTTGCTGACTAGTTGCGTGACTGGATAATTCAATCCTTGTTGCTTTATCTGTTAAATGAAAAGAATAATACCTGCTTGTAGGATTATTGTGAAGATCGGAGATTATATGTGCAAAATGCCTGAATCAGAGCAGGCATCAAACATATAATAGTTATTACGCTATTATTGTTAACAATTAGCTCTGAAATTTATCACCTAACACTCAATTTGAAAAATAATAGAGCTGGAAATTTCCATTTCTTGTGGTAGTATTGTGGATTAAATATCCTGAGCAGCCCTCCAGTTTGAAGCAACTAAAATTCTGGGTAAAATATTTTTATTTATTTTATTTTATCTTTTATTTTTTAAAGATTTTATTTATTTATTTGACAGAGAGAGACACAGCGAGAGAGGGAACACAAGCAGGGGGAGCGGGAGAGAGAGAAGCAGGCCTCCCGCCCAAGCAGGGAGCCTGATGCGGGGCTCAATCCCAGGACCCTGGGATCATGACCTGGGCCGAAGGCAGTCGCTTAACGACTGAGCCACCCAGGTGCCCCGTGGGTAAAATATTTTTAAATAATTGTAAATACATCCAAAGTAAAGAATTTGTTGATTTCAAAACCAGTAATGAAAGTAGGAAATCTGCCAAGCCAGCTATCACCCTGAGGCTTTTTTCAAACTCTAGAGAGTCTTTCCTCCTTGACAGCTGGAGGAAGCAGAGCATGGAGCCCAGAGTTAAAGTAGGAGGACAGAGGTGGAGAATCTGATAGGAAAGCCACCTTATCACACCATCAGTGCAAGGTTGAATAAGAAATCACACTGCACAGGAGATAATGAAGAAATGCCTATCTTCACCTTGGTGAAGGTACAGAATTCCCCCTTGAGAATTCACAAACCCAGTTGGTCCTCACAGGTGTTTTCTGTCAGGATTCATTTTAGTTTAAATGGGGAATTTTAAGTTAAAATTTTAATCTAATTATAGTTCCACATTGGTATCACCCCAGGAAACTGATAGAAACAAATGCAAATTTCTCAGGAGGAATTTAACTTTAGTTCAGATCTCAAAAGAATTCCTACTGGTTGGTTCCAATTAAAATGGACAACTTTAAAAAAAAATCACAAAATATACAAAGAAAATAAGACACCATGAATGAGAACCATCAGAAACAAATTTCAGCAAATAGCGACCCACAAATATTTCAGATGTTGGAACTGACACAAAATATGAAATACCTATGTTTAATATATTTAAGGAAATTAAGTGACTATTTGAAATTATGAGCAGAGAATAATGACAATAAAGAATGACCAAGCAGATTTGAAAGCAAATAGAACTTCCAGAAATAAAAAGAAAACAAAGAAAAGATAGGATAAATAGAAAACAAATAGCAAGATGTGAGACTCAAACCTAACCATATCAATAATTCCATTATATGTAAAGGTGAATGATTTAAACCAGTGTTGTCCAATACAGCAGCTACTAGCCGCAGGTGGCTTTTGAAATTTGGCTAGTGTGCCTGAGGAACTGATTTTTAAATGTTAACAGGCATAAATGTCTAGTGGCTACTAGACTACTACTAGCCTGGGTGGCTCAGTTGGTTGAGCGTCTGACTCTTGATTTTGGCTCAGGTCATGATCTCAGGGTGGTGAGATCAAGCCCTGCATCAGGCGGTGTGGAGCCTGCTTAAGATTCAATCTGTCTCCCTCTCCCATTGCCCCTCCCCCTCCATTTGTGTTCTCTTTCTAAAAAAAGAAAAAGAGGGGCACCTGGGTGGCTCAGTCTTTAAGCGTCTGCCTTAGGCTCAGGTCATGGTCCCAAGGTCCTGGGATGGAGCCCCGCATTGGGCTCCCTGCTCGGCGGGAAGCCTGCTCCTCACTCTCTCACTCCCCCTGCTTGTGTCCCCTCTCTCGCTGTGTCTCTGTCAAATAAATAAAATCCTTAAAAATAAATAAATAAAAATAAATAAAAAAAGAAAAGATCCCAATTAAAAGTCAGAGATTATCAGGTGGCGCCTGGATGGCTCAGTCATTAAGCGTCTGCCTTAGGCTCAGGTCATGATCCCAGGGTCCTGGGATCGAGCTCCGCATTGGGCTCCTGCTCAGGGGGGAGCCTGCTTCTCCCTCTCCCACTCCCCCTGCTTGTGTTCCCCCTCTCGCTGTGTCTCTCTCTGTCAAATAAATAACAAAATCTTAAAAAAAATAAAATAAAAGTCAGAGATTATCAGGGTGCCTGGCTGGCTCAGTCACTTAAGTGTCTGACTTCCGCTCAGGTCATGATCTCAGGGTCCTAGGATGGAGCCCTACATTGGGCTCCACGCTCACCGGGAGTCTGCTTCTCCCTCTCTCTCTCCCTCTGCCCCTCCCCCTGCTTGTGCTCTCTCTCTCTCTCTCTATCAAATAAATAAACAAAATCTTTAAAAAAGTCAGATTATCTGAATGGATAGAAAAAGCAAGTTCTAATTATATGCTGAATAAAAAAAAAAAACTATTTTAAATATAGAACCAAATAGGTTAAAAGTAAAAGAATGGAAGGAGATATACCATGATAACACTAATTAAAAGAAAGCTGGAGTGCCTGTTTTAACGTCAGACCAAACAGATTTCAGAGCAAAAATATTACCAAAGATAGAGACATTTCATAGAGATAAAGAAGACAGTTTCTCAAGAAAATGACACAATCATAAATATTATGCAACTAAAAATAGAGCTTTAAAATACATGAAGCAAAACTGACAAAACTGCAAGGAAAATAGATAAATCCACAATTACAGTCAGTTAAGTGTCTGCCTTCAGCTCAGGTCATGATCCTAGGTCCTGGGATCGAGCCTTGTGTCGGGGCAGGGTGTGTGTGTGTGGGGGGTCCCTGCTCAGCAGGGAGTCTGCTTCTCCCTCTCCCCCTCCCCCTGCTCATGATCTCTCTCTCATGCTCTCTTTCTCTCTTAAATAAGTAAATAAAATCTTTAAAAAAAATAAAAATAAAAAACTACAGCAATTAGGACAGTACGGTATTGGTGTAAAGTTAGACAAACAAATGAACATAACATAATAGAATCAAGAAAGAGACCCAGGCATATATGTTTAATTGATTTTTAACAAAGGTACCAATGTAATTCTATGGGGAGGAGAGGAGGAGAATAATATTTTCAGCAAATAGTGTTGGAAAAATTGAGTAGCCTTATGGAAAAATACCAACTTTGACTCTCCATCCTACCATATAAAAAAAATTAATGTATTATTGACTAAAACATAGATTTTCTATATAAAAATATACAAGACAATCTTATTTACCTTGGCTTTGTCAAAGATTTTAAAAAATATGACACAAAAATCATGACTATAGGTTGCCCGGGTGGCTCAGTTGGTTAAGCGTCTGCCTTCAGCTCAGGTCATGATCCCAGGATCCTGGGATCGAGTCCCACATCAGGCTCTCTGCTCAGTGGGGAGCCTGCTTCTCCCTCTGCCTGCTCTGCCTACTCCCCCTGCTCGTGCTCTCATTCTCTCGCTGACAAATAAATAAATAAAAATCTCAAAAAAACCCCCCATAAATCATGACTATAATAGAAAACATCAATAAATTAGATTCCATCAAATTAAAAGCTTTGGGTTAGCCTGGTGATGGGTATTAAAGAGGGCATGTACTGCATGGAGCACTGGGTGTTATACACAAACAATGAATCATGGAACACTACATCAAAAATTAATGATGTAATGTATGGTGATTAACATAACATAATAAAATAAAGTTAAAAATAGAAGAAATTAAAAAAGAAATAACCAATTAAAACAAAAAAAATTAAAAGCTTTGGCATTCAAAGAACACAATTTTAAAAATGAAAAGATAAGCTACAGACTGGGAGAAGATATTTGCAAAATATGTATCTGACAAAATTCTTTTATCTAGAATATGTAGAGAATTATAATAATTCAATAATAAAGACACAACCCAATTTAAAAATAGGTAAAACATTTATTTATTTATTTTAAAGATTTTATTTATTTTTGCGAGAGAGAGAGAGAACAAGCAGGGGAAGCGACAAGGTAGAGGGAGAAGCAGACTCCATGCTAAGCAGGACCCTGGGATCATGACCTGAGCTGAAGGCAGATGCGCTTAACTGACCGAGCTACCCAGGCGCCCCTAGGTAAAATATTTAAACAGACATTTCACTAAAGATGTATGGATAGCAAATAAGCACAGGAAAAGATGTTCAGCAGCATTAGTCATTAGAGAAATGCTAATTAAAACCACAATGTGATATAACTACATAGCTAATAGAATGGCCACAAGTAAAAAACCTCATAATACCATATAAAGGCAAGGATGTAGACAATTGGAACTCTCATTCACTGCTGATAGGAATGTAAAATTGTGCAACCACTTCAGAAAACGCTTTGGCAGTGTCTTTAAAAAAGTCAAATATACACTTACCATATAATTCTGATATTCCATTCCTAAATACTTACCTGAGAAAAATGAAAGCACATGTCCATAACAAGATGCACATGAATGTTTGTGGTAACTTTATTTGTAATACCTATGAACTGGAAATGTCTAATGACAAGTGACAAGGTAAGAAAACTGTGGCATATCCATACAATGGAGTACTACTCAGCCATAAAAATAAATAAACTATATATAGATCTAACAATGTTCATGGATGAACCTCATAATAATTTTGTTGAGTGAAGGAAATCAGACAAGAAAAAAAAAAGGAGCCATACTATATCATTCCATAGGTATACAATTCTACAAAATTCAAGTTAATCTATAATGATAGAAAGTGAGCCAATGGTTACTTGGTGAAGGGTAGTGGTAGAGAAGAACTGGAGAAAAGCAGTACAAAAAGATGAGGAGGGGCACCTGGCTGGCCCACTTGGTGGAGTGTGTCACCAAGGAGTTGTGAGTTTAAGCCCCACATTGGGCATAGAGATTACTTTAAAAATAAAATCTTAAAAAAAAAAGACATGAAGAAACTTTGAAGGGTGAAGGATTTATTATATTGGTTGTAGTGATGGTTTCATGAGTGTGTATGTATGTGTCAGAATTTATCAAAGTGTATACTTTGAATATGTGTTGTGTATTGTATGTTGATTATGCCTCAGTAAATTTGTATAAAAATACATCAATGTATTCAAAAGAAACCAGACATAGCTGAAGAAAGAATTAGAGAAATGGATCTAAAGAACTTATCCACATGTAATAGAGTGAGATAAAAAAGGGGTATGTTATAAAAAGACTAAAATATGAATTTCCAACAGAGTTCCAGAAGGATATAAGAATGAGAATGTAGGGGTGCCTGGGTGGCTCAGTCAGTTAAGCATCTGCTTTTGGCTCAGGTCATGATCTCAGGGTCCTGGGATGGAGTCCTACATGGGCTCCCTGCTTAGTGGGGAGTCTGCTTCCCCTTCTCTCTCTGCTCCTCCCCCCTGCTTGTGCTCTCTCTCTCGCTCTCGCTCTGTCTCAAATAAATAAAAATCTTAAAAAAAAAAAAGAATGAGAATGTAAAAGAGCCAGTGTTTCTTAGATCCAGAAAATTCAGTGAATCTCAAGCAACATATGTAAGAAGAAATTCTCTCCTAGATACATCATAGTGAAACAGCAGAATACAAACAAATCTATGCGAGACAGAGAGAGAAACAGGAGCAATCTTAAAGCAGCCAAAGAGAAAAGAAAACCACCTATAAAAAAGGGCGATTAGACTGACATTTCATTTTATAAGAGCAGTTAAGAAAGAGAATATGTGAGATATTCCTCAAGGTGTTAGAGAAAATAGCCATCAACTTAGAATTCCACATTCAACGAAGCTATATTCCAAAAAAAGGATCATATAAAGAATATTTTTTCCAGGCAAACAAAACAAAATCAATAAAAACAACTCCTCCCCTTCAATAACTTGAGAGCATGCATCACCTGAAGACAATCACTAAATGCAATCATAAAGGATATACTTTAGCAGAATAAAAAAATGAAAAGCCTGAGATGTAAAAAAAAAAAAAAAAGCCATTGAACAAAAACATTTTGGTAAATATGAGGGCATATCTCAGCAAACACTGATTATGGAACAACATAATGTAACAACATACTCTTAATTTTTGAAGGGAAAATAGAATTAAAATACTGGGCTTATACTAGAATTAAAATCATACAAGGTTCTTTTTTTTTTTTAGAAGATTTTATTTATTCATTCATGAGAGACAGAGAGACAGAGAGAGAGGCAGAGGGAGAAGCAGGTTCCCAAGGAGCAGGGAGCCCGATGCGGGACTCGATCCCAGGACCCTGAGATCATGACCTGAGCTGAAGGCAGACGCTTAACCGTCTGAGCCACCCAGGCGCCCCAAAATCATACAAGGTTCTTGATTATTTAGGAATAAGGTAAAGATATGAATTTCAGCTTTTGTTAAATCAGCATGCTAAACTAGCTAGTTTAATTCTCTTAATAATAAATACAAGCACACATACTTTCCAGCCAATTAGAGAGAAATGGAATTAGAAAAAGAAAAAAAATCAATTCAAGAGAAGGTAAAGCAAGAAAGAGAAAAAAAGTAACAGTAATAACTGGGGCGCCTGGGTGGTTCAGTCGGTTAAGCATCTGCCTTCGGCTCAGGTCATGATCTCAGGGTCCTGGGACCAAGACCCTCATAGGGCTCCCTCCTCAATAGGGAGTCTGCTTCTCCCTTTCTTTCTGCCCCTCCCCCCATGCATGCACACAAGCGCGCGCACTCTCTCTCTTCTCTCTCTCCAATAAATAAATAAATAAATAAAATCTTAAAAAAAAAAAAAAAAAAGAAATGGTTTATTGCCCTCTTTAACTCACAATAAATTCAGGCCCCACCAGATAGGAAGCAGTGGCTCTTCTCGCTCATACCAGAGCCTGACAAACTTGGAGGCCACTGAGCAGGGTCAAAGCAAAGCCTCCACCCAGAGGAGACTTGTTGAAGACACCCTTCCCAGACAGGGTGGAAAGAATTCCAGAGGCTCTTGGAAGAATTGGCAGGCTCAGAGCTCTGCACCAACACACTGCTAGACAGTATGTATGTAAGCTGCCAAACCAACCCACTCTCCTTTCCCCCAGTTACACAAAGACTTTTCAAATACACCCTTCTCAGCTGAATGTCTTGAATATTAAACTTCTTGAATGAGTGGAATGAATGAAATAATGAATGAAATAAATTCTAATTCATAGATGCGAATGAGTGGAATGAAATAAATTCTAATTCATAGATGCGAATGCCTACGCTTTGTGCATTTTACACACGTTGTGATCAATGCCCTCCAGATCTACTTGTTGCAGAGGGAACTTGGGTATGGAAGATAACTGGCTCAGCTTCCAAAGATAAACCTGGTAGGTGTGATAGCTGCTGAGGGAGAAGGGCAGAGAGCCTCCTGGGAAGACCCTTTGAATTTGGGTGTGGTGTGAGTCCTTCGGTTCCCAAGTATGGTTTCTATCTAATCTGCCTTGAAACTGCTCTGCTGATTGACTCTTTTATCAATAAAAAAACTGCTGAACTAAGGTTCCTCCTCTGAAGCTCTTAAAGATGGGGTCAGCCCTGTCAGAAAGCAGTGTTGTAGCAAAAGGATATGTGTACAAGGATGTTCACCAAAGCATTGTTTAAAACTGTGGACTATCAGTAAACACACATCAGCAAAGTTGTGGGCACATCCATATAGCATAATGCTAGGATTTTGACTTATTGCAAAGCAAGTCTCTATGCGGCATATAAACTATGATCCTATTCTGGAAAAATCAATAGTAACAATAATAAAGTTAGCACATACAGGGAAAAAAAAGGAGGAACGTATGCCAAAATGTTAGCAATGATTATTTGGGGTTGGGGTGAAGTGGGATGGAATATGGGGAGACATTTCTCCATTTCCTGACCCCCTGGTCTTGCTGTTGCACCCTCTCATTAGCCAAGGTGAGGTTTTGGTACAGAGCTGCATTCATGGTCAAATGGTTTTTCCTCAAGACAGAGACATTTTCGTTCCCTAGCTGCAGATATTCCACAGCCTGCAACAGTAGCTCATTGCCTTCATTCACTGATAATGCTCTGTTTGTTCTCAGTAGGACATGTACCTGTAGGCATTAACATATTAAAATACTTGAGCTATGGGGCGCCTGGGTGGCTCAGATGGTTAAGTGTCTGCCTTCGGCTCAAGGTCATGATCCCGGGAGTCCTGGGATCGAGCCCCACATCAGGTTCCTGGCTCAGCGGGGAGCCTGCTTCTCCCTCTCCCTCTGCCTCTCTCCCTGCTCATGCTCTCTCTCTCTCTGTATCTCTGTGTCTCAAATGAATAAATAAAATATTTTAAAAAAATAATAAAATAAAATAAAATACTTGAGCTAGCTCACTGTAATATTTGACCACCAAATTTGAAATTTATTTATGTGTTATTTTTGGTTAAATTGATAAAGAAGTCATGTTATTTTTTCTACTTTAGAGTTTAAATTTTTAAAAAGTACTCAATATGTGAGGATATTTATTGCAACTGAGAATTTCAAAGTGCTGAGATTAAAATCTGATATAGACTACTTGTTCACAGCTTTAAGTTTCCTGTAGCTCTTTAAATTTTAAACATGTCTACCTGCATACAACTAGAAAAGTTGACCCCAAATATTGCCTCAGTTTCCTGGATGTTACTAAGGAGTGTATGTCCTTTTACTTTGTCTTGAGACCCAGCCTAACAAAACTTGGCATATTTTCATAGGGTTTTTTTGGCTTGCAATTTATTTCACTCATTCCACTCATTCAATAAACATCTATAATTATCATTGGTATTAAAAACAATAGCTCACATTTAATAAGCATTTTCTACTTGCTGGTAGTTAATACCAGCTAACATTTCATTTCATTACCTGCTGCTTTTAAATTAAATGCCTTCTTTTTGCTTGGCATTGGGGAGGATGCAAAGATAACCTGGGCCCTGAAGATATATAAATAATCCAAATATGGTTCTGTGCTCAAAAGGAGGGTCAGATACCAAGTTATGTAATTCCTAGACTGAATAAGTGACTTCCCGACAAGGAAATCAAGGAAGCTTCACGAGGGAGTTGGCATTATATGTGAGTCTTTAAGCGAAGGATTTGGTCGTCTGGAGAAGAAGGAGGAGGGACATTCCTGATAAAGGCAGAAAGGCAGAGATAGGACTCTGCAGGGCATGTGCTGGGTCCTGGGTATAGTGGGGGCTAAAGCATGCGGTATATGAAGGGAATACACAGGAAAGAAGGCTCAAGGGGCAGATGCAAAGAATGTTCCTATTGTAAGGACCAGTGAGTCATTTATCCCAACACCCTCATTTTCCAGATGAAGGCACTAAGGCCTACAGAAAAGGGAAACCCCCTCAGTTATTCAGTAGTGGGGATGGAATTAGACTTTGCGCTCTCTTGGCTCCCACGACTGAGCTTCCAGTTATGCTGGGACAGATCAAGGAGGGCCTAAAACGCCAGGCTAGAGGTAGGTGGCCATCTCAATGCAGAGGGGAGCCACTGAAAGTTTTGAGGAGGATGTGACTAGCAAAGGGGATTCAGGGACTAAGATAATTTGAAGGTTTCTAGGCTAAGTGACTGGGAAGCTGGAAATTATATTTTGATAAATGGCTTCTGTTAACACAGAATCAGATCTAGAAAAAAATGATTAGTTCAATTAAAAACAATTGGTTGTTCTCAAAGTAACTATTTGATTAATGTAACCTCTTTTAAAATGTCATGTGTTTAGACCCATTCTAGTTAAAGAGTAGGTTAAGGAAGGTTGGAGCAAGCGGGCATAGTCTGTAATGGGTATCAAGTGCTCGATTTATCTCCTCAGGTTTTTTCTGCCCTTGGGAGACAAAGATTCTATCAGTTGAGTCCACACCTTCATATACTTTGTATTCTCTTTCCATTTGAAAAAGATAAAATATCGACTTCTTTTTTTAACGTTTTTTTTTTTAATATAAGTTTATTTTGGTTACATTTATTTTTAGTTCTACTTTCCTCACAAGCAGCATTTCCTAGTATCGCATGAGATAGCAAAGAGGATCAACCTAAGAGGTCACCTTTGGCCACAGACACATAAAACCTCCCCAGTCAGCAACATGAATCTCATTCCCTTCATCTGTAGAACTACAGACCAGAGATGCACTTCACAATCACTGGCGCTCTCAAGGGGAGGCAAAGAGCAGAGGGTCAGACTGTCTGGGTTCCAATCCCAGCTCTGCCACTCATGAGTCCGGAGATCTTGGATAAGTCATTCAATGTTTTTGAAGCTGATTCTCGTCTGGAAAACAGAGCTAGCTAATGATAACTCATCCTGGGTGTGCTCTGGTTGTGAGAATTCCTAGACAACGGGCCAATAATGCTGACCACAGTGCCAGGCGCATAGTAAGCATCTTGCTCAACCTTAAGCTGTATGAATTGTCTCGCCCACACCTCAGGACTGACAAGTGGCTCAGACAGCGGCAGCATTTCTGAAAGGAGTTGTCGGTTCCCAAGTAACTAGTACCCTTATTTTAGATGTACTCTAGAACTAAAGATGTAACAAAACCACTTCACAGTTTACTACTCCTGGGTAAACTGTTTTGAGAACATTTCCAAGAGCCTTTAAGAAAGATGTCTATTTCCACATCTCTGATTTATGTTAAACTATCCGCCCAATGCAAAACAGACCCTCTCTCTCCCTCCTAGTCTGGCCTGCTTCCCAGCTGTTCACATTCCCTACGGGATTGTCAGAAGCTCCACACGCTGCGCGGGCGCTGGAGGAAAGTAAATAGTTTAGCCAGGCAGGCACCCCACCCACCATTTTATTTTCCTAAATCACTCCTTTAGCTAATATTTCAGGGACAGACACGCGACGCATCTGGCTCCAACCAAATATTTTCAGTCAGTCAGATTCCAAGGTAAATATTTGCCACTTTGATTGCAGCAACAGTGGTAGCGGGAAACAAGGAGCCACTTATCAACCTTCAATCAGGGCCCGCCTGGCACTTCGGTGACGTGACCTGCCCCCTCCCCGTGAGCCCCCGCGCGGGTCCCGCCTCCGCGCTTCCGGTCTTGCGGTGACGTGACCTGCCCCCTCCGCGTGAGCCCCTGCGCGGGTCCCGCCTCCGCGCTTCCGGTCTTGCGGTCTTGCGCCCTTGGTGTCTGAGACGCTCTGAGGCCTGGGTGTCTTCGAGGCGAAGCCTTGGTAAAGTCAGGTAATGGGATTGCTGAGCTGCTTCCTTAGCCAGATCCTTTCATTTTTAGCAGGTGCTGTCTTTCCCTCTCTTCACGACTGACTTGTCAAAAGGGTGTTGGTTGTGGACGAGAAACACCAGGGAAGGGTTAAGGAAGTCGCCTAGACGTGTGATTGGGGCGGAAGATGTCCCGCTGAAGCCTGTACCTATCACTTCAATTGCGTCCTTAATAGAGGTTTTTTTGTTTTTGTTTTTTTAATTAGAAAGTGCCCGAGCATGAAGGGGCGGGGGTAGAGGGAGAAGCCGACTCCCCACTGAGCAGGGAGCCTCATGGGGGTTCAGCACCCCAAGATCATGACCTTAGCAGACGCTTAACTGACTGAGCCACCCAGGTGCCCCAAGAGACTCAACATTGGCCCAAAGTTTTTGAGCTACAATAAATAAACTGCCCAGGGCTTTTGTCTTATGTCCTTTGCACTTCTGTGAGAATGAATGTATTAGTGTTTTTCTTATGCATGCATATTTTATGCAGGAAGAATAATAAAGAGGGATGAAGACACAGGAAAATAGCAGGTGGGGTGGTTTTGCCTTATTCTGTGGCAGGGTTTTTAACCTTTTTGGAGTCCTTCTGAGACTATGAAAATTAAAGACCCTTTGTTTTCCCAGGAAAGGATATGTGAACACAGTATTTTGCCTATGACCAGAGGAGATTCATGGATCCCCAGAACCCATCTGCAGACTCCTATGGGGGGAGCCACGGACCCAAGATTAGGAAACCGTGGATTTTAGGTACATCATGCCCTTGTGACCTGCACCCGACATTCCTTGTCTTGCCCAGGCAGGACTAGGGTGAAAAAAGTCAGGCACTCGCCTTGGGCACAAAATTTAAGGGGGCATCAAAAAGTTCAGAAATCAAGATAAAGTTTTAGTGCAGTATTTTAAAGGATAAAATCTGCAAACTATGGCTGTGACTTGTCAATCTTTTTTTGTAAAAAAAATTTTATTGGAACCAGGGCCAGGATTAGAGCAAGATGGGTGAGGCAGGGTTGTACAAATGCAGGTCCAGATTCTGTCTTTATTTTGAAGTTTTTATATTTTGTATTTTGTTCAGTTTTTTATCTTTATTTATTTTTTTTAAATTTTATTTATTTTTTTGACAGAGAGGGAGAGCGAGCAAAAGTAGGGGGAGCGGCAGGCAGAGGGAGAAGTAGGCTTGCCGCTGAGCAGGGAGCCCGACTCAGGGCTCGATCCCAGGACCCTGGGATCATGACCTGAGCCGAAGGCAGTCGCTTAACGACTGAGCCACCCAGGTGCCCCTCAATTTTTTATTTTTAAATAGTGCATTAAAATACTGTTTTGAATACTGAGTTTTTTTTGACCCCCTCTTCTTTAATTTTGCACCTGGCACTAGTGTCTCCTTTGCTTACCCTCAGTCCTGCTTGTGTCCGGGATGCTGTTCAAGTACAAACCAAGTGTACGTGATCACTTGCCCTGTGCTAGGCCCTGAGCTCCCAGATTTCCAGAAAGGAGGGGTAGTGGGAAAAACTCTGATCTGTCAAAAGGGTTGATGTGTAGTCCTGGCTCTGTCATGTCCTGCTGGATGACCTTGGCCAGTGAACTTAGCTTTTCTGAGCCTCTTTTTAATTGCAGAATGAGAGGGTGAGACTGGGTACTTTCCAGTTCTGGCAGTCTGTGGTCCTAGGACTTTGAAAAAGGCAGCTAAGCCAAATTGTTCTCTAGAAAACAGAGTCCTCAATGAGCACCCAGTTCCACATCCCAGTCCTCTGGGTTCTCTTGATTTGCCTTCTTGATGGAGGGATTTTGCATTCTACAGACTTTCATTTGTCTCCGTGTGAGGGCCCAGACCATCAAATCTCTTCAACTTGAGTACTGATTGGTAGAGTCAAAGATCTTGAGAGCTGATGAGTAAAGTGCAGAGAGATGATTTAGTTTTAAGGAAAATGAGGCTCAAATAGGTGAAGTCAGTTGGCCAAGGTGGCACAGTGTCAGATTTAGAACTAAAACCCCAGTGCCTGATTGCCATCAGGTGGGATATAATGCATGCCTTTCTACTTCTCTCCAGAGAATTTCCTAAAAGTACTTTCATAAAAGTACTTTCCTAAAAGTACTTTAGAATTTCCTAAAAGTACACTCATAATATTCTCTCTGATTCCTGTGTTTTATTAGTTTCCTTGTTATGATGCTGCTCCTAGAGCTGGGGGATTGGGAGCCAAAATTCTTGATCAATGTCTTAATCCTTAGGTCTTCTTCCCTCTCCCAGACTCATCTTGGATTTAACTTCTGTGGGGATTTTTTAAACTGCTACAAGGCATATAATCTTAGAAAGCTAACTTCCTCTGTGTTTCTTTTGAAAGATATTTTTAAAACTGGAGAGAACAAGTGATGCATAACAATCTGTAAGGTATGTACTGTTATTATTGTTATTTTACTAATGAAGAAATTGAGGCACCGAGGGCTAATTAACTTGCCCCAAATCTCGCAGTTAGGTATCAGAACCAGGATTCAAATCCAGGCATCCTGACTCCAGGGTCTGTGCTTTTTTAACTAGACACTGTGTGGCTTCTCTTGTGGACCATTTCACCTGAGCTTGAACAATTCAAAGGACGGAAAGCTATCTCAGGAGATCCTAGTTCTGTTGCTGGGCAACCTCTTCTATTGGAATGTCTTCCTTCTATTTGTTGGAACAAGCTATATAACAAGACAGTTATCCAAAATGGTTTTCTGTTGTCTAAATAAGAAGATAAAAAGGTGAGTGAAGAACACAGAGTAAAATCTCGCAATCTATCCTGGTCTCCACCAAACATTCCTGACCCACTCACTTCCAGTTATGTGGGCTTCCTGAAAAAACACAAAGTTCCCTCTTTCAGTTTTGTGTCTATTGAAAGTAAAATCCCCATCCTATGTGTTTATACCTTGTTCTGAGAAAGATTTAGTTTGGCCCACATGGGTTAGAAAGTATGATTAAGTAGCATAAATTAAAATTGTATGACACGATCCAGCAATTTCACTTTTAGGTATTTTTCCTTTAGAAATTGTTACAGGAGCTTACCAGGATAAATATTCAAGGGATTTTATTTCATTTTTGTAATTGCACAAAAATTGTAGGCAATTTAGATGTGCACCAATAAGGAAATGGCTAAATAAATAATAAATTAATGAAGTTGTGAGAGGATTTCAATGTAAAATTGAACTGGAGGATATGAATTGGAGACCCTCATGCATGCTCCCTCAGAAGAATGGAATTTAACTGAGAGACTGATTTCTTGTAAATGCCTGATTTACAGAAGATCAAGGCTTCTCTCCTGACCAAAGAACATCCACCAAGAATCTCTCCCTGGCAGGCCTTACCCCTCTTTGCACTCCTTACTCATAAGTACAGCCTGCCCCAAATCCTCGAAGGACTCACCTGTAGCCTGATACAGCATGTTTCCCAAATTGCAGTTCCCTTTGCAATTCCCAAATACTCAAATTTCTGGTAATTTGAACTTGCCTCAGTTTACCTCCTTGTTTAGGTTGATAGAGTACCTTTTAACTATTTTCAGTGTATGGTATTAAAATTGGTGCTTGATGGCATATCATCTCCATTGTTATCCCAGTGGTAATACAGCAATTTAAAGAAATAAACATGGGGTGCCTGGGTGGCTCAGTCGGTTGGGCATCTACCTTCGGCTCAGGTCATGGTCCGAGGGTCCTGGGGTCGAGCCCTGAGTTGGGCTCCCTGCTTAGTGGGGAGTCTGCTTCTCTCTCTGCCTCTCCTCCCTGGCTTGTGCTCTCTCTATTGCTCACTCACTCTCTCTTAAATAAATAAACGGAATCTTAAAAAAAAAAACAATACTTTTTTTCTCATTCAAAAGGTTATTGAAGAAAATATGGAAAATAATAAAATGTAAAGAAGGAAACAAAGAACCTATAATCCTACACCCTAAAGATAACCACTGTGAACCTTTAAATTTATTTCTTTCCCATCTTTTTTTTAGGTGCAGTACTTTTTTAGTAGATTTTTTGTGATAAAATATATATAATATAAAATATATTATTTTAAACATATTTAAGTGTACAATTCAGTGGCATTAAGTACATTCACATTATTGTGCATCTATCATGACTATCCATTTCCAGAAATTTTTCATCATCCCAAACTGAACTCCGTTTCAATCAACAATAACTCCCCCATTATTCTCTCCCCCAGCTCCTGGTAACCACTATTCTACTTTTTTTTTTTTCACTATTCTACTTTCTATCTCTGGATTTTGCTACTCTAGTTACCTCATGTAAGTGAAACCATACAATATTAATCCTTTTGTTTTTGGCTTATTTCACTTAGCATTATATTTTTAAGGTTCACTCACATAGTAGCATGTTTAAGAATTTCCTTGTTTAAGGGCTGAATAATAGTCCATTGTAAGTTGTTGAGTATTAAATGAGATAATAAATGTGAAGCATTTAAGAGCAGCACAGAGTACTACAAACAAACACATTTTGTTTATTTATTCATTGATGGACATTTGGATAATTTCTACCTTTTGGCTATTGTGAATAATGGTTATGAACATAGTGTACAAATATCTGTTCCTGATTTCAGTTCTTTTGGATATATACCTAGAAGTGGAATTGCTGGTTCATATGCTAATCCTATGCTTAATGCTTGAGGACTACCATACTATTTTCCACAGCAGCAGCACCATTTTAAATTCCTATTTGCAGTGCATAAAGGTTCTGATTTCTCTGCATCCTTGACAACATTTGTTATTTACCATTTGCAAAAAATAATCTTTATCCTAATGGGTGTGAAGTGGTATGTCATTATGGTTTTGATTTGCATTTCCCTAGTGATTAATGATGTTTAGCACCTTTTCTCAAGCCTCTTGGACATTGTTTATGTTCTTTGGAGAAATAGCTATTCAAGTCTTTTGCCCACTTTTTGACTGGGTTTTTTGGTATTAAGTTGTAAGAGGTTTTATATGTTCCCAATATCAGTCCCTTATCAGGTATGTGATTTGCAAATATTTTCTTCCATTTTGTAGAGAAAAGTGCCTTTTCTTTCTATCAGTAGTGTCCTTTGATGCACAAAAGTTTTTCATTTTGAAGAAGTCTAATTTATTTTTTCTTTTGTTGTTTGAGCTTTTGGTGTCATATCCAAGAAATCATTGCCAAATCTACCGTCATGAAACTTTTCCCTATATTTTCTTCTAAGAATTTTTAGGTTTCACATTTAGGTCTTTGATCCATTTTGAGTGAATTTTTGTGTATGGTGTAAGATAAGAGTTCAATTTCAATCTTTTGCATGTGGATATCCAGTTTTCCCAGCACCATTTGTTGAAAAGACTTTCCTTTCTCTGTGTTTTTATGTTTTAGTGCTTTTTTGATTCCAGACTTACTCCTTTTGGAGCCCAGGCTGCTCCTCTGGGTTGTCCTCACCCTCATTGGTTTGTACCCTCAAGGGATTGTAAAGTTATTTGACTGGGAACGAAGAGAAGATATAATGAACGTGAATCTAGTGCAGAAGCATGGTGGCCCAGCAGAGCCTAGTGAAAGTGATAGTTGATATATTGCCTATAGTGATCTTGCTGTAACCTTGGCTAAACCTATTTCATTTGTTGTGAAATGGGAATAGTGATAAGAAGACCCACCTTATTTTGTCAAATGATAGCATAAATCCTGGAATATTATTATGGCTAATAGCCATTATTGTGGTTAATGTTTATGAAGAAAGTACTCTGTGCTGCTCTTAAATGCTTCACATTTATTATCTCATTTAATACTCAAAATAGTCTTATGAGGTCGGTGCTATCATTTTCACTGTTTTACCATCTCTGAGCTTCTTTTGTTGTCTGTAAAGTGACAAAAATTATATCTTCCTTGCAGAACTATCAGGAGGATTAAACGAGAGAGTGAAAATAGAGGGCCTCGCAAAGAATACGCACATAGTAGATGCCTAACAGATGGTAGCTGCTTTCCCTCAGTCCAGGAAGTGATTCCAGTAAGCACAAACTATATTAGATGAGGATTCTGCTTTGTTCTAACAATCTTGAATTTCCTGATACTTCCCCTTCAAGGTAAATTATAATGATTATACTGGTCAGATAGGGAAGTCTGATACCATTGATTTATGATACAGGAATATATTCTAGTTACCTACCTGCAAGGCTGAAGTAAAGAGACTTGTTTATTATCAGACGCTAGGAAGACTTCTGTAGACACTCATCTAGGGAATGAACAAGCACAACAGCCCTGGAAACAGCTGGCTATGTATTGTGCGCCAATAGATTAGTGATGTTTTAACACTCATCATTTTGACTGATAAAGTGTCATTTCCCTAAATCTTTCTTCATTTCACTACCTTTTCCCACCTCCTTTATTTATCTTTTTTTTTTTTTTTTCCATCCCTTGTGGTATTTATTTGGTAGAAAAATAAGGTGGGGGCGCCTGGGTGGCTCAGTTGGTTAAGAGACTGCCTTCAGCTCAGGTCTTGATCCTGGAGTCCCGGGATCAAGTCCCGCATCGGGCTCCCTGCTCAGCAGGGAGTCTGCTTCTCCCTCTGACCCTCCCCCCTCTCATGCTCTGTCTCCCATTCTCTCTCTCAAATGAATAAATAAAATCTTTAGGGCGCCTGGGTGGCTCAGTTGGTTAGGCGACTGCCTTCGGCTCAGGTCATGATCCTGGAGTCCCGGGATCGAGTCCCGCATCGGGCTCCCTGCTCGGCAGGGAGTCTGCTTCTCCCTCTGACCCTCCCCCCTCTCATGTGCTCGCTCTCTCTCTCATTCTCTCTGTCTCAAATAAATAAATAAAATCTTAAAAAAAAAAAAAATCTTTAAAAAAAAAGAAAAATAAGGTGGAAGGCACAGTGCTTCTGCTTCACACTAACACATTACAAGCTTAGCCAACACAAGCAGTTTTAAAAATAATGAGGACAGTGAAGATGTACAACTGCCTGAGACCAAACTAGAAAAGCAGGGCTTAAATTAGTTAATACATTAATATAGTCCTTAGTGTTGCAGTTATTCTGGGTCATATTTTCTGGATATTATTTAGACATTCATTGGTTAGATCCAGGCCGTACATTTTCTCTTTGGCTGCAGCTAATACGTTAACTGGCAGTGGGATCAAGTCCTGCTCCTCAGTGGCAGCTGGGCCCTCCCTTGGATCCGATCTACAATCCCTTCACTTATTGCTAATTGACTTCCTAATACCCTCCAGCAGCTGTTGTAAACCTTTTCCACTCTCCTCCATCCCTTTAATCTCCCTGCTCTCCACACAGTGGCAGGTGATCGTGCTTCCGCGATCAAGTCTCTTTCCCACTGCCTTTTGGTCCTCTGCCATCTTCACCTCATGCCCAGGATCCCCTTTATCTCTCAGAGCCTGGCTCTTTCATTTACTCCCTCTCTCCTAGCTTCAGTCTTTCCTCTTCTTTTCCCTTCACACACAAACAAGCTCAAGTCTTCTTCAACCCATAAGAAAGCCAACCATATTTCTCTTGAAGTGAATCATGTTCCTTTTTCAGTACTGTTAAGCTCTTAATATTTTTTTCTCATTACAAAAATAATGTAGTAGAAAATTGGGAAGTACAAAAAATCAAACATGTTTCAGACACCCATAATCACACTTGTAGAGGTAACCACCAATGTTAACATTTTGGTTTATATCCTTCCAATCTTATTTCTAAGACTTTGAGATCTACTTAGACTTAGAGGGCATTCTGGATGTTCTCTTTTGTAACTTGACACTTCTCCTGTGTCAGTATTTTTCTAATCATTGCATTAAAATTTCCGTTGTATGGGAGCTCCTGGGTGGCGCAGTTAGTTAAACATCGGACTCTTGGTTTCGGCTCAGGTCATGATCTCAGAGTCGTGATATCGAGCCCCGCGTTGGGCTCAGCTCTCAGTGCGGAGTCTGCTGAAGATTCCCCCTCCCTCTCCCTTTGCTCTTTCCCCCTGTTCTCTCTCTCTAAAATAAAATAAATCTTTTTTTAAAAAAGGTTTTATTTTGTTTATTTGACAGAGAGACAGCGAGAGAGGGAACACAAGCAGGGGGAGTGGGAGAGGGAGAAGCAGGCTTCCCGTGGAGCAGGGAGCCTGCCGCAGGGCTCGATCCCAGGACCCCGGGATCATGACCTGAGCCAAAGGCAGATGCTTAACGACTGAGCCACCCAGGCACCCTAAAATAAAATAAATCTTAAATTTTCATTGATGGATGCACTTTTATTTATGTAGCCATTTTAAATCACATCATAGGATTATTTCCAATTATTTGCTCTAATGAACATAAGAGTATAACCTTTGTAAATAAATCTCTGCACATAGTCCTGATTATTTCTTTAGTACAAATTTCTGCAGAGAAGTTCCTGAGTGCATATTTTAAGTATTTAGATACATATTTTATTGTAAAATATAAACATTTTTATAAGAGTAGCCAACTGCCATCACTTCAACTTTTAATTCCAGGTTACTGAATTCTAAGCAATCCTCGCTTGTCCACAATCACTGAGGCTGCTCTGTCAGAGGTCAAGGTCAACATCAGTTACTTACCACAAGTCTTCTCAGACCCCATCCTGCCTATTCTCTTTGCAACAACTGTCACTTTCTATCTTTTCCTTTCAAAAATGTTTTTTCCTTCTATTTTACTCGAGTTCTTCTACCTCTCTGGTAACACATTTTCAGGCCTTTCCTGGTTCCTTTTGTTCTGCATGATCTTTTCCTTATTCTCAGCTTACCTCAGATTTTCAACTGTTGAGTTCATGCCAAGGCTACATAGATCTCAGTACAGATCTGACCTGAGTTGGGGTCCGCTGGCCTCTCCATCTCACATCTCCCCACTCTTCCCTGACTGCTTCCTCCTCTCCCCATCCCTACATGTACTTTATGCTTCAGTCATTCTGAACTACTTGCATTTTCTATGCCTTTGATCATTTGGTGCTCTGTGCTTGGAAATTCCTTCTCCTTTTCCTCACCTGATAAAGCTTTACTTCTCTTTCAAGATTCACCTCTTTTGGGAATCTCCATGACAATGCCACTCCTACTCTCTTATGTCTCTTTGCCCTCTGGCCTGGCCAAGTAGACTGACCCTCCTCTAGGCTGCTGCGTTCATGCTTCTCTCCTTGTGCTGGGTGACAGTGGCCTTTTTCTAGGCTCTAAGCTCCTGGAGGGCAGGAATTGTGACTATGTGTATTATTATTATTTTATTTAACAATCATGTGTGTTATGTTTCTTATGTGCCAGGTGCTGTTGTATGTGTTTTATAAATATTAACTCATTTAATCATCTCAGTTTTATGAAGTAGGTACTATTATTATCCCTATTTAATGTCAGAGAAAACCAGTACACAGAGAGACTAGATAACTTGCCCAAGGTCACACAGCTCCTAAGTGGGGATTTGAAGCTGGGTTTGTAGAGTGGCACCAAAGAAGGGCTTAAAGAATAGGGCTTTCTCTGAAGTCAAACATCTATTCAGTGTGATATCCTTTCGTCATTGTGTTTGAAATCTAGCTAACTGTAGGCCTTAATGCTTTCTTACCCATGGCTAATTAACACAGAACCTATGATCTCTGAGCAAGCTTTTTACATCAGAAAACCAGATTTTTAAATGTTCCCTGCTCAGAAAAAGCTAAGTAGGAGTCTGTTCATGTGGTTTACTGGATCATGGAATATGAGAGTTGGAAGGGGGCCTTAAAAATGATTCCCTCTGGCCCTCTAAATTACTAATGGGAAAACTGAGGCCCACTGAGGAGTGTGGCTTCCTCGGGGTCAAAGAGAGAATTAGGGTTGCACCAGGACAAGTGCCTTTCCCAGGATGCCCAGGTGTTTGCTTGTACTGGCCCTTTCCATTTGAGGAGACTTTCTAGAGCTCGGGATGTACTAGGCCAGGCTGAGACTGTAGTGACAAGATTGGGGTCCTACACCACTGAGACTAGAAAGCAAAGGGTAAACGTTGGCTCAGATACAGCCATAAACAGGATGAAGGCTCCATTGCCTATCCCTTCCCCCTAGGATCCCAGGAAACCCAGAGATCTTGTTGGACATGTCAAGGTGACTTTTGAGTCCTCAATTCCTTGACCTCTTAGTATCTGTTTTCTCTCATGGACTTTGTCTCGGTAAAGGTACCACCACCTACACAATTCTAGTCTTGACACCCTTGACTTCTCCTTCTCCCCATTCCCATAGCCACTTCTCTGGTTTAGGATTTCACCACCTGCAGTAGCCTTATAACTGGTCTTTCTGCTTTAGACTTGCCCCATTCTAAGTTGTTCTATGCATTGTAGCCAAAATTAACTGTTTTTACATTTTTTAAAAAAGATATATTTAAATTATAAAATTTATACACACTAGTAACAATTTGAAACAATGTAGTGGGATATAAAGTAAAACTTGGGGGTGCCTGGGTGGCTCAGTTAGTTAAGCCTCTGCCTTCAGCTCAGGTCTTGATCCCAGGACCTGGGATCAAGTCCTGCATCAGGCTCCCTGCTCAGTGGGGAGTCTGTTTTCCCTCTTCCTCTGCCACTCCCCCCAGCTCGTGCTCTCTCTCTTTCAAATAAAATAAATTAAAAATCTTAAAAAAAATAAAGTAAAACCTGAAAGACTCCCATCTCCCATATTTCCAACCTCAATGTAGGTAAAACAGTTTGGTGTATATCCCATCAGACTCTTTTCTATGCTTATCCAAACATAACTGGGCATCTCTTATAGGCCACTTTATTTTCCAGAAGCCCAGAACTGCCCATTTCTTTGCACAGTCAAGGCTCTGTGTGCTTTCCTTAATTTGCTAATGCTTTCCCCTCTGCTCTTTCCTCACCTTCCTTCCTCCGGCTGACACCTACTCATCCTTTTAAGACTTATCTAATCTGTCACCACCTCCATGATGCCCCCAGACTCAGTGGGTATGTCCCCTTTTACTTCTAAGTTATTGTGCTGTATTATTATAAGCTCTTCTGTGCTGCTTTGTCCCACTGGAGCAGAGCTTCTTGAGGAAGAGTCTCTGCCTTATTTTCCATGGTATTCCCCCATACTTGGCATAAAACCAGACACAGTGTTCAGTTCACATGACCGAGTGATTGTGACTTATGACTGCTTGAGTCTCCTCAAGTGCAAGTGCCTTGGGTTGGGAGGCAGTTATTCTAAGCAGACAGGACTATGAAGCTTCTCGACAGTCTGTTCGCAGCAAGAATAGGAGACAAAATAGGGTCTGAACAACAAGAGAAAGGATCCAAAAGCGGGGAAAGGAGCCTGGTGGCATCAAGGAAAGGAACTAAAACTTATGAAGAATATTCACATCTAGCACATCATATATGTTATTGTATCTAATCTTCTCAACACTACCATCCCCATTATGCAAATAAGAAAGTTGAGGATCAGGATATAAAGTATCTTGCCCATGGTCACACAGCAAGTAGTAGAGCCAAGGTTCAAATCCAGTTCTGTGTGAGTTCAAAGTCCAAGCTCTGTGCACATTGGTGATCAGGTGGGTATGGTATGGTTAACACTGGCCATTTCCCTAGACCCTTCATGAGTACTTGGAGTCTGGGAGCTTCTGAACAGAGACTCCTAAAGGCCTTCAGCCTCTAGGGAGATGGTGAGTGACAAACCCAACATCCAGATCTTCAGATACTGTGGGCCTTTTCACTTCCATATGTCTTGAAAGGGGTGCTAAGTCTCCAGAGTTTATGCTGGAGGGAGTTAGTTTAGGCTTCTGGAAGAGGCCAGCAAAGGCTTTGGGAAGTCTCACTCAGTCGGCTGTCTCCAGATTTCCCTCAGGCAGCTGTGATTGCCCTTAGTCTTCTCCTAGTCCCTCCCCAGCCCTCCATCAGCTCTAGTTGCTATGTCTTCAGGATCTGGTAGCCAGAGTACACCTATGGGGCAGAGTCATCTCTGGAGGCCTAGCAGCCTGGGGCCCAGCCCTTTATGTCTAAGCTTTGGGTGCTTTTTGGCAGTTGTGGGTTCCTTGAGATTGGGGAGGGCACTGCAGAACAGGGGTGGGGGGCTAAGGGACTGTTGGAGTAAGGAGCTGTGTCCAGGGCTGAGGCTGACTCATGGGATGCTAGTCCTTTAGTCCACAAAAGTTTACTGATATTACCTAGGTTTTGTTTGGTCTTTGAGGGCAGGGATGCCAGATCTGTGCTTTAGGCACACTGAAATACTAGCAGTTCCTGCCTGTGTCCTGTATCTCTTATCCCCAGAGCTTTATACATGCTATTTGCTCTGCCTGGAATGCCTTCCATCTCTCCTTTCCCCTGCCAATTCCTTTTCATTCTTCAGGTCTCAGCTTGCCTGTTGCCTGACTCTGTACCCAAGGCTGGGTAGGGGACATTTGCTGGTTAACTCTTCACTTCCATTTTCCCTCTTTTCTTGCAGGAAGTTCTTGGACTTCCCATTCGGGAAATCCATTCCTCCCCCATAGTTAGCCTCCTAGTTAGTATTACTGACACCCTTCCCTCCAGCTCCAGGCAAGGGTCTGATTGTTAAGCCAATTGTCATGTCTCATTCTACTTATTAACTATGATCAGTTCAGGTATGTAAGAGTATACTCAGAAACAGTGAACCGGGGCGCCTGCGTGGCTCAGTTGTTAAGCCTCTGCCTTCGGCTCAGGTCATAATCTCAGGGTCCTGGGATCGAGCCCCGCATTGGGCTCCCTGCTTGGAAGCCTGCTTCTCCCTCTCCCACTCCCCCTGCTTGTGTTCCCTCTCTCGCTGTGTCTCTCTCTGTCAAATAAATAAATAAAAAATCTTAAAAAAAAAAAGATAAAAAAAAAAAAAGAAACAGTGAACCAAGGAGAAGCTAGATGCCTTAAGAGTTACCAGAAGAGCCACCTTCTTTTCTAGAAACAGAATGAAAAAGGATGTAGATATGCGGCCTGGCTGTGAGCAACCTAGAACTTAATAGAGAGGCTTAAAGGGGTGACAGTCTGGTGGGAATACAGGCTAGGGAACTTAGCCTCTATCATTAAAAATAGGGTATTTTGGCTCCCATATTTACTCTTTACTCTTCCAACTTTTTCAGGATCTTGGACAAGAAAGAGGGGTGCTATACATGGAGGACCCTTTGGAGCCCCAACAAAATCTTTGCATACACAGACACACATGATCTTTGGGGTCATTTTAATATACTCTTTGGATCATATTCACCTACTTCTTAATAGAAATTAACTTTTAAAATTTATATTACAAGTATTTTCCCATATATTTTCTCTGTGGCCTTAGTGGTACAAAAGTTGTAAAGTTTATAGTCAAATACACCTTTCATATTTTTTTCCATCTGTCACAAATCTATTTAATTCAGGTAGGTGGCAGGATGTTCCACTATGATTAATTAGTCCAGGGACCTGTCAACACTAGGTAGAGAAAAGAAGCCACCATCATTCTTTCAGGAGTAGCCTCCATTGGTGGCCTCATTGTAAAGGGACACTATGGATCCCCAGATGCTGTGGATAGACTCCTTAGGGTTGATCCAGTGTCTGATGTTAGCTCAGAAAGTGATGGAAGGTAGCAGAGTAAAGGGTAACAATACTTCAGGGTATTGAGTCTTGATGATTCCATGGGTTTTCTGGGTGGTCTCCTAGCGTAAGAGTATCTATCTCACTTTTGTTCTTTTTTTTTTTTTTTAATTTTTATTTATTTGAGACAGAGAGAATGAGAGACAGAGAGCATGAGAGGGAGGAGGGTCAGAGGGAGAAGCAGACTCCCTGCCGAGCAGGGAGCCTGATGCGGGACTTGATCCAGGGACTCCAGGATCATGACCTGAGCCGAAGGCAGTCGCTTAACCAACTGAGCCACCCAGGCGCCCCTCACTTTTGTTCTTGAATGTCCCTGTGTAGTGGCTGCACAAGGCTGCTAAGCAGAAATCCATGTCATCCTTTGGTATCTCAGGATCAAAAAAATAAACCTCCTGCCTCATGAAGGTGATTGTGGGAGTTGATCTGAGCTGACTCCAGGGTTCCTGTTGCTGAGCAAGGTGAGTTGGGCTCTTAATATGACAGTTTCTTGGAAGCCCAGAGTTTTCCCAAGTAGGAATCATTATCCAATGTAGGGTGCTGGAAAGGGTCTCTGGTGAAAGGCATGGTAAAGTGCAGAGTGAGACGCTGGTCTGAGGGTCTTTCATCTTTTTTAGAGCCTCCAACTTTCCAGTCTTTGTTAGGAAGATCTCCCCTATCCTCAGTTTATAGTATAGTCTTCAACGTTTTCTTGCAATATTTTTTTCACTGTTTTGCTCTCCATATTTTTATCCATTTGGATTTTTTTATGTGTAATATATAAGATTAGAGTCCATTTTACTTTCTTCCATGGGGATAATTCATAAATATGGCTGTCGATTATGGATTTTCTATTTTGTTTTACCAGTTTTCCATTTCTGTTTGACTTTATAATATGTTCTATACGGCAAGACTAACTATTCTTTTTATGTGTTTCTTTGTTATTTTCAGTCATTTTTCATGTGAATTTAAAGATAATTATGAAATTTCATTAAAATTATTGTTTAGATTCTAATTGGAACTAATTCAATGTACATATTAGTCTGAGGAAGCTGACTTTTTAAACTAGGAGGGTCTTCTTCCCCAAGAACATAGTGTAACTTTCCATTATCAAGATCTTGTTGTATATATTCTAATACATTTATTTCATTTAAGCCTGTGTCTTTCTTATTAAACAGATCTCTAAGTGTATTATAATTTTGGTTACTTAAATGTAATACTTTACTCATTTCTTTTACTAATGCTTGCCAGTAGAATAAAGTTACAATTTTTTTTAATGTTTATCATATATTCATTCAGCCACCTTACCAAAGAATGTAAAGTTACATGGTAAGACTGGGGACTGGGTGGGAATTGAATGTGTTGGGGTCTGTGGGGACAAGGCTGGGTTGGCCTGGAGCCTGAGAGTATTAGGAAAGGAAGCAGACCAAGCACTAGAAGAAGAATTGGTTGTGTGTTCAGGGCATTGTGTTAGTAGGAGTCTCTTCCACTGTGAGCAGCTGTGAGTAACAGAAGTCTAAAAAACAGTGGAGTACTTAGAATAATGTTTATTTCTCTCTTACACAAAGAAGTCTATTATAGGCAATTCAGGCTCTGTAGTTCCCAGGAATCCAGACTACTTCTAGCTTTATATTCTGCTATTCTTCAGATGTAGTCCTCATCATTATGGTCTAAGATGAACTCCAGGCATCACATCCATGTTCCAGTAGAAGGATGGAGGAAGGGGAAGAAGAGACAAAGGGCATATCATAGGTATATCATAAAGAAATTTCCCAGAAGCTGCCACACAATCTCTACTCACCTTATTGACCAGAACTGAATAATATGGTCACGTCTAGCTCCAAGGGATGCTGGGAAATATTTTTATTCAAGATCAAAATTCTAAAGATTATAAGGATTTTTTATTCCAAATCAGGATTCTAAAATAGTGATAACAGACATTGGGATTGGTAACCATCAGTCTCTGATGCAGATATGTTTGTGGGGAGGTGGGGACATGTGTTTTCTTTTGTAGCCCTCAGCTGCTAGTGCAGAAAGGAGAGGGAGAAGTTGAATGGAACATGGTGCAGAGGATTGGGGGTTAGCAGAAGAAAAGGAGTGCAGGCATAGAGGGTGTGGATGAGAGAACAGTTTTGTTGGAAAGGAAAGAAGGCTGGGGGATGATGGACTAGTAGAAAGATGAGGGATCAAGGGATTAGTGATCTCAGAGAGGCTGAAAAGCAGATGCACAGCTAGATGGCTGGGAGGCCATGTCAGCAAATGGCATATTTGTGGGGCACCTGGGTGGCTAATCGGTTAAACATCCTACTCTTGTTTTCAGCTCAGGTCATGATCTCAGTGTTGTGAGATCGAGCCCCATGTTGGTCTCTGCACTGGGTGTGGAGCCTGCTTAAGATTCTCTCTTTCCCTCTCCCTTCCTCTTAAAAAAAAAAAGTATCACTTCATAATGAATAAACCAATAATTAAAAAAAAAGAAAGAAAATGGTGTATTTGGCAGTGACAAGAGGAACAATGTGGCTGTGGCAATGGGTGATGGATGTGGAAGGGTGATCAGGGTCATTCAATGTAAGGAACGTAATGAATGGCATTGGAGGGTTCTCCCCCTGTACACTGAACTGCTCCAGGAGGATAGCAGGAGTAGGGAGACAGAGAAATGCAGGGAAGCTGGTGTAGTTAGATAGTGTGAGCCCCAAAGGAGTTACACTGGAGGAGAGTAATGGTCTTGAAACATGCAGGAGTCTGAGGACACTGATCCCACCTAGGGGCTTCATCTGCTGAACCAGGTAGATACATAGGCATGAGCGAACAAGAAATCATCCCTCAGGATGGCTGTAGAAGATGCTTGTGATCAGGGGATAACTGGGTCTCAGGGAAGTCCAAGAAGAGAAAAGAGCCTTCTGTGATAAGGTGAAGGATGAAGGATTGATTTGCCATGGAATGAAGGATTCCAGTGGTCACAGAGGGAAATTTTGCAGGAAAGAGGAACAATTGGTGTTTGGGAGAAGAGCCATGGGACAGTATGGGGTTGAGAATGTGAGAACGAATGAGAAGTTTCACATTTTGGACAGTGACCTAAGTCTACAAGATGTAACATCTAGGCATAGTGAGTCCACACAGATCTCTGGGGTCAGGTTGTCTTGGGGAAGACCCAAGCTGTGGCTCTAGAGTGACTTGGGCTGCTGGCTGTGGGTTCTGGGTGGTCAGAGATCACACCAGGAATTTCCAACGACCTAAATGTGGAGCAGTTGCTGGTAAAAAGAGATCCTTTCCTTCCTTGGAAGCCTCCCTTGCCTAGCTTCTAAGGCTTCCAGGATAAAGTTTGAGCTCAGAAACAGCCATCAC
Organism: Mirounga angustirostris; assembly: GCF_029215605.1. NCBI lineage: Eukaryota > Metazoa > Chordata > Mammalia > Carnivora > Phocidae > Mirounga > Mirounga angustirostris. The sequence continues at coordinate 113,488,247 of NW_026991712.1, forward strand.
TCACCCTGCCAGCTGCTAGAAAGAGCTCTGGCTGCCCAACAATCCTGAGAACCATGTTCTTCTAACATTTATTTTGATTTAAAATCTTATGTTTGAGATGGACTTTTCATTCTTGACAGTGGGCTGGGTTTAGCCTATTCATTAGGTGTGGAACTCCTGGCTTGTGGTTAATCCTGATTGGAAAACAGTATAAACACATTTCCTGGTAAATGTATAAATATATATAGATGTTGGTTGTTCCCCTCCCTACCACTAACATACACTGTAGAAGCAATTTGAAGCAATTTAGATGTGCTCAGCATCTGGCCATCATAAAAGGTTTCAAATGAGTCATGATTTTGCACCAACAGAGAGGGCTTGTCTTGCTTGTGGAGAGAATTGTATTTACCTCTCGTTCTGCTTGTGACTCTCTCTATTACTTTATGATGATCAGTCTGATTTATGTGTTAAAGAGACTGGTGAGATAAGGATTTAGAGAAGGGAAGCAAAGAGAAGAGAAGGAGGGCCCAGACAGCTACATATTCAAGGCAAAACAACCAGTTTTGGGGAGAATGACCTGTTTTTGCTTTTGAGAAGCCAAACAAACAAACCAACCTAGTGGAAAGAGCCTCATTTTGTGAGTTAGGAGATGGCCTCTATTAGCTGTAGGCAACTCAATCTCTTGGCACCTCAGTTTGCTTATCTGATAAGTGGGCCCAGTAATGATTGCCCTATCCAGTTGAGAGAGGAAAGGAGAGCTCTTGCTTGAGAGCACTGTTGGGTGCCGGCTGTGGTGTGGGCTCCTTAAATATGCCATCTCATTTAATGCCCAAGAGAATTCCATGAGGGACGTGGCATTAAGCCATTCTTCAGCTGAAAGAACTGAGACATGGAGAGTCTAAGTGGCTTGACCAGGATCAGCTGAAAGAACTGAGACATGGAGAGTCTAAGTGGCTTGACCAAGATCGGCTGAAAGAACTGAGACATGGAGAGATTAAGTGGCTTGACCAAGATCATAAAGCTTAGCAGGACTCAAACCCACATCTGTCTGGCTCCAAATCCTGTGTTCTTCCCATTACTTCATGCTGACAGTGAGGTCAAAGAACACATCCTAGTCTCCTCCCAGGGAGGGGAAAAGCACCAATTTGGCTTCCCAGTTGTAAGGCCCAAGATGTCCTTGGGTCCTTGGCCCCCACAGAGAGCCCAACCAAGCCCAGTTCTGTTTCCTCAGAGCCCTGCTGTCTGCTGTGGGAGCAGGTGGGTTGTTAATCTGATAAACGGCTTCCTGCTGAGGTGGGAGCTCGAACTAAAGGGCTGCTGAATTGCCCTCCACAGTGGCAGGTGGGAGACTCCAGTGCTTTCACCCACAGAATTGCTTTAGGACTAGTGGAAAGAGCCTCATTTTGTGATAGGAGATGACCTCTACTAGCTATAGGCCAGTGGGAGACCTGGCTTTGCCTCTTGCTAGTACGTGACCTTAAGTTGTCTGCCTTTCAGTTCCCCCATCAGTGCAATGTGGGTAGAAATGCATAGCTTAAAGTGTGGATGTTGGGCATATTAAGTGAAAAAATGTGAGAAATGTGCCTAGCACCTTTGTCCTACATTATATACCACCAAGTAAAAGGCGGCTGTTGTTTCCATGGAGGAGGCGGGCGACTTATAGGGGTGCTGTTCAGGCGTTGAGTAGTTTTTGTGTCCCATCCCTTACATCCACGTCATAGCCAGTCATTTTTTCTAAATACCCTGTGTCAGCTTCTGGGGAAAAGCATCTGTGACACAGGCAGCATCCTTGCCTCCGTAGAGCTCACACGTGGCAGGGAAGTCTCTGGTCCAGTCACAGAGGGCGCAGGGTCTATGAATCTGAGCTTGCCTGGCCCAGTGGGGTCTCTGGGTTCAGGCATGGAACTTGGAGAAAGGGCTCATTGCCGGTCTCCTTGGTAGGAAGTCCAGGCTCCATGGAGAGTTTGGTGATGGATTAGTGGAAGGTGCACAGAAGCTAAGCAAACTAATAAGACGAGTATTAACTAGTTACTAGCTGTATAGGGAGGAAAGAGAATGATGGAACACTGCAGAGCCTGTAATAGTGTTAGAAGTGATGATGATGTAAACATTACATCCAACTAAAAAATGATACTGAAAGGTTGGAAGAGGGGAAGGGTGGTGTGTGAGTGGGATATGGTGGTTTCCAGTAATGGTGAAGAAAACTTAAATCCTCATCTTCTATAAGCATTGATTATATAGAGAGTGGGAACGCCAGGGAAGGAAATGCAGAGAGTGGCTGCTTTTCAAAACAAGTCTTACAGAATTTTTTGAATTATTGAACTGCGTGAATATGGACATGATTTGAAGCCAGGTCATGCCACTTGCTAGCTGTGTGACCTTAGGCAAGTCACTCAACTTCTCTGTGCCTCAGTTACATCATTTGTTGAACACCAGGTAATTGTACTTACTTCAGAAGGTTGTTGTTAGGGTGAACTAGTTTAATCTATGTAAAATATTTGGAATAGTGCCTGGTACAGAGTAAAAGCTATGTAGGTGTTACTGTTGTAATTATGTACAGGCATTACTTTGAAATATATTAAAATAAAAATTGTGCTGAATCTTAAAAAAAAGTTTTTACCTAATACTGGTGGTCCCTATATATTTACTTATATGTCTTTATGTCCCATTAAACAAATTCTCTGTAAGGAATATATTTTTTCTTTTTTAAGATTTTATTTATTTGTTGGGGCGGGGGGGGAGAGAGAGAGAGAGAGAGCGCACAACCAGGGGGAAGGAGAAGCAGGCTCTCCGCTGAGCAAGGAGCCTGATGCAGGACTCAATCCCAGGACCCTGGGATCATGACCTGAGCCGAAGGCATATGCTTAACTGACAGCCACCCAGGCATCCCAGGAATATATTTTCTTATCCTCCATTTTCATCTAAAGAAGCTGAGGCTCAGAGAACTTTAACCACCTGCTCAAGATCAAGCAGCTGGTTATTGCCAATTGCCCCAATGGTAGGACTTCAATTGGGTCAGTCTGGCCACAAATCCCAGCCTTTTCCCATTTTGCCTATTGTGCGCGTGGGTTTACTGAATGTTTTATAGCGCAGGCTAACTATAAGCTACTGCGGGGAGCGCAGGAGACAGCGGAATCTGGTCCTCTGTGCCTCTTTGAGAAAGGGCACAGAGCACCCTGGAGGGCACTTAGTGAGTGGTCCCAGATGGGAAGGCCTGGCCTAAGGTGAGTACTCAATAAATTTTGGTTGAATGAATGAATGTGCATGGTTCTGAAGCCCCAGGCAGATGTTAGGACCCTCCCCAGGAATGTGGGCTGTGTGTGGGGGGAGGGGACAACTTCAGGGGAGACTCAAAAACTCCATGCTGCCTAGATGCTAAAAAACTCAGGCTGCCAGGTTAGGCCTACCCACCCTGTGCTTAACCCCCAGCTAGCCTGCCTCCCAGGGCCTGGAGCTGCACAAGATGAAGACTGTGAAATTTCATATATTCCTAAAAAAAAGAAAAAAAAAAGAAGCCAGAAACTGTCACAGACCTTCATATTAATGTTAAATTTATTACTCCCATCCGCAAAGTGTCCCAGAACCCCACTTCTGTAGATATCCTCAGTCTTGCTAACATGAGCAAGCTAGCTTGCTTGCTGTGTCACTTTCCACACACACAAAAAAGTCTCAAGGCTTTACTTGGAGAAACAAAGTTGTGATAGGTATGTTTACTGGTTTTATGGAAGTGAACCTTAGAGAAGTGGGTTAGAAAGGTCTTCAGCAGTAGCTTCCTCTCCCACTTAGTAAATAAATATTCCTTCTTTGTCTTAGAAGCTTTCTCCGAGAAACTCCTAATGCAACTGAGTTGCTTTCCCAAACTCTGAAAAGCCAAGGGCTGCTAGGCGGCCCCATGGTCTCTCAACCTCTAAACAAGGCTGGAGGATCCAAACAAATTCTGGGCTTAAAAACCAAATTGTGCTCTGACTCAAACCAGAACCCAGTCCACAGGTTCAGCTCTCCCTGTGGCAGTGACCCTTGTTCTGCAACGGAAGCGGGGGCGGGGGCGGAGGGCTCTTAGTTTAGCTCCACAGACGGGGTGGCTGCCCTCATCCCAGGTGGCTTTTGATTGAAAGAGGCCCACGTGGAGCTTCCTCTGTCTCTCCTAAGCTAATTGGGCTTTTTTGTTGCCACGGACTGGGAGTGTGAGACCTGGTTTCCAGCGATTGCTCTGCTAAAAGTGACCTCCCGCCAAGTAAACCTGTGTCTTGATTTGTGCTTCTTTAAAGTGAGGGGGTTTAGAGTAACTGGGTGATTTTCACATTTCTTCCTCTAGTAGCGAGGCTCTTTGTACAAAGGAAATCTGTCTGGGTGCCGCATGTGGAAGAGGTAGAGCCGCTCGGCTTACTTTGAAGGTGGACTTTCTCTCTCTCTCTCCCTGTGTGGTCCTACTGGTTGTGGCTCTAAACTTCTCTGTGTGTGTGTGTGTGTTTTAAACTTTTGTGTTTTAATTTTTCCCCCACAGTTGGATAGTACGTTAATAGGACAGGGGAAGAAGGACCAGAAAGAGGTAAAGATGTGATAGCAAATTAACACATCACAGGCTATGCTTTTCCACATCACAAAGGAAGATAAAAGGTATTATAGAAGATTTTAGTAAATTGTTTCTCTGAAAAGTCTTAGGGATTATGACATGAAATTACATTAAGTTGCAGGTGTTCATCTTCAAAAGAATAACATTAGAGTACGTTCAGTGGACACTGCTTTGGCCATGTGACCCTTGCAGGTTAAGGGGTCGGATGAACATCCAGGGGCCTGGCTTTTCCTGCTCCTGTAAGTAGTACGAGTTTTCACTGCTACCATAGTTCATTTTATTGCTATCTTATTTTTGTCACAGGCCCTGTGGGCTTGGTTGGGCCAAGGGTCACCCAGAAAATAACTAGCTTCCACTTTCTTTAATTATGCAAACTAGAGCTAGGTGACTGAGATCTTGCCTTTGGTCTGCAAGACATAGGGAGTTTTGCAAGCCCTAGGGGAGTGCAGAATTTCCTGAAGATGTTGCAAGGTGGCCAGCTTTCTTCTGAAGTCATGCAATATTCTCCTTCGCTTTGGTTATGACTGCAGAGGTGCTGGGAAGCCAACTGAAAACTAGCACCTTGGAGTGGGCTTCTCTCCACTGGCCCCAGAAGTGAGGCCTGCTCCTTCATAGGGAAGGGCTTGGGGAAGCTGCTCTCACATAAACGTGTTTGGTCCAATTCCACCTCTCCGTTACTTCACTGGCAGTCAGTTTTCTAAAACATGAGCATTTTTTGCTGACGGAAGGACATGCAAAGGCTTGGAAATTTAGAGAGCAGAGAGCTGGATGGCTCAGATTTTATGAAAGTTCCTATTCCTATTTAATTTGGTAAAGGACATAGGAATTCCCAGAGAAGGCAAGTTTCGTGGAGGAAGACCAAATTTCATCGGAGAATTTTATCTGCGGGCTCCCAGGGCATCCCCAGCCACCACTGCCCCCCACCTCTCAGCCTCCAGGTTGCCCGCAGAGGCCACAGAAGCCAGGCCCAGTCCCACTCAGGCCTCCTGGGCACACTGCAGGGGAGAAGTACCCCCTGCTCCCCACTGTACCCATAGCCTGGGAGAGGTGGGCTTCTAGACATTCTTACTCTGATTTTTCTACCAGGGTGTATAGTGTGCAGCTAGTAAAGACACTCAGATTTCAGAATGGTATCTCTTACTTTGGTCTAGGTAAATCTTTAAGGTAGGAAGATCAGCTGGTTTTTGGACAGGACTATAAGCAGAAGATGCTAAATAATCCCTTATAGAGACTTCACTAAGTATATGAAGCTTGGTGGGATTTTGGGGATTTTTAAGTGTTTGAGAATCACATGGGAATGAAATGATTCAAAGGACAAGATTTAAAAAATATATAAAGTCATCATTCTCTGAAAATAATAGCATATGAATTAATTCCTGAAGTATTTAAATAGAAAGTGAAACTGAATCACAGCTTACTTTTCGTAGTAAAACTATTTAGAATGCAAGTCTTCTTCCCTGAAAGAGCAACAGGGTTTTTATAAAAACATTTCTTCCCGTTCTCTGAAATTTGGAGTTCACAAGAAGGCTTGGGGGTTACGCTTTATTGAAGGTGACCCTTTACTTCAATGGCAAAGAATGCCACATGCGGGGTCAAGGACTGGCGTTCTGGAAAGGAGGGGTGTAGGCTCTGAGTCAGCAGAGCATATGACTGAACCACAGTTTGGGTCAGACACCCAAGTCTAGGGAAGCAGCTGCTTGAATCTTGTGTATGTTGAGAGCTGAACGAATGGCAATATCAGTGTAGAGAGGGACCTCACAATAGCTTGAGGTTAGCTTGGGTGAGCTGGAGCTCCGTATATATGAAGGGCCCAGAGAAAGTATAGGAAAAGTTAGGGAAGAATAGATAAGGGCCCCAGGGAAAAGGATCTTTCTGAAGAAAGTTGATTTTGTAGGTTTTTCATTTGTAGGGTGGTAGAGTCCCTTACCCTCCCATCTGCTTGAAAATACATTACTGCCCCAGGAGAGTACTAGTCCTTTTAATGTGCTTCCAACCCTAGTTGACCCCATCTTCTTAATCGTGTCTGCTGCTTTTCTCCGTTTTCTCCAACTTCAGACTTCCGTGTCTTAAAAAGAATACCCCTTGGGTCTTACTTGCCTCTGGGCCCTTCCTCTTGAGGCTGCCCCAGTCTGAGCCATCTCTCTTCCTTCCTATCCCCCTATTTCCACTTCTTAACCCCATCCATCCTTCCCTGCCATCACAAGTATTCCCTCTTATCTCTGACCACCACAGCATACTCTGTGCTTTTACGTGGTATGACCATAAAATTTAATGTCCAAATCAGAATACTTTCAGAAGTAAAAGGGGGTGCTTGTAATTAATCATGATGCTGAGATAATGGGTATAAACTAGGGACTGTCCCAGGCAAGCCAGAGTGCTTGTTCCTTCAAGGCATTTAACTTCGTCATGGCTCCCTCCTGTAGGAAGGCAGAAGATTCTGAGGGCAATGCCTGTCTTGTCTTTGCATCCCTGCTCATGGCCAGTCAGTACTTTTTTATAAAATAAACTTTTTATTTTGAAATAATTATAGATTTGCAGAAAGTTGGGGAGAAGTACAGAGTTCCCACATACCCCTCACCCACCTTCCCCCATTATTTACAATTTGCATTTCCTTGGCACATTTGTTAAAACTAAGAAACTCTATTGATTTATTACTATTAACTAAACTCCAGACCAGTTTTTCTATTAATGTCCTCTTTCTGTTCTCATCCAGATCAGGATACCATACTGCATTTAGTTTACATGTCTCCCCTGATCTGTGACAACTTTTCAGTCTTTCCTTGTTTTTCATGACTTTGAGCCTTGAGGGGTCCTGGCCAAATTTTCTGAAGAAATGTGCCCAAACTGGATTTGTCTGTTTTTGCATAATTAGACCCAGGTTACGGTTTTGGGGAAGAATACCACAGAATTGAAGTGCCTTCTCATCACATATATCAGGGGGCACATGATAGGCACCTTATAGCCCCAGGGACGTGAACCTTCATCACTTGGTAAAGCCGGTGTTTTTCCTTTCCCTATTCTATGGAAACAGTTCACTAAGTTGAAACCACTCTCAAAGGGTGGACTAAGCTCCACCTCCTGCAAGGAATACTATCTTCAAATAGTATTATTCATTGATTTATTTCAAAACTGATGTTTATTTTCTGACCTTACTTCTGTTTTCTGTTTAAGAGCCTGGGGACAAACAGCTAGCTTAAGATCACCTAATCGGGGCGCCTGGGTGGCTCAGTTGGTTAAGCGACTGCCTTCGGCTCAGGTCATGATCCTGGAGTCCCGGGATCGAGTCCCGCATCGAGTCCCGCATCGGGCTCCCTGCTCGGCGGGGGGTCTGCTTCTCCCTCTGACCCTCCCCCCTCTCGTGTGCTCTCTGTCTCTCTCATTCTCTCTGTCTCAAATAAATAAATAAAATCTTAAAAAAAAAAAAAATCACCTAATCGTTTTTCCTACCCATTCAGTGGCCTGAGCAGTGGATGCTGCAGATGAGTCTGCAGTGGAAGGCCATGCACGCCTTTCTTCAGCAGGAAACACTTGTTTACTTTTTGATACTGCGAGATGCTCCAGGCTCATCTTGTATTTTTTCTACCTCAGCCTTAGAACTAGAACTTAGAACCAATTTCCAAAGCAGACTTGGTTCCTTTTATTGGAAAATGACATTTAGAAACCAAGATATAGCACAGGTCTTGGGAGCTGAACTGAAATCTGCTCTGGTCCTCCTGAACGAACATAAACCTGGTAGGGGTGTGTAGGAGGCAGATGCAGCACCCCCAAAGCTGCTGGCCTTGAGGTGACCAGGGGACAGAGATGGTTGTGGTCCAATTGGGCATTAGTTCATTTGGCTTCCTAATGTTTCTGTGGTGAGCTACTGTGTCCTTACTCGAGGGCCCTACACCTGCAGGGTGGGGGAGAAAAGTAAAGCAATGTCTCAGGGCCCAGAGAGGGGAGCAGTGGGATACAGCAGCTTCTTCCCCTCTTTACCCTGGAGAATTGTCATTAGTAGGCCAGAGGGAGGGGCCCTGTCATCTATGATTTTTAAAAATTTTGTTTAAAATTTTTTTATTGAGGTATAATCAACATAACATTTTATTTCAGGTGTACAACATGATTTGATATTTGTATATATAGTGAAATCACCACAGTAAGTCTAGTCGACATCTGTCCCCACACATAGCTACAAAATGTTTTTCTTGTAATGAGAATTTTTAAGATCTACTCTCTTAGCACCCTTCAAATAGGAAAACACAGTATTATTAACCATAGTCACCATGCTATACATCACATTCCCACAACTTAATTATTTTATAACAGGAGGTTGGTACCTTTGTCTCCTTTTACCCATTTTACCCACCCTCCCTTGAAACCACCAGTCTGCTCTCTGTATCTTTGAGCTTGGTTTTTAAATATTCTAAAACTTTTATTGGTAGATTGCACATACAAGTGAGATCATATGGTATTTGTCTGTCTCTGTCTGACTTCTTTCATTTAGCATAATACCCTGTAGGTACATCCATGTTGTCTCAAATGGCACAATCTTATTCTTTTTTATGGATATGTAATATTCTCTTGTGTATATATGGCGCATTTTCTTTATCCTTTAATTAGTCAGTGGGCATTTAAGTTGTTCCCCTGTCTTGGCTATTGTAAATAGTGCTGCAGTGAACATGGGGGTGCACATATCTTTTAGAATTAGTGTTTTTGTTTCCTTTGGATAAATACCCAGAAGTGGAATTTACTGGGTCATATGGTAATTCTACTTCAATGTTTTTAAAGATTTTATTTATTTATTAGAGAGAGAGAGCACAAGTGAGGGGAGGCTCAGAGGGAGAAGCAGACTCCCACTGAGCAAGGAGCCATATGCGGGGCTTGATCCCAGGACCCTGAGATCATGACCTGAGCTGAAGGCAGACGCTTAACCAACTGAGCCACTCCGGCACCCCTCTACTTCAATTTTTGAGGAACTCCATTACTGTTTTCCACAGTGGCCGCACCAATTTACATTTCCACCAACAATGCATGAAGATTCTCTTTTCTCCCATCCTCGCCAACACTTGTTATTTCTTGTCTTTTTTTTTATTGACATATAAGTAACATACAATGTTAATAGTTTCAGTTGTATAACATATAAATTCAACAATTTTATACATTAATCAGTGCTCATCTTAAGTGTAGTCACCATCTGTCACCATACAGCGTTATTAAAATATTACTGACTATATTCCCTATGTTGTATTTTTCATCTCTGTGACATTTATTTTATAACCGGAAGTTTGTACCTCTTTTTTTTTTTAAGATTTTATTTACTTATTTGCCAGAGAGAGAGCGCATACAAGCAGGGGGAGTGGCAGGCAGAGGGAGAAGTAGGCTCCTGATGTGGGACTCGATCCCAGGACCCTGAGATCATGACATGAGCTGAAGGCAGACGCTTAACCATCTGAGCCACCCAGGCGCCCCGGAAGTTGGTACCTCTTAATCCCCTTCATCCATTTGTCCATCTCTCCACACATCTCCCCTCTGGCAACTACCAGTTTGATCACTGTATTTAAGAGACTTTTTAATTTGTTTTGTTTTTTAGATTCCACGTATAAGTGAAGTCATACAGTATTTGTCTTTCTCTGACTTATTCCACTTAGAATAATGCCCTCTAGGTCCATCCATCTTGTCACAAATGGCAAGATTTCATTCTTTTTTATGGCTGAGTAATAATCCATTATATATATGTATATGCACATATACCACCTCTTCTTTATCCATCTATTAATGAGCTTGGGTTCATTATTGGAACTGGGTTGCTCCATATCTTGGCTATTGTAAATAATGCTGCAATAAACATAGGGGTGCATATATCTTTTTGAATTAGTATTTTTGTTTTCTTTGGGTAATACCTAATAATGGGTTTACTGGATTGTAGGTTATTTCTATTTTTAATTTTTTGAGCAAGCTCCATACTGTTTTTCACAGTGGCTGCACCAATTTACACTCCCACCAGCAAAGCACAAGGGTTGTCTTCTCCATATCCTTGCTAACACTTGTCATTCTTGTCTTTTTGATTCTAGCTGTCTGTACTAGTTTGTAGTGATATGTCATTATGGTTTTGATACGCATTTCCTTGATGATTAATACTATTGAGCATCTTTTCATGTGTCTGTTGGCCATCTACTGTCTTTGAAAAAATGTCTATTCAGGTCCCCTGCCCATTTTTATTTTTATTTTATTTTTTTAAAAGATTTATTTATTTATTTATTGAGGGAATCTCAAGCAGACTCAGTGCTAAGTGTGGAGTCTGATGTGGGGCTTGATCTCAGGACCCTGGGATCATGACCTGAGCTGAAACCAAGAGTTGGACACTTAACCTACTGTGCCACCCAGGCATCCCTCTGCCCACTTTAAAAAAATATTTTGATTCTAGTATAATTAACATATAGTGTTATATTAGTTTCAGCAGTACAATATAGTGATACAACAATTCTGTACATTACTCCGTGCTCATTATAAGTGTCCTCTTAATTCCCTTCACCTGTTTTACCCAGCCCCTACCCACTTCTCCTCTGGTAACCCTTGTTTGCTTTGTATAGTTGAGAGTCTATTTTTTTGCTTTATCTCTTTTTTTTTTTCTCTTCATGTTTCTTCAGTTGTACATTTGAGTGAAATCATATGGAATTTGTCTTTCTTTGACTTATTTAACTTAGCATTATACTTGCTACATCCATCCATGTTGTTGCAAATTGCAAGATTCCATTCTTTTTTATGGCTGAGTAATACTCCATTGTGTGTCTACATATGTATATGTAGACACACACACACACGGTATACACAAACACCACCTCCTCTTTATCCATTCATCTATGGATGGACACTTGGGTTGCTTCCATAGTTTGGCTATTGTAAATAATGCTGCAGTAAACATAGGGATGCATATATCTTTTTGAATTAGTGTTTTTATATTCCTTGGGTAAATACCCAGTAGAGCAATTACTGGATCATTGGGCAGTTCTATTTTTAATTTTTTGAGGGACCTCTATATTGTTTTTTCACCATGGCTGCACCAGTTTGTATTCCCACCAGCAGTGCAAGAGAGTTCCTTTTTCTCCACATCTTCGCCAACACTTGTTTCTTGTGTTTTTGATTTTAGCCAGTCTGACAGGTACAAGGTGATACCTCATTGTGGTTTTGATTTGCATGTTGCTGATGATGAGTGCTACTGAGCATCTTTTCATGTGTGTGTTGGCCATCTGTATGTCTTCTTTGGAGAAATGTCTGTTCATGTCTTCTGCCCATTTTTTAATTGGATTATTTGTTTTCTTGGTGTGCATTTCCTTTGCCCATTTTTAACTGGAATTTATTTTGTTTTGGTGCTAGGTTATATAAGTTCTTAATATATTTTGGATATTAACCCCTTATCAGATCTCTCCTTTCTTTGCAAATAGCCTCTCCCATTCAGTAGGTTGCCTTTTCATTTTGTTTCCTTTGCTGTGCTAAAGCTTTTTATTTTGGGGTAGTCTCAATAGTTTATTTTTGCTTTTGTTTCCATTGCCTGAGGTGACATAGCTAGAAAAAGTTGCTAAGGCTGATGTCAGAGAGGTTACTATGTTTTCTTCTAGGAGTTTTATGGTTTCAGAGCTCACATTTAGGTCTTTAATCCATTTTGAGTTTAATTTGTGTATGGGTGAGAAAGTGGTCCAGTTTCACTATTCTGCATGTAGCTGTCCAGTTTTCCCAGCACCTTATTAAAAAGATTGTCTTTTCTCCATTGTATATTCTTGCCTCTTTTGTTGTAGATTAATTAGCCATATCAGCATGGGTTTATTTCTGGGCTATTCTATTGATCTATTTGTTTTTGTTCCAGTACCATATACTCTTTTGATTACTATAGCTCTGCCGTATATGTTGAATCTGGAATTATGATACCTCCAGCTTTGTTCTTCTTTCTCAAGATTTCATTGGCTATTTGGGGTCTTTGTGGTTCAATACAAATTTTAAGATTATTCTAGTTCTGTGAAAAATGCTATTGGTATTTTCATAGGGATTGCATTGAATCTGTAGATTGCTTTGGGTAGTATGGACATTTTAACAGTTATTAATTCTTCCAAACCACGAGCATGGAATGCTTTCCATTTGTGTGGTCTTCAATTCCTTTCAGAGTTAGGGGTCTTTTACCTTCTTAACCAAGGAGGAGGTTAAAGATCTATAGGTATTTTATTCTTTTTGGTGCAATTGTAAATGGGATTGTTATCTTAATTTCTCTTACTGCTACTTCATTATTAGTGTAGAGAAAGACAACAGATTTCTATAAATTTTGAATCCTGCAACTTTACTGAATTCATTTATCAGTTCTAATAGGTTTTTTGGTGGAGTCTTTAGGGTTTTCTAGATATAGTATCATGTCTTCTCTTCTTCCTTACCAATTTGAATGCCTTTTATTTATTTATGTTGTCTGATTGCTGCAGCTGGGACTTCCAGTACTATGTTGAATAAAAGTGGTGAGAGAGTGGACATCCTTGTCTTGTTCCTGACCTCAGAGGAAAAGCTGTTTTTCACCACTGAGTGATGTTGGCTGTGTGTTTTTCATACATGGCCTTTATTATGTTTAGGTATTAAATTTTAGGTAATATTTAAACCGACTTTGTTGAGAGTTTTTCTCATGAATGGATGTTGTACTTTTTCAAATGCTTTTTTCCTGCATCTATTGAGAGGATCGTATGGTTTTTATATTTTGTCTTATTAATGTGATATATCACATTGATTTGCAATATTGAACCACCTTTGCATCCCTGGAATAAATCCTACTTGGTCGTTGTGAATGACTTTTTAAATGTATTGTTGAATTTGGTTTGCTTATATTTTGTTGAGGGTTTTTGTGTATACATTTATCGTAGATACTGGCCTGTAGTTTTATTTTGTTTTTGGGATCATGGTAATGTTGACCTCATAGAATGAGTTTGAAAGTTTTCCTTCCTCTTCTATTTGATGAAGTCTAACTTAAAGTTTTCTTTATGGATTGTATGTTTGGCATCATATGTAAGAACTCTCATTATAAACCAATGTCATGTAAGTTTTCTCCTGTTTGCTCTAAAAGTTATATACTTCCAGTTCTGACATTTAGGTCTCTGATCCATTTTGAATTTATTTTTGCATATGGTGGTAGGTAAGGGTCTAAATTCACCTTTTTTGTATCTGATATCCAAACATTCCAGCACCATTTGTTGAAGAGACCATCCTTTCTTCATTGCAAATCAATTGACCATAAATATGAGGGTTTACTCATGGACTCTCAATTCTGTTCCATTGATTTTTTTTTTTTTTTTTTTTGTCGTGATAAGGGTACTCTTTAATCCCCATCACCTATTTCACCCATCTATCTACCCACCTCCCCTCTGGTAACCATCAGTGTATTCTCTATAGTTAAGGGTCTGTTTCTTAGTTTTTCTCTCTTTCTCTCTTCTTTGCTTCTTTGTTTTGTTTCTTAAATTCCACAGATGAGATCATATGATATTTGTCTTTCTCTGGCTTACTCACTTAGCATTATACTGTCTAGCTCTGTCCATGTCATTACAAATGGCAAGATTTCATTTTTTTATGGCTTAAAAATATATTCCATTGTATATAAATGCCACATCTTCTTTATCTGTTCATCTTTTGATGGACACATGGGCAGCTTCCATAGTTTGGCTATTGTAAATAATGCTGCAGTAAGCATAGGGGTGCATATATTCCTTTCAATTACTGTTTTTTGTATCCTTTGGATAAATATCCAGTAGTGCTGTTACTGGATCATAGGGTAGTTCTATATATAATTTTTTTGGGAAACTCCATATTGTTTTCCACAGTGGCTGCACCAGTTTGCATTCCCATCAAGAGTGCAAAAGAGGGCGCCTGGGTGGCTCAGTTGGTTAAGCGACTGCCTTCAGCTCAGGTCATGATCCCAGGGTCCTGGGATCGAGTCCCGCATCGGGCTCCCTGCTTGGCAGGAAGCCTGCTTCTCCCTCTCCCACTCCCCCTGCTTGTGTTCCCTCTCTCGCTGTGTCTCTCTCTGTCAAATAAATAAATAAATAAAAATCTTAAAAAAAAAAAAATGCAAAAGAGTTCCATTTTCTCCACACCCTTGCCAGCACTTGTTTCTTGTGTTTTTATGTTAGTCAGTGTGGCAGATGTGAGGTGATACCTCATTGTGGTTTTGATTTGCATGTTGCTGATGATGAGTACTATTGAGCATCTTTTCGTGTGTCTTTTGGCCATCTGTATATGTCTTTGGAGAAATGTCTGTTCATGTGTTCTCATTTTTTTCTTGGATTATTTGTTCTCTGGGTATTGAGTTGTATCATTTCTTTATATATTTTGGATACTAACCCTTTACTGGATATGTCATTTGCAAATATCTTCTCTTGTTCAGTAGTTGCCATTTAGTTTTCTTGATTTGTTTCCTTCACTGTGCAGAAACTTTGTTGGTGTAATCCCAGTAGTTTATTTTTGTTTTTATTCCCCTTGCCTCAGGAGACCTATCTAGAAAAATGTTGCTATGGCTAGTGTCAGAGAGATTACTGCCTATCTTCTCATCTAGGATTTTTATGGTTTCAGGTCTCACATTTAGGTCTTTAATCCATTTATAAGTTTATTTTTGTGCATGGTGTAAGAAAGTGGTCCAGTTTCTATCTTTAGCATGCGGTTGTCCAGTTTTCCGCACACCATTTGTTGAAGAGACTGTCTTTTTCCCATTGCACATTCATTCCTCCTTGGTGGAAGATTAATTGACCATAGAATTGTGGGTCTATTTCTGGGTTTTCTGTTCTATTCCATTGATCTATGTGTCTGTTTTTATGCCAGTACCATACTGTTTTAATTACTACCACTTTGCAATATAGCAAAAATCTGGAATTGTGATACTTCCAGTTTTTTCTCTTTTCTTTTTTAAGATCTTTTATTGGAGAGAGGTGGGGGAGGAGCAGGGCGAGAGCTCAAGTAGACTCCCCACTGACCACGGAGCCTGACACAGGGCTCAATCTCATGACCCTGAGATCATGACCTGAACCAAAATCAAGAGTTAGGTGCTTAACCTACTGAGCCACCCAGGTGCCCGTTTTTTCTTTCTCAAGATTGCTTTGGCTGTTCAAGGTCTTTTGTATTTCCGTACAAATTTTAGAATTGTTTTAGTTCTGTGAAAAATGCTATTGGTATTTTGATAGGGATTGCATTAATTGTATAGATCGCTTTGGGTAGTATAGACATTTAACAATATTTGTTCTTCCAGTCCATGAGCATGGAATAGTCTTTCCATTTCTTTGTGTCATCTTCATTTTTTTTTTAAAGATTTATTTGAGAGAGCGAGCATGAGCGGGGGTGGGGGAGCAGAGGTAGAGGGAGAAGCACACTCCCCGCTGAGCAGGAAGCCTGATGCAGGGCTTGATCCCAGGACCCTGGGATCATGACCTGAGCTGAAGGCAGCCACTTAACCAGCTGAGCCACCCAGGCGCCCCTCTTTATGTCATCTTCAATTTCACCAATGTTTTACAGTTTTCCGAGTACAGGTCTTTCACCTCTTTGGTTAAGTTTATTCTTTGATATTTTATTATTATTGGTGCAATTGTAAATGGGATTGTTTTCTTAATTTCTCTTTCTGCTGCTTCATTATTAGTTATAGGAATGCAACAGATTTCTGTACATTGATTTTGTATCCTGCGACTTTACTGAATTCACGTAACAGTTTTAGTGGTTTTTTGGTGGAGTCTTTAGGATTTTCTATGTATACAATCATGTCATCTGCAAATAGTGAAACTTCTACTTCTTCCTTACCAATTTGGATGCCTTTTATTTATGTTGTTGAATTGCTGTGGGTAGGACTTCCAGTACTATGCTGAATAAAAATGGTGAGAGGGGCATCCAGGTGGTGCAGTTGGTTAAACATCAGACTCTTGGCTTCAGCTAAGGTAGTGATCTCAGGATCATGGGATTGAGCTCCATATCAAGCTCTGCACTCAATGTAGAGTCTGCTAAAGTTTCTCTCTCCCTCCCCTCCTTGGGTGCGCACTCATGCATGCTCTCTAAAATAAATAAATCTTAAAAAAAAAAAAAGTGGTGACAGTGGACATCCATGTCTTATTTCCCTGATAAACAGGGAAAAGCTCTGTTTTTCACCATTGAGTATGATGTTGGCTGTGGGTTTTTCATATATGGCCTTTATTATGTTGAGTTATGCTCCCTCTAGACCTAATGTGCAGAGGGTTTCCATCATGAGTGATTTGTAGTTTGTCAAGTGCTCTTCCTGCATCTACTGAAATGATCATATGGTTTTTATCCTATTGATTTATCACATTGATTGTTGCACATATTGAACCAGCCTTGTGTCTGGTAATAACTCTCACTTGGTTGTGGTGAATGATTTTTTTTTTTTTAATATACTGTTGGATTGGGTTTGCTAATATTTTGTTGAGGTTTTTTGCATCTATATTCATGAGAGATACTGGACTGTAGTTCTATTGTGGTATCTTTATCTGGTTTTGGCCTTTATCTGGTTTTAGACTGAATGTGGAAGTTTTCCTTCCTCTAATATTTTTTGGAATAGTTTGAAAGTAATAAGTATTAGCTCTTCTTTAAATGTTTGGTAGAATTCACCTATGAGGCTGTCTGGTTCTGGACTTTTGTTTTTTGGAAGTGTTTTGATTACTTGATTCAATTTCATTAATGGTAATTGGTTTGTTCAAATTTTCTATTTCTTCCTGCTTTAGTTTTGGTAGGTAATAGGTTTCTAGGAATTTATCCATTTCTTCTAAGTTGTCCATTTTGTTGACATAAAGGTTTTCCTAATCTGTTATAATTGTATTTCTGTGGTGTTGGTTATTTCTCCACTTTCATTAGTTATTTTGCCTACTTGGGTCCCACTCCCTTTTAAGGAGTTTGGCTAAAGGTTTATCCATTTTATTGATCTTTTCAAAGAATCAACTCCTTGTTTCATTGATCTGCTCTGTAGTTTTTTTAGTTTCTATTTTATTTCTGCTCTAATCCTTATTATTTTCTCCCTCCTACTGGTTCTGGGTTACATTTATTGTTTTTTTTCTGGCTCCTTTAAGTGTAAGGTTAGGTTGCTTTGAGATTTTTCTTGCTTCTTGAGGAGGCCTGTATTTCTATAAACTTCCCTCTTAGAACCACTTTTGCTGCATCCCAGAGATTTTGGACTGTTGTGTTTTCATTTTCATTTGTTTCCATGTAATTTTTGATGTCCTCATTGATTTCTTGGTTGACCCATTCATTGTTTAGTAGCATGTTATTCAGCCTCCATGTATTTGTATTATTCCCAGATTTTTTTCTTGTGATGGATTTCCATAGTGTTGTGGTAGGAAAGATGCATGAGAGTACTTTTTTTTTTTTTCTTTTGTTGTTGTTGTTGAAACTTGTTTTGTGGCCTAACATGTGATCTATTCTGGAGAACATCCCATATGCACTTGAAAAGGATGTGTATTCTGCTCTTTTAGGATGGAATGTTCTGAATATGTCCGTAAAATCTATCTGGTCCAGTGTGTCATTCAAAGTCACTGTTTCCCTCTTGATTTGCTGTTTGGATGATCTGTCCATTAGTGTGAGTGAGGTATTAAAGTCCCCTATTGTTACTGTATTGCTATCAATTACTTCCTTTGTGTTTGTATAACTGTTATGTATTTGGGTGCTCCCATGTTGGGTGCATAAATATGTACAGTTATTGTATTTTTTGTTGGATTATCCCCTTTCTTAGTATATAGTGTCCTTTGTCTCGTTACAGTCTTTGTTTTAAAGGCATTTTGTCTGATATAAGTATTACTACTCCAGCTTTCTTTGGACTTCCATTTGCTTGATAAATGTATCTCCATCCCCTTACTTTCAATCTGCAGGTGCCATTCAGTCTGAAATGAGTCTCTTACAGGTAGCATATAGATGGATCTTATAGGGTGATGGAGTAGATAAAAAAAATGTCTTTTGGAGTGTTTAGTCATTATGTTCAAAGTAATTACTGATAAATAAGTATTGCCAATTTGTTACTTATTTGTGGTTGTTTCTGTAGATTTTCTCTGATCCTTACTTTCATGGTTTATTGGCTTTCTTCACTGATATACTTGAATTCCTTTCTCTTTATTCTTTGATATGTTACTGGTTTTTGATTTGTGGTTACCATTAGATTTATATATAGTATCTTCTGCATATAGCAGTTGATGGTCACTTAAGTTCAAACCCATTCTTTACTCTTCTTGCCCCACAAGTTTTAGGTATATGGTATTTTACATCCTTTTATTTTTTGTGAAACCCTTGACTGATTTTTTTTTTTTTTTTTTTTTTACAGAAATACTTTTTACTACTTTTGTGTTTTCCTACATTTCATACTCTCAACTTAAGGTCTTTCCTTTCCATTCAGAGTCCCCATTAATATTTCTTATAGAGCTGGTTTAGTAGTGGTCAGGAACTCCTTTTTTGAGAAACTCTTGATCTCTCCTTATATTCTGAACAATATCCTTGTAGATAGGAGTATTTTGGGCTCTAGATTTTTCCCTTTCAGCATGTTGAATATATCCTGCTACCCCCTTCTGGCCTGCAGTTTCTGCTGAAAAAGCTGCAAAATTTTTTTTCCTTATTGCTACTTTTTGCCATTTTAATTACTGTGTGTCTTGGTGTGGAATTCCTTGGGTTGAATTTGGTGGTGTGTGGGGGAGATCTCTGTGCCTCCTGGATGTGGATATGTGGATCTCCTGGATATATAGGGAATTTTTCAGCTATTTGTTGAAATAAATTTCCTGCCCCCCTTTCTCTCTCTTCTGAGATCCCTGTAATGCAAATGTTATTACACTAATGGAATCAATGAGTTCTCTAAGACTATTCTCGATCTGCCTATTTTCTTTCTTCTCTTTTGCTCAGCTTACTTTCTATTACTGTCTTCCAAGTCGTTTTTATTTCCTCTGCTTTATCTAGCCTCCTCTATGTTCCATCAAGTGTATTTTAAATTTCATTTATTGTGTTGTTTATCTGATTCTTTTGTATCTTTGTGTTAAGGGTCTCACTGATGTCCTCCACACTTGTCTCAGGTCCAGTGTGTAGCTTTATGATCATTACTTTAAATTTTCTATCAGGCATACCACTTACAGCTATTTTGCTTTGATTTCTTGCTGTGGTTTGGTCCTGTTCTTTCATTTAAGAGCTATTTCCCTGTCTCCTTGTTTTGTCGGACTTCCTGTGTCTATTTCTTTGTTAGGAAAGTCAGCTACTTCTCTTGCTCTTAACTATAAAAGCCTTATGTAGAAGAGATCTTTTCGTGCAGTGTTCCTTGTTCTCCAGGGCCTGGTGCTTCAGGGAATGTCTCTTATGGGTGTTGTGTGTGCTCTGCTGTTGAGTCTTGCCCTCTCTTTTCTTCAGTCCGGTTGTCTGTGTTTGTGTTTGCCTATTGTGTTTAACAAGGTGTGTGGTGGTTTGCTAGTGAAATGAGACCTGCTCACGCCAGAACAGAGTTCCTGCACAATGTGCCAGTTAGATGTGGTGTTGGCAGGGTTTCCACGGGTCTTCTCAGGGAGGGGGCCCACAGTGACTGGACTAAGGTGATCATGACTGGGAAGGGTGGATCCGCACAAGGGTGGGGTGGGGCTTGGTGTAAGCAAGTTAGGTAACAGATGTTAGTGCTGCAATGATTCCTGCAGGTATCCGTTGTTTATGTGGTGGGCAGGGGAGGGAAATGGCACCCGCTGGCTCCCTTGTTCCTAGAGGGGTCTCCCTGTGATCCCTCTCTCCAGGCCATGCTCTGAGATGAACAACTCACTCTCCTTCCCATCTACTGCTGGTGTTTTCAAACTGCTGGTTCTGTGCTGTATCTGTCCAAGACTCTTTAGGGGTGGGAACTCTGCTTCCTAATGCCCTCCAGGCTCTCCTGGAGCTGAGCCCATTGATTTAAAAATTCCTGCCTCTTAAGTCCCAGTGGTTGTAAGAACTCAAGAAATTGGCCTCCTCTCACTTTCAAAGGCAAATATTATGGGGATTCGTCCTCCCCATTTATGGGCTCCCCAGTGTGAAAGTGTTTTCTGTCCTTCGTGCCACTGTTTCCCTTCCCGCTGCGGATGGCCCTAGTCCGCTTTGCTCCCGGACCATGTCTTTGTCCTTTCTACCTTCTTTGATGTGGCCTCTTGTCTACCATTTATTTAGTTGTGGAGTTCATCCTGCCAGTCTTTGCATCATCTTTTGGGTTTATACTGATGTGAGTGTTACCTACTTGTATCCATGGGGCAAAGGGAGCTTAACATCCTCCTACTCAGCCATCTTCCCAGCTGCCCCTCTGCCCCACTGATCTTTATGCCTATCAGTATCCTACTGTATTGCTTACTGTAGCTTTGTAGTAAGTTTTGAAATCAGGAAGTGTTTTTCAAAATTGTTTTGGCTATTTTGGAAATCCTTTGTATTTCCCTAGAAATTTTAGGATCAGCTTGAAAATATTTCAAAAAAAACCTACTGGGATTTTAAGAGGGATTGCATTGATCTATACCAATGTGGGGAGGACTACCATTTTTTTTTTTTTTTAAAGATTTTATTTATTTATTTGATAGAGAGAGAGAGACATGAGAGAGGGAACACAAGCAGGGGGAGTGGGAGAGGGAGAAGCAGGCTTCCCGCGGAGCAGGGAGCCCGATGTGGGGCTTGATCCCAGGACCCTGAGATCATGACCTGAGCCGAAGGCAGACGCTTAACGACTGAGCCACCCAGGCGCCCGAGGACTACCATCTTAATAACTGAAACTTCTAATTCATAAACGTGGAATATCTCTATGCCTTCTTTAATGTCTGTTTTATAGTATTCATTATGCAAGTTTTTTTTTTTTTTAAGATTTTTATTATTTGAGAGCATGAGCAGGGGAGAGGCAGAGGGAAAGAGAAAGGAGGAAGCAGACTCTCTGCTGAGCAGGGAGCCTGATGTGGGGCTTGATCCCAGGATCCTGGGATCAGGACCCAAGCCAAAGGCAGATGCTTAACCAACTGAGCCACCCAGGTGCCCCTCATTATATAAGTTTTACACTCCATTTATTTTTAAGGATTTTTTTATTTTAGAGAGCAAGCACATAAGTGGGAGGGGCAGAGGGAGAAGGAGAGAATCTCAAGCAGACTGCTGAGCATGAGCTAACCCACAGCTCGATCTCAAGACACTGAGATCAGGACATGATCTGAAATCAAGAGTCAGACGCTTAACTGACTATGCCACCCAGGCACCCCACAAGTCTTGTACTTCTTTTGTTAAATTTACTAAGTATTGAATTCTTTCTGGTGCTACTGCGAATGGAATTTTCTTCCTTTTTGGATTTTTCATTGCTAATATACAAAAACAGCTGATTTCTGTATATTGTAGCCTGTGACTTACTGAACTTGTAGATTCTTGTCCATTAGGCTCCTCACTCCACCAGGCTGCTTTCTGGACCCTTTCCATGGTTAGACTTCTAGCAGCTGTCATTTCCTCCAGTGTCCAAGAGTGTAGATCTGATTCTTATTTTGTTTCTTGGCCCTCCAGTAAGGCTTCCCAAATTGTCTGAGGGCCCCCCCCCCTTAACTGCTCTGGAGGCCTTGTAACTTACATGCTTGACAGACATTTTGAAAAAACTGTAAATTTTGAAAATAAACTACAGTTTCCTTTTTCTAGTTGAGTCCACAAAATTCTGGAATATTCCTGTTTTGGACTTGATTAACTACACTGCTCAGGACCATTTTATAGCACAGTTTCTTTAAAAGAATAGTGACTACACTTCCAAAGGGCTTCATCTTAGATTGCATTTATTGAACTCTTCACTGTTTTTAGAATCTAGAGTTTAGATTGTGAGGCCAAAATGGGAATGTTCTCAAATGTTTGTCAACCAATAAGATCAATATTTATTAACGTTTCAACTTAGTATTTTTATTTACTTGAAAATTTAAATCTTATGTCTTACAGCTAGGGATGCAAGGACTTGGTTATCCTTATTGGAAAAATGGTTCTCCTCTATCTAGGGGAAGTCACTGTACAGTTAGGGACTGGGAAGCAGGGGGCTGAAATCTAAGGAGGTCTTTCTTGGAACAAAGCTAGTTATCAGTTACCACCAGAACATTATTGTAGCTAGAATTCCAGAAATGATGAATAGACGATCATCTTCTATTTGGTCTTCATGGATTATACCTGTGAAACAAAAAAGACAGTTTGGATAAAACACCTAAAATATTTTACTAGCTTTTGGGAACACTGTGTGTTGTTTTCCCAATATACATTGCATTTTTTCCTCATTATGTAGCAATAGTGATTGATGTGGAATAGACCCAACTCACATTCAGCTTGAGGGAAGGCTGTGATGGGTCTAGGTCAGTAAGAAAATCCTCTTCTCTCTCCCATCTTTTGTCAGGATGATTGGGTTAGTTTATAGCAATCCCATGGGCATGTGGTTTGGTGCCCTCAATTAGTATGAAGTTCAAGACGTTTACCCAGACATTGGAATATACTACATACGAAGCTGGGAACTCCTGAAAAATTTTGCCACTCAGCTTCGAAGATGGCCACCAACAACCCTTGGCTTCAGTAGTCATGCCATTATGCAGTCCTTTCACCTTGAATGTGGGGTGGACCTAGTGATTAATTTGTAACTTGTCATGGAAAAAGTGATGGGATGTCACTTCTTAGATTAGTTACAAAACTGTGGCTTCCATCTTACTCACTATGAGGGTAAGGCACATGACAAGTACGAGGTACACTATGTAGAGGTCCCTGGACGACAGCCAGTGAGACACTGAGGCCCTGAGTGCAGCAGCCTCTGAGGAACTAAATCCTGCCAACAACCACAAGAGTGACCTTAGAAAGGGATCGCCCTCTAGTTGGGCCTTCAGATGACACTGTAGCCCTAACAGCTTCACTGCATACTCAGGAGAGACTGTGAGCCTAAGGCCCAAAGCTAAACTGTGTCCAGATTCCTGACTCATAGAAAGTGTGAGATAAAAAGTCTTTGGAATAATCTGTTAAGCAGCAAAAGTTAACTATCATTCTATCATAAGAAAAGCTGGAGGGCGCCTGCAGGGCTGAGATGGTTAAGCGTCTGCCTTTGGCTCAGGTCATGATCCCGGAGTCTTGGGATCGAGTCCCGCATTGGGCTCCCTGCTCAGCGGAGAGCCTACTTCTCCCTCTGCCTCTCATGAATAAATAAATAAAATCTTAAAAAAAAAAAGCTGGATTTTATTTGCAACTGAAAACACATTAATACAACCTTTTCAATATTAAATTACTATTAGCAAGTATATTAGACATTAGTCATTATATACAAGTGAACTTATGATTTACAAAAATCATGTAAAGAGAAATAAAACTCTACCTAGTCACAACTCTCTTCTTCTCATAGGGCAAATTATGTATGAGGGCTCAATTCATTCAGAATCGCTTATAATACTAAAGGTTTGGCCAAGGTTTACTTTTGATGATTTACATTGTTTATGTGTGTAAGTAAAATGATCACAGAGGAAACTGAAAACATCTATTGGTGTGAAAGTACTTTTGAGGACTTTCAATATCTGTTTATATACAAGTTTTAAATATGCTAATAAAAATGATTCTTACTTGGTACTATTCACTAAAGCAGATCTGGAAGGACTTCTGGTTAAGATTTTTTTTTTTATCGATTTTCTGTACCTGAAGCTCAATAAAACAAAAAACTCCAACTTCACTGTATTCTTAGAAGGGCCTCTGAATTAATGCTTATACATGCCAATCTGAGCTCACTCCCTAAGGAAAAGCTTTTGTTTTACAAGGTTCTCGGGGGAAGCAGGGTCATATGAAAAAGCCAGTGGGTATAAATTGGGAGGAGAAGACAGTGCTGACTTCTTACATTCAATTTTTGAGCATGTTCAATAAAGGGATGTTCTTTCTTCCCTGCCAAAATTCTTCTCTCAAATATCCTTCTCATATATTCAAAAATGTGCTTGAAGAGTTTTTTGGTTCTGTTTTTACAAAAAATGATATATATCTCAAACATGTTTCTGCTAAGTAGACAGGATTGGAGGGAGAGTGAGAGGTGGATTTTCCTTTTCTAAATTACATATACACTTTTGTATTGTTCAATTTTTACAACAAGCTTGTATAATTTAAGAAATTGAAATAAAAAAAAAGTTCCCTGGGAGGGTCTCACTTGTAGTTTCAGCTGAATTTCTTCAATCATAACGTTAAATCAATACCTATCTGAGCACCTGAGAGAGTGAAGTGAGAAGTGGAGGAAAGGGAGAGAGGTATGCCAAAGGCAGGTTGAAGGAGGGGACACTCTGATAATTGTGAAAGAGGCAAGAACCTGGGAGACGAGGGGAGGGCTGTGTGCCGGGGAACAGGGTCGGGATTCAACAGTAGGACTTACACATTTATCTAGTTATCTGCCCAGGAGATGACTAAAGTAGTGACTGGGTAGGGGATGGTTTCCTCAAAAAGGGAAGTAGGATGAGGATGTTCTCAGTGGATGGCTGCACTTCCCAGGAAATAGCAATTTACTTCAACCAGTAAGGTGGGACATGAGGCATGCCATGGTCTAGGTTTGAGTGTGAAGCTGGTAGGAGAGAGTTTTCTCGAGTACCAGAAATAGAAGGAGGAATAACAACAAGGATTGGGGGGGGGGGGGGAGGTACTAAGTAATAGGAGTGGATAGAAAGTGATAGGGTGGCTGAGAACTAAGGGATATCATGTTCTTCCTTAGCAAACTGAGGAGATCTTGAGGTCTATACTTGGTTTTTAAATTTTGAATATGAAAAAAGATTCCAAACAGGCAACAAATGAAAAAACAAAACACAATCTAACTCACCACTCTGTGGTTAACAGCTGGTTTTAAATATGATGGTTAAGCTTTCAAGGTCTTCATTCTTTAAATTTAATTCTTCAAGCAAAGTCTCTATAAACTGTGTAAACACCACATTTTCCTGAGAATGCTTCTGAATGCCAAGAATTGGGGTCAGTCTGAAAAGACCAAAAATATTAAATGCAATTCCATGAAATGAGGACTAAGGGGCTCCTGTCTTCTCCATAGCAGAGGGGATTTTTGGAAGTCTTTCTGATTTAACAAAATTTCCAGAGACAGAAGGCTTTACTAATAAAGGCAGAGAAGAAATCTCAGGAAAAGAATGAAAGATCAAACATACTGTTAAGAAACCTAAAAGCCTGAATCTATAACATGTTCTTCATTATGCCAGGAAAAGCTACCAAGTTCTCAGAAATGAAAATGAAGTCTTTCCACTTAGGGAAAAGAAGCTGTGGAAAGAAGCTTAGAGGTGAGAACTGCTTTAAAACCATACTGAATGTTTATATCACCTGAATAAAAAAAATAAATGATAAACAGGATTACCTTTTGGATGAAACCTTAATTTTTTATTTTTAAAACACTAAATAGATGAATTACATCTTGTAAGGCACTTAATACAATCTTCTACGCACTCTGCTGCTTTCCCAAGTCACTTCCAATAAACAACTGATTGCATATAATATTCTCAAAAGTAATTTTCAATGAAATGTCATTCACTTTTTAAAAGTCATGCTTACTAATCAAAGATTAAGACCATTACCTTCCATAAATTAGATATGTAACTACATATAATAATTATGTATATATTATGTATAATCTCCAGAGAGCATGCTTCACAGAGCCTTTGTAAGGTATATTTCTGGAAAGCTTTTGGTGAGAAAATGCTTTTGTCCTTGAGTAGTCTTATACTTACCACAAAGGTCTTCCATATGCTTTGTGAACACCGGTGCCACCAGGCACATCAAATATAAATAACCCTCTGACTTCAATCAATAAAGCTCAAGGAATCAGAGTGGAGCAACTCCACGGTAATGAGTGTGGAAGAGGAAATGTTCTCAGAGAGTTCTTGCTTGCTTAGCCATCTTACACAGAAAGCAGAAGTAAAAGGAAATCTTTACCTCATTGTCTAAAGACAGCCGGGACCTGGAGGAGGTGGTAAATTCTCTCTCAAGGTATCTTACCAAAAACTGGAGACTAGGTGACTCCAAAAGTCCAGTGAAATCCACAGAGTTCTAACATGGGAAAACCACTATAGTGTATTCCTTCCCCACCTCTCCTGTATTTCTCTACAGCTAGAGAATGCACTACCAGGTTTTGACATTTTAATGAGCTTTATCTGCAGGTATTCCCCAAAGGTCGTTAGGAAACAGGGTAACACAAGCTTTCCAAGGCCAAGCCCACGCTGGGCACTTGGGCAAACTTAGGCATTTGTGGCCAGCTTTTCCTGAGTCCTCTTCCTGCCATGAAGGTGGAACCCAGAAGTCAACTCTGGCTTTTCCCACACGAATAAAGTTGCTCTTTCCCCACAATACAACCAAAGTTACTGGGGGTTGGATAACTTCAGCTAAAATAAAACCAAGAAGTCAGGAGGCAGATCAGATCGTTCAACTCCATACAAAGGTAGCTTTTGTGTATATTTAAAAATGGTATTCATGGCACATCCAAAACAATTTGACTTTCAAAGAGACTAGTATTGGATTCATATATGAAAACAAGGTCTCAATTCTCAAAGTGCCATTAGTATGTTTTAAAATTTAACCCTCAAAGTAGAAGTAAATGGTGATAGCTAGATTTCTCAACCTATGTGCCCATGAGAGCAGAAAATGGGAAGATTAAGCAGCTTTTAAGAATCATTCTATCAAGTGCCAGGGTTATAAAATATTTTAGGAACAGTGATACTTCTCTAGCAAACTTCTAAGACTAAAATTATAATAACTTCATTATGTGTTCATAGACACCTAAAAGTTTTGTTTACAAAGGAGGGAAGACAATGATGCAGAAAGACCCTCAGCTCACCTCCTCCACACAGTGAATCTACGCCTACATGTTGAGCAATTCCCCCTGAAGAACTAGGGCTGACTCAACAGGGATAGAGGGATAAAGACGAGAGAGAGAGAGAGAGACACAGTAACAGTAATCCAACCCCCTCCCCCGCCACGCCCCCATCTTGCCAACTGCAGTGGGGAAGGTAGTATCCAGAGACCAGAAGTATAGCTCAGCCCTGTGGCAGAGAGGAAAAAGACGCACTTTAAAAGAGCATCTAGAATATGAAGGAACCAGCTCTAGAGCATCTGAAAAACGGCAGGGAGTCTCCCTGGGTCCCAGGTACTGGCCAGCACCATTGTTCATATTCCCTGTCCACCCTGATAGCAGAGATGGGAGCTGGCCTGCTGCATCAGTGAGCCTCAGTCCCTTAGGGCCCCACTAGCCCCAGCTGCCCTACTGCACAGGAAAAAAAAGGCTATAGATTAAAAGAACAACTGCAAGATAATGGAATGAGTTCTAAGGGCATCTGCCAAAAGGCCAGGGAGCTGCTGGAACACACCAGTATCAAAGGTGCTGGTGAGTGCCATGGCTCATGTTCCCCTCCCACTTCATAGCACCGACAAAAGCAAGGTCTGGGCACCCTAGCCACCTGCCACAGTGAGCCCGGGCCCCTAGCCCACCAAACCCCACCAAATCCAGCTGCCCCTACAGGTGGCCCTCCAACCCTCGCCCGCTAGAGCTCTGTCTCCCTAAGGTAGCCCCAGTGAAGTGCACACTGAACCACCCCCGGACAGCACCCACTATAGCTCCAGCTGTCTTGCCAAGGCAACACAGGCACAATCATTGTGCGACACCGCTTCAGCTCTAGATGACTCACGAGGGCACCTACTGTACCGAGTGGCCCAGGACCTCCCAGCCCATACCTGCTTCAGCAGCATCTGTCCCGCCAGGGCGCCCCAAGTGCAGAGAGCCCTGAGACCTCCTGGCTGGCATCTGTCTTCGCTCCAGCCATCCTGTCAGGGTACTCCCTGAATGGAGTGCCTCGGGACCCCCAGGCCCACACCTGCTTCAGCTCCTGCTGTCCCATCAAGGAGCACTCTACATGGAGCACCCTGTGACTCCTAGCCCAAGGCCACTTTGGTTCCAGCTGTCCTGGCGTGGCGCCCCCCTGAGCGGAGTACCCAAGGACCACCTGGTTATACTTCAGCTCCTGCCACCTTGCCAGGACGCCCCATATTGCAGAACACTGTGGGACCCACTCCCACCCCCTGCTGCCCGCTTTGGCTCCAGCCATCCCACCAGGGTGCTATATGCCTGGGACACCCCAGGACTCCCAGCCTACACCTGTTACAGCTTCAGCCAGCCAGCTAAAGTCACAGGCATAGTCTACACCGGAGATATTCCTACACAAGGCCATTACCTCATG
This sequence comes from Mirounga angustirostris, assembly GCF_029215605.1. Taxonomy (NCBI): domain Eukaryota; kingdom Metazoa; phylum Chordata; class Mammalia; order Carnivora; family Phocidae; genus Mirounga; species Mirounga angustirostris. The sequence continues at coordinate 113,516,975 of NW_026991712.1, forward strand.
TCTAAGAGAAATAGCTGTTCTGCCTAATTCATAGAAACAGAAAATCAAACAAAATGAGGAGATAGAGGAATATGCTTCAAAAGAACAAAGCAAAATTTCAGAAAAAGAAAGAAACAGAGCCAAGCAATCTACATGATAAAGAATTCAAAGTAATAGTCATAAAGATGCTCACTGGACTTGAGTGGATAAACTCTGAACTTCAACAAAGATAAAAAGGATAAAGAACCAACCAGTTGAAGAATAAAGTAACTGAAATGAAAAATATACTAAAGGGAATTAACAGTAGATGAGAGGATACAGAAGAAAGGATCAGCAATGTAGAAAACAGGGTAATGAAAAGCATCCAAGCTAAACAGCAAAATCCTAAAAGGATTTTAAAAAATGAGAATAGGTTAAGAGATCCTTAGGACAATATCAAGTGTACTAACATTCACTTGATAGAGGTCCCAGAAAAAGGGGAGAGAGAGAGAAAGAGAGAGAGAGAGAAAGGGGCAGAAAACTTTGAAGAAATAATAGCTAAAAACTTCCTTAACTTGGGGAAGGAGACAGACATCTAGGTCCAGGAGGCACAGAAAGTCCCTAACAAGATGAACCCAAGGATGTCTACACAGCCAGATGATAATTAAAATGTCAGAATAAAGATAAAGAATCTTAAAAGTAGCAACCAACAGAAAAACAACTGGTTACGTGTAAGGAAAACCCCATGAAGCTATGAGCTGATTTTTCAGTAGAACTTTTGCAAGCCAGAAGGTAGGATATAATCAAAGTGCTGAAAGGAAAAACCTACAACCAAGAATATTCCAACTAGCAAGGGTATTCAGAATAGAAGAAGAGATAGAGTCTCCCAGACAAAAGTTAAAGGAGTTCATCACCACTAAACCAGCCTTACAAGAAATGTTAAAAGGACTTCTTTAAGCAAAAAAAGAGAAGTCATAATTAGAAAATTATGAAAAGAAAAAACTTCATAAGTTAATAGGTCAATCACTAAAAAAGCTAGTATGAATATTAAAAGACAATAGTAGTAAAATCACCATTTTTCTAAAAAAAACATATAGATGGCCAATAGACATATGAAAAGATGCTCAACATCACTCATCAGGGAAATGCAAACAACCACAATGAGATATCATCTCACACTTGTCAGATGGCTAAAATAAAAAACTCAAAAAACAAGTACTGGTGAGGATGTGAAGAAAAAGGAACCCTCATGCACTGTTAGTGGGAATGCAAACTGGTGCAGCCACTGTGGAAAACAGTATGGAGGTTCCTCAAAAAGTTAAAAATAGAACTATCCTACAATCCAGTAATTGCACTACTGGATATTTACCCAAAGATTACAAAAATACTAATTTGAAGGGATACATGCATCCCTATGTTTATTGCAGTATTTACAATAGCCAAGATATGGAAGCAACCCAAGTGTCCATCTATAGATGAATGGATAAAGAAAATGTGGTACACACACACAGTGAAATATTATTCAGCCCTAAGAATGAAATCTTGCCATTTACATCAGCATGGATGGATCTAGATAGTTTAATACCAAGCAAAATAAGCCAGTCAGAGAAAGACAAATACCGTATGATTACACTCATATGTAGTATTTAATAAAGAAAACAAATGAACAAAGGGGGGGAAAAAAGACAACCCCCAAAAAACCAGAATCTTAACTATAGAGAACAAAGAGAGGGTTACCAGAGGGGACATGGGTGAAATAGGTGAGGGGGGTTAAGAGTACACTTACTGTGATGAGCACTGAGTAATATATGGAATTGTTGAATTGCTATTATTATATGCCTGAAACTAATATAACAATGTATATTAACTACACTGAATTATAATTTTTTAAAAAGTAGTAAAATCAATTATATCTAAAAAATTATAGGACTCAGAAAATAAAAGGATGTAAAATATAGCATATACATAAAACATGAATAGGAAAAATGTAGTGCTTTCAGAATGAGTTTGAACTTAAGCAACCATAAAGTTAATATAGACTGTAATACAATTAGGATGTTATATATGAAGCTCATGATAACCACAAACCAAAATCCTTTAACAGATACACAAAAAAATTAAAGGAATCCAAGCCTAAAACTAAAGAAAGCCATCAATCACAAGGGAAGAGAGCAAAAGAAGAAATGGACAGAGAAGAACTATAAAAACCACCAGAAAACAATTAACAAAATGGCAATAAGTCCATACCTATCAATGGTTACTTTAAATGTATATGTTCTAATGCTCCAATCAAAAGACATAGGGTGACTGATTGGGTTAAAAAAAAAAACAAACCCATCTATTATGCTGCGTACAGGAAACTCACCTCTGATTGAAAGACACAAACAGACTGGAAGTAAAGGGATGGAAAAACATATGACCATGCAAATGAAAGTGCAAAAAAAAAAGCCGAGGTAACAATACTTATACAAAAGAGAGTTTAAGACAAAGACCGTAATAGAAGACCAAGAAGGACATTACACAGTGATAAAGGGATCAATCCAACAAGAGGATATAACAATTGTAAATATCTATGCACCCAACACAGGAACACCTAAATAAATAAAGCAAATATTAACAGACATAAAGGGAGAAAATAACAGTAATACAACAATAGTAGAGGATTTTAACATCGTACTTACATCAATGGATAGATCATCCAGACAAAAGATCAATAAGGAAACAGTGGCTTGGAATAATACATTAGATCAGATGGACTTAAGAGATATGCCCAGAACATTTCATTCCAAAGCAGCAGAATACACATTCTTTCCAAGTGCACATAGAACATTCTCCAGATCACATGTTAAGCCATAAAATGAATCTCAGTAAGTTTAATTAAAGAGTGAAATTATATCAAGCAGCTTTTCCAACCACAATCATATGAAACCAGGACTCAAATACAAGAAAAAAAGTCTGGAAAGAACATAAACATATGGAGGCTAAACAACAGGTTCCTAAACAAGTAGGGTCAACCAAGAAATCAAAGAGGAAATTAAAAAATACATGGAGATAAATAGAAATGAAAATACAATGGCCCAAAATCTCTGGGATGCAACAAAAGCAGTTCTAAGAGGGAAGTTTACAGTGATACAGGTCTACCAAGACCCAAGAAAAATCTCAGGTAAAAAATCAAACCTTATACCTAAAAGCACTAGAAAAAGAAGACTAAACAAGGCCCAAAATTAGTAGAAGGAAGGAAACAATAAGATCAGAGCAGGATTAAATGAAATGGAGACTAAAAAAAAAAAAAAAAGGAAAAAAAAATCAATGGAGAAACTAAGACTGCATCTTTGAAAAGATAAGTAATATTGATAATCCTCTAGCCAGATTCATCAAAAGAAAAAAAGAGGACTCAAATAAGTAAAATTAGAAATGAATGAGAAGTAAAAGCAGACAACACAGAAATACAAAGGATTGTAAGAAGCTACTATGAAAAATTATATGCCAATAAATTAGACAACTTAGAAGAAATGGATAAATTTCTAGAAATATACAATCTTCCAAAAAAGTGAATCAGGAAGAAATACAAAATGTGAACATACTAATTATTAGTAACAAAACTAAATAGGGTAATCAGAAATCTCCCAATAACAAAAGTCCAAGACTAGATAAGCTTCACAGGTGAATTCTACAAACATTTAAATAAGAGTTAATAAGTACTCTTTCCAAATGATTCCAAAAAAAACAGGAGGAAGGAAAACTTCCAAATTCATTCTATGAAGGCAGCATTATCCTGATATCAAAACTAGACAAAGACACTATATACAAAGAAATCTATAGGCCAGTATGTCTGATGAACATGGATGCAAAAATCTAAAAGGCAATCTACTGAATGGGAGAAGATATTTGCAAAGGATATATCTGATAAAGGGTTAATATCCAAAATATATGAAGAACTTAATACAATTCAACACCAAAACAAAAGGACAATCTGATTTACAAATGGGCAGAGGACCTAAAGACAAATATTTACGAAGAAGACCTACACATGGCCAACAGGAAGATGAAAAGATGCTCAACATCACTAATCAAGGAAATACAAATCTAAACTACGAAAAGATACCACCTTACACCTGTCAGATTGGCTAGAATCAAAAATACAACAATAGCAAGCATTGGCAAGAATGTGGAGAAAAAGGAACCCTCATGAACTGTTTGGTGGGAATGTAAATTGGTTACAGCCACTGGCGAAAACAGTATGGAGGTCATTAAAAAATAAAAAATAGAAATCCCACATAATTCAGTAATTCCGCTACTGGGTATTTACCCAAAGAAAACAAAACAGTATTTCAAAAAGAGATATGTACCCCTATGTTTACTGCACCATTATTTACAATAGCCAAGATAAGATATGGAAGCAACCCAAGTGTCCACTGACGGATAATGAAGATGGGTATGCATGTGCATACACACACACACCATGGATTATTACTCAGCCATAAAAAAGAATGAGATCTTGACATTTTCAACAACATGGATGGATCTAGAGGACATTATGCTAAGTGGAAAAAGAGAAAAACAAGTACCATGTGATTTCACTTATATGTGGAATTGAAAGAAAAAAACAAAACAGGGGTGCTTGGGTGGCTCAGTTGGTTAAGCATCTGCCTTCGGGCGTCCTGCTCTGTGGGGAGCCTGCTTCTCCACCCTCTCGCTCCCCCTGCTTGTGCTCTCTCTGTGTCAAACCAATCAATCAATCTTTAAAAATACAGAGAACAAACTGATGGTTGCCAGAGAGGAGAGGGGTGAGGGGAAGTGGGATACAGGAGGTAAAAGTCACAGGAATAAAAGGTACAACATAGGGAATATAGTCCATGGTATTATAATAGCGTAGTGTGGTAACAAATGGTAGCTACAACTGTGGTGAGGATAGCATAATGTATAGAGCTGTTGAATCACTATGTTGTACAACTGAAACTAAGTTAACATTGTATGTCAACTAAACTTCAATAAAAACAAATACAAAGAAAAGATTTATATGATCTAAGAAAACAGACTCAATCCTTTTTTGTTTTGTTTTTAAAGATTTTATTTATTTATTTGACAGAGAGAGACACAGCGAGAGAGGGAACACAAGCAGGGGGAGTGGGAGAGGGAGAAGCAGGCTTCCCGCTGAGTAGGGAGCCTGATGCGGGGCTCGATCCCAGGACCCGGGATCATGACCTGAGCCGAAGGCAGATGCTTAATGACTGAGCCACCCAGGCACCCCTCAATCCTTTCTTAATGTAATAATCTGGTCCCTTTACACAAGACTGCAAATAACTAACTCCATGATCTTGAAGGAGGGGGGATTCTACACCTCTGTGTACAGCATGTTGCAATGGATAACAAACTTTTAATTGTAGCCATTGTTCCTCCTACATAAACTAAATGTCTCTTGCAGAATTTTATTTTCTCCTTCATGGAACTTTTTGAGGGGCAGCTCTTATAAGTTATTTCTTCATATTCTTGAAAACAGTTCTCAATTAATTTAAGTTCTTTTAATCTTTCCTCATAAATGCCATCTGACTCCTCCTTATTCAGATTAGTATTCTTCCCTAAACCCCCTTCTAGGTTCTCCTTTTAACTACTGCCCCAGAATATACACATTGTCCAAATTCATTACTTCAAAACAACAACATACTTCCCACCTCACAGAAAGATACCACAAAATAAAATCTTTCATGTCTATGTTATTTTTGATGTACTATCTCAGGATCTTATCAAACACCCCCCCTTTTTTTTTTGTTTAACTGACTCCCCAGGCTCCTCCTTTCCTCTTAACTCCTTATCTGTGCACTATTAATCATGATATGCTAATCACTTATCTCTTTAATTTTTTCATTAAGGAACTCCCATCCTATTACATACTGAAAGGGACTCAAGCCTGTATTCTGTTCCTGAAACTTATAATAGTGAATATTAAAGAAAGCCACAATAAACAATAAATAAAGCCCCCAAAACTACATCTACTTAAATAACAGTAATACACTCCAGTTGGTATTTATGTGTTTTAGGTAGGAAATACCTTTAAAATAAGTAACAGAAAATGTGATTGGCCGTGAGTAAAAACAAAAGATTTTTTATGTTTCAGTTATTTCTTTCAAGTGCTTTTAAGTAAGAATAAAAACCTCTAGAGGTGACACTAAAAGTATGGCTTACCACAAAGAGTCTGCGTGCTGGAGAATATAATTAGAAAAAAACGACATAATACCTTGCAACGTGTAAATCACAAACAAGAAAGGAAACTTCTTCTTAAAAGTACACCGATTCAGATCTCTCTTTTGAAAAGGCAGGCAGCCTTATGTAACTAGTTCCTTACCATATGGTAAATGGTATGACAACAAAAGCAAAAAAGTCAAGTGCATGCCGCATCTTATTGGTAAGACCATTATTTAGCTGACCGCTCCACATACGCTACAGCTCAAAAGGAGAGAATGTAAGTCAGGTTAGGACCAGCACCTTCCATTTGTTATCACTGAGCTATCAAACATCTGGTTAACAGGAATTATGCACAGCAGTGAGAGGACTTTCAAAGTCTGACAACTGAAACGAGAGAGATTTCTAATTAAAAATTGGCATTTAAAAAAAAACCCATATTATGTCCAAGGATTTAGAGCTGCACAAACGTTTGTGTCTGAGAAGTCACCTATAATTGGGTGAGTGCCTGGTTTGTGTCCTATCAACTGTGAAAGCTATATAAAGAGTTAAAGCTGTGATTTAGTGAGCAAGAAGAGCTAAACAATCGAGGGAACTCTGTTATCCATGTCCTGTAGTGCGATCAAAGTCGGTCATGAACCTGGATTTTTACAAGGCCTTCCCCATTGTGGTCCCTACTGCCTCGCTCATTGCACTCATTCCTCCTGGAGAATACATAATGCAGCTCCTGGACACTGGAAATCACAGCACAGTCCAGATTACCCTTCCCTGAATCATCTGGGTAATCTGTGTAAAGATCATGTAGGCACTTGCCTGAAATGATATAGCACAGACATCCTTCAACCTTGCCCTCAAAACTAGAAGAAAAGCAACAATTTCTAGAGTTTCCTGAGTCTTTATTGTTGATTTCCAAGCTCACAGAATCACAAACAGTGGGCTATTGTAAAATGACACTGAACGACACTCCTCAAAGTCAACACAGCCTCAAGAGAAGAGCGAGCTGTGAGAACGTCTATGTGAATAAATGTCATCAGAAAGCATGCTTCTCTTTGGTTTGGGGTTGGAGGAAGGGACAGGAAGTGAAAAGCCACATACTTTTCTGTACCTATCAGATTTGAGAAATGACTGGGTTCACACAGAGTTCTGTTGCAGTAGGGAAACCTGTTCTGCTGATTACCGTGCATAAAGGTGATGAACATGCAAGGCTGCTAAAAGATAATGCTGGGCTTTAAAGAAATTTTTAAACACTCACTCTCTGATCCTTCAGAAGTTAGTGCTGGGAAGGAGAAGGTAAGCAGCATGCACAGGCACTAGGCTTGTCACTTTACCAGTTAGAACAGAACAGATACTACAATACCTGACACTTGGGGGGCTTCGAATAAACAAAAAACAAAAGTCCTCTAGGACAGATGAGGCATCTTTACCAATAATGGCCAGGGGAAGTGCAGACTCGAAAAGTGGAGGTTTAGCTGCATAGTCTTATTTTATAAGGCTATTCCACCACTTTGTTTCCTCAAGTGGGATTTAGTCTCAACCTATCCAGCAAGTGTCCTTTTGACAGGTGACTGTATCTCAGGCTTTGGACTGGGTAAGGGATTTATCCAGGGTCACAAAGGCTAAGAACAGTGCTAAAAGCGGACACCTTTATCACAAAGGCATCTTGCTTACCGATCAAGTCTTGTTACTCCTTTCTTCCTGCGGTAACAATTGTCACTTCACCCATACTTTATCTTCTAAAAAATGAGTTGGGATCTTCCCTTCAAATGCTAAATGATAAAGGATTAAACCAGAACACCTCTGTCTGTACATACACACACTCAAAACTGAAACAAAAGAGAGCTGTGACCAGTTTGTAACACGTTGGGTCAAAATGTCATCTATTTTCAGAAATTTGAGGGCTCACACAAACCCAAGACATTTTGCAAAATGTTATCTCTCAGATTTAAAAAAATTTACTAGTATAAACTTTGACAAGGAATTTTATCGGTCTACTTCAGGGCTCCTTAGCATGTTAGTAATTAGGATTTCATGTTTAACGTAACTCTTTTTTCACCTTGCTTGTTTCTTACTGGGGAGAATGAAGAATATTCAACTCTGTCAGTGATTCTCTAAAAACATTTGTGTCATCTGTGGCCCCTGACTTCCTCCCTGAAGTGACAAAACACACTTGGGCACAGGGAAAGAACCAAAAAAGCCACCCTGAGGAACAGCTTTTCTTTTTCCATCCATCAACACGGACTGGCTCATGTGCAGAGATAACCACCTTGTGGCACTTTCCTCAACTGCTGTTGATGTTGTTTTTATGTAGAGAGTAAACATGGTTTTACAACTGACAAGGAATTCAGATACTTTAATAGGGGTAGTGGGTGGCTTTCTAAATGGGAGTAAATGAATTTGTTTCCCTTGAAGAAATGCCAGTTCTTTTTCCCAGTTGTTCCCTTTGTGGCAGGATCTCAACCTCTGAGTCAAATATATGAAACTTCAGTGATTTCCAAATTTATAAAAAGATTTTTTTTCCCCCTTTATGAGACTTAGTTGGTCTTTAACCTTTCTGTGAAGTTGCAGCAAGTGTGAACTCCAAGGTGAGGCTTTGTGACTGATGTGACTTTCTTAAGGTCACACAGTCAGTAAGAGATGAGCAAATAACCCAGAAGTACTCCCACTAGTCCACACTTTTAACCACTATACCACACAAGCTCACATATCTGATTAATTTTAAGAACTGAGTATACCTTATGATTTCAAAGGCCCACTTGTATATGTTCTTCAAATTTCTGAAATCTATCATTACAAAATAAAATGTGCTAATGAAAACTGACAAGTCTATTGTTTCTAATTCATCTTTTCTGACAGCCAAAAAGCACCTTCCAACACCATTAACTAAAGAAGACTTTAGAAGAAAGCTAAGAACTGCCTTAAAGCAAGCAAATCCTAGCAGACACAGACAAATCAACTGATTTAGCATAGCTCTGGTACACTAATAACTGCCCCAGAATTAAAGACAGTGGTTCTGAATTCTGTCTCTACAAATTACAATCACTTGTGGAACTTAAAAACTACATATGTCCAGGCCCCACCCCCAGACCAATGAATTGAAATCTCTGAATCAGGTATTGGTATTTTTAAAAAACTTCCTATGTGATTCCAATGAACAATGAGTGTTGAGAACCACTGTAAATTCCTCAACTGAATACATTTGAGTAGTTCTGACTATGTGTTATACTTGTTACCTACACAGTTCGAAGAAACCAAATAGCAAAGGAAATGAAATCTTTGCACAAACAGCTATGTAACAAAGCTGAAGGTAATAGAGTCCCAAAGAATGGTCTCATCTAGGGGCGCTTGGGTGGCTCAGTCGTTAAGCGTCTGCCTTCGGCTCAGGTCATGATCCCAGAAGCCTGCTTCTCCCTCTCCCACTGCTGTGTTCCCTCTCTCTCTGTCAAATAAGTAAAATCTTTGGGGGAAAAAAAAGAATGGTCTCATCTACAGAAATTTATTCAAGGAAGTCATTATTTCTACCTCTGAGAGGTTAAGTAATACTTCTAAGGTGGCAGCAACATTTGAACTGGGCTTTGAAGACTAGGACAGATAGATATGAAAAGGCAATTGGCATTTTAAACACAGTTCAGAGTGCTAACAAAGATGTCTGTGGGGGAAACAGTGGACACAATGTAAGAAAACAAGAGAGTAAGTTGGAGAGGCAGGTTGGACCACTTTAAGAGAACCTTCAATTTCAAGCAAAATTACATAGTAGAAGTGGGGCATCACTAGGTTTCTGAATAAAGGCCTGCCCTAATCAGGATTAAGCTTTAGTGAGATTTTTGTTAAAGCTGGAGGAAGGATGGACTAAGTTGAAGGAAGAGACACTTGGCTAGGAGACCTGTTTGAGAAGGCTCTAATTGCAGCAGTCTAGGCAAGTAATGAAAGCCTGATGTAAGTTAGCAGCACTGGGAAAGGAGACAGACCCCTGGGTAAGAGAAGTCACAAAGGCAGGACTTAGCATTGACTAGATAGGGGGGATAAGGACAAGAGAAGCACCAACGACAAGTCGGCTTTCAACTCTGGATAATTAGGAAGACGGAAATGTCACCAAAAGAAATAGGGGACTTTCCAAAGATGAACTCAACTCAGATTTGAGACTTTGAACTGCCTGAGGAATATCCAAATGGAGATGCCCAACAAAAAATACAGTTTTGTCTGCAACCTAAGAGAAATGTCGGAGCTGAAGGTACACTTTGGGAAGAGGCACACAAGAAATGTTTGATTGGAATGACTAATATCCTTCCTAAGATAACTCCATTATCCTTTACCAATTATATTTGTGCTGATTTCTTGAATTACTCTTTTACCGGCACTCGTCTGAATCTCCTGCCTCCTTGTCTTAGCTTCCCTAGTCACGACAGCTACAAGCTGGCATCGGTGCCACGAGCTGCTTTCTGCACAGCCACAAGCAGGATGGCTACAAATCCCTGCGGGGAGGGCAGTGGGAGGAAGGAGACTGCTACCGCTACAAATCCACGATCTCTGGCCTCTTCTGGCCAATATTCTCTGGCCTTGGCACAGAGCCTTTTCCAGATCCTCCTAATGACTACTCTGTTACCAGTATTTTCACTCTCTACCCGACCAAGTTCATGTCCTACTTCATGAAAAATGAAGTTGTCAGGCATGATTTAAAATCTCTCCCTTCTACTTACAAATTTACCTATAGCCACATTATTCCTCACTTATTTGCTTCCAGTCTCAGACGATGTAGTTGTTTTCCCCTGTTCATGCTATTCCATCTGCCTGTGACCATGGTCCCATTTCTTTGTGCCTCCCCCGGGACCCTGTTCCATGGTATATATCGCCCCTCCATCTCATTCTCAATTTCAGATTATTTTTCTTTACTGGCTCCTTCTCCACACCCTATTAACATGCTTAAGTGTCTTTTCAAAACAAATTGTTCAATCTCTCTCCTACCCTTATGATTAAGTTTCTCAACAGAGAAATCTACATTTGCTGACTCTACTTCCTCATCTTAATCTCAGATATAAGAGTTTATATATTCCTTCCAATTACATAAGAAGTTCTTTTTTTTCCAAATGTGCATTTTTTTTCCCTTGAGGAAAGAATACATATCTTTACTCCTTTTATTTATTTATTTATTAAGATTTTTTAAAAAATGTCAGAGAGAGAGAGAGAGAGAGCACAAGCAGGGGGAGTGGCAGAGGCAGCAGGCTCCCTGCTCAGCAGGGAGCCCAATGCGGGACTTGATCCCAGGACCCCAAGATCATGACCTGAGCCGAAGGCAGATGCTTAACCGACTGAGCCACCCAGGCATTCCTTTACTTCTATATACATACATACATATATTTTTTATTTATTTTAAAGATTTTATTTATTTATTTGATAGAGAGAGACACAGCCAGAGAGGGAACACAAGCAGGGGGAATTGAAGAGAGAGAAGCAGGCTTCTCGCGGAGCAAGGAGCCCGATGCGGGGCTCGATCCCAGGACCCTGGGATCATGACCTGAGCTGAAGGCAGACATTTAATCTACTGAGCCACCCAGATGCCCCTACGTCTACTTTTAATGTACAGTTGACCCCTGAACAACATGGGTTTGAACTACATGGGTCTACTTATACACGGAGTTTTTTTTTTTAAATATATAGTACAGTACTATAAATGTATTTTCTCTTCCTAATGATTTTCTTGATAATTTACTTTATTGTAGTAATACAGTATATATAATACGTATAACAAAGTATGTGTTGATCATCTGTTTATGTTATTGGTGAGGCTTCCAGTCAACAACAGGCTATTAGTAAAGTTTAGGGGGAGTCAAAAGTTACATGTGGATTTTTGACTGGGGGGGGGAGGTCAGTGCCCCAGCCCCCACTACATTCAAGGATCAACTGCATAACCATATATCTTAATGTATAACCTTAGCTGCAGAGAATTAGTGGCATTTAATTTTATAGTTTTAGGAATTGGGAACATGTGAAAAGTGTGTAAATCTGTTTTCAGATGAGCAACATTTTTCTCTGCAATGAAACCATAAGAATACTAGTTATAACCTGGTGACTGCTTTATTCTTACAAAACATTTTTGCAGTGCAGCTGATTTGCCACTCACTGTAATTAAAAACCTCCATATGACGAACAACATCATGACGGGGCGGGGGGGGGTTGAAAAACTCAATGGAAAGAAAAATCTGTAAATAAATGGAACTCTGAAATAGTACAGGCAATTCAGTTACTATAACATGATTTCATTTCCACAGTAATTGCAGGTGTTCACCAAGCAGTTTGTTGTAGTTTCTCAAGTATTTTTGCTCCAGTGGAATTTTCAGTATTAAACCTTGTGTATATTTTGATATGCCTCGTCTTTTAAGACAAGAGTATACCTTTTCTAGCTGTACTAAAATGACAGAAAGCCAACTCTCAAACTCCTCATTCAAAATGCATAGTGGAACAACACAAACAGCAATAATAGAACATCAAGCCTCATTTTACCCTTTGGCCTTAAAATCTTCTCTAAAGCTTTGTAAAAAATATTTAGACAAGGAGTAAAATGGAAGCATTTGAATTTTGCCTCCAAGAAGTGACTTTATAGTTAACTAGAACTATCAGAATGAGAAAAGTCAGCGGCAGGAAGAATATTAAAAAGGTGTTAAGCCTCTATAATAAACAATCTAAACGGAAGTGTTTAAAGACAACAGAGGAAAAACACACTAGGTGATTAGGATCTTGAATTTAACAAACTCGATACACATGGGAATAATCATTTCTTCTTAAAACTTTCATTCAACTTTGCAAGACTAGTTAATAAAATACATTCATAAAACTAGTTAAAGGAAGCGTTTGCCTCTAGAGTAAAATTTTCCATTAGGATCCATTAATATTTGATAAATGCTTCCAATTCAACAAATACCAACATGTAAAACATTCAAAGAATTCTCCAGAATTCTGTCTGTGATGTACCAGATAAATAAAAGATTTAGTACAATACCATACATACTTGGTAATTAACTGCTCTTTAACCAATTCTTCTATTTTATCAGTCCACAGAAGATAAAAGATAAAGTCCATGGAAGGTAAGAGAAAAGCAGTATTTGGAATCAAGTTTTTCAATCAAAGAAACATTTAAAAAATTTAAATATTCACTAATTTTATAATTATAGGAGTTAAAAAAAACAATGTCACATTTACATCTAGCTCTAACTGTTTTTCATTAATTTCATTAAAGATTTTTTAACAATCTATTTGCAAAAAAGCAATGCTAGATTTGGTTAAAAGTAGCGATTCCTTTTAGGCTAAATAGTCATACCCTTATCAGACCATAACCACCCTGGAAAATATGAATCATTACAGAGACACAGGGTTACTGTCCTTCCTTTCACTCATTATAGTAAGTAACGATTTTTGTTTTTTCCTGTGCAAAGCCATTTTACCAGTGCTACCAATTCTATGTTTAAGTCCATAACATCAACAACGATTTATTTAAGTCGTTCCTATCCATTCATTCATTGGATTTATTCTATAAATACTGAGTACTAAGTGCCAGATTGAATGTTTGGCACTAGGGAGACAAAAGTAATCTAAACAATACCCTTGGCTGAAGGAGATTATGTTTTGGTAAGGAAACAGTTTCAAATTCACCTCACTTATGGTAGACATCTTTCCTGGTTTAGTACTGCTTATGTATTGTCCAAACACAATTTCTAGAACAATGGGAAGTCTCTTATTTTCATGTAGAAACGTGTGTGTGTGTGTGTGTGTGTGTGTGAAGTACATGCATATGGCCCTAGGAATGATTTGTGGGTCATGAAAGATGAGAAGGCAGGGAAGGTAAAATTCATGAATATGAAAAAAAGTTAGTCACCAGAATTAAACATAATGGCTGTATATAGGTCAAGCTTAGAAATGCTGCCTTACACTTAATTCTCCTAGGACCTGCAGTGGAGCAGGGTAAGACTCAATCAGAGCAAGTAATAAATCAATAATACTAACATGGACTTTTGGAAGGAGAAATATACAAGGTTTGGTTCATTCACTTTTGAAATTAAGAAGGCAAAATGTTAGCAAATAATACATTTAAGGCAAGGAGAGAGAAACATGTGAAGGAAACTGTGGGAGAGGTGGGTGAAAGGGGTTTGAGAAGAAAAATTAATAGGCAAATTTTCCTTTGATAACATTCCCAGTTTCTTCATGGACCTCATCCTGCCAGTTACCCAGTATCTTTAGTACTCCCCAAAGTGCTCTACCTAACATTTCCTTGCTCCTTGCCACCAACAAGCCCAAGCCTCCACTATCTTGAGAAGTCTTCTGAAGATTTACCATGTCATATAGGGTTATAATCGCTTCCCTCTCCTCTTCTGCCAACCAAATTGGAAAGAGTGGTCAACATGTCTACGTCTAGTATCTTCACAACTGTCTACTGTAGTTGTCCTTGCAATCTGGTCTCCATACTTATCATCCTAAAAAAACTGCTTTCTTGAAGGTCACCTACAACCACCTAATTGCCAAAGCCACAGCTTTTTTCAGTCCTTGTCCTTTTTCTTTTTTAAAGGATTTTATTTATGCATTTGAGACACAGAGATACAGAGAGAGAGAGAGACAGAGCATGAACAGGGAGAGAGGCAGAAGGAGAGGGAGAAGCAGGCTCCCCGCTGAGCCAGGAGCCCGATGTGGGGCTCGATCCCAGCACCCTGAGGACCTGAGCCGAAGGCAGACGCTTAACCATCTGAGCCACCCAGGCGCCCCCTCGTCCTTCTTCAATAGAGGATAAATACCAGGTTCTCAGAAAGGTAGTTACCACTTCTTTTTTTAACCTCATAACTGCTTTGGATTCCTTGGCAGTGTTCTGGTTGGATACATACCTTTCTGAAGTACACTGTGCCAAGGAAAGTGCACACATTTTGAAGTTACACAGTCTGAGTCTGAGTCCTGGTGTGATTTTGGACAAAGTACTTGTCTTCCCAGTCTGTTTCTTCCTCTGGGAAGTGGGACACCACTACTGACCTTACTGGATTGTGAAGATCAAATTAAATAATGCATGTAAAGAATCTAGCAAGGTGTTGCACATAGTTGATGTTCAAAAATGTCCACTTTCCCCCTCTTTCTGCTTTCTCTGTAGTGCTCAGGCATCCTTGGCATGGATGCAGCTGTTTCACAGGTTCTATCTCATCTTGACTTGGCATTTAACACCCTCTACCTCTGCCCTCTCACCATTTCAGTGCTGATTCCAAAGTCTAGGTCTCTCATTATCCTTACCATTTAAAAAAAAAATTATTTATTTTTGTAATCTGATCCTGCTTTACCAGGATCATCTTTGCTTATTTCCACCAGGGTCCTTACTGGGGGATACTTATATCCCTTCCACATGGTTCTCATAGTTGCGGTTCTTCATCCAAAGCCTGGGTCCTCAGTTGTGCCTTGCTCTCCTCAGGCCACTTCCCTTTCCACTTCAGAGTTGGAGGAGTGAACTCCAGAAATGTGCCCATGTAACATGCAAATGCAACAAAAAGCATCCAGCCAAGCATGATCATGATAACAAGTAAAACAATGTCCAAGACACAAAAACATGGTAAAAGATTATTCACCAAGATCTTGGCAAAGGAGTGTGCTCATGAAACCCCTCATTGGTAGAGGTCTTGCAAGTCAGTTCTAGTCCTTGGCTCCAAAGGATCTATAACGCCCTCCTTTACTGTTTCTCCTCAGGTCCTTCCTATTCCTCTCCTTACAGATGTCCCCAGGTTTCCTTCCAGCAAGCTGGATCGTGGCCCTTTGGCACTAATGCCTTCCCAATTGCACGCAGGGTCCATGTTGGGGTGCTGGTCTGACTCTGAGCACTGGACGTGGGAAGACTCCTTACCAGTCTTTAGCTCCAATTCCACATTTTCAACTACCTACTGGGGAACCACCCACGTGGATAATCTGCCTGCACCTTTCCTACTCCCGAACAGGAATAGCCTCGGAGCTTGTAGAGCAGGTATGAAACCAAATGCACCACCTCTTAAAATTAGTTCCTCCTATCCATTTCCCTAGAGGCACTAGTATTTTCCCAGTCACCTGTCTTAATACAGGCATACTGTGGAGATACTGTGGGTTTGGTCCAGACCATTACAGTAAAATGAGTATCATAATAAAACCGACTGAATTTTTTGATTTCCTAGTACAGATAAAAGTTATGTATACACTATACTGTAGTCTATTACGTACAACAGCACTATGTCTAAAAGAAGTATACACTTTAATTAAAAAATAATTTCAAAATGCTATCACCTGAGCTTTCAGTGAGTCATGATCACTGATCACAGGTCACCATAATATAATAATAAAGTTCAAAATATTGCAAAAATTACCAAAATGTGACAAAGAGACACAAAGTGAGCAAATGCTGTCGGAAAATAGTGCTGACAGACTTGCTCAATGCAGGGTTGCCACAAACTTTAAATCTGTAAAAAAATGCAAGCTGCGAAGCATAACATAAAGCATAATCAAATGAAGTGTGCCTGTATTTTGAAATCATTTATTATTCTCTGTCCCCCCAACACACACACATTGCTAAACCTTGTAGATTCTGGAGTTGTAATGTCTCTTATCATCTGTCTCTCCCATTTAATTTTCTTTGTCATCATTTTAGTTCACTGCCTCAGTACTCTTTGGTTAACTACACTATCACTACTAGAGTCTTTGAGAAATCAATTTCATAAATGGTGTGGGCAAGAATAAGAATGCAAGAGATTACTGAAAAGCAGTAGGATCACTGACAGCAGACTAGGTCTTTAAGAAGTTTGCTAATGGATGGATAGTCTGAGGGGGTCAGTGAAGTTAAGGACAAAGGATAGGTGTTTTTTCTGTTTTGTTTTTTAAACTTCAAAGATGAATAAGCAGTTGTAGGCAGGAGGGAAGGAGTACGAAAGGATAGTATGCTAATTAATCTCATTCATACATTAATTCACTCATTCACTTCCAGATATTATAAATCTATAATTAGGCACAATGCTAAGTGCTGAGTATATAATGGTGAATAAAATCAGACAAAGAACCAGTCCTTACAATCTTCAAGTTGAAAGACAGAGGCAGACATTAATCAAATAATCATACAATTACATATAAAACTGAAAACAAGACAAGTGTAGGAAAGATAAGTGCATGGTGTTATTAAAGTCTATTTGTAAAGATATCTGCTCTAGGGCGCCTGGGTGGCTCAGACGGTTAAGCGTCTGCCTTTGGCTCAGGTCATGATCTCAGGGTCCTGGGATCGAGCCCCGCATCGGGCTCCCTGCTCCTTGGGAGCCTGCTTCTCCCTCTGCCTCTCTCTCTCTCTCTCTGTCTCTCATGAATAAATAAATAAAATCTTAAAAAAAAAAAAAAAGATATCTGCTCTAGTCAGGCAAGTCAAGAAAAATTTCTTGAGGAAGTTTCCTCAGGTTCTAAAAGTTATGAAGGGGAATTAACCAAAGGAAGAGGGGAGGGAAGAATATTCTGGACAGAGGGAACAACCAGCGTCCTATGGTGAGGCTGTGATGAGAAGGGCTGAAAGAAGGTTAATGTTCTGCGAAAGAGAACAAGGTAGGGTGGTGTGAGAGAAGGCTGGATAAGAAGGGGCTGTACTACGCAGGGCCATGTAGGCCACAGTAAGAGGTTTTTTCTTTAAGAGCAGTTGGAAGCTTTTGAAGGACTGGAAGGACTGGTGGAAGACAGGATCAGATCTGACTCCAGATTTCTGCAAGACTAATCTTCCTAAAGTGCAGGTTTCATGACCGTACTCTGCTCAAAACTTAAATGACTTTCACTGTCCACTGAAGTAAGTTTATCTGCCATGAAAGGATCTATCTCTAAGATAGACCCAACTTTTCAACCACTCTTTACAGTTATTTTGTACTCTTCATCAAATCCCTTCTTTTTGCTTTTTTATCCATGTTATAGGTACCTCCTACCATGCCCTCATCCTTTCTTTTTTTTTTTTTTAAGATTTTATTTATTTGAGTGAGTGACTGAGAGAGAGAGAACGCGCTCAGGTCAGGGAAAGGGACAGAGAGAGAGAGAGGGAGAAGCAGGCTCCCTGCTCAGACATGGGGCTCGATCCCAGGACCCGGGATCATGACCTGAGCTGAAGGGAGACTCTTAAGTCGACTGAGCCACCCAGGCGCCTCAGAATGCCCTCATCCTTTCACTTCTATTTCTTGAAACCCTTTCTATCCTTTGGGCCAATCACAAACCCCACTTCTGTGAAACCCTCTTTTTTTTTTTTTTAAATCTTTCTGGTTGAGATATTTTGCTTCTTTGAAATTCCCAATAGCCTGTGCTTTTTTTGCCATTTGATATATTTAACTTTTTACTGTAGTTACCTGTGCACACATTCATCTCCCCCTTTCCTCAACATCCAGCAGGCTGTAAAGTCTTTGAGTGCAGAGGCTTTGTTTAATCTTTGTATCCCCCACAGTGCCTAAAATATAGTCTTACCAGTAGCAGCTGCTCAATACACCTTTGTTGTCTATTTTTAAATTCAGACTTCTAAGTATTTGGAACCTTTTCAGTTATTGTGTAGATGCCAGCCTCTACACTGATTTATAGTTATGATGCTACAATGAAGTGTGGCTCTCATTTCCTTTTCTGGCATATATGGGTTCTACTTACGTTGATTTTCATGGCATGGATTAGAGACACACAAAAAAAGACTAAACCAACTCTTTAGAAGAAAAATCAGAGCTACAAGTCAGGTACTTATCCATCCTTTAGCTAACAACAAGATGATACTATCTCAGAGAAGAAACTCAGGTTGCCTTACCATATCTAGTTTGTTTGTTTATTTATTTATTTCTCAGGAAGAGGGAACACAAGCAGGGGGAGCGGCAGGCACTGGGAGAAGCAGGCTCCCCGCTGAGCAGGGAGCCCAATGTGGGGCTCGATCCCAGGACCTTGGGATCATGACCTGAGCCTAAGGCAGACGCGTTACCGAGTGAGCCACCCAGGCGTCCCACCATATCTAGTTTAAAGATTTATAAATGAACACTTGAGACCTTTTCCTCAATGAATAAAAAAAAAAAAAAGTAGGAAGTAAAAAGGGAAAATGTTATTCTAGAACCACTTCAGAAATTTACTTAAATATGATCTGAACAAAGAATCTAAAATTCACATGAGCAGCTTTCTAGACATCCCTATTCACTGACAAGACTTATTCCTAGAATAAAATGTAAAAAATAATGTAGAAGAGGGAAAAGAGGTCCACAGATTGTAGTGAGGATTCTGTAAGCAAAATAGTTTTAACATATTTTTACAGGGTGCCTGGGTGGCTTAGTCAGTTAAGCGTCTACCTTCAGCTCAGGTCATGATCCCGGGGTCCTGGGATTGAACCCACATAGGGTTCTCTGCTCACTGGAGAGTCTGCTTCTCCCTCTCCCTCTGCTGCTCCCCCTGCTTGCCCTTGTGCTCTCTCTCATCAAGTAAGTAAATAAATAAATAAAATCTAAAAAAAAAAATTACCCTCCCCACAATGCCCCCCATATTTTTACATTAAAAACAATCAACATACACATTTTATTTT
The DNA here is from genome assembly GCF_029215605.1 of Mirounga angustirostris. NCBI lineage: Eukaryota > Metazoa > Chordata > Mammalia > Carnivora > Phocidae > Mirounga > Mirounga angustirostris. The sequence continues at coordinate 113,536,647 of NW_026991712.1, forward strand.
GCTCTCCACCACTCTAGAAGTATAATGCTGAAGTACTAAATCACTCCATTGCTTCCTTTTGCAGGTTCCTCAGCTTTGATGTGGAGTGCAATATAATGTCAGCTAATATAATGTCAGTCTGTAGTAGAAAGAGAGCAAAGGAATCTTGAGGGGTGTTTCTCCCCTTGATTTCAATGAGTACTCCGTAATCTTTCCACAGAAAGAGTGACTAGACTAGCCGTATCATTCAGTGCATTTCTTTGCCAAGTTTAAGAACTAAGATCATTAAGTAATAATACTTGGGCAGAGTCACCATGGTTCTTTATCAGCAAAACTAAATTGTTTTCTATGCTAAATATACTCATCCTCATTGTCTCTTTCATTAGCCTTTTACATACTGCATTTGAATAACTTCTTACTTAGAACATCTCATAGTTGAATTCACACTACTAAGTTGACTTAACCTGGATACAGTCTAACCCCTCATTTTGCCAACAAGAAAAATAATGCAAAATGAGGTTAAGACACCTGTTCAAGGCTACACTGCCAGTGCAAAGGGAAAAAAAAAAACAGGATATAATCCAGAATGAGACCGAATTTAGGATTTTAAGAGGCCCCTGCACAGCTAGAGGTAAGGGAATTACATTTAATAAAAGTATTGTAATGATTAATAAAAATTATTTACATCCATTTAAATTGCATTTACTTTTATCCTGGACACAAAGCTAAAGTCCCCAAATCAAGAGGCATATGAGGCTATTACTATTAAGGACGTCTAAGAAAAATAAAGTAGAAAAGAAGAAGGTACCATGAAGAAGTATGTCATTGTGGGCTTTCTACTTCATAACTATTATCTAGGAAAGGGAGATAAAAACTTTGATTACAAAAGACTATGCTAGCCAAATAAAATAAAATGTTTTTCTTATAACAGATGGTTTATGCCCTGATAATGTTTGTATTTAGTGCTTTAGGATTACCTATTAATAAGGAAGCCGGGATGCTTTCCATTGATATTTCTAATTCAAAGCAAACAAGTTCTTTGTAACTCACTTTGTAGTGATATATTACACATAGGTTTGTTTAAAGGGCTGGGCTGTAGTGACTTTAAACTTTATATCTAAATCCTGCTTGTGACAGATCTATAAGAGCAGCTTTGTAGAGGAGAGTTGGAAAAGCCTTTCTTCATAATTGTTGCTATGTAACAATTCTCTCACAATAGCGGCTCCAACTTTTTTTTTCAATGCTCTACAATGAAATGGAACCAACCAGTGGTGTCCATATGCACCATTATCTCATTCTTACCGTGCAGAACCCTGAGGCTGGGGATAACAATGCCCTTGAGCCTCTAGCTTCCTAGCCTCCCCAGGCCTGTCTCATTGAGCTCAGTCAGGATGTGAAAATGTCATTGGTAGATACAGAGACTGACTCCTCAAGTCAAGGCTGTGACTGTCAAGAGCCCAGTGCTACTTGCTACCTGCATGTCACCCATGCTGCCACTGTTGCTGGAGATGAGGAAGCTAGAGGGAACACCTTTGTGTTGAGGATCCTTGGTGACTTTAATATGTATTGTGGCCTTAAGTTGGGGACACTCAACTACTTGTCGTTAAAAACACTAACATTATAAAATTGTCAAAAATATGAGGAATTCTGAGGGGGGAAAAATCACTGGCTTCGGTTAAAAATTTAAACAAGTATTTTTTTCTTTAGAAAATATCTGGATTCCCAGAGTAAAGTTACTTCAATTTAAAAATATATTTTTCTTTTTTTTTTTTTTAAAGATTTTATTTATTTGACAGAGAGAGACACAGCGAGATAGGGAACACAAGCAGGGGGAGTGGGAGAGGGAGAAGCAGGCTTCCCGCCGAGCAGGGAGCCAGACATGGGGCTCGACCCCAAGACCCCAGGATCATGACCTGAGCCGAAGGCAGCCGCTTAACTGACTGAGCCACCCAGGCGCCGCTAAAAATATATTTTTCTTATTTAAACTCTCAGCAATAAGTATGGGGGGTTTAGAAATAATCGAATTATTATTTAATCCTCAGTAAACAAATACTTAAACTTCACTGTGACATGGTACTGTGATAGTAAACGTTGTAGGATAAACAAATCCAAGATTTACACAAGGGAAAAAACAAACAAAAAGAGGAATTTTATGGATACTGAGAAATAAAAAAACCAAACACCTGTTATGATTCAGATATTCAATTTATATGGTCCTATAATTCAACACTATGGTCTTTCTGAAAGGGCGGGGGGGTCATAAGTAGTCATTTTGCATATTGAGAAATTCCTAGAACATAACAAATTGATATTACAAGTCCATGAAGGTCTAAAATCACTCACAATAGGCATATTTAAGTTTTGGAAAAACTGCAAATATAAGCCTCTGAATGACTACTGGGTATGAGGTAAGAAGAGAAGACCTTTACAGTTTAATCTATGGAGCCCTCAGTGGAAATTTACAACAGTGAAACCACCTTGGAAAACAGGCTAACAGTTCCTCAAAAGATTAAACAAAGAAGCTACCATCTGATGGTAACTCTACTTTCAGGTATATATGTAAGAGAACTGAAACATGTTCATACCAAAACTTGTACACAAATGTTCACAATAGCCAAAAACAAGAAACAACCTAAATGTCCATCAGTTGATTAATGGATAAATAAAATGTGGTATATCCATAAAATGGAATATTACTCAGACATAAAAAGGAATGAAGTACTGTTATGTGCTACAACATTAATGAACTTTGAAAACATGTTAAGTGAAAGATGCCTGACACAAAAGGCCACATATTATATCATCCCATCTGTATGAAATGTTCAAAATAGGTAAATCCATAGAGACAGAAAGTAGATTAGTGGTTGCCGGGGGTTGAAAGAAGAGGAAATTGGGACTAAGCTAACAGATATGAAGTTTCTTTTTGGGGTGATGGCAATGTTCTGGAATTAGACAGTTATGACCATTATATAATATAGTGAATATACTAAAAACCAGTGAATGATCCACTTTAAAATGGTGAATTTTATGTTATATGAATCTATATCTCAATAAAAATTCAATTAAATATAAAAAATTCCACAATTATAAGGAAAAACAAAAAAGTTATTTCAATGATCTTCCATTATGGTCTCAACTACTCAGAACCAAATTGGGAATGTTAGAAGGAAGGCCTTAGAATACTTCCGAAAACCAATAAATTTCTAAGGAACCATCTCTTCATTTTTCATGGCATGCTCACAAACTTCTCTAAGGAAATTAGTGATGGGTGGGCTAAAAAAACAACCTGCCGAGGCAAAAAGCCTTAGTTACATCTTTCTAGTCATGCCTGGTACCCTAGGGAAGTGACTCTCTTGAGTGTCTATCTGTATGATGGTTACCTAAAGTGGCTGCCCATATCCAGTGACGGCTTTTGTTTAGTGATCATGGTCAAGTTGAGCTTGTTTAAATACCATTTCTCAGGACTTAACATGCTCTTCCCTAAACAATGTGAATACTGAAAGCTTTTAGGGGGAATAAACTATTGCATGGTCTCTGCCTAGGAAGTGGGCCACAGTTCACTGGAAACAGACAGTTCAGATAAATAAAATGAAAGCAGACATTTTTGGAGATGATCTTGAAAGCTTTCCATTATAGAGAACATCAAGGGCATAAAACTAGGAATAGCATGTATCCATGTTAAACTACCACAAGTCACTCTCTACCTTCTCTAAGTAATACAAAGTATTCATCTCCTTCATTAAATAATCAAATCATTCCCATAGAACAACACTTACCCCTCTCTCTGGCTACCTACTAAAAGACACTCAATTCCTATGCTACAATTAACCAGGGATTGTCATAATACAAAGTAGTGGCTGTTTACAAAGGTTAGCTTGGGTGGAAAAGTTACATTTTAAAAATGAAAAGTCAGTGAGGAAATGGATTCCCATTTCTGGCATGCAGGCTGTGCATAAAGTAAATTAGGCCAGTTAATCTAATTCTCCATAGCCCTCCATATGGTTTCTCTTTGGCTGCTAGTCTGGACCTTTCTCTAGATTTCTCAGCTTTCAGTCAACATAGTTCCCTCTTGTGTTACAGGCTGACGTATAATGAGAGCTCAAAGAAGACTGGGAAGACTAAGAACAAAGGGAAGAGGAAAAGGAGAAAAGGGATCAAGCTGACGGGGGTGTCCTGTGGCTATAAGATCTTCTCAGAATACCAGTCAAAATATTCTCAAAGAAACTATACCGAGTACCGAGACTGTGATGAAAATTGATTCTACAGTTTCTGTTTTTCCTGTACTAGGAGTAGGATGAGAATTATGAGGAATATAAAAACAAATATGATACATTATAAGGAGGCATCACAAAATGTACTTTAATTATTATGCTTGCTAATTTGGTATATAAACACATCAAAATTATATAAATACATTAACTAGCCTTACACAATAGAGTATACAGGCACTAAAATATTTATAGCAGACTGTCTCTATATTTATATACATATATATATAAAAAATAATGCATCAAGACTATGGAAAGAGCCTAGTATTAGAGCATTACTTTGTGGGAAAATCAGATTCAACTCTGTATTATTTCAACATATAGTATGTAAGAGTAAAGTCTGATAAAGTTCAACTAAGCTAAAAAATTACTATAAGCAAGTGTTTAAACAGTAACACCAATTACCAGGTTACTTTACTGCATTTCTAATGAGTTATTAAAAAACAAAAAAGGGGCACCTGGGTGGCTCAGTTGGTTAAACAGTCTGTCTTCAGCTCAGGTCATAATCTTGGGGTCCTGGGACTGAGCCCTGTGTCGGGTTCCCTGATCAGTGGGGAGTCTGCTTCTCCCTCTCCCTCTACCCCTCCCTCTGCTTGTTTTCTCTCTCAAATAAATAAATAAAATCTTTAAAACAAAACAAAACAACACTGGGTCAATTATCAGTATTATAGATGTTCTATGTAAGGAGTACTTCAGAATCTTTGCTAATTTTAACATTTATTAAATAAACATGAAGGGACTAAAGGGAAATTAATTCCTTCACTGATAAATAAATGTATACTGTTTAAGCTCTGATTTAAAAGGTCTTTTTCTGTGTGCTCTTGACAGCTATTTAAGGTGTGAGTACAAAGTATAAATATCCATAAACGTTGCAGTCATATTGGCTCTTCAAGTCATATGGAGAAATCTAAATGAAATGGGAATAGATCATGATGTATTTTTACATATAAGTGTATTTCATGGGGTGTGCAAAGATGAAGTGTATAATTTGATTTGATCAATTCCTTCCTGAGATTATATGGGTATAAAATTCCCATCAGTATACAATGACAGATTACACATTGTGGTTTAAATTTTTCTAATGTTAATACATCTGTGAAACTGCAAGGGAAGTTACGAGGAAAAGATGATTTGCTACAGAAACACCTTATTTACTATTAAGAGTACAGATGTGAAAGTTCAAGAATCAGCCCTCTTTCATTCTTCTGGACTACTGTGTTTTCCTCAAAATACTGATTTTTTTCCCCTCCAACAAGTGTTAGACTGGAGCCAGTACAGCAAAAATGCTAATAAAATGTATATTTTCTAAGTAGTTCTCAAGACGAATTTTGATACAGCTTTCATACATTAAACAAGTGCTAATAACAAAACCTTGCAATGTTCATATACAAAGAATAGTACTATTGTTATATATAATACTGAACATATTATCTTATTATACTCATCTTCAGTGACTTATCACTGCTGTTCAGAATCTTTTTCCTAGCTATAAAGATTTATAAGAAGTTCACTTTTAACATGAATTCCAGAAACATCTGCAAGTAATGGCTAAAAAAATTCCACTGGAAATTTGAGAGTAGATGCAAAGGTTTTCCAAATCATAGAATAATTATTAAAAAAACCAGATAATCCCATTTAGCCTATGTTCAATCTTAGTGGCAATAAATTAAAAGGCTGAGTAGTGCAGTTATTGCTCCACAAATACATGTGAGTATGTTACTTCCTTTCTCCTTTTATGTGCATGTCTCTTTGGGTGTCTAAAGTCTCCACATTTTTCACCGTGTTTAAGATTCTTTAGCCAATGCTTGCCCTCAAGCCTGCTTTTTCTTCCCCCAATGACAAAATGCCTTTCCCAAAAAGTAATTGTGAACTCGAAGTGGGCAGAAAGAGGAGTGCAAATATAAAGTATAATTATACTTTAGAGAATTCAATGGGATTAGTATTTCACGAAGTATTTTAATTTTATCCCCATCTCATAAAGTAATATTTACTGTAAAAGGATAATAAAAGGACAAGGCTGAGAAAGAAGGGGCTTATAAGTTGAGCCAGAGATTCTTTGGGGGAAGAAATATGAAAAGCTAAAGGGGACTTTCTGAGAAAAGAGGAAATAAATAAAATGATACTGGGACAGGAGACAAAGTCTTAGAAGCTGATGACCAAAGAATAAGGGGATTCAGCTAGTGAATATATAGAAGGTACAAATACAGAATGGAAGGGATCAGGAATAACCTGCAAGGAGGGCTAATGGCAAAAGTTAGAATTATGAGAAAATAATGTTTCAAAGGCAAAAACCAAGAAAGTGTCAGCTGACTTGGTGTCTACAATGACCAATGATTTTAAAAGAAGCCAGAAGAGCCCTAACTGTTCAGTATTTTAGTTGTGCAGGTATCAAAAGGACCAAGGACCAGGAGAAAGATGGACAGATCTAGCTAGGGGTCAATATATAATGAAAGAAAAGGATTCAAGGTGAATGACAAAAGGAACTAGTCAGTGTTTACTGCTACCTCAAGACTGACCATGTAACGTGCAACATGCAATACAAATAAGATGTGTGCAGTTTGTTTCTTAACTTCAATTAAGTTACTATTTTTATGGGTCACTGACCCCTGAAATAAGAGGTTCCCTAAACTATATCCAAAGTTAGGGAAGTCAGATAGTGCCTAAAAGGATTAGCAAAGCTTACAATATTTTGTGCCACATGGGGGCCTTTATTAAAATCAAACACTAGAAGCTTATTTTTGTGTGGCATAATTATTTGAAATTTTAATGGCAGTCTTTATTATTTCATTTTCTATACTTTTTTTGTCCCTTGCTATACATTTTGGAGAAGATGTGCCCAGAGTTTGATACAAAAAAAAGTAGGACCTAACATGTGTCCTCAGTAAGCAGCTGCTCATTAAGATAATACTTCCAGTTACTGGCTTAGAAAGCAAGATTCTGAGATTACTGCTTGGCGCAGGCCTGTGACTTGTCAACCAAAAAAGTTACTTCCTCTTTAGTATAATGAATTGCAGAAGTACAGTTAAACAGTTATCTATGAGGGTTTATTGGCAGGCATAGGATATGGTGGGTGAGCAGAGATACTGATATATTTTTTTTTGCTAGTGACCAAAATATTTACAAATTTCATAAAATGGAAAGAACTTTCTAAAAAATTAGTAAGATCTGTTTCACAAATAACCAATTCAACTGGAACACTGAATAGTAGAAATGACAAAAGATTTGTTCTTATGGGTGATAAAAAATTTATATCAGGGCATTCAAGTAAAGTTATTTTCTGTGTTCTGGTTTAATGAATCATGTGAGTTGTATCTGGCTGGGTGACACAGATGCCGGCTCACTGAAGCCTATGCTAATGCCTCCCAGGACAGCCTTCCTTGGGACAGTGAAGCCAGAGTAACATGTCAGACTGAAGAAATATCAAAGAAAGAGAAAGCAGGGCTGGAGATGCTATGAGGTTGGCTCGGAACACTTTTTGACCTGTGAGTGTCCAGTAAGTATTCAGTGTCCTATGGGCTTCAATGACCTAACAAGCAGCAAGTAGCAACACTAATGCAGTAATGAATGGTCCTCAAAAGAAGACTTGCAATCCAAGCTGAAAAACACTACACTTACTAGATGGTTTTAACCCTACTGAAAGACAGCTTTGGAAACCACTAGCGATTTCTTAAAAGGTGAATGAGTATTAAATGTTTTATATATGCTTGTGTAGTAAGTATCTACTTTAGTTCCTTTATATCTGTTTGATTTTAAAGATGTATATTAGTTTGGAAATTAAAACAGTCCTAAAGCTATGAATGCTAAAATATGTTGAAAAAAAATGAAATAGCATTAAATATGTTGGTAAAACTACAGTTGTAAAATAATGAGACCCATTCAATGTTAATAAAAATGCACTGTTAAAAATGAAATTAAAGGACTATTCCATATATATTCCACATGGAGATGTTTTCCTCTTTCAAAAGATAACAAATAATATTTGTGAAGAAAAAGGCCCTCAGAAGAAAAGACAGCAAAAAAGACAGAGAATAATTAAAGCTTGACAAAACACCGGCATATCACTTTACATGAGAGTTATTTCTAGGAAAGGAAACTAAGGCACAAAATAAAGGTACATTTTCCAAAGATGCTTATAAAATCAATGAATAACTTGGTTTTTCCCCAGTCAAAATTCTATTTAGTATTTAGAATTAAAATCTGAAGGAGTACTTACAATGACAGCAACACCACAGCAATTAAGGTCCACTCTGCAGGTTTGTGTATAATATTTCTATTTGTTAATCTGTAAGATGGGAAGATAAAGTTTACCAAAGGATTGTTACATTTAAATACATAAACCATCTATTTTTAGATAAAATCAGATTTATGACATCTTGTGTCAAAAAGCACTATTTTCTATTCTTTTTTTGTTTGATAGGAGTCAGCAGAATAATACTGTGGCTTGATCTTCAGTACCTGATAATGACCATCACAAAAGAACATGTTCCAGCCCCACTTCTATATATTTATAACAATATTACTGTTAGACAGGATGGGAATATAGGAACAATATGGGCAACTAAATTGCATGGTTTATCAAAATACACACACACAGTTCCCTGTAACCATATCTTCTGTATTTTCCCCCAATCAAATTTTTCATTAAAACTAACAAGCTAATAAGGAATTTCTGATTTTAATTCATCTTTTGCACCTTCCTACCTTGTGGTAGGTTGGCAGCAGGCACTGAAGGGATGTCATAATCCATAATTTACAGAAATAAAAGTTGACAAATTGTAAGACTAGGTCTTTAACAAAAAGAGTTTTATAATCCGAAGGGGCACCTGCACCCCAATGTTTATAGCAGCAATGTCCACAATAGCCAAACTATGGAAAGAGCCCAGATGTCCCCTGACAGATGAATGGATAAAGAAGATGTGGTATATATATATAAAATGGACTACTACTCAGCCATCAAAAAATGAAATTTTGCCATTTGCAATGACGTGGAGGGAACTAGAGCGCATTATGCTAAGCGAAATAAGTCAACCAGAGAAAGACAATTATATGATCTCACTCATATGTGGAATTTAAGAAACAACACAGAGGATCATAGAAGAAGGGAGGAAAAAATAAAACGACAAAATCAGAGAGACAAATCATAAGAGACTCTTAATCACAGGAAACAAACTGAGGATTGCTGGAGGGGAGGGGGTGGGAGGGATGGGGTAACTGGGTGATGGACATTGAGAAGGGCATGTGATATAATGAGCACTGGGTATTATATAAGACTGAGGAATCACTGACCTCTGCTTCTAAACCAATAATACATTATATGTTAATTAACTGAATTTAAATAAAAAAAAAGCTTTAAAATATCAGAAATTAATTCTATCACTTAGCAGTTGATGACAACAAAATACATTGTAGTCAACTTAGTTTCTCAGAAACCATTTGGAAAAACTGCTCTAAATAAAAAAAATGATATAAATCAGTAAGAAAAAAAAGACAGCCAATGATATCTGATAAAGGACCACTACCCAAAACAGACAAAGAGCACTTAAAATTTAACAAGAGGAAAACAAATAGCCCAATGAAAAAATGGGCCAAACACCTTAACAGACATCTCATCAAAGATAAGCAAATGACAAATAGGCAGATGAAAAGATATTCCACATCGTATCTCATAACCGAACTGCAATTTAAAATGAAAATGAGATACTACTATACACCAATCACAATGGCCAAAATCCCGAACATTGACAAAATCAAATGCTGAATCAAAATCCATCCACAAGAGTCATACATTTGCTACAACTGATAAACCTACACTGACATCATCATCACATGGTCAAATGTTTGGCTCTGTAGCAAGGATGTGGAGCAACAGGAACTCTCATTCACTGCTGATGGGAATACAAAATGGTATAGCAACTTTGGAAGAGTTTGGTGCTTTCTTACAAAACTAAACATATTCCACCATCTGATCAGCAATCATGTTCCTTGGTATTTATCCAAAGGAGTCAACAACTTATGACTAAAAAACCTGCGCACAGATGTTTATAGCAGCTCTATTTACAACTTCCAAAACGTGGAAGCATCTAAAACGTCCTTCAGTAGGTGAATGAAAAAATAAGCTGTGGTAATTCCAGATAATGGATCATTATTCAGCCCCAAAGCTTTGTGCTATCAAACTGCCAAAAGATGTGGAAGTTCTTATTTATTTATTAAATTTTATTTATTTATTTGTCAGAGAGAGAGGGAGAGAGAGACAGAGAATAAGCATAAGCAGGGGGAGTGGCAGAGGCAGAGGGAGAAGTAGGCTCCCTGCATAGCAAGGAGCCTGATGCGGGACTCAATCCCAGGATCCTGGGATCATGACCTGAGCCGACGGTGGCCACTTAACTGACTGAGCCACCCAGGCGTCGCTATTTATTTTTTTTTAAAGATTTTTATTTATTTGTCAGAGAGAGAGTGTGCACAAGCAGGAGGAACGGCAGGCAGAGGGAAAAGCAGGCTCCCTGCTCAGCAAGGAGCCTGATGCAGGACTTGATCCCAGGACCCTGGGATCATGACCTGAGCTGAAGGCAGATGTTTAACCAATTGAGCCACCCAGGCGTCCCAATGGAGGTACTTTATATGCATATTACTTAAGTGAAAGAAGACAGTCTGAAAAGGGTACATACTGTATAATTCCACCTATATGACATTTGGGAAAAGGTAAAACCATGGAGATAGTAAAAAGATCAGCAGTTGCCAGGGGTTGTGGAATGGGGGTGGTGGCGGGGGAGTAGACAAATAGGTGGAGCACAGAGGTGCTTTAGGACAGTGAAAATACTGTATGATACTATAATGATAGGTACATGTCATACTCATCCAAGCCCACAGATTATATAATACCAAGAGTGAACTCTAATGTAAACTGTGGACTCTGGGTGACAATGATGTTGTCAATGTAGGTTCATCAACTGCAGCAAATGTGTAAGTCCGGTTGGGAGGCTGCTAATGGGGGAGGCTATGCATATGTGGGGGCAAGGAGTATTATAGGGAATCTCTGTACCTTTTTCTCAATTTTGCTATGAATTTAAAACTGCTCTTAAAATATAGTCTTGGGGTGCCTGGGTGGCTCAGTCGTTAAGCGGCTGCCTTCGGCTCAGGTCATGATCCCAGGGTCCTGGGATCGAGCCCTGCACCGGGCTCCTTGCTCAGCAGAGAGCCTGCTTCTCCCTCTCCCTCTGCCTGCCTGCTGCTCCCCCTGCTTGTGCTCTCTCTCTGTGTCAAATAAATAAAAATAAATTTTAAAAAAATCTTAAAAAAAATATATAGTCTTAAAAAAAACCCAGCCAATAAACAAATAGACAAAGGATATAAGCAGGCAATTTACAGAGAAAGAAAGTTGAATTGTCAGTAAACATTTGAACAAGAGTTTAATTTCACTAGTAATCTAGAAAACTAATATAAAAGCAATAATTCACTCCACCACACTGGCAAAAATAAAATACTGATAATACTAAAGGCTGGTGGGAATATGAAGAAACAGTATTTTTAACACACTTGTTGATGTGAGCAATCAAACAATTTGGCAGTATCTAATAAAGCTGAAATGCATATGAATAGCTCAATTATTTCACTTCTAGATATAAGCCCTAAACAAACTCTCACTTATGTTTAAGGAAATATGTATAAGGATAGTTAATGTGCTTGTAATAGGAAAAAAATCATAAGTTGTGGCATTTTTACAGAATACTAAACAGGTCAAAATGATGAACGAACTAGACTTACATATTTTGCTCATCATAATTTGAATGAAAGACAGCAAGTATGGTATCACATTATTTATATAACTCAAGAACAGACAATACTCAGTATTATTTATGGATACACATGAGGAGAAGTATAAAAACAAAGACTAGAAAGATACATATCAAATTCACAGTATCAGCTGCTTCTGGGCGAGGAAAGGAGAATGGACTGGGAAAGAGAACAAAGGGGAATTCATGTCAGGGCCTTTGCTTTGGCTATTCCATTGCCTGTAACTATCTTCCCCTGGTAAGTTTTCTTGTCACCTTCACAATAAGGCCTATCTGGACCACCATATTAAAAAGTGAAACTTCTAGGGGCGCCTGGGTGGCTTAATCGGTTAAGCGTCCAATTCTTGATTTTGGCTCAGGTCATGACCTTAGGGTGGTGAGATCGAGCCCTGTATGGGGCTCTATGCTCAGTGGGAAGTCTGCTGGAGATTCTCTCTTTCCCTCTGTTCACACATGCACCACTTCTCTCTCTCAAGTAAATCTTTAAAAAAAAAAAAAGTGAAACTTCTTTCCACTTCCCAGCCCCAGATTCCTGACTCCCTTATCCAGCTATATATTTTTCTTTCTTCTATTCCAGTTATCACTTTTTTTTTTTTAAGATTTATTTTATTTATTTCAGGAAGAGCGTGGGAGGGGAGGGAGAGAGGGAGAGAGAAACACAAGCAGACTCCAGGCTGAGTGCAGAGACCAATGCGCGGCTGGAGCCCAATGTGGGGCTCCATCCCACAACGCTGAGATCAGACCTGAGCTGAGACCAAGAGTTGACACTCAACTGACTGTGCCACCCAGGCACCCATCTACTATCACCTTCTAACATATAGTTATTGTTTATTATCTGTTTGTTTGTTTTTTTGGCTTGTGGCAGGAATCTATACGTTCTTCACCTATTTATTTCAGATCAATTTCTTGGGTGTTCAGAATGATCTGATCTTTATCTAACTGTGTTCAAGGGATGAGGCAAGCATAGGGTCCTCTAGTACTCTGCCATCTTAAGTCCTTTCTCTTCACCTATTTATTCCAAACACCCAGACAAGGTAGGCATTCAATTTTTTTCTAAATGAGTGACTTAAACTTTAATATTTTAATTTAAAAAATACATCTGGATCAAATATTGCAAAATATCTATTAATTCTGAGTAGAGAACATGTATATCTTTATTACATTAATCTGAATTTTTCCCATAGTTAAAAATGTTTTACAAAATTCTAAAAAGTCCAGATGATATAAAGTACACTACAGTGGTTAAAAATTGTGACAGACATATGGGTTCGATACTCAGATCTGTCACTTGGCCGTACTTGGGACACATTCAACAGCTGTAAAACTTTTTAAAAATTCAATAAAACAGGAACAACAGTACTGCCTACCTCGTAGAGTTCTTGTGAGGACAAAATGTACAAAAGACATCCATGTTGCCAAATTCAACGGACATTTCTCAGTCCTCATCTTAATCGATTAGCAATATTTGAGACAACTCAAGATTGTTGAAAGTGTCTCAAGGGGCACTTTCTTTACCTGCCTTCCACCTGCTTGATTTCCCTCCCTCTCACTGGCACTTTTTCTCAAACCTTCTGATTTGGGTTAACTCCATGGCCTCTACCCTTGGTTCTCTCATTTCCTCTCTATATGCTCATTCCCTTGGTGCTCATAGCTTTAAATATTAGATAACTCCAATCTCATAGCTTTAAATATTAGATAACTATGTGCTGATAGCTCTCATATTTATGATCTCTAGCCTGGACCCTTTCCTTGAATTCCAGACTTCTGTATCTAATGGTCTCCTCGACATTTCCACTTGAATATATAACAGGCATCTCAAAACTTAGTACAGCCAAAATTGAGTTCCTCATCTTCCCCCAAAACCAGATCCTCCTGCGGATAGGTCCATCTCAGTAAATGGCTATGCAATCCTTCCAGAATCCAGTTACTTAGGCCAAAAATCTTGTGGTTAACCTTGGCTCTCTTCATGTCCCATGTCCAAACAGTCATTAAATCCTGATGGAACTATCTTCAAAAGAGAATTTGATTACTTATTACCTCTACTGCTTTCACCTTGGTCCACTTCATTTCTTGCCTAGATTACCAAGACAGCATCCTAAATGGTCTTCCTGCCTCTGCCCATCTATTGTAATTCTCAAATCAACAGAGTGATGTTGTTAAAAATATATGTGAGATCATATCATTCCTCTGTTCAGAATCAACCAATTGCTCTTCATCTCACATCACACTTGGAGTAAAAGTGAAAGAATGACCATAGCTATAAGGCCTATATAATCTATACCACACCCACTCCCTGCCCTGTACTTCTCTGACCATATCTTTTTTTTTTTTTCAAGAATCTATTTTGATTTTTTATTGAGATATATTTGACAATTAAAATTGTATATATTTAAGGTATATAATTTGATTATTTGATGTCCATATACATTGTAAAATTATCACCACAATCAAGATAATTAACACATCCAGGGGCACCTGGGTGGCTCAGTCAGTTAAGCGTCTGACTCTTGATTTCAGCTCAGGTCATGATCTCAAGGTTGTTAGATCAGCCCCACATTGGGCTCCCCACTCAGTGGGGAGTCTGCTTAAGATTCTTTCTCTTCCTTTCCCTCTACCTCTCCCCACTCCTTATTATTTTTTTGTTTTTTTAATTTGGCCAGCTTCTCAGAATCTCAGTACTTTCTCTTCTTCTATGAAAAATTATTTTCTCTGGGGCGCCTGGGTGGCTCAGTTGGTTAAGCGACTGCCTTCGGCTCAGGCCATGATCCTGGAGTCCCAGGATCGAGTCCCGCATCAGGCTCCCTGCTCTGCAGGGAGTCTGCTTCTCCCTCTGACTCTCCCCCCTCTCCTGCTCTCTCTCTCTTATTCTCTCTCTCAAATAAATAAATAAATAAATAATCTTTAAGAAAAATTATTTTCTCAAAGTTGACTCAAAAAGGTCATGGGAGGAAGGTGGTTAGTTTTTTTTTTTTTTTTAATTTTTTTATTCTTATGTTAATCCCCTTACATTACAACATTAGTTTTAGATGAAGTGTTCCATGATTCATTGTTTGTGCACAACACCCAGTGCTCCATGCAGAATGTGCCCTCCTAAATACCTACCACCAGGCTAACCCATCCTCCCACCCCCCTCCCCTCTAGAACCCTGTTTGTTTTTCAGAGTCCATCGTCTCTCATGGTTCATCTACCCCTCCGATTTCCCCCGCTTCATTCTTCCCCTCCCGCTACCTTCTTCTTCTTCTTCTTCTTCTTCTTTTTTTTTCTTAACATATATTGCATTATTTGTTTCAGAGGTACAGATCTGAGATTCAACAGTCTTGCACAATTCACAGCGCTTACCAGAGCACATACACTCCCCAGTGTCTATCACCCAGTCCCCCCATCCCTCCCACCCCACCCCCCACTCCAACAACACTCAGTTTGTTTCCTGCGATTAAGAATTCCTCATATCAGTGAGATCATATGATACATGTCTTTCTCTGATTGACTTATTTCACTCAACATAATACCCTCCAGTTCCATCCACGTCGTTGCAAATGGCAAGATCTCATTCCTTTTGATGGCTGCATAATATTCCATTGTATATATATACCACATCTTCTTTATCCATTCATCTGTCGATGGACATCTTGGCTCTTTCCACAGTTTGGCTATTGTGGACATTGCTGCTATAAACATCGGGGTGCACGTACCCCTTCGGATCCCTACTTTTGTATCTTTGGGGTAAATACCCAGTAGTGCAATTGCTGGATCATATGGTACCTCTATTTTCAACTTTTTGAGGAACCTCCATACAGTTTTCCAGAGTGGCTGCACCAGTTTGCATTCCCACCAACAGTGTAGGAGGGTTCCCCTTTCTCCGCATCCCCGCCAACATCTGTCGTTTCCTGACTTGTTAATTTTAGCCATTCTGACTGGTGTGAGGTGATATCTCATTGAGGTTTTGATTTGGATTTCCCTGATGCCGAGCGATATTGAGCACTTTTTCATGTGTCTGTTGGCCATTTGGATGTCTTCTTTGGAAAAATGTCTGTTCATGTCTTCTGCCCATTTCTTAATTGGATTCTTTGTTCTTTGGGTGTTGAGTTTGATGAGTTCTTTATAGATTTTGGATACTAGCCCCTTATCTGATATGTCATTTGCAAATATCTTCTCCCATTCTGTCGGTTGTCTTTTGGTTTTGTTAACTGTTTCCTTTGCTTTGCAAAAGCTTTTTATCTTGATGAAGTCCCAATAGTTCATTTTTGCCCTTGCTTCCCTTGCCTTTGGCGATGTTTCTAGGAAGAAGTTGCTTCGGCTGAGGTCAAAGAGGTTGTTGCCTGTGTTCTCCTTTAGGATTTTGATGGACTCCTGTCTCACATTGAGGTCTTTCAACCATTTGGAGTCTATTTTTGTGTGTGGTGTAAGGAAGTGGTCCAGTTTCATTCTTCTGCATGTGTCTATCCAATTTTCCCAACACCATTTGTTGAAGAGACTGTCTTTGTTCCATTGGACATTCTTTCCTGCTTTGTCGAAGATTAGTTGACCATAGAGTTGAGGGTCCATTTCTGGGCTCTCTATTCTGTTCCATTGATCTATGTGTCTGTTTTTGTGCCAGTACCATGCTGTCTTGATGATGACAGCTTTGTAATAGAGCTTGAAGTCTGGAATTGTGATGCCACCGGCTTTGCTTTTCTTTTTCAATATTCCTCTGGCTATGCGGGGTCTTTTCTGGTTCCATACAAATTTGAGGATTATTTGTTCCATTTCTTTGAAAAAAGTGGATGGTATTTTGATGGGGATTGCATTGAATGTGTAGATTGCTCTAGGTAGCATGGACATCTTCACAATATTTGTTCTTCCAATCCATGAGCATGGAACGTTTTTCCATTTCTTTGTGTCTTCCTCAATTTCTTTCATGAGTATTTTATAGTTTTCTGAGTACAGATCCTTTGTCTCTTTGGTTAGATTTATTCCTAGGTATCTTATGGTTTTGGGTGCAATTGTAAATGGGATCGACTCCTTAATTTCTCTTTCTTCTGTCTTGTTGTTGGTGTATAGGAATGCCACTGACTTCTGTGCATTGATTTTATATCCTGCCACTTTCCTGAATTCCTGTATGAGTTCTAGCAGTTTTGGGGTGGAGTCTTTTGGGTTTTCCACATAAAGTATCATATCATCTGCAAAGAGTGAGAGTTTGACTTCTTCTTTGCCGATTTGGATGCCTTTGATTTCTTTTTGTTGTCTGATTGCTGTGGCTAGGACTTCCAATACTATGTTGAATAGCAGTGGTGATAGTGGACATCCCTGCCGCGTTCCTGACCTTAGGGGGAAAGCTCTCAGTTTTTCCCCATTGAGAATAATATTTGCTGTAGGTTTTTCATAGATGGCTTTTATGATATTGAGGTATGTACCCTCTATCCCTATACTCTGAAGAGTTTTGATCAAGAAAGGATGCTGTACTTTGTCAAAAGCTTTTTCTGCATCTATTGAGAGGATCATATGATTCTTGTTCTTTCCTTTGTTAATGTACTGTATCACATTGATTGATTTGCGGATGTTGAACCAACCTTGCAGCCCAGGGATAAATCCCACTTGGTCATGGTGAATAATCCTTTTAATGTACTGTTGGATCCTATTGGCTAGTATTTTGGTGAGAATTTTTGCATCCATGTTCATCAGGGATATTGGTCTGTAATTCTCCTTTTTGATGGGGTCTTTGTCTGGTTTGGGGATCAAGGTAATGCTGGCCTCATAAAATGAGTTTGGAAGTTTTCCTTCCGTTTCGATTTTTTGGAACAGTTTCAGAAGAATAGGTATTAATTCTTCTTGAAATGTTTGGTAGAATTCCCCTGGGAAGCCATCTGGCCCTGGGCTTTTGTTTTTTGGGAGATTTTTGATGACTGCTTCAATTTCCTTAGTGGTTATAGGTCTGTTCAGGTTTTCTATTTCATCCTGGTTCAGTTTTGGTAGTTGATACATCTCTAGGAATGCATCCATCTCTTCCAGGTTATCTAATTTGCTGGCATAGAGTTGCTCATAATATGTTCTTATAATTGTTTGTATTTCTTTGGTGTTGGTTGTGATCTCTCCTCTTTCATTCATGATTTTGTTGATTTGGGTCATTTCTCTTCTCTTTTTGATAAGTCTGGCCAGGGGTTTATCAATCTTGTTAATTCTTTCAAAGAACCAGCTCCTAGTTTCGTTGATCTGTTCTACTGTTCTTTTAGTTTCTATTTCATTGATTTCTGCTCTGATCTTTATGATTTCTCTTCTCCTGCTGGGTTTAGGCTTTATTTGCTGTTCTTTCTCCAGCTCCTTTAGGTGTAGGGTTAGGTTGTGTACTTGAGACCTTTCTTGTTTCTTGAGAAAGGCTTGTATTGCTATATACTTTCCTCTTAGGACTGCCTTTGCTGCATCCCAAAGATTTTGAACAGTTGTGTTGACCATATCTTTTTGTACCTTTTCCTCTGCTCATTTCTCCAGCCTCACTAGCATCCTTAATATTTTATGAATATACCAGGCCTGCAGTACCTAATATATTTTCACAGACAACAAGATGGCTTGCTCCCTCACCAACTTTTAGATCTTTCTATAAATGGTATCTTCTCCATGAGGTCTTCCCTGACCAGTCTGTCACAGATAAAAAATCACAACTACCTTCCCCTCCTCAGTACCAACCCCTTTCCCTGCTTCTGGGGAAAAAGGGAAGAGAATGAAATGAGAAAGGGAAAAGGGCATATCACCAGATAATGATAATACATATACTGTTCTTAAATATTTACATATCCTTTCTATTAGAATAGTTCCATGAGAGAAGGGATTTTTGTCTGTTTTGTTCACTGCTTTGTCTGGAGCAACTCAAACAGAATCTAGCCCATGACCAAAAAAGGTCAAAACATAAGCATGTAAAACATGGCAAAAACAATTAAAAATAAATTCCTTTTCTTTTTCTTTTTTTAAAGAAATTCCTTCTCTACTATACTCAAATCTCCCAAAGTTGACCCAAATTTAAGATTTCATGAATTCATTTACTCATCCAGCAAAAACGTATTCAGTGCCTGCTCTATACCACTGCTGCAGGCACTGGGGAAAACACAACAAGATCTTTTTGTGTCAAAATAGAATTTTAATTCAAATCAGATTTAGAAAAATATCTTGACCCAAGACTGATAACAGTGAATCTTTACCAAGCAACTTCTGATGGAACCACTATGGCAGGTAAATCAAAGTAACATTCTGGATAAATGACTGTGATGCAATTCAGTGGAAAGGACAGCTCTATTCACAGGGGAAAGATTCTTCAAAGAGCTGAAAAAGCTGCTTTATGTGTAAGTTCTAATAGGCTCTCAACTCTGGCTGCACATTAGAATCACCTGGGGGGCTTTTAAAGAATACTGATGTCTGGGCCCAACCCTAACTAAATGAAACTCAATCCCTAGGGGTAGAGCCAGGCATCTGTAGTTGTTAAAAGCTCCCCAGGTAATTCTGATGCACAACTGGTTTGAGAATCACTGTTTTACAAGTTCCTATTATTGATTATCATTTCAAAGGGAAGGATATGGTTATTTATGTCAACTCTTTGCCATTGCCAGGATCTACTGAAAAGATCTCTCAACACTAGTCCCTGTCATCAATATGGCATTTTTTTTTTAGAGACTTTGTGTAGAAAGCCCTAGCCCACAAATAGTCACATACCTGCTCAAGTTGTCCTACTAGAATCTGAAGACCCCATGAGTTATTTTACCAGAGGTAATTCTGTACTCTAAGTAACCGACATTTTCCTAAAAAGCAGCAGCAAAGCCAATTTAAGCAATTTTTATTAAAGCTATAGACTCTGACCTGCAGGTACTAAAGAGTAAAGATTTAAAAAATAATTAACATCAAGGTTTCTTATATTTGTGTGTGATTAATGATCTTGTAGTTGCATTGTTTCCATGTTATCTAATAAGGGTAACAACCTCAGTAATTAGAACAATCATGTCATTCAGATATACTGTTATTACCTGAACATTCACTTTAAAGTCTAAACATTCTAGATGAAGTAAAAGTGTCCTTATATGTTTTTGTCAGTCAGAAAAATAAAATGCTGCAGTAATCAATGATGCCTGTGAAAACCATTAATTTTATGTATAAAACAATTAGTAAAAATTTTTAATTATTTAGCAAAATAGATCAACAGTTAATACAAATGGTAAATACATTAAATAGATTACTTTCTTGAGAATGTTGTATCTTGGAAAAAATGTTTATATAAATTCAAATAATGTTAGGACAGAATAATAGAGATTAGATTTTATCATAATTCGATCTTTACAGAACTCTATTATATATTAGGATTCACAACATTAAAGAAAATAACTGTTGTTAAAAAGGAACAACAGGCCCCAAAATGGAGTCCCTTATGCTAAGACCCACCAAGACTTTACACCTAACCTAACTGTAGTTTCATCTGGAGTTTTAAACCCATCAGTCTGGAATTTCCTGATTACCACTAAAGAGGTAATCTGTATGATAAGACCCCCTGCCTTTCCCTTTAAGGGAAGGTGACCTTGCCTGAAACAATCCTTTCTTTTATTTTTTCTAATAACTTCCTTGTCCTGCCCCATTTCTGCCTACAAATGCCTTCTATTTTGTACAACCCCTCTGAGCATCCTTCCATTTGTTAGATGAAATGCTAATTCATTAACCACTAAGTAAAGTCAATTAGATCTTTAAAAACTGACTTGATTGAATTTTTTTTTTTTTTAAAGATTTTAAAGATTTTATTTATTTGACAGAGAGAGTGAGAGAGGGAACACAAGCAGGGGGAGTGGGAGAGGGAGAAGCAGGCTTCCTGCTGAGCAGGAGCCAGATGCGGGGCTCCATCCCAGGCCCCTGGGATCATGACCTGAGCCGAAGGCAGATGCCTAATGACTGAGCCACCTCAGTGCCCCTGAATTTTTGTTCTTTAAGAGCTACATTTAAATTTTACTTATTTAGTGCCATTTAAGTTATAAATCTTCAAGAAAATGGCCTATTGGGGAATTCTTAGAATCTTGTGATGATGAATTTAACACAATACCACTTCAAAATATCATGAGTTGAAAAAATATCTAAATTATGTAAATAGATATGCAATAATCTCAATACAATCTCTAATCAAAATAATAAAAATGTTAAGACAAAACTGTTTTTTTGTTTTTTTTTTAAAGATTTTAT
Source organism: Mirounga angustirostris (assembly GCF_029215605.1). Classification (NCBI taxonomy): domain Eukaryota; kingdom Metazoa; phylum Chordata; class Mammalia; order Carnivora; family Phocidae; genus Mirounga; species Mirounga angustirostris. The sequence goes on from NW_026991712.1 coordinate 113,557,864, forward strand.
TTATTTTTTTGACAGAGACATAGCGAGAGCAGGAACACAAGCAGGGGGAGTGGGAGAGGGAGAAGCAGGCTTCCCGCCAAGCAGGGAGCCCGATGTGGGACTCGATCCCAGGACCCTGGGATCATGACCTGAGCCGAAGGCAGACGCTTAACGACTGAGCCACCCAGGCGCCCAAGACAAAACTGTTAAGAGTAAATTGAGGAACCCCTAACACATTCTGTTTAGTCAAACTTCACAACAAAAGACTCCACAAGAATGTCTTAAAACAACGCCTATAGTCTTGAATCTACAAAGGCCAAATATTTAAACATAAAGTGGTACAAATGATCCTTTTCAGAGGATGAAGTTTTTTGAGATTTGCCTAAACTATGAATCCTAGATCCCTCTAGTACATACCTTATTGAAAAACCGTTTCCTGAATCACTTTGTGGCATATAAAAAAGTTAGTGATGTTTTTAAATGTGTTAGTTGAAAGTGAATGGCTATTTGGTATTACTGATATATAGTACAGTGACTACAAGAGAAATCTAACAGCTAACAATGTCAAGAAATTATTTTTGTACTCTAATTTTAAACTTTTAAAACATTATTACTACAGTAGATAACAATAAACCATACTGATTATTTATTGGATGAAATGATTCTTCCAATTTAGAAGTTTGTTCAATGTTGGTGCTATCTAGTTTTAGCCACAGGCAAGTAATGATTTTAATTATTTGGTCACTTGCATTTGGCCAAAATGTGTGTTTGGTGCACCTCTACCGATACAGTATTTAGAGGCCTATCCTTATGCTTCTTGGTACAGAACACAGTCTTAGCCCAGATGAATATTTTCACCTTGACAATTTTAGAAAAATCCCAACTGCTCTGTTTCACAATTGATATTCTCTCTTCTTCCTTTCTTTATACTTCTTATCACTTCAAATCCATTCCACACAATTCAGTATTAAATTACCCACTGTTGTGTACTGTTCACTGTGTTCAAATTATTTTCTAACAGGAGAGTTCTTCCTTGAGGGTAGGCATAATGCTTCTTTTGCACTGCCCATCAGGTGTAGCAGCACAGTGCTGGTCGTCTGATCTGTATCTACTAATTCACTAAGATTCAATATGTTACTGGCTAATCACCTTTGTGTCTGAGACATCATTTTCCTTCTTAATTTTAGGCAATAAACAATCCAAAACTAACTATATCAACGTTTGAGCAAAGAAGATGCTGCATTTAATAAAAGATGATTGGGGCGCCTGGGTGGCTCAGTCAGTTAAGTGACTGCCTTCGGCTCAGGTCATGATCCTGGAGTCCCGGGATCGAGTCCCGCATCGGGCTCCCTGCTCGGCAGGGAGTCTGCTTCTCCCTCTGACCTTCCCCCCTCTCATGCTCTATCTCATTCTCTCTCTCAAATAAATAAATAAAATCTTAAAAAAAAAAAAAAAGATGATTAGTGGAGGAGACAAGAGAACACTATTCTTAGATCTAAGACACTGAAGGTAAGTCACTTTTTTCATGTCTTTGTTAGAAAGCCCCAACAGTTAAAATCAGAACTAGACAAGACTGCTTAACATAACTCCTGTTTTAATTAAAACCCATGTGCTTATTTCTTATTGTACTTTGAGGCATTGATGAAGCTGTTTTGCAATACCCCAGAACATCCAAACTGCCTGACCAGAAATGTCCTGATAGCAAAGGAATGCCTAGAAGACTACATCCCACATGTGTCCTTCCCTGCCCACGATCATGGGCTGACCACATACTGACCCTGACCCATGATCATGTGCTCCCTGCCTGCTCTCTTGCACGGACCCTCCTAAACCTCTCCTTATAAAACTCTAGGTGTCCGTCTTGCGGGTGGAGAGACTGGTTATTAAGACCTGCCACCTCTCCTGGCTGCTGGCACCCAAAATAAATCTTTCCCTTTCTCTTTTCCAAACTCCTGTCTCTTGAGTTATTGGCTTCTCTTGGGACAAGTTTATCCAAGTTTGTTCAACAACAGTGTGGGCAAATCCAGCCAGGAGCTATGCTTTTGATTAGTCCAGCCCCCTCAGGATTTCCTAGGATGGAGCAGTTGGCCATGGCAGCATGCCAGGGTTTACCCATTCATTTCCTGTGTTAGTGGCTATGATAGATCATTAGGTAACACAGTCTTTCTATGGATTCTGCAAGGCAATCACAGGAAGTCAAAATAACTGAGATGGAACATTTCATTATTAACACCAACCTGAAAGTTCGGATGAGATTTTTCAGTTGTGCATAAATATCTCCTAATGTGATCTGAAGAGGCCCCACAAGTCCAGGCACTCTGAAAATAAAAAATTAGACTTCTTTCAAAATATAATTTAATTATATAGACATACTCTTTGAATCTTGTCTAAGTCTGGATATTCCATAGGTAATAATGGCACTTAGGTAGAGGCAGGTAAGCTAGTTTCTGACTGGTGGGAACTCATAAGGATACATTTCATAACCATGCACTCCACTTTGTAGTCTATGCTACAGTGTGAGGCACTGAAAAATATTATTTTGGCTGCTATCTATATTCTTGTACTTGTTTTTCTTACCTTTACTTTAAAATATTAGACTAAACGGAAAGAACACAAGGCTAGAGGAACTGGACCCCCCAAATGGTCCAATTTAGGAGTGTGATCTATTTCTCCTTATGAAATCCTTATGGTGGGAGTAGAAACTGATACATTTCTAAAAGAGAGCAATCTGACAATATATGTTAACATTTTAAATGTGGATATTCTTTGACCCAACAGTTTTACCATGAAAAAAATTTATCCTAAAGAAATAATCAGATAAACAAAAAAGATGCTTATTGCAAAAACCATTTTTAGTAGTGAAAAATGGAAACAAATGTCCACCAATAGGTCATTTGTTAAATAAATTATGATATAAACATACTGTGGAATATAATAAAACCTTTAAAATGATAATGTGAATCTATAAATTTTTAATGTGGAAAGATACAGTTTAAGTGTTAAGTGAAAAACGCATATGTAGTATTGTGCCATTTTTATAAAAACTTAGTATGACATTATATATGATAGACAGCATATTTCAAATATATTTCATTCCTCCCAAGTTTATACTATAACAGGGAGAACCAAAGGGAATGAATATACACACACCATATATATTATGTATGTGTCAGGGATAAACATCAAAATATTAATAGTTACTATTCAGTGGGATTACAGGTGATCTTCACTTCCTTCTTTAAACCATTTTGTGCTGCCTAAATCTTCTATAATAAGCATGCATTACTTTTTTTAAAACTTATTATAAAGTTTCAGATATATTTCAAAACAGAGAGAATAACAATAACCCCATATGTCTATTCCCAGATTCAACCTCCCAGTATTGTTACATTTATTTCATTTTTTCCTTCCTTCTTTACTTTTTTTTTTGCCAGTACTCTTTTAAAGTAAATCCCTGACATCATGTCATTTGGCCCCTATATACTTATCTATCTCTAAATACAAGGGCACTTTCTTACATAATCGCAATAAAATGATCATACCTAACCAAATCAACAATTCCTTAATATTATCTAATACCCAGTACATATTTCATTTTCTTCCATATCTAAAAAAAAAAGTCTGTTTACAACTGGTTTGTTCCAATCAGAAACCAAAAAAGGTCTTACTTTTGTTATTTTTTTTAGTCTTACTTTTATAATGAGAAAAAACTGAATTGCTTTCATAAATAACCGAAAAAACCCTCTATGTCAATAATTATTTTGGTTTTAGTGTTCTTTGTGTTTCTGTAAGTTATTCCACCTTTTCTCAAATTTAGATCTTGAGCTATTATCAATAATTCGGTTTTCTGGCATGGCAACTTCTGGCATCTTCTGTTGCAGCCAAAACCCAGAAAAAACAGAATTCCTTCAACAGTATAACTATGGGGTCTTAAATTTAAAACTGGGTACTTTCTAAAGTACTAAAAAGTCTAGAAAACTATTTTCAGATAAATCCCTATCTACCGATTACATACAAGTATCAATAATCCAACCTAACTTTCAAAACCTGTGCAACCACAGTCAAGGATTGAGATCTTGTCCTATGAATCAGACACATGGTGACTTTTATTGTTTTCTAACCTAATATCAAACAGAAACAAATGTCTATGTATGAGGACCATATAAAAGGCAAAACTAGTAACAGATTTATTATCTGTGAGGAGCCTAACATAAGAGGAACTCAATAAATATTAAATAGTTATTTAAAATGTAAAACTTAGAGGAGTAGGCTGCTCAAAATATTAAGGCTTCCAGAAGACAGGTTTTTCTTATCACTGGTACTACAAAATTAAGACTACTCCATATGTACAGCCTTTTTTTCTTTTTCTTTTTTAATTTTAAAGTAATCTCTACACTCAACATGGGGCTTGAACTCACAACCCTGAGTGAGATCAAGAGTTGCATGCTCCACCCACAGAGCCAGCCAGGTGCCCCTAATCCATATGCAGACCTTAAACAATGACTGAAAACACCTTTACATTTTTTCTGCTAAAGAAAGAAAATACAAATTGAAAAGTTCAAGACAGCCCTCACACCTCTGGAAAAAAGATTTTCAAACTTCCTTTTAAAGACAAACCAAGATTACAATTTTTAAATGTCATTTATGACTGGGCTAATTACAAGAAAAATAATTTCCACCATGGGAAGTTTAAAACTAAAGTGCAAAGTTGACTTGAACAAAAACTCTTAAGTTGCTGAGTGTGAAATGGTTCTATAAATACGTATGCAGAGTGAGTTAACAGACCGTTAAAACTTCATAAAGTTTCATTCACATGTGAAACTGATGTGACACATATACCACAAATCAGTATTTAAATGGTCTAGCTTTGATATTTTTTTCCCTGACTTCACTGATTAAGTGGAAGTGACAGAGTTTAGTTTTCTACTCCCATAATCTCAACCTTCCTCTTTATTATGTACTTCTGTGTCTTCTACACAAAACTTAATTTCAATATTTCCTTGGCAGGATATCTTAAAAATCTCAATTTCTCAGGTGAAGACATCCATGTAAACTTTTCACATTATTTTTCAAACTGTTCAAAACTCAAGGATAAAAATTAATATAAATTATGAACCCACAAATACCAAGTTAATTTTAAATATCGTAAAGTGGAATGACAATTACATACTTACACTTTACTCAACTTTTCAAGTACGATGCGTTTTCTAATCTGGTTCTGAGAACTTGAATCTATCAGTGGAAAGGTGGGATCATGCTGAATCACATTTTTAAACAAAACAAAGTAAAATCATAAATTTACATTCTTCTTTGATAAGAACAATATACATTCTTCTTTGATAAGAACAATAAACAGTAAAACATAAAAGTTCACACCTGGGGTATGGTAGAATAAAAACTAGACTTGAGAATTATTAGAAGATTTAAATTTGAGCACTGGTTCAGTCATTGGGCTGATGTGAACTTGAGTCATATGCCTGCTTTTGAGAAATTTTTCTCATCTGTATAAAGGGATACTAATACCTTCTTTATTAAATGAGAAAATGTATACAAAAGAACTTTGTAAACTACTAAATGCTATACAAATGTTGGAGATAGAGCTTTAAAATTAGCAGATACTATATATATATTATGGGGAATTCCACTTCTAGAAATGGCAGACAAAATAATTCTAACCATCCTTCCTGCTGAGAACTGAAAAAACACTGGGAAAATACCCACATTTGTTTGAAAACATCAGAGAACTAACAAGGCAGCAAATAATTAAGGCCAGAGATTCTAGAGAAGGTATTCCAGAGAGGGCAGTGACTAATTCCAGAAGAAGCAATTCAGATACTGAGAACCTAAGCATTGTTTTTCTAATAAGCATTAAAGCTTGGGGAATGCCAAGAAGGAAGAGGTACCGGCAACCCTCCCCTCCAAGCCTGACTTAGAAGGACCATATTCTAGGACTAAGAATGAATAGGAAACAGACTGGCTCTTACAGGGACTGAAGTCCAGCTTCAAAGCATCTTAATCCCTGATTGAATTAAGCGATTTGGAACTGCTACAAATCATCTGCCTGAAGCAAACATAAATCTGTTTTAAAGGAAGATAACATCAGTTTGGGTCTCAAGTTATCTGTAATTTTTAATATACAATGTTTGCCATATAATAAAATAAGAAAACAAGACAATATGGTCAAAATCTCAAACATCAGCCCATAGGAAACAGCCCCCAAGGAATACAGATAATGGAAGTTATCAACTTTATTTAAAATACCTATGTTGATATATTCAAAGAAAAATGACAAGACTAAAAATTTCTGCAGAGAACTAGAAACTATATAAAAGAACCAAATGAAAATTCTCAAACTGAAAAATATAGTATTCAAAAGTGAGAACTCAATGGATATATTTAATAATATAGTAGAAATGACTGAAGAGAGAATACAGATTTGGAAAATACTCAGAATAAAGCACAGTCACACCCAACACCCCCCTCCCACATACACACATAATGCAAAGCATAAAAGAATATGAGACACAATGAAAAAGACTAACATGTCTGTAACTGGAGTACCAGAGAGGAAAGTAAGAATGAGACAAAAGCAGTATCTATAAAGATAATTGAGAATATTCCAAAACTGATGAAAGAAATCAAGATTCAAGTATTACAACAGCCAAAAGAATAAATACAATTATAATCACACCTAAGCAAAGCATTCTAAAATTGATGGTAAACAAAGACAAAAAAAGTCTTAAAAATGGCTAGTGGAAGAAAAACAGTGTTTTCAAAGGAGTAGCTATAAGAGAAATAAATGGAAGCCAAAAGGCAAGGAAATATTTTCAATGGACTGAGAAAAAAAAAAAAAAAAAGAAATGCTAATCTAGAATTGAATACCCAGAAAAGTATCTTTCAAAAGTGAAAGTAAAATAAAGAATCTTCTGAAAAAAACTGAGGAAATTCATCATTAGCGAACTGCACTAATCAAAATAAAGGATATTCTTCAGGTCCAAGGCAAATGATCCCAGATAGAAGAATGGAGATGCAGGAAGGAATGAAAAATAGTGGAAGAGTAATTAAGTGGATAACTCCAACTGAATACTGACTATAAATCGTCTTACAGGATTTAAAATATAGAGAGAATAAAAACAGACAACAAGAGCACATAAGCACAGAGAGGGTAAATGGAATTAAAGTTTCTAAGGTACTGTCTAGGAAGCAAAGGAATTAACTTATATTGGACTTTTATAATAATTCAGGTTTTAATCTTTATAGTAACCACTTCTAATTAGTAAAATAAAGTATAAAAAGCTAACAGAGGGTAAACAATGAAATAATAATATTTAATTCAAAGAAAGCAGGAAAGGAGAGAAAGAGGAACACAGAATAGATGGGGATAAGCAGAAAGCAATGAGTGAGATGGCACAATTAAACCCAAATATATCAATTATGACATTGAATGTAAATAGACTAAATTCTCTACATAAAAACAATTATCAGCCTAAGTAAAAAAAGAGTCCTGAAAATACTAATAAAAGAATGCTAATGCCGGCAAAACAGTAAGGAAAAAAACTTACCAATGTAGAGAAAGGTCACTCCATAATATTGAGGTTCAATTTACTAGGAAGACATAACAATCTTTTTTTTTAACACCATATAACATGGTCTCAAAATATTAAAAGTAAAATTCACTAAACTGAAAGTAGAAATAACCAATCCATAATTATGGTGACAGATCTTTTACCCACCTCTCTCACCTCTCTCAGTAACTAACAGAATGAGTAACACCTCTCCCCACCCTCCCCCAATCAATAGTGTTTCTCAGACTTTAATATGAACACATTTCCCCAAAGGAAAATAATGAAATCTGACCCATACTCCTCATCATAAAGATCAATTTCATGTGAACTGCAGATCTAACTGTGAAGGGAAAAACAATCTAGAAGATGAAATAACCTGGGCTAAACAAAGATTTCTAAAGAAGTCACTAAAGGGAACAATTAATAAACTGGACCAAAGATATCATTAATGAGAACAATTAATAAACTGGACCAAAGATATCATTAATGAAAGTGAAAAGGCAAGTCTCAGAGTGGAAGATGATATTTGCAAAACACACAACTAAAAATGGATTTGAATCCTGAATAAAGAATTCCTACAAAATCAGTAAGAAAAAAATACCTAGATATTCCAACAGATAAATGGGAAAAAGACTTGAAAAGACACTTAACAAAAGTGACACTCCAAATGGTCAAAAAGCAAATGAAACAGTGCTCAATTCATTAATCATTAGAGAAATGTATTATAACCAAAACCCAATACCACTGAAATGGTAAAAAGTAACAATGTCAAGTACTGGTCAAGAATGTGGAATCGTGGAAACTCTCATACAATCGTAATGGAATAAAAACTGGCAAAACCATTTTGGAAAACTGGCACCATCCAATATAGTCACATATACACATACATCATGACCCAAAAATTCCAGTCCTAGATACACACCCAACAGAAATACATGTATGTACCTTAGAAGAGAGACATAGAAAAGAAAGTTCGTAACACTACAGCCCTAAACTGAAAAGCCTAAATGCTCATTAATATGAATAAATTGTGGCATATTTCTATGAAATACTATGCAGCAATGAAAGAATGAACTATAGCCACATGGAACAACACAAATGACTCATGAACATAACAATGCATGAAATAAACAGGAAACCAAAGCATATATACTATGTGAATTTACTACAGTTCAAAACTGGCAAAACTCATCCATGTTATTATAATAGTTATTCATTTTGGAAAGGGGTAATAATTAGGAGGAGACATAGTGGGGCTTTTGTTTTACTCAAATTTCTTTGCCTGGGTAATGATTACAAGGCTGTGTTCTTTTGTGATAGTGAGTTGTACACTTAATACTTCAATGAAAAAGTTTTAAAATATTATGCAAAAGAGGAACAATTTTCTTTCTTAAGTAATTTTTCTTGTTTAAGGCTTATAGCACAAAAATGATAATACAAATGATACATTAATGTAGTTTTATGCAGCTGAGTGACAGAGATCAAGGTTTCTCCAAGCTTACTATAAAACTTATGAATACTCTATAATAATACAATTGAAGCAATTTAAAATATAGTACTGGGCTAGGGAGCATTCTGTAGAAGTACAAGAAATTTCTAAATTTTTACTGTATCTCCATTTTCACTCTCTTTCTAAATCTCCAAATGTGTGTGTGTTTTTTTAAATCTTATTTATTTGAGAGAGAGAGAGCACAAGCAGGGAGCAGCAGAGTGAGAGGGAGAAGCAGACTCCCCACTGAGCAGGGAGCCCAACATGGGACTCGATCCCAGAACCATTAAGATCATAACCTGAGCCGAAGGCAGACGCTTACCCGACTGAGCCACCCAGGCGTCCTTCCAAATGTGTTCTTAAATTTAGAGCCACATTTACTCAGAAATCTTTAATAACAAAGTTTTGTCAGAAAACAAGGTTATTGCCTAGTCTTCTTCATTAACTTCATTTCTCAGGCTATACATCAAAACAAACCTGGGTAAGAGAAATATTGAGAGAACCCCTCCCCCTTAATCTCAGCAACGTACATTTAATCTCTATAGATAATTAGTATTTACTGAGTACTAACTGTATGTCAGGCACTGTGATAAATGCTTTACATACATTATTTTTAAAATTCTTAACAACTGAACAAGGAAAGCTATTTATAGTCCCATTTACAGATGAACACTCAGACTCAAGAGACCAACTTTTCATACAGCTAAGTATGAGAGAGCAAATATTAAAATCTTGATCTGGGGGCGCCTGGGTGGCTCAGTTGTTAAGTGTCTGCCTTCGGCTCAGGTCATTATCCTGGGGTCCTGGGATCGAGCCCCGCATCGGGCTCCCTGCTCCCTGGGAAGCCTGTTTCTCCCTCTCCCGCTCCCCCTGCTTGTGTTCCCTCTCTCGCTATGTCTCTCTGTCAAAGAAATAAATACAATCTTAAAAAAATACATAAAATAAAATAAAATAAAATCTAGGTCTGATGTGCTCCTTCTACTTTCTCTTATGTCCATTATTTCCCAATAAGTCTCCATTACTATATTATTTTCATTGATATTATTTTGAATGGGCATGCTTGCCAAATACTATACAGATAAATATTTTACCATTCAACTAGTAAGTCTACTCCACTGTATATAGTCCCATTGGAAATAAAATACGAAGATACCTACCCCATGCAGAAATTTGAAAGAATACAAGAATACAAAGAATATTTGTTGGTAGGAAAAAAAAAAAAACCTCTTCAGAGAGTCTACGTATTTTACAAAGAACAAGGTTTTAAAGAAAACTTTATCCCACAATTCTAGGCTATTTCTGTATTAGAGAAAAACACTGCACATTTATGAAATTTTCCAAGGGCAAATTTCAACTTATTTGGAAAATTGTAATGCCAATACTGGAGACGGCATTTTTTAAAAAGATTTTATTTATTTATGAGAGAGAAAGAACACAAGTGGCAGCAGGGGGGAGGGATGGTGGAGAAGGAAAGAGACAATCTCAAGCAGATTCCCCTCTGGGCAGGGAGCTGGATGTGGGGCTTGATCCCACAACCCTGGAATCACGAACTGAGCTAAAGGCAGACCCTTAATGGTCTGAGCCACCCAGGTGCCTCTGGAGATGGCATTTTATTTTATTTATTTTTTTAAATGTTTTATTTATTTATTCATGAGAGTCAGAGAGAGAGAGGCAGAGGCAGAGGGAGAAGCAGCCTCCCTGCCTAGCAGGGAGCCCAATGCGGGACTCGATCCCAGGACCCTGGGATCATGACTTGAGCCAAAGGCAGACGCTGAACCATCTGAGCCACCCAGGCACCCCCAGAGATGGCACTTTAAACCAAAAAACTGATCAACAAACAAACCTTCTGAAAATTTAACAATTATCTCTTTAAAATTACTCCTGTGTCAAGATTTATTATGGTAGGTGTCCCATATGCTAGCAACATAGAAAACTTATCATCAAGACATACCTCTTCTGCGTCTTGTGATTTGGTGGTTTCTTCACTCAAAACATATCGTCCTCTATAAAACTCCCTTATCCTCAGATTCAATGTTTCAGTTTCTTTTTTCAAGTTCTCATAACTTGGCAGTGGTTTAATGGCTGTATTTGAGGCCCTAAAAGGTAAAGACTCATCCAAACTGTACTGAGATTCCTGGAAGGCAGGGGAATGTCTATCTGGGTCAGAGTGTATGTCATCTTCATCAAGTTCTTGTTCTTTAACCAGAGGGGCTGAAGAGAGTTTTAGACACAAAGAAGCGTAATTCTGGCCATACAAAAACCTCAAAGTTTCTTCTGTCTTCCATTCAATCAAAGTCTCCTTCAGGACTTTAAGTAAGTTTGCCTTTGCAACTTCAGGACACATCTGCATTGGACTAGAGGCTGACCTAGAAACTTGGATTGATTTGGCAAATTTTCTCTTAAAATGCTCAGCACTTTTCTTACTTATACCAACTAGAGTTATTTTTGAACTACTGTATTTATTTTCAGAATTTTCTGTAGCTTCTAATTTTTCTTGCAAAGGACTATTTGAAGAAATCTGAGTACTTACTTTCTGTAAAGGAAGTTCACAAGCAGCAGCTTTCTCATGACTATCTATTCTGCAATTGCCTAGCTGCTCAGTGACATCTACTACTGTCTGTTTTTTGTCTTCATGTTTGGAGTTAGCTTTCTGACCAGCTTTCTTTTTCATTATGCTTTTTTTGTGCAGCTGTGGACTTACACCCGTTGCCTTTGGTCTGTTTCCTGGTAGAATGGAGGAAACAAAGTCTTGCTCATTATCACTGCTACTATCACCATGAGAGCTAGAAGAACTAGATTTATAATGCTTCTCAAAATGGCCAGGATTGTCAATATCTGATGCTTTAATGGCCTTAGTGCATAACTGTACTTCCTTTCCAGAATGGCCACTGTAGAAGGAAAGAAACAAAATAACTAATATGGAAAAGCAAAATGTCCCATAGCATTTATATTTTGTAACTTTCAAGGTAAAAGTTTGTACTCCCTAGGCAAAGCCTTATTTATAAGCATGTATATGTATATACACACACATATACACACATTTCCAAAGACTACTATAAATCTATAATTTCTCTATATCTTATTTGATATAATTCCACCATCTTCTTTCCATTTTTTTCCCCATTATTTAAAAAGTGTTAAAAGAGTACAGCAAAAAGGAAAAAAAAGCTTTGATAATTCCACCCTAATGAATGATTTTGATTTTTGCCTGTTATATTTCTGTGACTATTTCATATATCCTTTTTAAAAAAAGATTTTCTTTTGAAAACTTCACTCTCGCTTTGTCCAAAAAACATATTACAGAAACTCTGCTTAGATTTTGAACGATAACAGGATAAAAAGAGACATGTTTAAAATTTTCCAATTCTGGTTGATAGTTATACAGACAATTCCATAGATAGAATAAAAACCACAAAGTCATAGCAGAAAATAAAGTTGGCAAATTAACATTTATTGATGAAAGATATATTTGAAAACCCCGAGTTACAACATAATGCTAACAATAAAAAATAGTAGTTTTCCCTTTGACTATGTTCCTTCAATTTTCAATCAGCTGTGTCTATACAAACTTGAGATATGCAATGATAGATAAGCAGCTACTTTCAAGCAAATGCACATATCAAAACTTTAAAAGATTAGGATAAGGATTCTGGGTCAAGCGGGGGTAGGGGGTGGTAAGAGAGTATATGGGAACTTTCTATTTTTCAGGCAATTTTTCTGTAAACCTAAAAGTGCTCCCTAAAGGGGCTATTAATTTTTTTAAATGATTAAAGAATAAAATGAAATAAAATAATGCAATAGTAATAAAAAAAAGAAGCATGCTAGGAAGAAATATAAAAAAAAGAAAAAGAGTTGAAAGTAAGGTTGTGGATGGGAATAAAGAAGACAAGTTTATTCAGTATTAGGTATCATTTTTTAGTTAGAATCTAGTCTATATAGCCATGGGACTGTTTCCTGTATTTGAAGTAAGTATAATTTCAAAAAAATTAGAACAATTTGACTTTCACGTTTCATAATTTCTCTTGGAATATAAGGTAATTATATTTTTCTATATTACTTTAAATCTGTAAATTAAAAATATGTATCAATAAGTATCTCTCACATGTGCTCAATTCCATGTACTAAGGTAGCAACTAATAACCAGGAAAATTTATCCTGATAAAAGATAAAAAAAAAGTTTTGAGAGATGGTTATAGTTGGGCAAACAACACAAGAGTTTAGAAAATATCACAACTTCGAATTTCTACTAATGCTTTAGACACTCCAAAGTGTCTAAAGCATTAGTAGATATATTAAGTGATATATTAAGTATATATCATGTATATATCTATATCTATATTATATATAGATATATAAAGTGATATATTAAGTTTTGAAATCCTATAAAATAAGACTATAAAAACCTTTCGACAAATATAATTGGTATAATCTATTTGACAAAGAAGCACAGTATCTCAGATGGAAGCTGTGTTTGTGTCATATTTCAACAGGTTCAATTAGATTGCCTTGATAGGAACAGCTGTACAATAAATCATACAGATCAAACACATCATCTTACTATCACAAAAGAAAAAGCTGTACAAGGCAAATATTTCTTTGTGTGGGCTAAAATGGGCACTTACATAATGCATCAACACAGGAAGTCCAAGAGCTCATATCACCTGGTTTACTCTTAATGTTTCTATTAACATGAATATATAGAAGGTAAGTAATACTGATTCAACCATACCTTTGTCCTTCCTGTAGCAGCTGAAAATCAGGATGCCTGTGACAAAACACAGCAATAGAAAATTGAAGGCAACTCTTATGGCAAACATTTTCGAGTGTTTGTTATAACTATATTGGGTAGAATATATAACTAAAACGAAATAGTTCATTTAAAGTTTTTTTAAGAAAAAATTGAAGGATGAAGTAATGTGAAACTCATCTGTAAGAAATCTGGATTAATCTCTTTTCCAAAATTTATTCATACTTCAGAAGTTCAATTCCCATGAGCCCAATAAAGTTTTCCCTGAATAACCTGACTAAAGTAAATCACTTCCTTCTGTAAATTCCAGAGTTAGTATTATCCATTCAATTAATACATATTAATCGGGTCCTCCTCTATGACTTAATACTAGAATTATTATCTCCATGTCTTACTTTTCATATGTTTAAGTGTGGTTTCTTAACTAAACTACAAGCTCCTTGAGGGCAGGGATTATGTACTATAATGCTCTTTTATTTCCTTTTTATGGATGTGAACTATGTAGATAAGGTGATTTAATTCTGGGAACAATTTTGCTATGCAATACCAGAAATCATATTTGGCTGGGCATCATAGATATTTTAAAAAGGGGAAGAAAAAGCTCTTAGAAAGCCAATATAAAAAGGAACAAATATAATAGCAAGTGAATCCAAGAGGACAGGAAAACTCTGTAAAATACTTCTGAAGTGACTCAGAAAAAGTGCCTTCTAAAGATTACAAAACAGATTAAATTAAATATACAAAGAAAAAAAATGGAGTGATATTCCATGTTCATCAAAGAAAGACTCAATACTGTCAAGATGTCAGTTCTTTTCAACTTGATCTACAGATTCAATGCAATCCCAATCAAAATCCCAGCAAGTTATTTTGGGGCTATCACCATATTGAGTCTAAAGTTTTGGGGGAGGCAAAAGACCCCGAATAGCAAACACTATATTGAAGGAGAAGAACAAAGTTGGAGGACTGACATTATCTGACTTCAAGACATATTTTAAAGCTACAGTAATCAAGATAATGTGGTAGTGGCCAAAGAACAGACAAATAGATCACTGGAATAGAACAGAGAACCCAGAAAGAGAGCCACATGAATACAGTCAATGGATCTTTGACAAAGAAGCAAAAGCAATACAAAGGAGAATGGTATTGGAACAAGCAGGTATTCACATTACAAAAAAAGTGAAGCAAGACGAAGACTGACAGCCTTCACAAAAACTAACTCAAAATGGATCACAGACCAAAATATAAAACACAAAACTACAGAACTCCTACAAGATAACAGGAGAAAACCTAGATGACTTTTTACATAGGACACCAAAGACACAATCCATGAAAGAAAAAGAAAAAACACAGATTAGGAGAAAATATTTGCAAAAGACTATTATCCAAAATATGAAATAACTGCTAAAACTCAACAATCAGAAAACAACTCAATAAAAATTAGTCAAAGACCTTAACAGACACCTCACCAAAGAAGATATAAGGATGGCAAATAAGCATATGAAAAGATGCTGTACATCATATACCATCAGCAAAATACAAATTAAAACAATAATGAGATACCACTACACCCTTATCAGAATAGCTAAAATCCAGAACACTGACAACATCACATGGTGGTGAGCATTCGGAGCAAGAGAATTCTCATTTCTTGCTGGTGGGAATGCAAAATGGTACAGTCACTTTGAAATATAGTTTGGTGATTTCTTTAAAAACTAAACCTACTCTAACCATATAATCCAGAACTCTTGCTCCTCAGTATTTACCCAAAGGAGATGAAAACTTATGTCTACACAAAAGCCTGCACATGGATGTTCATTGCAGCTCTATTCATATCTGCCAAAACTTAAAAGCAGCCAAGATGCCCTTCAGTAGGTGAATGGTTAAATAATTTGTAGTAAATTCAGAGAACAGAATACTATTAAGCACTAATAAGAAATGAGCCACCATCAAGCTAGGAAAAGACATGGAAAAACTTAAATGCATATTAATAAGTGAAGTAAGCCAGCCTGAAAAGGCTACATACTGTGTAATTCCAACTATATGACATTCTGGGAAAGATAAAACTTATGGAGATAGTAAAAAGATCAGGGGTTATGGGGGGTGGGAGATGAATAAGTGGAGCACACAGGATTTTCTGGACTATAAAACTACTCTGTATGATACTGTAATGATGGATACAAGTCATTATATATTTGTCCAAAGCCACAGAATACACAAAGCTTAGAGTGAACCCTAATGTAAACTATGGGCTTTGGGTGACAAAGATGTGTCAATATAGGCCCATCAATGGAAACAGACGTACAATTTTGGTGGAGGATGCTGGTAATGGGGGAGGTTATACATGAATGAGGGTAGGGGGTATATGGGAAATCTCTCTACCTTCCTTCTCCATTTTGCTACAAAGCTACAATTGCTCTAAAGAATAAAGTCTATTAATAGAAAAAAAAAGTAAACATAAGAAACTAGGTGTACATGAAAGAGAAGATAAGGCATTGAGTAGTAATCCCATTTAAAGGACAAAATAGGGTTGCCATGAAGGCCATGATATTGTAAAAAACTTTTAATTAAAAAAAGTGAAGCTAAATGGATAGATGGAACCAGAGGTCATTTGAGTTATTACACTGAAAGACTGCCAATCAAAAAATGTCAGAGTTGCAATTCTTTTTCTATATAATTAAACATCACAACATCAACCATATAATATTATCTAGATAATCTATTCATCTTTGGTCAGTCTTAAGGCATTACAGGGAATGGGCTCAACTACCAATCCTCTCCTTAAGTTATGGGAGGCACTGCTACCTGATCGAGGCATTCTTTCCCATTAAATTCCTTCTCAGTACCACACATCAGAAGTATAAGGGATGAAACCAGTATTTGCAATCCCTGCTTTAGAGAATTCCCCTGTAGTTCAGGAATTCCCAAAAACCAGTAATAAAAAATGTAGAAGGAAAGGCAAAATATGGCAATGGGCCAGAGAGTAAAAATGCAATCTATTTTTGTTTCTTCCTTAGTCCCTCAGCCCATTGAGGCATATCCTTTCCCAATCACCCAAATTATCCTGTTTATCCTACTTCTTTCCACTCACTAAAACTCTAGTCATAGCAGCTATCTTGGGTTGGTGTTCTTCAAAGCAAAGGACACCACTTGGATGGTGACTAGCCTTGACTGCCCCAGGGGATATTTATAACTCCCATTAAGAGCTTTTTTGGCTGAAATAATATGCTAACTTTCACAACAGAGAATTTTATTGCCTGTTGACTACATCCTCCCACTTCCACTTGGAGCTCTCTCATTTTTCCTATCCCACATCCCCACCCAAGTCTTCTTGGCTAAAATTATCAAGGTTCAGTACCTTGCAGCTGTCTGGCATTTGGTCCTACACTGGGATCTGAGTATCATTATAGGGAAGAAAGGGTGTGTAGACAGTGATTCTCAATTGAATTCTTATACTCAATCACTAACCTGCAAAAGCAGAGTATATTCCATCATTCCTTCAAATATAAAATTCTGAACTATTATATGAATTATGCTGGGTATACTAAGTAATATAAAGAACAGATTCTTAAGGATGTTACAATTTAGTAGGAGGAAAATGGCTGTTCTAAGAGCTTTACAAATGTTAATCCTCATAAGAATGAGTAGTTACTACTATTATCCTCATGTTACAGATAAAAAGACTTGAGTACTGAAAGAATCAGTAATTTGTGCAAAGTCACATAGCTCGTAATGGTAAAGCTAGGAATCAAACCAAGACAGCAGGGCTCCTGACATTTTGCATCATATAATTCAAGAGAATATGTGGCAAGTATGATGAGATATACATGAGCTGCTACAAAAAATTAGAGAAGAAATAAAAACTTCTTGTTGAGTGAATAAAAAAAAGCCTTGGATTCAGATGGGTCTATAAAGATTTGATACAGTTTGTATTATAAAAGCTAATCCTGAATCTGAGGTTTTACTCCATAAACCTCTACCTTTTTTCTCTTTCCTTTTAGGATGTTATCATACTTAAATCTATCTTTAGAAAAAACAAACAAACCGTTCCTTCAATCATGCAGCTCCCCCTCCATTTTTCATTTTAAGCTTTCTTTAATGTCTGCACTAGTTTTCAATTCCACATCTCCTATTCAGTCATCAACCCTCTGCCTCCTGGAATCTGTATGCATTACTCTACTGACATGGCTCTTGCTAAGATCATAGAAATGCTAAATCTAATGGATATTTTTCAGGATCCACCCCCCCCACCCTTTTTAAAGTAGAAGAAAAATAATCAGTATGAAAGGAGAGCTTGAAAGAGGAAGAAAATAGGAATAAATCATGAAACAAGCCTCAGTGAGAAAAGAATCAGGAATATAGAAAGTACTGTATTTGCAATGAGGCAGAGAAATGAGAGAGCATAAGTAGAAAATAGTGCTTAAGGAGATTCTGCTGAATGTGCTCAGTCCTTTCAGTTAAGCAGTAGGTTAAATTATCTACTATGAGTTGGGGTTTGGGTTCAAAGTTTAAGAAGAGAAGAAAAGGTATGAATGTGTCAAATAGTCAATAAGAAACAAAGAAAAAACATGGGAGCACACAATTGAGACTACACAGAATAAACTGGAACCGGGCCAGAGGAATGCAGAGATCTGGGTTTAAATCCCAAATCTGTGTATATGAGCCAAGTGTTCCTGGGTGAGTCACTAAACCTCTGTGAGCCTCAGTTCCATCATCCATGAAATGGGTAACAGTATTTCCCAGGGGTCTTCTAAAGACTGAATTAAATGAGACAGCTTATCTAAAGCACTAAAGTGCTAAATGAGACAGCTTATCTAAAGCACGTGAGAACTTTACCCAATAAAGTTCAGGAACCCAAGCACAGAAAAAAAAGATGACTGAAGCTTGGGAAAGTAGACATGGTAGAAGGTTAAGGGAGAAAGAATCTGGGATAGTTTGAAAGGACAGTACTGTAACTGCTAACCGCAGTGCTCAAGAAAGCTAATTTAATGAAGGTCTGGCCAACCTGGAACAGAGCTAAGGTAGAGATAGGAGGTCAAAATGAGGTCACAAAGCACACTCAAGAGTGATAGCTGTAGATGA
Organism: Mirounga angustirostris; assembly: GCF_029215605.1. NCBI lineage: Eukaryota > Metazoa > Chordata > Mammalia > Carnivora > Phocidae > Mirounga > Mirounga angustirostris. Next base: position 113,576,723 of record NW_026991712.1, read on the forward strand.
GATAGAGGTTGTGGTGAGAAACGGGAAGCTCTTAATTCAAGATCTTGGAGGCAGAATAGCCCATATAAAAATAGGTCTAAGTATGGCTGAATGAAAGGGTAATCAAAATATAAACATTCTAAATCATGAATACAATTTAAGATAGTTTTATGATAAATATCCAGCTCTACAATGACATTTTTTGAGGAAAAACATTAAGAATTAAAAGAAAACTCAATCTCTGAAGGCAAGGGGAAAATCAGAATATACTAAGTGCCTATCATACGGGAGGTGGGGTTTTTTGTGGTATAATACACATTACATAAAATTTACCATTTAAACCATTTTTAGTTACAGTTCAGTGGCATTAAGTACATTCATACTTTTGTACAACTATCACCACCATCCATCCCCAGGGCTTTTTCATCTTCCCATACTTTCTGCTAGCTGGTTTTTACATTACTTCATTAATCCCCAAATAACTTACGACTTTATTTTTACAGATGAGGAATCTGAAGCTGTGAGGGGTTAACTAATTAACTAGTAAATCTAGGATTCGAATTTGGGTCTTTCAAAGTCCAAGCTCTTTCTACAACATGCTGCCCCTAATTAAACTTCTAAAAAAGACTCAAAGTGGTGAGGGTGCCACTTTTGCTTACCCTCTCTCATAGGAACTCAATATACTTCACAAGCTACTATTTTCCTCTCTTTTGTTTCATTTTTTTGACTTCAGGTAAAGAGAACTATACGGAACATCGTTTCTAGATACTTGATGAGTAACCTTAACAGTCTCCCTGATTCCCAGTCTATAAAATTGAGAATGATACATGACACTGAAATAAATTAAATTTGAGTTTAATGAGATATTAAATGAAAGGTTCAATATAAAACTTCCATTTGTTTTACTATGAGCTGTTTTAGAAAGAATGAGGCACGAAGTTATGTTGCTTTCTTTTTTATCCTTAGATGAAATTCAAAAGCTTTTTGTTAAAAGTGCTGCCTCTCTTTGCTCTATGCACTTCCCTTCAAAGTTTATGTTGCCCCAGAGATAATTCTCAATCTAATTGACATGAGATTAACTTAAAAAACAAAAATAATCATGTTAAAGAAAACATCCAAACTAGTTCTTCATAAATATTATTTTCATGGAAGTATAAATTAGATGATTAATTGTAACTTTAGCAAAAGAAATCTAAAATTAGCAGTAACTTGTGCCAAAAAACCTGCGAATGTATGTGTATCGATGTATATGTTTGTGTCGGTCAGAATATGTGTATTCAACATAAACCAACAGAAGCAGCAGGCTACAATTCCCCCCCGTGGTGGAAATTTTCCAAATATAATCTGAGACATGTTAAAACCTCTTATCACTCTGCCTGCCACTCCCTCTGCTTATACTCTCTCTGACAAATAAATAAAATCTTAAAAAAAAAACAAACAACCTCTTTCAGAAAGTTTTTATTCGGTATACCAAGCAACAGAAGTGGCTGTTCAGGAAGAGGTTACAGAAGTTGTTCTGCAGAGGTTTTTTGGCTTCCGCACCTCTGAGATTATACTGTTATTGCCAAGAAGCATGTGTGAAAATCCCCTACTCCGGGCCACATGATGGCGCTTTTAGCTCTGTCAGCATTAACCATTCACCCTAATTTTATCTTTTAAACCATAATTTGATTCTCAACATTTGTCCTTCCTTCTTAGTTTTAACTCCTGACTTTTTAGGTTACAAAGAAACTTCCAAGGCTTGTCAGAGCCTACAGTCAAACAAAACAGGATTTCTAAGTGTAACTATATGACTATCTAAATGAGCACGCTGTCTCAGAGGAACACAGTGTATGTGGTCTGTTTCTGGCCACCAAGTGGGTGAAAAATTTCTAACTCACAACATGAGAAGCATCATACTGCGTCATGGCCCAGTCCATCTAGGTCAATGTTTTGTCTCTCACACGGCATCAGGAGACATTTTGTGAGAAGCACTGCTATTCTCCATGACATTAAAGATATACTCTAGATATTTTTTCATACCTTAATAATAAAAATGAGGGAGTAGAAAACCTCTAAGGCCCCTTCTGACTCCAAAGCCTCAACAGAAGTATGGAGCTAGAATTCATGAATTTGTCTAAATCTTTCTTTTTTTTTTTTTTTTAAAAGATTTTACTTATTTATTTGAGAAAGAGAGAATGAGAGAGAGCACATGAGAGGGGGGAGGGTCAGAGGGAGAAGCAGACTCCCTGCCGAGCAGGAAGCCCGATGCGGGACTCAATCCAGGGACTCCAGGATCATGACCTGAGCCGAAGGCAGTCACTTAACCAACTGAGCCACCCAGGTGCCCTGTCTAAATCTTTCTTAAATCTATCTATACATATTTACCAATGAGGTAGTGAGCTTTCTGTGATATAAAATAATACCTTAGAAATGTTAAGAGACACTACAGATTTTAGTATTTTGGTATCTGATGAAGAAATTTATATTAGCTTTCACAGCAATGTAAGAAAGACTATATTGAGTCAAATTCAATATTCTATTTCCAAATAGTGTGCAAGATCATGGTGTCCCTGAAGATGTCAACTTCAAGTTGCTCTGGACATGCTATAAAACATTCCTGTTTTTCTTCATAATTGAAAAACTTTGATCCAATCCTTTATCAACCTTAATTAGATTAAAGTCAGTAACTTTTAATCTAAATTCTTAAATGAGACAGACTTCCCTAAAAGTAGTATAACTTTCCCTAGTCTTATGTTGATAATTTTAATTTTCATCACTTTTATAAATAAGACATTTCCTATCTAGCAAATTTTCACTACAGTGGCAGTGACTGACCCAGAACTGTAAAACATTAGAATTAAAGGGAACTAAGAGGTTAAATGCAACTTTCTACTTTGCAAATGAGGAAACTGAGGCTTACTGTTGATGATAACACTTTCTGACAGTAACACAACTAAAAACCTAAGCTAGATACAACAAAACAGTACTCTTAAAACTGTGGATCAGAATCAACCAAGTAAATGGGTTGCTACCAGCATTTTAAAAAAGCAACAGAGCAGAAAATATCAGAGGCTTTCGTGTTATAAGGAAAAATGTATTTCATAAAACTCTGTTTCAGTTATATGTATTAGATCATAATGTAAAATATACTTACGGTGCTCAAAAATTTTGGAAATCACTGTGATAAAATATTCAATTCTTTGAGTGGATTTTAAAATTTCCTTTTATTTTTTAAAAATTTAATATTTATTATTATTTAATAATAAATAAAAAATATTATGATTTAATTATGATGGTGATGTAATTTATTATGATGACACTTTAAGTTAATAAAAATATCTCTGCGTTAAATACTAAATGCTGCCATTTAAAAGAAACATTTTTTCCCCTTCTTTTAAAGAAGATAGGTTCTGAATGCTATACCCCATACCCCATACCATTTGTGAACAGACTTTCTTTAAAAATCACATTTCTGTAGAGCTTACACGTTCACCAGCTAAAAAGGCTTTTGAAAAGAACACTGAATTCTAGAATTCTTATCATTAAAACACTTAAAAATATCATTCTCTGAAGACACAGTGACCTCTAGTGGATTCATGAAATAAATTAACATAACGCTTGCCCATAAGAATTTATAAATTAAGGTAACACTGATGCATGCAGATATAAAAAATACTAATATGGCTATATACTGACAAGTATCATACATAAATAGGGGCTACAGTTACACTATGTACATTGTGACAATTGTATATTTATAGATTACTCACTGGTTATTTCCAATCAACTGGAATCCTGGCATTGTTCAGAACCTATCACTAGCTTACGAAATACATTTAATCTTTCTGAGCTCCTTTGATAAAGATATTGGGTTAAATTGTGTCTAAGGGCCTTTCAGCTCTTTATGATCTTTTCTTCTTTAATTCATCTTGTACACCAACGTCAGATCAAATTCTGTTCAAAAGCATTTGAAGGCTCCCCAATACTTGTCCCCATTAGAATTAAGTACAAATCTGTTTCACTCGTGTACTCGTTATGCCATCCCGTTAACATTTCAATTTAAACTCACAGATTTGGGGGCGCCTGGGTGGCTCAGTCGTTAAGCTCAGGTCATGATCTCAGGGTCCTGGGATCCAGCCCCACATCGGGCTCCCTGCTCAGCAGGAAGCCTCTTCTCCTTCTCCCGCTCCCCCTGCTTGTATTCCCTCTCTCGCTGTGTCTCCGTCAAATAAATAAATAAAATCTTAAAAAAAAAATAAACTCATAGATTTGGTTTCATGTGTGTGTGCTCGTACAGGTGTGGGTAGCCTGTCATATACTAAGCACATACTACACACACTGAATATAAATTAAATTGATTTGTATAGATTAGGGAAACCAAGGCCATTTTCATCTCTCTTTTTTAGTGAGGTAGGGAAGGGCATATAGGTAAAGTGGAATTTCAAGAACCACAAATATAAAGTGACAGAGCTTCATATTTTGGGAAAAGGTGGGCATTCTGAACATAGAATAAGATTTTAGGAAAAAGAGGGAAGAACTTTTAAATTAGCTGAAGGAAGTACCAATAACTATATCTGAAGAATATGAAGGTGACAGAAAGGCTGATTTGGTAAATGGTTTTGAAGCAGATATGAGGATGGGCTAAATTTAATAAGTAGAGAAGATATCACTAGAAACAAAGGGTAACTTAAGGAAACACTAGTTTTAACAGCTTAGGACCAGATCATGTAACTGCCATAAGACTAAGGAGGCGATGAGTAGCTCTGCTGAAAGAAATGTTAAGAAAGAAAAAAAAGTGTTAGCGAAAAAGGTGCTCTTAGGTCCCCAGTCACCTTGGACAATGCTATAATCCTTTATCCTCTAAATGAAAAAGTCAGGCTGGTGGAGAAATAGTGAACAATTTAGTCTTCATTATGTGTAATTCACTTAACAAAGGCCATAGGGTGGGTGTGTTTTTTATTATCTTTTTTTTTTTTTTTTTAAGAGAGAGTGTGTGAATGAGGTGGGGTGGGGGGCGGCGGGAAGGGATAGAGAGAATCTTAAGCAGACTCCACGCTGAGTACAGAGCCCAACAAGGCATGGTGCTCAATCTCACAACCCTGAGATCATGACCTGAGCCGAAATCAAGAGTCAGATGCTTAACCAACTGAGCCACCCAGGCGCCCCTTGACATACTCTAAACCACAGAGCACTGGATCTGCAGGCAAAGGTGTCAGCCAACAAAGGGACTGTCCCTCAGTACAAATGATGCTAGTTCAAACTACAGTGGCTTCATATTACCTTGTGCATCAGATAAGACTTTAATAAGCTTTTTTTTAGGCAAAGATCTTTAGTTAACTTGGGTCTCATTACATTTACGTCATTAAGTTTATTTAGCATTGATATTCTTTTACTACATGCCTTGTGTTGCAATATTCTCTATGAAACATGAGTTAATGGGACATTATTTCATTTAAGCCTGTTTGAAATTGGATAATAGTTTAATTACACAATAAATTTTGTTACCTTTTATAGAAAAGGTAGATTATGGCATTTGCCCCTCAATAATAAATTTTCTCTCAAATTCAACAATTAAAATGTTGCAAATGTTTAAACATTTCCCAAGAGGCAAAACCCCAGAAATGTTCCTATACCTTTTTGCTAAAAATTATATTGGATTTCTTTAAATTTATGAAATACTGTACTGATTTTTAATAAAGATTGAGTGAATTAGTAACCTGAACTTTTTAACCTTAGTACATATTTTTTGTTTGTTTGTTTTTAATACATAGTTTTCTAACAACAAAGTCAGTTCAGCTGGATCCTAAGATCTAGTATCTACTGGAAAACTTTAACATTCTTACTCTAGGATTATTATACTAGTAAGATTAATAGAAATAATTGGCATAGCAGAAAGCAAAGTTCAGGTTTTGACACTAAAGCTAACAGCTAAGAAACAACATTTATAATTATTTTCTGATTTTAAGTATAAAATCCTTAATAACTATGCTTAAAATATAACCGTTTCCCCACAATTAAAATGTGTACAATGGTAAATTCTACAGAAAACTAGGACTACTCTCTATATATCTCAAAAAGTTGGACTATATCAACAAATGTATATGTAATGATTTAAATTACCTTTCCTCTTCTCGAACCCATACTGGAGTTTTAGGAATTTGTGCTTCAAAAAACTTAGATGCTTTGTAACAAAAATTGCTGCAAAAACACTGAAAGGAACATTTTTAAAATTAGCAAATTATTTTTTTCTTATTGTGCAACACAATTTATGTACAGAAAATATAAATATGTAGTGCAAAGAAAATAACGAAAACCCAAGAATCCACCACCCAAGAAAAGAAATAATGCATAGTACCTTTGAAGCTCTCCATGTATCTGTCCCAGAGTCATTTCCATATTCCCCAGAAGTAATCACTATCATAAATTCTGTGTTCCTCATTCCCTTGCTTTCCTTTAGTTTTGCTATCTATATACACATACCTACAAAAGATATCATTGAGTTTTGCCTAATTCTAAACTTTGTGTAAATGTAACTGTACTGCTATGTTTTCTGGGGTTTTTTTGTTTCACGTTATATTTTTCAGATTCATGTAGGTGTAGTTTATATATTTACGCTTGGTATTACATTCCATTGTGTAAGTACATTACCTTTATTGTTTATGAATAACTGAGTTGTTTCTAACTTTTTGGCCATCACTACAATGTGCCTATAAACATTTTTTTAAGAATTTTTAAAATTAAAAAAAATTGTTGTAAAATACACAAAATTTACCAACTTAACCATTTTTAAGTGTTATAGTTCAGTGGCACTAAATACCTTCTCACTGTAGTACAACCATCACCACCATCTATCTCTAGAACTCTTTTCATCTTGCAAAATGAAACTCTATACCATTAAACAACAATTCCCCATTTCTGCCTCTTCAATCACCATTCTACTTTTGTAACTATGAATCCAACTACTCTAGTTACCTCACATAAGTTGAAGCATTTAATATTTGTTCTTTTGTGCAGGCTTATTTCATTTAGCATAATGTCTCATAAGAGCATAATGTCTTAAAGTACATTCATGCTGTAGCATGTGTCAGAATTTCCCTCCTTTAAAAGGATACTATTCCATTCTATGTATATAGCATATTTTGTTAATCCAACTAGGAACATTCATATACATACATAGTTGTACAAATGGGCAAGAAATTCCTTAAAATATATACCAAACAACAGAAAGTCTTGGCCATAAAAAATGTGTGAACTTGACTTTACTAGATAATACCAATTTCCCAAAAAGGATGCAATTTTATTTAACCAGTAGTATAAAGAGTTCCTAATATTTAACCAGTAGTATAAAGAATGCCTAATACTGTCAGATTTTAATTTTGCTAATTTGGGGGCCGTGAGAATGTAAATCAATGTGTTTTTATTTTTTATTTGCTATTTCCCTTATCACTGATAAGGTTGAACATCTTTTCATATATTCATAATCAAGTTCCTTCTATAAAATTTTTCTAGGGGTACCTGGGTGGCTCAGTTGGTTAAGCATCTGACTCTCAATTTTGGCTCAGGTCATGGTCTCAGGGTTGTGAGATAGAGCCCGCTGTCAAAACTCCACACTCAGCTTGAGATTCTTTCTCCCTCTCTCTCTGCCTGCCCCCCCCCCACCTGACTCACTCACTCTCTCAAAAAAAATTTTTTCTGCAAGGTTTTCTGTCTTTCCCTGGTTATGAATCTGTGGTCAGTTATATGTGGGAAATACACCTCCTTCTGATTTATAGCTTATCTTTTCACTCTTTTTTGGAAACTTCTGATAAGCAAATGTTTTTAATTTTAATGTAGAAAGACTTACCAATTTTTCCTCTATGGTCTGTAATTGTCTATCTTATTTAAGAAATTTTCTCTCCAAGTTTATAAAGATACCTTCCCATATTTTCTTTAAAAAGGCGTTCATTTTTTTAATTTAAATATTACTGAAACAGGGATCAATTTTCAGTTTTTCCATTTGGATTTGTGCCAGTACTATTTTACTGAAAAATCCATACTTTCTCCACTGATCTATAATATTTCTGTTGTCACATATAAAGTGTCCACATGTGGTGAGTCTGCTTCTGGCTCTCTATTCTGTTTCATGATTTACTTGCCTGAATTTGTGCTGGTATGCACTTTTAGTTTTTATTTTATTTATTTAAATTTTATTTTATTTTTAGAGCAAGAAAGAGAGCATGAACAGGAGGAGGGAGGGGCAGAGAGGAGACAGAGAGAGAGAACCCCAAGCAGGCTCCACGCTCAGCATGGGAGCCAGATGCAGGACTTGATCTCACTACCGTAGGATCATGACCTGAGCCAAAATCAAGAGTCAGACGCTTAACCGACTGAGCCACCCAGGTGCCCTTGCACTTTTAATTTTTAAATGTTCAAGTATTAATTAAAGCAAAGCTTTAATTTTCAAATATTTTCAAATATTAGATATTTTTCAAATAAACTTTTTCAAATATTTTTGAAATATTTTCAAGTAAACTTTTAATGTGGCTACTTTCTAAAAGGCAAACTTTTCAAACAATTCTTTTTAAATTCCATTTAGTATATTAAAAATTAACTGCCACATGAGAATAGCCTTTAAGCTTACCTTTCTTTCAGTAATATCATAGACTTTATTGGTTTTGGTAGAAATTTTATATTTCTGTTTTGGTACCTAAAAAAACGAAAGTATAGCTTAAGAAGAATTCAAGTATCATATCATATCTTTGGCTAACTCATGTAATTAGTTCATGACCTGTTTCATTTCTTGTCTTGTCTACAAAGTATTTTGCTAAATATAAAAAATTTAAGTTTCTATTTTAAAAAATTAATTACTTACAATTCCTAGTTTCTTCTGACATAAGGGATAACCGCAGAGTTTAATAATAGAACGCTCATCCACGACATCGCTATAGTGAGCAGGTGTGATGAACTTCCCCTAAAATGAAATGAGAGGGGCATTTCCCCGCTAGATTACTGGACAAGTTCATTTATCATCTCTCTAAGCCTCACTGATCTCATCTGAAAACGTAGGGATAATAAGTCTATCTCACAGGTATGATGTTAGAATCAGAGGAGAAAATAAAGGAAATACATTTAGAAAAGCACTGGACACATAGTAAGCACTCAAAAATGTTAGCTATTATTCTCTTTTAAAGAGTTGTATTTAAAAAAAAATTTTTTTTTTAAATTTACTTGACAGAGAGATAGAGCACAAGTAGGCAGAGTGGCAGGCACAGGGAGAGGGAAAAGCAGGCTCTCTGCTGAGCAGGGAGCCCAATGCAGGGCTCGATCCCAGGACCCTGGGATCACAACCTGAGCTGAAGGCAGACACTTAACCGAATGAGCCACCCAGGCGCCCCAAATGTTAGCTATTATTAAAAAAAACAAACAACCCGAAAAAACTTCTGCCAAGAGACTATACATCTTTGTAGATATGTAGTTCATGAAGTAATTCTGAGGCAGGAGAAAGAAGTGGTGCTATAGTGATTGCTATTCCAAAGCAAAACACTGAAAAGTATATTTTATTTTAAGAATATATTATTCAGGGGCACCTGGGTGGCTTAGTCCTTAAGCGTCTGTCTTTGGCTCAGGTCATGATCCCAGGGTCCTGGGATCAAGCCCCGCATTGGGCCCCCTCTCCTACTCCCCCTACTTGTGTTCCCTCTCTAGCTGTGTCTCTCTCTGTCAAATAAATAAATAAAATCTTTAAAAAAATAAAAAATAAAAATATATTATTCAAAAAATAAACCATGTAGAATAAAATATAATTTACCTGTTTTCAAAGAACGATCTTAAAAAACGAAGTATATCAAAGGTGTCAGGATACAAAATCTTCCAGCTTCTGGAAAACTGTACAGGAGACTGATGAGGTGGCTATAAGCTGACACCAAATATTTCCCCTTAATGTATCTTCATGTTTAAATCTCAACTCATAACTATTTCATAACTTTGAGATCATTTTTGAACAAGTTTTTCTGTTTTCCCAAGGACTGAAATACTTCTTACTAAGAGTGATAGAAGGTATTTGTTTCAAATGAAGCATTTCTGATTTGTCTTTGTCTTTAGTGTCATCATGCATGCAGATTCTGATGTAGTTACCTCTATCAATTTAAATATTGTCCTACTTATATTCCTCTTGTTTAAAAAATCTCTGACCCACACTAATAATTATTTTTGCAATGGAAGCTCTGAGTTTTAATTTTCCTTTTCTTTTTTCTCTTAAGGATTATGAGGATATAATAGAAATTTCCATTTGAAATTTTAATGCAATAGAGTTGTTAAAGGAAAAAAAACTTTTAATGCAGATTATAATTCTCGTGTTATGTGTTAAATGATAAATGATCTATATTCTAGGTTTTTAAAATATCAAAACTAATAGAACTACATTAATAAAAATAATAACCTTCTGTTACTAAAATAGGACAACACACAGAATATGGAAAATAACATCGGGATAATTAGTGCAAAGTGCTGAAAATCAAGTGAGATTAGCAGACATATTTAAAGAACTACTATTAAGGGGTAAAATATGCATATTATTTTTCATTAGTGCATTTTAAAACAACAAGGAATGCCTAATAGGTGATTATTTTCAAATGCATGAATTATATAGCATGCTACTTGCATCTAGTGACTGAGAACAGATTCAAAGTTTTGATAATACAAGGAAGTCTCATATTGCACAGATTTAAAGATCTAATACTACAAATGTAATAATTTCCCAACTTAACACATACGCATTCCCTTAGGAATTCTTCTGTAATATCTTCTTCTAAAAGCTGTTCAACAATATGTAGAGCTTTTCTCTCAAATTCAATCTTCTTTCTCACAGCTGCTTCTAGTTCTGCTTTCCTAAAATTAAAAAATGAAAACGTATTTAAAATTTAAAAGTTTGGGGCGCCTGGGTGGCTCAGAGGGTTAAGCATCTGCCTTCCGTTCAGGTTATGATCTCCAGATCCTGGGGTCGAGTCCTGAGTTGGGCTCTCAACTCAGCGGGGAGTCTGCTTCTCCCTCACCCTCTGCCTCTCTCCTTGCTTGTGCTCCCTCTGTCTCTCTCTTCTCATGAATAAAATCTTTAAAAAGTAAAATAAAATAAAATTTAAAAGTTATTCTACTTAAAAGTTTTATCATAGCCAATTTTCTGTCTTAGAACACAGCACAAACATGCTATTTTGCTATTTAAATTTGTATTTTTTAATGCTGTTACTTTTGATACAATACTTTTCAAAGTATTAACACACAGAAGTCTGCCACAATAACAGGACTATTTGATTTCCAAGGCTTAGAGCACAAGGAAGAAAATGAGGTGAAATTTTTTTGCCAGTTAGTGATTATACTCTCTCAATTACTCCTGTGTGTACCTAAAAAGACAGGCTTTTCCTTTGAAATCCTTAGAAATCAGGAAAGATCAGAGAGGAAAAAGATAACTTCAGCTGTTCTTACAAGTAAAAATGTATTTGTGTCAACTCTCAAAAGTTAATGATAGCCCAGTTTGACAAGATAGAGTCCTATTTGCAAAGAAGTGTTTACTCACTTTTGTTATTAAGTCTTATTTTTTTTTTTTTAATTTTTTAAAATTTATTTATTTGACAGAGAGAGAGATAGCGAGAGAGGGAACACAAGCCCGGGGAGTGGGAGAGGGAGAAGCAGGCTTCCCGCTGGGCAGGGAGCCCGATGCAGGGCTCGATCCCAGGACCCTGGGATCATGACCTGAGCTGAAGGCAGACGCTTAACGACTGAGCCACCCAGGCGCCCCTTGTTATTAAGTCTTATTAAATAACTTTATCGACATGACAATGTAGTTTAGGAAAACAATCTTCCTACGAGGGCTGGTCCTTGCCCTGGCACCAGTGGGACTGTCAGCCTTTGCTAGCTGTCAGCCTTTCCACACCATGGAACATAACAATAAACAATGGCTCTAGGAGAGTGGTTCTCAATCCTAGCTGCACATTAGGATCATCTAAGGAGATTTCTTTAAAAGATTTTATGCCTAGGTCCCACTGCAAGCTCCAGATAATCCTAATGTGCAAAAGGGTTGAGAAACCTTGCCATAGAACCAAAGATACTCAACCATCTTGGTAACCTATTTGCTCCTATCCTGCACTGGTTTCTCCTTTCCTACCAGAACTACCTCAGCCAGCCTCCTGGGCCTTGACTTGGCTCTCATATCTGGATCTATAATGTATTCATTTTTTCGTCCTACTTTCACTGACTCTCAAGACTTTAGACTCTAATTCCTTGCCTAGAAAAATAATATTCTACAAAACAAATATAACATGTATTAATAATATGCTACAAAAAAGAAGGATGATGCCGGATTGCCAACTCTTCCTTTTGCCAAATAGGGACATTAAAACAAGAAGAAATTTGCAACTAACAACTGTTCTCCTACGATTTCATAAAGGCCATTCTTATATCAAAGGAGTATAAAAGACATGAATACAGATTTAAAAGCAGTTTTTTATGTTAAATGTATTTGGCTTTATGAAAAACATTATTTTATTTTTCTCATATTGCTGTCTACCAATAAAAGCTATGCCATATACTAGGATCAGTCTAACAACCCACACGAAGGAATTGCTACCTCAACCTGCAGTAAGTTACACTCACTCTTAACTGATGCCTAGAGCTGCTCCCATGAACAGCCCTATCTCGCTGTTGCCCTCTGTCCTAAATGATGACAGGTAGTATGGTGTACAGCAGTGGTTCTCAAATTTTTTGGTCTCAGCATTCCTTTACACTTTTAAAATGAGAACTTCTGCTTATGTAGATTATATGAATTGATATTTACCATACTTGGATTAAAAATGAGAAAAATTTAAAGCACTTATTAATGCATGTAAAAATAGTAATTACATGTTAATAACTTTTTTTTTTTTAAGATTTTATTTATTTATTTGTGAGAGAGAGAATGAGAGACAGAGAGCACGAGAGGGAGGAGGGTCAGAGGGAGAAGCAGACTCCCCGCTGAGCAGGGAGCCCGATGCGGGACTCGATCCCTGGACTCCAGGATCATGACCTGAGCCCAAGGCAGTCGCTTAACCAACTGAGCCACCCAGGCGCCCTACATGTTAATAACTTTTTAAATAAAAAACTTAGTGAAAAGAGTAGAATTATTTTATATCTTTGCAAAGTTCTTTTATTTCTGGCTTAATAGTATTTGGTTGGATTGAATGTAGAAGTATTTTTCAGTTGGCATAGATTTATAAAGGATCACTTCCTTCAACAACTATTTGGTTACCTACCTCCATGGATTTTTAACTGTTTCATCATCCAGGGTAATCTGTCCATACGTTCTAGTGTATTTATACTTCCCACACTGTACTGCTCAGAATAAAATATAATCTCCTTGGGTTTGTGGTCAGATCACTATTGAGGAAAGTTGCAAATTACCATCATTATTAATATTAACTTTACTCTTGCAGTGTATCATAAAACCAAGTCAACATAATTATGCTGCTCCACAGGGAAATATTCTCTAAAATAGATCACAAGGGGCACTTCGGTGGTATAGTCAGTTAAGTGTCTGACTCTTGGTTTCCATTCAGGTCGTGATGTCAGGATCATGGGATTGAACCCCTCATCAGACTTCTCTGTTCCACTAGAAAGGAACTGTGTTTATTCTGTTCAAAACTATATCCTGAAGGCCTAACACAGGTCTGGAACATCTCAAATTTGGTAAATAATTTTTCAAAGAATGAGTAAATGAAAGCCAATACCTGCCTGATGAAGGATAAATCATAGAGGTGCCTGGGTGGCTCCGGTGGTTAAGCACCTGACTCGATTTCAGCTCATGATCTCAGGGTCATGAGATCAAGCCTTGCATCAGGCTCTGTGTTCCATGGGGGAGTCTGAGATTCTCTCTTTCCCTCTCCTTCTGCCCCTCCCCACAGCCCCCCCACACCTGCACTCACTCTCTCTCTAAAATAAATAAATCTTTTTTTTTTAAAAAAAGGATAAACCATAGACATATGTATTTTAATCACTTTCACAGACTACTCCTAGTCTAGAAACTTCTTTGTGACAGGAGCTAAATCTAGCCTTTTTAGGAGATGCCAAGAAACAGAATAGGACTTTTTGCTGAAAATACAGACATGATGTAAACAAACAACTGTAAAGGTTTCTTGGAGTCTCTGGCATATAAAGTAATAAAAGGCAAGTGTCCCTGAAGAGGTGGAAAAGGAATACCTGGTTAAATTAGGAATGTTTATTCCCTTAATCTTTCTACAGATACTCATACTTTCACCAGCAACCTAAAAGTGTCTTGATTTGGTTTTCTTAAAGCCTGGAATGGAGAGATATAATGAGTCTATATGAGAATTTATAGTGCTTCTCTGATCTTCCCCTTCTCTCCCATAATAATTTTTTCTAAGGTATCACCCATTACTGTTTGGTTTTTTTTTTTTAAAGATTTTGTTTATTTATTTATTTGACACAGAGAGAGAAACAGCATGAGAGGGGATAGGGTCAGAGGGAGAAGCAGGCTCCCGCTAAGCCGGGAGCCGGACGTGGGGCTCGATCCCAGGACTCAGGGATCATGACCTGAGCCGAAGGCAGTCGCTTAACCAACTGAGCCACCCAGGCGCCCCCATTACTGTTTTTAAAAATGGTTCAATTAATATGAAATAAACACATAAGCAAATGCATTTGTCCAAGTAGTTCTCATACCTTTTAGAAGCATCTTCTTGTTTTAAGGCATTTGTCTGTTTAGCACCTACAATAATAAAAAAACAGTAGGTCAAGTCTTCAGAAACACACTAGCTTACAGGACAGATTCCTACTCAAACCGCAGACAACCTTTTCTTCTTTTCCCCACACATTACTTTCCAATCCTGTGTGTAAAATAAATGAAATGGGCAGGGAATTCAGTTTGCTTGTGTTATTTCCGAATTTCTCTTGGTTAAAATGTGTTTCTTTGGGGATTGAATTTTCTCACGTATCACGGCTGGGCGGTTACGTCCTCCTGAAAATCTGAGATAGGAGTACTTTTACGGGCAACCTGTTTCTGTCCCCCGAATGTTCGGGGGGTGGGGGTGACACCTCAGAGGACCCGGGGACCAAAGCAGCAGTACATCTCTACGGTGGGCTCACTTGACCACTCGGCGAGCCAGCTCTAGACTCCAGCACCTCTACTCTCTTTCCCTCAGAGACCGCCCATTCTGGGGGAAATCTTGGAACACGAGTGTAAAGAGGTGGGGGTATGGCCGGAGGTCTTTTCAAGAAGACCCAGGACAGTGATGAGACGCTCTCGGCCTTCTCTGCCCTGGAGACGTCCGCTCCTGGAGCAGTCTTTCCGGTGCGCCCCGCGGGCCTTACTGTGGAACCCTGTAGGGGCTCAGTTCTCAGGGTGCAAACGTGAGAGAGGCCCTTCTTCCTACCTGCGGCGTTTCGGGAGGCGCGGGGGACCCGGGCCTTGAGGCGCGGAGAGCGCGGCCCCGCGCAGTCGGCCATCCGCGGCGTCGTCAGGAGGTGAGGCCCGGAGCTGGCGTCTCCCTTTGCGGCTCCGCCTCCCCTCGCGTAGCGCGGGGCGGGGCCGGCCGGGGCGGGGCGGGGCCGGCCGGGGCGGGGCGGGGCCGGCCGGGGCGGGGCGGGGCCGGCCGGGGCGGGGCGGGGCCGGCCGGGGCGGGGCGGGGCCGGCCGGGGCGGGGCGGGGCCGGCCGGGGCGGGGCGGGGCCGGCCGGGGCGGGGCGGGGCCCGGAGAGAGGCCTGCGCTGCCGGAGGAGGTGGAGGAGGGCGCCGAGAGCGGCGAAAGGCCCGGCGGGTAAGTGGGCGCACCTGGGAGTCCGGGAGGGCCCGGGTCGCGGCCACCTGTGAGCCGCGGAGGACCCGGCGCCACGGCGCGCAAGGCCCCGCGAGGTCGTGGGGCCCGAACGCCTAGGCGAGGAGGAATCGGGAGAAATGGCTTCCCCTGGATGCAGTCCGCAGGCGCGCTGGGGTTTTATCCGCCCTGGAGCGCGCGGCCGTGCGGACCGGCTGACCTGTGCTCCCGCTGCGGGCCTGGGGCCGGGTCTTCCCGCCGGGACAAACGATGGCCTGCGGGACGGAACGGTGTTCTCCTGAGCGCTGCTGGTTGCTTCGTCTCCGTGCAATATAGGGATTACACCAACTGGAGTATTTGGGGGACTGCATCTCTTACAGAAAAATGTCCGGGTCACACTTGGGACGGTGGGCATCTGAACTTTCACCCACTCTGGGTGAGTTGTATTGGCTCCAGTTTTTGTCAAGGGGGACATTGAAAAAAATTTTAATTCCCTAATTACTAGAACTGACTTCAGGAACACTTTTCAGAAATTTTTTCAGAAAAGAAATACTTTGCCTTTTTAAAGCCATTTATTTAGTCCATATTTGCTCTTCTGTTGGGCATACCCTAGAGGATTTTTTTTTCAAGTGTATCTTTCAAAACTGTTCTCCTAGAAAGCTTAAAAGATGCAAGTTTTTTACTCCTTAGGCTAAGATGCTTTCAGTAAAAACATTTCAGCATTAAAACTTCACATTTTCCTTACTGTATTTACTAATAATTCATCAGAATGAAACACAACTTACTAACACTTTAATAGCACTGATAGTTTACTGTTTTATATTTCAGCATCAAAACTAGGAAAAATAACGAGGAATGGCTGTGGAAGAGCTTCAATCCATAATAATGAGATGTGTAAGTAACTTTTTTTCTTTTTAATGAAAGTTAAATACCAGATTATTTTTAGTTATAATTAAGGTCATTCAAATTGCTTATCTTATTTAATCCTTGCTTTGTTTGACCTGTGAATAAATAGCAGGAGGGCCAGAAGGCAGATTGGATTATTTCTCCAAGTGACCTACTTGTTTAACCTTTTAAATTTTTAATACTGATCCTTATTGGAGAATTTTTTGGCGGACTGGATTTCAAGATCATTCATTAAAGTACTTTTTAGGCTTATCCTAATCTTCACACATATGCTATGTGCAACTTACCTAGAATTTAAACAGATTTACTTTTTTTTTCCAGAGAGAATAAATCAAGTAGTTATTGAATTTTTATTCACCAAAACATGTTTGTTTTGCCTTCATTTTGTTTCTGTCAGCAAATCCTAGAAGAACAAGACTTTAAAGAAGAAGATTTTGGCCTATTTCAGTTAGCAGGCCAAAGATGCATAGATGAAGGGCATATAGAGCAGCTATTAGAAATTATTCAAAATGAAAAGAATAAGGTAAGTACAATCTTTATGAGTCCTTTTTAGCCTTTACTGGGAAGATAACAGCCACATGATACTATTATTTGTCCACTCATTTATTTATCAAACATTTAAGAATTAAATTTCTACAGTAAGTGGAAAACAAAAAAGGAATTAGGGCTATTCATATACTTGAAGGTGCTTATAGTCTGGTGGAAGAGATAAGTATGTAAACTAGCAATAAGAAGGCACAAAAAATGAAATAAGTGATAGTTGAAGTATAAGTAAAATAAAATAAAAGCAGGGATTACGTCTGGTTTAGGGATCAAAGGTGGCATTTGGATTATTAATTTACATTTAGTACTATAAGTATCAGGCAACCTGGATACTCATTTTTGGTGATCAGCACATTCTCTTCCTTCAGCCGGATGTATATAGAAAACCAAATATTAAGTAAGATAATTTTTGGGGGGCGCCTGGGTGGCTCAGTCAGTTAAGCGTCTGCCTTCTGCTCAGGTCATGATCCTGGGATCGAGCCCCATATCAGGATCCCTGCTCAGCAGGGAATCTGCTTCTTCCTCTCCCTCTGCCCCCTCCCTTGCTCATTTTCTCTCTCTCTCTCAAATAAATAAATAAAATCTTAAAAAAAAAGGTTAATATTTGGGTGCATAGAATCAGAATAGGAGGAGACCTAGATGGCCTTACTGGCTGATACCATACAGCTGTGATTATCTGAGAGGTCATTCTCAACAATGGGAAAAGGATCTTTGGGGGATCAGGAACTTTTTCCTGGGACACAGTGTTGGCAACACTCGCCTTGTTATACAAGAAAAGACCATCTTCTTTCCAGGAATACACTCTTTCTTCATTTACAGTACTATTTATTTACATGAAAGGTTTCTTTGTTGATATCACAGTCTAGTCATGCTGGCCTCTGATTATAACCAGGGCACCTTGATTGTGTTCAGGAGATTACTAAAACTTAAACCACACATAGTAGTTCAAAGGGCTTATTCCTTTTTTATTAAAAATAATTTTTTAAAGAAAAATTAGGACATTTCATTTAATACATTTGTTTTTGATATGTGTTTATGGAACCTTTGTAGCCCCAAATACAGTAAATTTAATATTTTCTTTAACTCCTTGATATTTCCCAATTGTGTTCTCAGAGGATAACCTTTGAGAGTACCTTACTTATAGCTAATAATAATAAATTTAATAACGGCTAATACTTAAGTATTTACCATGTGCCAGATGCTGTCCTAAATGCTTTACATGTGTTAACTCATTTAGCTTCCCAGAATCCCATAAGGTACTATTAAGTTCATTTTGTAGATAAGGAAACAGTCGCTGAAAGATAAGTGACTTGTCCAGAAGTAACTCAGTTTTTATGTAACATCTAGGGTTCAGACCTGTGCATCCTGGTTTCAGAGCTCTTAACCACTCTCCAGTTAGCACTGTGTGGCACTTAGAAGGAAGTTTTAGAGTGTTACCAGGGACTAACTGATTGTGGGGCTGAGAGAGAAAGATGACAAAGATGACTGGGTTTCTAGCCCCGAAGAGGATAATATATTATATCCTGAACAGAAAAGGGCAACCTAAAAAGAGAGAATTTCTTGAAGGAGTGTAAGTAAATTTACTTTGGAAATGTTTAGTTTAAGTGGCAGCAGGCAGTTGAAAAGTAACGTTTGGAGCTCAGTCAAGACACAGGAGATTAAAATGTAGAATTGTGCATCACTATTAGAAATTAGGTGATTGGGGCACCTGGGTGGCTCAGTCACTTAAGCATCCGACTCCTGACTTCATGATCTCTGGGTTGTGGGATCCAGCCCTGTGTCAGGACTTCGTGCTCAGCAGGGAGTCTGCTGGAGATTGTCCTTCTCCCTCTGCCCTCCCCCCCTTCTCTCCCTCTCTCTCTCCCTCTGTAAAATAAATAAGTCTTTAAAAAAAATTAGGTGATTGTGTTAACTAGAATTTAAATAAACACTTGAAACAAAAAAAAAAACTGAAAGAAAATTAGGTGATTGTGATATTTTTGAGCATAGTGAGTTTGTCTTAATAGCCTGAGAATCACTTTTGGAATGTGTGGTCTGCTAAATTCAAAGGTTCAGACACTGATAAGACAGTGTTTCAAACTGACTGTGACTTCATTTTCTTGCCAGGTGACGCAATCAGGATTGATCAAGATTTACTATTACTCTGTGTAAATTAAAAAGAAAAAAAAGCCATATGAATAGTTTGTCCTATAGTACAGGGCTTCTCAACATTAGTACTCAGGTATTTTTTAGCACCCCCCTGCCCCGCCCCCCACTCTGTAATGACAATCAAAATTGTCTCCAGATTGCCAAATGTCCCCTGGTAGATAACAAAATTGCCCCTATTGAAAACTACTGGTGCAGTGGGAAACACATGGGCTTTGGAGCTGGACAGATTTATATGCAGTTCCTGGTTCTGCCACATTTATTTGATATTTGGGCGTGTCCGTAATCTCTAAACTTTGGCATTCTCATCTGTCATTTGGGGATAATCTTACTCTGTAGATAGTATTAAACTAAACAAGGTGTAGTTTATGGTTAGTATTGATTCCCCTTCCTTATATTCACTATTTACAGAATAACTAGATACCTGGCAGCTGAAATGATGTTTGTAAAATATTTTATCAAAATTATTTTTTTTCATTTCACATATGCAAAATCTTATCCAAATCTATAATTTCCCATATAGTTAATTATTCTCGGAGAATCACTTATAGGGTAGAAGTACACCAATGGAAAGGGAAAGAAGTGCTTAGTTGGAAAAGTAGAGTCTAACAGGAGCTAGTTAAGTTTTAAAAAGCAAATATAGTCTTAATTAATGTTGGAATAAGGTAGTTTGGAAAAAAATTAATAAGCTCATAATATAAATTTCTGATTAAAGGCCTAAATATTAGGGGCACCTGGGTGGCTCAGTTGGTTAAGCATCTGCCTTCGGCTCAGGTCATGATCCCAGGGTCCTGGGATTGAGCCCCGCATCGGGCTCCCTGCTCAAAGGGAAGCCTGCTTCTCCCTCTCCTCATGGTGTGTGCTCGCTCTCTCTCTCATTCTGACAAATAAATAAAATCTAAAGACCTAAATATTAAAAGTCTGGCCACACAAAAAAATAGAAGAAAACAGAACAGAATGTCAAATCTTTGGAGGGAGGAGGATAATTTGTTACACTTAAAGATAACAGATATTATTTAACCTGTATTTATGGAGCACCTTTTTATAACAGGCCCTTGTCTAGATGCCAGGAATAGATATAGCAGTAAACAAAAAATCACTGTCCATATGGATCTTAAATTCTAATGAAGACAGGAATCTACATGAAAAATTATATAGTATGTTAGATACTATAGAGAAAAATAAAGCATAGCTGTGGGATGGACCATGCTAGGCGAAATTGCAGAGATTTGACAGAAGGAGGGGTGTAAACCATGGGGCTGTCTGGGAGAAGAGTGTGCCAGGCAGAGGAAATAACTAGTATGAAAATATTTAGCGAAAACAGCTGAACTGTCTTTCCCATTAGATAAAATGGATGATGGTTTTGCTATTTATTTTTTAAAAATCAATTTAAGCCTTCATTTTATGCCATTTTTAAAAAAGATTTTATTGGTGTTTATACGCAAACAATGAATCATGGAACACTACATCAAAAACTGATGATGTAATGTATGGTGATTAACATAACATAATAAAAAAAAGATTTTATTTATTTGAGAGAGAGAGCATGCGCGCATCTGCACGCGCATGAGTGGGGGATAGGCAGAGGGACAAGCAGACTCCCTACTGAGCACAGAGCCTGACACGGGGCTTGATCTCATGACCTGAGCCAAAATCCAGACCTGAACACCTAACCAGCTGAGCCACCCAGGTGCCCCTTACTTCATGTTTTTAGTATAAATCTTACTGAATAAAAAGAAAGGTGAAATGTATATATATTTAAATGTAAATGAATGTTTATGAATCCCTAAAAGGGGGAATCCATTTTAGATCTAAAAGCCAGTAGGAAAGGAACCAAAGAAAAATAAGTATATTTTACTATATAAAAAAATAAGGACAACCAAAACACCAAGTAATTATTTGTCATAAATACAAGAAGGGAATATTAACATGTAGGGAGCTCATGCAGATTGATAAAGACAGACGCTAAAATGTCGAATTGATAAATGAGCAAAAGTATAAACAGTATTTCCTCTTTTGTGAGTTATATGTTCATGTACCCTAACATATTCTGTTGCTAGTTCTCTAGGACATGTTAAGTCTTACATCTTTACACATTACTATTTCAGAGCCTTAAATATATTTCCCACCTATCTATGCCTGACACATTTCCCTAACAAGCCTTAGCTTAGCCATTGCCTCTTCTGGGAAGCCTTTCTTGCCTTTCCTAGATGGAAGTGACAATTCTCCTGCTATACCTTATACTCTACCTTGATTATCTTGTAAGACTGAGATCATGGCGGGGGTTATTGTACTTAATTGTCTTCTTCCTAGATGTGTGTGTGTTTTGTTTTTTGTTTTTAATGAGTGAACCTAGAATTTAAACTCTATCAGGATGGAGATCTTACCTTGCCTTATTTCTAGCACCAGAATATTTTAGGGACTTGACATATAGTAGTATATTCTTGATAAATACTGATGAGTTAAAATAGAAAGCAGGCCAGAGAAATGGAGTATATTGTTGCTAGTTCCAAAAATAGTGGTTTTGATCATGAATGTGAATCACTAATTAAAAAGATAAACTTTTACTTGTGTGGTAAATATTCTGAAATATCTTTGAAAATAGAAGTAACTTATATGTAGGAGAGAAAATAAAGTGGCATCCCCTTCTTTTATGTAAGTTACATAATCGTAATATATGTACAGATTTTCCAAGGAACTTTAAAACGTTCATAAGCATTGGATGGATTTCTTCATGAATCAGGAGAGCAAAATTCTCCATGAAAATAAGTGTTTGCTCACAAATTAACTCTCTTGTTGGAAATAGAGGAACTATTTAAATTGTGAAAAAGACCAGCTTACCTGATTTAAAATAAATGCCCATTCACCTTTCCTCAGTGAGAGTATTAAAAACTATCTTAAAATGTTGATAGTTGTTAGCAGCCAACCCTAAGAAGTCAGGGTGAAATGCTGTAGGCTTCATTTGCCTCATCTTAGCTATTTCAGAGGAAATTTTAAAGCTCCTTCATTCAAGGTAAGAAAGTTCACCGTAAGAGTCCTATAGATGGCAGTATTTTCTTTACTCTGAAAATGTTTTTACAGGTCATTATCAAGAATATGGGCTGGAATCTTGTTGGTCCTGTTGTTCGATGTCTTTTGTGGAATAAGGACGATGGGAAAAGAAAATATTATTTTCTGATGCTTGATTTATTGGTAAAGGTAAGTTAACAAAATGAGGTACTCTTTGTCCCAATAGCCAGCAGTATTTTGTAATTCCCTTTAATGTTTAATGCTCATTGTGGGTGACAAAGCTTTTTGTTCATGAAAATATAGAGAATTCTCTGAAGAAAAGGCCCGATTTTATTGGTTGGATGGGCAAGTCCATTTCAGTTTTTCCAAATTTCTGGATATAAGAATTATCTAACCTCATCTCAGACCCACTGATTCAAAATCTCCAGGAAGATACCTAAGAAGTTTTATTTTTAATAATAGCTTACTGTATAGATGTGGAATTCAGGGTTTAGTGAGGCAATTAGTTCAAAGCCACACTGTTCTTTTAGCAGCATTGGAACTAGCAAATCTCAGTGTTCTTTTCTCTGTGGTATATTCTCTAAAAGAATATCAGAAACCTAGAATGCAAATGATCACAGGGGATATAGGAAGAGGAAGTAGATTTGTTGCAACCAACAACCTTAGAGACTTTTGATAAAAGGTTACTAGAGTTATAAGTCAAAAATGATGGTATAGGAGGATAAGGAAAAGGACATTATAAGAAGCTACCTAGAGATCAGTCCAAATAAAAATATATACTTGGAAAGAGGAAACCCCATCTAGATAGTAGTTATTAACTATGAGGACTTTTCAAAAAGGCAGGTAAGGTAATTCTGGCTAGTCAGAAGACAATGCAAAGTTTTATCTACAAAAGAGACTGTATTCATGTTAATACCCTGGCAGTGTGAGATAGAAAGGTCCCACCTGCTGAAGTCCTGGGAAGCTAAGGCAGCTTTCAGAGTAGACAGGCAAAACTCAAAGGAAACCTCAGTTCTGATAATCAAGTTCTTCTTTCTCCCTATTTTTCTAACTTTTCCTTTAGCCAGGAATTTAAGTCTCCAAAATATAGTTGTCTACTTTTTTAAAGAATTTATTTGAGAGAGAGAGCACAAGCAGGGGAGAGGGGCAGAGGCAGAAGGAGAAGCAGACTCCCCGCTGAGCAGGGAGCCCAATGCAGGACTCAATCCCAGCACCCTGGGATCATGACCTGAGCTGAAGGCAGACCCTTAAGCGACCGAACCACCCAGGCACCCTTGTCTATTTTTTTTTTTTTAAGATTTTATTTATTTATTTGAGAGAGAGTGAGGGAGATGGAGAGGGAGAGAGAATCTGAAGCAGTCTTCACACTGAGCACAGAGCCCAACGAAGGGCTCGATCACACAACCGTGAGATCATGACCAAAGCCAAAACCAAGAGTCGGAGGCTTAACTAACTGAGCCACTCAGGCACCCCAAATATAGTTGTCTATTAAGAGACTTATGACTTCTTGCTTCTTTGTAGTTTTACAGTGATTTGACAGTCAGATTCTATGTTTTGTTAGTGTATTTTTTTAACAAGTGTATGAGGTGTTTTACTGTTAAGCAAAAATAATCATATTTTCTCAGTATGTGCTGCCTTTTAAAAATAGTAATCATGTGGCTTTAAATACAACTTGTATTAAACAGGTTCAATTGTGAATATTTTTATAGTTGTGTAATCCAAAGGAATTATTGTTGGGTTTGCTTGAACTGATTGAAGAGCCCTCTGGAAAACAGATATCCCAAATTATTCTTCTTTTACTTCAGCCATTACAAACAGGTAATGAGTATTTTGATATCTA
Organism: Mirounga angustirostris; assembly: GCF_029215605.1. Classification (NCBI taxonomy): domain Eukaryota; kingdom Metazoa; phylum Chordata; class Mammalia; order Carnivora; family Phocidae; genus Mirounga; species Mirounga angustirostris. The sequence goes on from NW_026991712.1 coordinate 113,600,899, forward strand.
AGTGTTTCTTATTTTATCTGTGTTAAGTTCTTGATGTCACTCCAAAATGTCAGCACTATACCAAAGTAAAATTTATGACTAATTATTGAGTACTCTGCTTAAACTAGCAGTAGCAGTACCAATTTGAATCCTGCTGCCTATATAAAGATGACAATACCTGGCACTGATGGGTACCCAATTTGGACATTTGTTGAATGTCATGCTGTTTTTCTGGTATTATGTTATAATCTATAGCTTTCTGCCTAACCTTCCTATCTACAACATTAATCTAGAATTTTCCCTGTAAACATATTTAAAGGATTGCTTCTGTGATGTCTGCTTTACTCTGTCTGTTAGCATTGTGGTAGGTCCTGTATCTTGGTTAAGAACAGTATCGCACAGGCATTGCTCATCCTCTGCACTGGGAAGTCGGGGCTGGGAATAGCAAAAGAACTACTGAATGAAACAAGTGTAGGAAGAAAAGTCTCCATGATTGAGTGCAGTAACATTATTGTTAAGCAATGGACCTTGGCAACCAAAGCAGACAGTATTTATCCATGGGAAGAGACTACTTTTTCATTTTATAACTTACATATAACTCAGAGTCTGATAGAAGGACCCAGCATCTAGAAGTGAGAGTAAATTCATTTTAAATGAGAATGAAGCAGCTTTGTACCGCTTAAAATATTCAAAGTCTCCTAGAAAGGAAAATACAGTAAAACTACCTCTCATTTTTACATTATATTTTACAAAGACACTTTCTCTTATTTGATACTTGCAACAACCAAAAAATAATGGAACGAAGTGTTTCTGTCTTATCTATGTAAACCGTTAGAAAAAACTTAAACAAGATTTCATGGCATCTATTGTAAGGTGCCATGATTGTAAGATGATCCAATATTTCATGCACCCCTAAGAAGAATAAAAACACTACCAATTAAGTTATGATATGTCGTCCTGATTTCAAAGTTGTTATAGTTTTTTTTTTTAAACGTGTTATAATTCTACATTTACTGGACTTCTGGTCCCATGTGTAGCATACTTGATGAAGCTACCTCAAGTCACAACTTGGTCTCTGTTTTAGTGATTCAGAAACTTCATAACAACAAGGCATATTCGGTGGGATTAGCATTGTCCACTCTTTGGAGTCAGCTGTCTCTCCTTCCTGTTCCGTACTCAGAAGAACAAATACAAACAGATGACTATGGCCTTTGTCAGTGTTGCAACGCCTTAATAGGGTTCACTAAGCCTTTTGTGGAAGAAGTCATTAATGACAAAGAAAACTCACTGGAAGATGAAAATGAAAAGTTAAAGGATGAATTACTGAAATTGTAAGTACATTTTTGGTAACATTTCACAATGGAATTAAGTAACCGATCAGTTATTTTATGTTTCTTTGTTGTATTTGTTTGCCATGGACATATAAATCTAGTTTCAGGTTTTGAATTTTAGAAGATTCTGGGGTGCTTCATTAAATGCCATGTTCTGCATTTTTAAAAATTAAAAACCAAAATCCATTTGTTTACTTTATATTCTTCTATGACTTACTTTTATTTATCATAGTAAGTGAATAATTAAAGTGGGGGAAATAGGTGTAGCTCAAAGAATCTGGTCTTTCTGTGGGGGAATTGTGTTTTTACTCTCCTTTTGAAAGCAACAGAGGCAGCACCGGACAGTTGAACATCCAACTTGACCACAAAAATGGTAACAGAGTACCCAACAGCGTTCAGTCTAGGGGCACTATACGGTAAACATGCGCTGCTCAGTGTGGCTGTCAAGCACTTGATGTGTGGCTAGTCCAGATTAAGATGTGCTCTAAGTATAAAATGCTCCTTGGATTTTGAAGACTTGTTATTAAAAAAAATACTAAAATACCTCAAGAATTTTTTTTTTTTAAGATTTTATTTATTTATTTGACACAGAGAGACACACACAGCAAGAGAGAGAACACAAGCAGGGGCAGAGGGAGAAGCAGGCTTCCCGCAGAGCCGGGAGCCCGGTGTGGGGCTTGATCCCAGGACCCTGGGATCATGACCTGAGCCGAAGGCAGACGCTTAACCATCTGAGCCACCCAGGCGCCCCTCAGTAATTTTCATACTGACATATTGAGATAATACTTCAGATATATTGGGTTAATAAGAAAAGTTACTACTTTCCCTTGTTTCTTTTTTAATGTGACTACTAAAAGATTTTAAATTATATGTGGGGCATGTATTATATTTCTGTTGGACAGTCTTGGACTAGATTATTGAATTACATGGACTAGTAATTCTATCTTAAATTTTGGAGACTAAAACTATAGTTAGCTTTCTATTTTTTCAGGTTAGGACATTAAAAAAATTTTTGCCATTTATAGAACCCATTATTTCATGAAGTAAAGATATTTAAACTAAAGAAATTGGGAAGGCTTAATCACAGAATAAAGTTTGGTCTTCTAAATAAAACAAATAGAGCTTTATGAAAAAAATTACATTTCCTGATTTTTCCTTGACCTAATGAAAACTACATCATGGAATAGCACTAGTCCTTAAACCTTTAGTAACCACTGATATAGTCCAGACATGGAAGTGCATCTTACCACAGAGTCTAGCAAGGTGTTCTCATGCTTTCCCCAATACCAGTAGGAAGGATTTTTTTTTAAAGGTTTTATTTATTTATTTGACAGAGAGAGAGCACAAGCAGGGGAAGTGGCAGGCAGAGGGAGAGGGAGAAGCAGGCTCCCCGCTGAGCAGAGAGCCCGATGCGGGTGGAGCCCGGTGTGGGTTGAAACTTTGGGATCATGATCTGAGCTGAAGGCAGCCGCTTAACTGACTGAGCCACCCAGGCGCCCCTAGGAGGAAGGATATTACATCGGCAGTTTTACAGGCAGTTGAGTTATTTTTCATGTAGAATTAACTTTGATATGTTTATAGAACTAGACATTTTATACTTAGGAAATACTCTATTCACAGTTACCTATTTCTTATATACCTTAGTTGTTTCAAAAGCTTGAAATGCCCTTTGCTGACAGCACAATTCTTTGAGCAGTCCAAAGAAGCTGGAAATGATCCTTTAAGATGTTTTGCATCTGAAATAATAGTAAGTATAGCTATTTAATCTGCCATAAAATCTGCTATAATTTAAAATGTTATTCTGCTATATTCTCATGTACTGCACATGGGCATGTAAATTGATACATTATTAATGTGATATGTATTTTTTGTAGAACATAGATAAAAGGATGGAAAATAAACAGCAATATTATTTGGGTAATGAAATCAACACCTTCCAGACTTCGCTTTTATAGTCAGAAATAAATATATACATAGGTATAATTTTTTAAAAGATTCTATAGCATTATACATACTCCTTTGTAATGTACTTTGTTTCTCTTAGCATATTATGAATATTTTTACATTGTCTTTGTTTTTGTTTAACTTGGGCCATCTAGCTCTACGTTTTCTCCAATTTTTCAGCATTATAAAACAATTCCAACTTTCTTTTTTTAACTGTTAAGTCTGTGCTAAGTATCCTTTTAACCAAATCTTTGCATATTTCTTTAGTTTTCTTAAATTTCTAGAAGTGGAATTTCTGTGCCAAAGGATATTCTCACTTTTAAGACTTATGATAAATATTTTCAAAATAACTCCAGAAATAAGTAAATTTTATTTTAAAAGTAATTTGGCTTAATGCATCCAAGAGTATTTTTTAAGTGTGTTGGGATTCTATATTAGGGAACTAATGTGAAATATGGAAAATATGTACTTGAGATTGATAGTCATGAATTTCAGGTTAGAGCAGTCGTTGTGGTTGTGGGTTTTCTTCAGCCATGTTCAGCTGTACAGGAAGAAAGTTGGATTTAACTAGGTCAGAGTTTTGAGAACTGTGTGAGTTCTACAAAGCAAACTGCCCCAAACTGGGCAGACATGTATGCAAGGAAGTGACTGTGATGGACAGTAGAATTTAAGCTGAGTAAGGAAGGAAGTTTGGACGTACTAAATGTGAGAGACAGTGGAAAAGGTGATGGGATCACTGGATTGTAGTTCCCAGTGTGACTGACAAGTTGTTGGAGCTAGGTTACTAAAAGGAATGAGCTGAAAAGATTGGAGATTAAAGAACAGGATGCTTGAAATAATACTGTGGAAATGTTCAGTTACTAATAACAATGCCTGGGGTATGACCATGGAGTGGGTGGGTGTTCTAAGGAGCGGGTGGAGACTGAAATCATTGGACTAGACAGTGAAGTACCTGAGAGTCCATGGTATTAGAAGTTCTTTGGTTGTACATTTAAGTCACACAATTATAAGAATAATGTCCAAAACCCAATTAATGGAGTGACCTTGGGGTAGATGTTGGATAGTAACATGAAATGAGTTTCAAAGCTGAGGGGTTCAGCAAGGATGGGGGAGAATGGTCTAAAAGCAGCAAGGAGAATAGGTATTTTACTTCCAGGCTTGGTATAGTGGATATAGGTGAAAAACAGCAACTCTTTGAGAGGTCTGCAGAGAAAATAGTTGTTTTCAGAAGAGTCAGATTTCTTTTAGAGCAAAAGAGGTAAGAGACAATTTCATGAAAAATGGATTTTGCTAATAACTGTGAGTTCCACAGGCCATACTTTGAAGGGTACCTGAGATCTGAGAAGAGGTAGGAGAAGGGTTTAGAAGAGGAGATGCCAGAAATTTAGGGGAACTAGATTCTGAGGATAAGAAATAATCTGGTAACTAATATAAATAGGGTTACATAGTTAATGGGGTTAATGCTGATGGTCAAGATAGTTGAGAAGAGGCTCTGAGTGATGTAGAGGGAGAAAAGGGGAGGGGTTTCCCAGGAGACTGGGGCCTCCTCATTGTTGCCAGTGTTAGCGTACAGCATAATCCCCTGGATATAGTATAAACATTACCTTATATGATAAATGTACCCTATTTTGAGAAGATAGATACGAAAATTGGTAACTGTTGCAGGATCTTAAGCCTGGGAGTGATGTAATTGTTTTGGATTCATCACATCAGTGGAGGTTGAATTTAACCAAGATAAGATTAGAAATAGGGAGATCCTTAGGTGTGTTTGGGAGTTAAGTGAGAAATAATGGGATCCTTGAAATGGTTGTAGAGATGAAGAGGAGAGAGCAAAATAAAAAATTTGGTCATTAATTGGATTTAGAAAATTTAAAAAGTTGATTCATGGATGAAGTTTTATGCTTGGGTAACTGGGCAGATGATTGAGATAGAAAATACAGGGCAAGGAACAGGGTGTTTTGTGCTTTAAAAACATTTTTTATTAAGATAATTTTAAAAATCCAGAAAAGTAGAAAGAACAATATAACATAACCTCATGTACCCATTACCCAGCTTTAATAATTTTGACATTTTGCCAATCTTTTTTTACTGTAGTATTTTATAGCAAGTCCTAGACCTATCATCCATAAGTCTTCAAGTATGCTTCTCTAATTAGTAAGGACTTCTAAAAATAGCCACAATTCATTATGACATCTAACAAGATTAACAGTAATTTCTTTTTTTTTTTTTAAAAAGATTTTTATTTATTTGACAGAGATAGACACAGCGAAAGCAGGAACACAAGCAGAGGGAGTGGGAGCGGGAGAAGGAGGCTTCCCACGGAGCAGGAAGCCCGATGCGGGGCTCAATCCCAGGACCCTGGGCTCATGACCTGAGCCGAAGGCAGACGCTTAACAACTGAGCCACCCAGGCACCCCTTAACAGTAATTTCTTAATATATATTTAATTCCCAGAGAGCAGGTTTTGAAGGGGAAAATTTTGAATGGTGATCAAATTTTGATGAGATCGTCTAAAGAGGTAGTTAAGTGTGAGAAAAGAAAAGGGCATAGGACTGAACCCTACAGAGTACCAACACTTAAGATAAGCCTACCAAAGAGACCAAGAAAGAAGGGTCACAGAGGTGGTACAGATATCACAGAAACTGGGGTAGTAGAGTTTAAGGAAGAAAAAAGTGATTGGTCATGTTACATGTAGCCTGTAAAGTAACAGTTGAAAAGCATCCATTGGATTTAGGGAGATGGCATTGATAATCTTTTTTTTTTTTTTTAAGATTTTATTTATTTATTTGGCAGAGAGAGACACAGTGAGAGAGGGAACACAAGCAGGGGAAGTGGGAGAGGGAGAAGCAGGCTTCCTGCAGAGGATGGAGCCTGATGCGGGGCTTGATCCCAGGACTCTGGGATCATGACCTGAGCTGAAGGCAGACGCTTAACGACTGAGCCACCCAGGCGCCCCAGGCATTGATAATCTTAGCAAGAACAGTTTAAGTGGAGTGTTGGAGACAAAAAACAGTGGAGTGGTTAAAGGAGTGCATGAACAATGAGAAAAAGATGCCAACTAGTATAAGGTGTTCTTCAAAACAGGGTAAGAAAGAAGAGTAGTAGGAAGACATGGCCCTGAGGTAGGAAGGTAATGGGGGAGATAGGGAGTCTTGAGTATGTATATTTATAGACTGAAGGGGTGGGAACCATTAGAGAGGAAAAGAGAAGTGTTACTATGGGATAACTGAAATAATGTGGCTCGAGAGCACACAGCTGAGCACAGGATCAAGGACACCTAGAGGAGGTAAGAATGGGTATGCATGCAGGGAAATTTGTAGCAGGAATGGAATATTAAAATTGAAGGGAATCAAACTCACTGGCTTCAGATTTCTAGGTGAAGGAGATCTCTTAAGAATCTAAGAATTAGGGCGCCTGGGTGGCCCAGTCGGTTAAGCGTCTGCCTTCAGCTCAGGTCAGGATCCTGGAGTCCCAGGATCGAGTCCCGCATTGGGCTCCCTGTTCAGTGGGGAGTGTACTTCTCCCTCTGCCCCTCACCCTGCTCGTGTTCTCTCTCCTACTCTCTCTGTCTCTCTGTCTCTCAAATAAATAAATAAAATCTTAAAAAAAAAGAATCTAAGAATTAGAAATTGGGCTTCAAGGAATTGGTAAGGGTTTGGAATACTGAAGGGAAAGGAAATAGATGGTAGAAGACCATAAAAGCATTAGTCAGTAGTCTGAGCATTCAACTGTGGTTGGAGACCACAACTGTAGTGGTAACAGTTTGTATTTGTGTATGATTTTTCGCCAGCAGTATTCAACTGCCTGGGTATAGAAGTAGAGAAGGTGGATTGTAGTTATTTTCCCAAGCTGGCATTTTATCGGGTAGATGGAGCTGAAGAAAATATAGGGCGTAGGTAGTTCAACTAACCAATAATGTGTTGGTTAGACAGGGAAAGAAGGGGAGTTAGGAGGGGACAGACAGGTAGGTTAGATGAAGGGATCCCAGAACTAGAGAAGTCAGAGGTAGAAAAGAAGTTAAAGTCACAAAATGAAATGTTGGGGTTTAGGTATCTAATGTAGAATAGCTGCAAACGCTGCGATTATATGCTGAAATGAATTAGAAATTAAGGTCATTGGAATTAAGAAATCAAGAGCCCTGAGGCTGGCCTATTAGAGGAGTTATCTACATGAACATTGAATTTTTTCCCATATGGTAGCAGGAGTTGGATAGAGAAAATGATTGTGAGCAGGTACCAGAGTCTTCAGTGAATGTGAGGCAATGACCTGGCAGTCAGCATATGCCAGAGACAGGACAGATAAAGGGCAGTATGGCATCTGCCTCAAAGGAAAATGTGCTTTTGCTTGAGAGTGCAGGAAGAACCAGGATAATACCCAGGCTCTACCCATACCACCCTTCCCCACTGCTGCCTCCCTGACTGTGCTGTGGAAGAGATGTGAGAGGATGAGCAGCTTGCACCAGAAATCAGGTCAGGTTTAATTACAGCAGTGAGATAGAGCAAGTATCTTATGAAGAGGTTGAGGGTGTAGGGAAGAGGTCGTAAGACCTCAGCGGAAGGATCATTGTAAGTAGAGACAGAATGAGGAAGCACAAAGCAGTCAAGTAGAGGTGAGCTCTTTTTTTGCCACTTGCTGTGCCAGCCACATGCACCCCTGTACCCCTCATAGCCATTCTTTGCAAAATTGAAAAAATCAAGGACTTTCTGCTCATGGCCAGGCGGAAGGATGCCAAATCCATCAAGAAAAATAAAGGATAAGGGTGAAGTTAAAAGTTCGATGCAGCAGAGACCTAGTATACACCTTGGTCATCACACACAAAGAAGGCAGAGAAACTAAAGCAGCCCCTGCCCTCAGTTTTGGCAGTGAAGGAGCTGAAATGAACCTGGCACACTGATTTGAACTGTATTAAAATTTTAAAAATTAAAAAAAAAAAATAGAGGTGAAATCAGGGTAGGAGATGAAGTGAGGAGGTGCCTTCTGTTCTATGCTGGAGAAATTCAGGTAAGTGTGGCATGCTTGAGATTGATAGCTTTAACTATCCCTCCTTTGGCAGAAGTTATTTTGATATAGAACTGCTTGAATGTCCCAAGGGTTTCACCACAGAAACATGCCTAAAAGGGCCAAGGCTGCCATGAGAAATTATGGAGTGGCAGGTACATCCTGGGTATGAGCAAGACTGCTGGAGGGTGTGTGGGTAGATAGTGAAGGCCCTAATTTGGACACAGGTGTGGACTCCATGTATCCTAAAGCAGCACTGAAGAATCTGGTTATATGTAATGATTTTTTAAAAGGCTAATCTTACTCTGGGAAAAAAAATATATATATATCTAGTATTGGCCGAATGAAGAAATGGAGCTTCATGATTAAGAGGACATTTAGAATCCAAGTACAGTAAACTTGTTGTCTTATAGCTATAACAGGAATGCGTGGCTTTGAAAATCAGTATGCAAGTATATATTTAGCATCTGGTAGCTGAATAGCAGTCTCTTGTGACTGAGGATGATTTCCCATGGTTCTTTTTTGTGTTCTGAAATGACTAATGGAGCCATCTGGGATCAGCAGATTTTACTTCCCTGAAGGCTGGAAAAGTCTTATTTGACTTTATAATTCCCCACAATGTCAGGCGCAGTGCCTGACATTCAAGTATTTATTAAAATAAATGAGTGAATGTGGAAGGTCAGTATTCTGATTTAGCTGCTTTTGTCATTCCCTTTGTATATAGTAGTTTGTTGTAACCTTTTCTTATACTCTTTTTGTGAACCTTCTCAATAAATATTTGACATAGACATTATATCATTCTCTAGATAGGGAGATTGAGGCTTTAGAGAAGTTAGGTAACTTGTCCAGTATCTCACAGCTAGTAAGTGGTAAAGCCAAAATTCAAATCAATTCCATTGGACTCTGAAGACCAGATGCTTTCTAGTATACTATAGTTAGAAATAACATAAGAGGCATAGGAGTGGCCTTATGTTTCCTGAGTGTCTCTTTTTCTCTCTTCTTCCTCCTTAAAAAAAAAGATAAAACTGTAGTCCTGTCCACTCATGCTTTTTCTCTTATGACACAAGAACCCTTATGACCTGAGATAGCAGCACTGTTTTCCAAAGCCTCTGGTGCCACTGACCAGTATTCCTCCTGCCCACTCTGTATCTAGGAAGACAGTGGTCAGTGGAGCACTGCTCCTAGAGTATTCTTTATCTGAGTAGTTTACTATCATTTCATGATATTTGTATGTCTCACATTTTTAGATTGTTTTCAAATACCTCTGAAGCCTTTTTAAAAAAAAGTTGTGATAAAATATAACATAAAATTTACTGTTTTAACCATTTTTAAGGGTACAGTTCAGTGGCATTAAATACATTCATATTGTCATGCAGCTGTCACCGCCATCCATCTCTAAAATTTTTTCGTCTTTCCACCCGGTTCCCTCAGGTTGTTGGCGAATTTATCTCCCTGAAGCTATAGATTGAGGTCCCCATTTTCTTGTTGGCTATTTGGTCAGGGACCATTTTTAGCTCCTAGAGGCTGTCTGTAGTTCCTTGCCCTACAGCCCTCTCTTGTAGGCCCTCTCATTACATGGCAACTTAGTTCTTTAATGCCTACAGAGGTGAGTTTCTGACTCTGAAGAAGGGCTTGCCCCTTTTTGAAAGTCTTCTACCTGCTTAAGTCAGGCCCACCAAAGATAGTCACCATTCTGAATGACCCCAATCAACTGATTTGGTACCTTAAATACATCTGCAAAAATCCTTTCACTTTTGTTATGACATAATCTCATCATGGGGTGACATCTTGCCATACTTTGTTGGTTAGAAGCAAGTCCAACAGGTCCCACTGACACTCAAGGGAGGGGATTATACAGGATGTGAATATGGCTGGGGAGGATGGGAAGAACATAATAGAGCCTACCTGCTATAGCTTACTTTTTTATCTGTTTCACAGGGCTTTTTATCAGCAATTGGACATCCTTTTCCCAAAATGATTTTTAATCATGGAAGGAAAAAGAGGACTTGGGACTATCTTGAATTTGAGGAAGAAGAAGACAAACAGTTAGCAGACTCTATGGCTTCTCTGGCCTATCTGGTATTTGTACAGGGCATCAGTATTGATCAGCTTCCAATGGTCTTAAGGTAGGAATTAATGTTTGGTTTCTTCATGTAATTCTAAAAGGAGTATCAAACTCAATCTAATTCCCAGTATATGTTTATTAATGTACTAATACATTTTAAATGAAGTATAAACAAAAGCTATTTTTATTAATATTACAGCCTATCATCTATTAAAGCCAGTAGTACTCAAAGAGTGAAAAGGTGTTGGGGGGGGAGGGTAGGGTTGAAACAGACATAATCATGGGGACAAGACTCAAAGTGTGAAGCCAAACCGTTGGGCTTGGTTTTGAAGCTGTTGGGATCATCCTGGTTTATAAGGGAGGGAACTAGTCAGTTACCCATGGAGTGGTCTAAATTGCCATCTTCTTTTAACTGTATTACTCATGTAATCCTGAGTATTTATATATCCAACCTCAGTCCCTTTTAATCCAGCTCTTTCAAAACACTAAGAGTAGTCCCTAATGAAAACCCTTCAGTGGCTATTTATTGCTTTAAAGTCTAAAAATCTTGACATGAGACAAGCTTATGCATAATCTGGTCCCTGCTTGATTGTCCTGGTTCACCTTCTACACCTTTTGTCTTGTTTACTATGCTCCAGTAACACAGACCTTTTTTTGGTTTCTTACTCAAATGTGTCATGAACCTTTCTGCAATAGGGCCTTTGTATATGCTTAGACCATCTCTAACCTTAAATATCACTTTATGAGGAAGGTCTTCTCTCATCACCCAACTGTTGTAATTATCTTAACCTTGTCCTCCTTTTTCCATAAAGTTTATCAAAATTATTTTTTAAATAAACATATAATTTTATAATGTAATACCTTTTGGACTTTAATATCCATGATAATAAGGATTACGTGCTTGCTTGTCTTGCAGGCCATAGGTGTATCTCTTTGTGTGCATTTATATATTTATGTATGAATATACCTGGGGATATATTTCTATGTAAATACTGCAATAATTGTTATGACTTTCATGTTCACCATGTATTAAACAATATGCAGACAGCTTTGTATGCATTATCTAATCTTTACAATACTATGAAATAGAGCATTCTCATTTTACAGATGAAAATAACAGGCTTAGACAAGTTAGGATACCAGTCAATACCATACAACTTAACTAGTGGGATAGGTAGATTCAAACCGTTCTGAGTAGGTGGTGGTGGGATAGTGGTTTAGCACAGCTGCCTTCCAGACAGTTCCATCTGACCCTAGAGCCTGTACTCTTCATCATACTACCACCAGAACGACTTAGGTATGTATGTTGGTTTGCTAAGGCTGCCATAATAAAATGCCACAAACTGGATAGTTTTAAAATAACAGAAATTTTTTGTCTCATAGTTCTGGAGGATAGAAGTCCAAGGTCAGGGTGTGGGCAGGATTGGTTCCTTCGGAGGGCTCTGAGGGAGAATCTGTTTCATGCCTCTCCCCTGTTTGCTGGTGGTTTGCTGGCAATCCTTGATGTTTCTTCGCTTGTAGATCTATCACTCCATTCTGCCTTCATGTTCATATGGCATTCTCTCTGTGTATGTCTGTCCACATTTCCCTTTATTATAAGGACACCAGTTGTACCAGATTAGGGCTCACACTAATGACTTCACTTTATCTCCAGGGTGGGGAGGTTCTTGTTCATCCCAATTTAAAAAAATTAAATAAGGTGGCCCTATCTCCAAATAATGTCATATGCTGAGGTTCTTTCTAGAGGTTAGGATTCCAATATTTCTTTTTAGAGGGGGGCACAATTCAACCCGTAACAGTGTTTATGTATATAAAATTTCTAAAAATGTACGTGTATGTGATGATATATACATATATATATATATGTTGTCTATTTTAGCCCATCGTACCTTTTGCAATTTAATATGGGGCATATTGAAGTCTTTTTGCAAAGGTAAGATCATTTAGATGGCATCTCAGAATTAAATAGTGGTATTAAAGTAGTTCTTGTTAAGAGTGGGGGAGACTACCTTCTCTTTGCCAGACCCTAATTAATTGGTTATTTTATAAAACAGTGATGTAAACGTGAGACAAAAATGAGTCAAAGAGGTTTTACAACAAAAAAAATCTCTTTTAAATATTAAAATACTGTCTTCTAAGGTAATTTCCAGTCATATGCTTCTGAGGTTTCTTCTCTTATTTTAAAAGTTGGTAGATTAAAACACCTCTCTCCCACTGCAGCCTCCTTAATCTAAGAAGAGGTGGTCAGTAAAAGAAATTTATCCATGTTTTTGCTTCATGGACACAATCTGAACTGCATTGAAAGGAAGGAGGTGCCTTGACCCCACCTTTTTATAACTTAGATTATTAGATTATTGACAGTGATTATATCCAATAACTTTTCTTATTTGAGGCATTAAGAATACAAGTCTTTCTCTTTAAAAAAATTACAAAGTGACAAATATGTATAATTCTTCCAGATAGATATTTAAGAATTTTGCAAAACTCTATACGCTTTGTGTTTTCTTGTAACATGTTTAAATTATCTCTTGCAATCAATCAGGACCTTTCAGTAGTATCCTATAGGAACATTAGTGACAGTTTATCAATCCCATCTCTTCCCAGGTGAAGGAAGATTTGTAACATGGCAAATGTCCAAAGCCTCGGCCTACAAGGCAGGAATTTCCAAGGGTCTCCTGGCACGAGTAGTTATTAACTCTGTAAATTTATTGTATTATGTATGTCTTAATGATTTTACATTCTTTTTAGTCTCTTATATTCATACAATGAGAATATGTATTAATTTGAATCTTAAGTTCTATATTCTTAAGATTTCCAAACTATTTAGTCATTAAACAAAAACAACAGTTTTAACTCCTTGCATGGTTAGAATACGAACTTAGGCCTTAGATAAAATTTTTTGCCACAGAGCTTAAATATTTACTTAACAAAGATTATACACCTTTAAGAAAATATTATCATAAATGGAAAGCATTTACTTCTTGTATAAAAAGAATGGGAAAGAGTTTACAGATTAATCAACTGGAATACATAGTATATCATGTATAATTGGTTTCTTAGCACTTGCTGTTGAAGATCTATTGATTTGTTACTATGAAAGAAGCCCTGAGAGGGCAGATTTTGGTCAGATTCAGATGTCAGTAACCAAGTCAAAAGACAGATCAAACATGGATTAAGAATTTTGACTAAGTTCTTCAACAGAATTTTTCCTTAATGATATATATTTTTAAAGTCTTTAAATTTCAATTTTTGCTTTATTTATCCTAAAATGAAGAATCATTCTAAAGCAGTTTAGAAAACCATGTTGAGGGGCGCCTGGGTGGCTCAGTTGTTAAGTGTCTGCCTTCGGCTCAGGTCATGATCCCAGGGTCCTGGGATCGAGCCCCGCATCGGGCTCTCTGCTCTGCGGGAAGCCTGCTTCTCTCCCTCTCCCACTCCCCCTGCTTGTGTTCCTGCTCTCGCTATCTCTCTCTCTGTCAAATAAATAAAATCTTTAAAAAAAAGAAAGCCATGTTGATAAATTTTAATATTCTCTTCCAGAACAGAAGAGTCTGTTTTCTCCAAAGGAGTGGTAAGATTCATTTGCGCCCATTGTAATTTACACACAGCCATTGTCAACAAATACAGCTGTTGATTTCGCTATATATGTATCTCTGCATATATTTTAATCTGTAGGATCTGTTGGAGAATGGTTTATTGAGAATAGAAGACAACGGTCTACTTCACCAGTACTTAGAAATCAAGAGCTTTCTTACTGTACCTCAGGTAAGTAAAATGTGTATTCTAATTTTGACATAGCCCTTTTCCTATTTTGAACTTAAGTAAAGGTCTTTTCAGACTCCTCTCCTACTTTTTCTCCATATCCTTTGAAAACTCTAGTCCCATGTGTCCAGTAAAACTTGCTGTGATGGTGAAAGTGTTCTAGCTCTGATCAGTATGAAGGCCACTAGCCACACTGAGCACTTGAAATGTGGCTAAAGTTGATTAAGGAACTGAATTTTTAATTTAATTTAAATTAATTTAAACTTAAATAGCTATATGTGGCTAATGGCTATCATAGTTGACAGCATAACACTTAGTGGAAAAACATAATTTTCTTCTTTGGCACTTTGTTTCTGTAGGGACCTTGGAAATGAAACTCCTTTACTCATAAACTCAAGTCCTAAGGACTCCATCAAGGGGTGCATGGACTCATTACTAGAAAGACATTTTGTTTTTTCCTCCTGTGATTTATTTTACTTTGTACTATTTGTTAGTTATAATAGCCAGGTAGGTCTTAAGATGTTGATGTAGAAACATGTTTTTCCACTGTTTAAATAGAAGAACATGGCTATTGTTACTAAATTAACACTGATTGTTTTTTAATGAATGGATTATATTTTCACATGTCTAATTTCATTTTTTGCCACTCTAGACAAAATTGTAAATTACAGTTGACTTCTAAATTTACGCTCTGTAACACCCCTCAGTTTTAATTACAAAATGGATTGAACTTAGTTTCCTTAGATGTAAGAGTGGAATGAAAGGCTTGGGGAGTGGCACCTGGGTGGCTCAATCAGTTAAGCATCTGCCTTTAGCTCAGGTCATGATCTCAGGCTCCTGGGATGGAGCCCTCGAATCTTGTTCCCTGCTCAGTGGGGAGTCTGCTTGTTCCTCTCCTGCTGCCCCCCCCACCCCCAACCCCTGCTCATGTTCCTCTTTCTCTCGCAAATAAAATCTTTAAAAAAAAATAAAGAGGCTCAGGGAAAAATTTACTTAATTTTTATATCTCCTACCTTCACTTCTCTGAAATTTTAGTACCCACCATTGATAATATAGTTGTCTATTGTCAGTGTAATCTATTAATATCTGAATTTTTTTTTTTAATTTCCAGGGCTTAGTCAAAGTAATGACACTTTGCCCCATTGAGACATTGGTATGTAAATGTTTGGGGACTAAATAATAATGAAATACAGTGAGAAATTTTAATGAATAGTTTATAATTGATTCTTGAACAACACAGGGATTAGGGGTGCTAACCTCCAGCACAGTCGAAAAGCCATGTATAACTTTTGACTCCCTAAAAACTTAACTACTAATAGCCTCCTACTGACCAGAAACCTTACTGATAACAAGAGTTGATTAACATATAGTTTGTATGTTATATGTATTATATACTATATGCATGCACTAAAGTAAGCTAGAGAAAAGAAAATGTTAAGAAAATTATAAGAAAAAAATCGTAAGAAAAAAACATTTACAGTATTACACTTTATCGAAAAAATCTGCTCATAAGTGGACCTGCACATTTGAGACTCCTCGTGTTCAAGAGTCAACTATAATCTCCACTTTATGTAACAATATTATTTGTTTTATTTTAGAGGAAAAAGAGTTTAGCTATGCTTCAACTGTATATTAACAAGTTGGATTCACAAGGCAAATATACGTTATTTAGGTAGGTATCAGGAATGGTTGTCAAGTGTGTAGTTGATTAAAAACCAAATTAATGCCATTTAATTATTCCAGGTTATAGTATTTAAGTATGTTTTACATGTAAGTCGACTCTACTTGGAAGCCTTATTATAATAAATTTTTTTATCCCTATAGGTAGAGAAGGGTTAGTCAAATATTATAGATACAAATTATATGAATAATAGTATTTCAGTTCAACTAATTGAAATATTCTAAAATTAAAAGACTAGAGAGAGATTAAATAAGAGATTGATAAGGCTCCTGCTAGAACTTTACATGTCAATAATCTCCATTATTCACTGTTGAAATTAATTACTCTGGAGTTATAACTTTGATAGGCTATTCACTGTAAGTTAATAGTAGAGATTATTAATAGTGCTGTTTAAGGGGAAAAAGATTCTAGCAACTTTCCAAGTTAAAGAGCAGCAGACTTTTGTATAAAGGGCCAAATAGCAAATACACATTTATGTATCACACGGTCTCTGTTGCAACTACTCAACTTTGTCTCTTTAATGGGGGGTGGCTGTGTTCCAATAAAAGAAAACAGGCACCAGGCTGAATTTGGCCTGTTGACCTAGTTTGTTGACATACCTGGTAGTAAATAAAAATGAGTTAAAAATAGATTTGGGCAATGTCAATGTGCCAAGAAGTGTTTTTTGAGGATTGGCCAATACTAGCACCCTTGATCCCATCTTCACTTCTATTGATAAGACTTAGACCAGGTTTATGAAATTTTAATTTGATGCTTAGGTCTTATACCAGCTTTCCTGTTCTTATCTACCTATATCCCTACCAAGAAATCCCCCTTTCTTCTTAAGCCATTTATACTGAGTTTCCTTTTTTTGTAATTAAGTTAGTCTAACAAGACTAGTCTACTTTCACAGGGAGTAATTCTGGGAGTTTTTAGGCTATTATATACTAGTCCCCATTTTTGCCATGTCAAGTCATTGCAACTATATGCACAAAAGATTCACATTAGGTTTAATAGAAATTTCTTGTTGGAAAGATCCAGTTAAAATAGAATTTGCCGGGGGCGCCTGGGTGGCTCAGTCGTTAAGCGGCTGCCTTCGGCTCAGGTCATGATCCCAAGGTCCTGGGATCAAGCCCCGCATCGGGCTCCCTGCTCCGCGGGAAGCCTGCTTCTCCCTCTCCGACTCCCCCTGCTTGTGTTCCCTCTCACGCTGTGTCTCTCTGTCAAACAAATAAAATCTTAAAAAAAAAAAAAATAGAATTTGCCGGTTACAGCAAGAACCCACAAGTGACTTGGTAATTGGTTGACACATTACTGTCTTCACTGATTGTTGTATTTCTAGAAATAATACATGGCCCATTTGAATTTGTAAAATTTTCATCATCATTTAAGTATAATGCAGTTGAGGATAAGTTCAAATGTATTGTAATTTTGCTTTTAAGGTGCTTATTGAATACAAGTAATCATTCAGGTGTGGAGGCTTTCATTATTCAGAATATCAAAAATCAAATTGATGTGTCATTAAAGGTAAGAGCATAGCTAAGGTGTTGATTATCTTTTTTATTTTGTAGGATATATTCATTCATTTGTGGAATACATTAATGTGGACTTTACCCTATGGACTTTTTCTATATCTAGTGTTAGGGCATATTTATTCACCATTTCTGTTTTTTAAAAACCTGAATTTTGAAATTTTGTTAACTATATATTTAAATAGTATTAATTCTTTGAGCTGAGAATATGACTTTGTTTTGCTCTATACTTCTGAAATATTAATGGAAACTTAAGTCTACTCTGTTTATGAATAGTCAGTAATTCTATATTGAAAACAGAAAGAATATATCAATGTTTTCAACTGGCATTTTGTTCCCAGTGTCTACAAAGAGTGTGAAAGAATGGAAATGAAAGTTTAAAAAGTATATTTTAAATGTGTAATGTTTATTTTTATAGTATGAAGGTATTAGAAAAACACATGAATTAATCAACTGTTATTTAAAACCTTTCCCAATTTTTATTTTGCTTTTCAGAGAACACATAACAACAAATGGTTTACAGGCCCACAGCTGATCTCACTTCTAGATTTGGTACTCTTTCTCCCAGAGGGTGCTGAAACAGATTTACTCCAAAACTCAGATAGGTAAGGTGACCATTACTAAGGTTCACATAGTAAATTCACAATAAAATGTGGAACCCCCTGCTTAGCAAACCTGAACAAATAAGATGTATTTTCCTGTTACATTCTGATCTATGGCTAATTCATAAAATTACATAAAGATTTTCATATTTAGGTAATTAGATACTGTGTAAAAATGAAATTAAAAATTCCTTTCCAAAATTATGACCAGCAGGATGATTTTATACCTATGATGTGCCCTGCGTTCCAATACACAACTCATAGGGATTTGCAACTATAGCATTTAGTCATTATAGTGACTAAAAACTAAGAATTTCATATATATAACTTATATAAAAGACATGTGGTTTGGGTTTTATTGTTTTGTTTTCTAGGACAACATGTAATTTTACTTTCAGTCTGCTAGCATGGATGATGAGAAGTGGTTGTAAGCTTATAAAAGAAGTCTTAAAATTCAGGCAGTAAGGGATGTTATTCTCAAGTATTAAAGATAACAAGGCTCCCTCAGGGGAAAAGAATAGTAATTTTCACAATTGTATTTTGTGAACTTGGAGAACAAGAGTGATAATTACTACTCCAAAAGATGTGTTAAGGGGAATAATTTCTAATGGCAAACATAATTGTAAAAATATGTCCTAGGTTTTAACTTATTTTATTCATTGAAATTGCTGATTATATAAAACCGTACTGTAACAAATTATATATTTTTAATTAACAGGATAATGGCTTCATTAAATTTATTGAGATATTTGGTTATCAAAGATAATGAGAAAGACAATCAAGTAAGTGAGTTTTTTTTTTTTAAAGAAACAGTATATTCAAAATGCATGAGCCAGTATTATCTTACCCAACAACAAAGGCTAGGAGAAGTACCAGCAGTTATTCTAAAACCTGAAGTTACTCTAATTCCCAGGAGCCCTTACCACCTCACACCCAGCTTCCCTTTCCTTTTCCTATTGAACCTCTGCTATCTTGCTGCAAGCATTGCTTAGCCCTGTCAGGAAGATATGTTGCAGGTCCTGAGTTAACTAAATTTTTGGAGTGTGCATATGTTTGGGTGTCTTGTTCAGTTGCCTCCACCTATAGGTCATGATTTAAGTCTAAGCTGTCTAAAATAAAATCATCTGATAATTTGATAGCCCCTCACCAGATATGACTAATTGAAGCATTTTTTTTAGATTTTAGACTTTAGATTTTATCTAAAAAAAAAAGATACTCAACCGAGTAAGCCACCCAGGCACCCCCTACCAGTACCTATTTTTGACCTGTTAAGCATGCTGAGCGCTGAACTAGTCAGATGAAAAGCTGAGAAGCAATCAGAAAGGTATATAGGAAAATTAAGAACAGGATCATTCAAATACAAAACAAAGTGATTCATAATTGAATAATAATCCATTTCTTTTCCTACTATTTTGGGTTGCTGTCAGCTGACTCATTCTTTCCAGAAGTCATTCCCCTTTGCACCCTATATCCCTTCACCCTTTTATCTCTCTGCATAAGTTATAGGCATCTTCTCTCACACTTCAGCTTCACAAAACTTTTCTTGAACCTCCGTCTCTCTTGGTAAAACCAACTTAGTTTTTATACCTAGTGTTCTGTTTGGTAGGTATCTTTATTTATTTATTTATTTTGCTAGGTATCTTTAAATGTTAGTTGTTTTGAATTACAGTAATTTATTCTAATACACAGCCCATAATAATTTTTATCCCTTTCTGTCCTATCTACTCATATACTTTCCCATCTGCCCGCTTACCTATTTTTGTTCTAAATTGATGTTGTAATATGTTGAATGAAAGCAGGGTCAAGGGAAACCATGGGAGATTGTAAAGGCCACAAGTATTAGGAATTTTTAAAAACTGAATTATATAATGTATGCAGCTTTGCTTTTAGGAAAAAAGCTGTAAGTATCTGGCATATATATACACATACATATAATTCCATATAATCCATGTTTTGGGTTTTCATTTATTGAAACATATGCCTTGTGTATTAGTTCCTTCTTTTATTTCCTCATTATCATGGTTGACTGTATCTTTTGCGAGGTCCCAGTCTGTTCTGGCAATAAATTTCACTGTTTTTAGAACTGCGTAGTCTTCCTTTTTTGAGATAGGCTACAGTGCATTTTGAATTATATAGGTAAGCTTTAGAACTGAAAAAACTTTCGTTACTACATAAGTGATTCTACTTGGGAAAAATTAAAAGCAAACATTTGTGAAAACGTCACATTTTTATTTTCATCCTTATAACTATTTTTTTAATTCTTAAGTTACTTTTTCTAGACATTGAAGATAAATCTTAAAATGATTTTCTTTGTAGTATTTTTTAAGTATCTAGTAACCTTATTATAAGAAAATATTCTTACTTCCATAGCTTTTACACTCCTACATGCTTCTAAAATTATTAGTTCATCATATGAAAGATTTGTGGAATTATGCTGAACAGAGTGCACAACAGATTTTCTGTAACCTAATTTTTCCACGATTTTATTGCCTTAAAATCTTTAAAAACAAAAACAAGGGGCGCCTGAGTGCATCAGTCAGTTAAGCATCTGCCTTCAGCTCAGGTCATGATCTCGAAGTCTTAGGACTAAACCCCACATCTGGCTCCCTGTTCAGGGGGGCGTCTGCTTCTCCCTTTGCCTGCTGCCCTCCCTCCCCTGCCCGTGCTCTCTCTCTCAAATAAATAAAATATTTAGTAGCCATATCTGAATATTTAAAATGTGAATCAAAAAAATTTAATTAAGAATTCAGTTTCTCATTGGCATTGGATGGGGCCATTTTAGATCATTGTATCTTAACATACAGTCCTAATCAAAATCACCTGGGTATTCCTTTATGCATATAAATGTAAATTCCTGGGTTTAGCCCTAAATCTACTCAGTCACCAAGTAAAGCACAGAAATTTACATTTTTAATTAGCACATTGAAGTTTGAGAACCTTTATATAATTATGAATTATGAATAAAATCAATTTTATAGATGTTTGTATACATGATAAAAGATATTAAGTATTTAAAACTGAATAATCAAAAGTTGATTACAAAACAGGTTTTCAAGTGGTCAACTTCTAGTTAAGGATAATTGGGTTCCTAAGTTTCCCTTTTTTTACCTAAGATACTTTCTTTGTAAAGAGTACCTGGGTGGCTCAATCGTTAAGCATCTGCCTTCGGCTCAGGTCATGATCCCAGGGCCTTGGGATCGAGCCCCACATCGGGCTCCCCGCTCTGTGGGAAGCCTGCTTCTCCCTCTCCCACTCCCCGTTTGTGTTCCCTCTCTCGCTGTGTCTCTGTCAAATAAATAAAATCTTTAAAAAAAAAAAAAAAGTACCTGGAAACTTAATTCTTCTACTCAGTTTTTTCTTTCCTCTTCTGTCTCCTCTCTCACTCTCCATTTCTCCTTCTTTCTCCCCTACCTCCAGCCCCTCCCCTCCCATTTCCCTTTCTTCCTAATAAAATTAAGACTTTATGACTCTCCTTTAAGTACTATAGGAGGAAATGCTCTTGGAATAAAAACTTACAATATGGATGACAGAATAAACCTAAGCTATCTTAGGCAGGTAAAATCTCTGTCTACATTGATCACCAGAAAGTTCATTAACAACTTTGTGTTAGAAATGTTTCCATCGGGGCGCCTGGGTGGCTCAGTTGGTTAAGTGTCTGCCTTTTTGGCTCAGGTCGTGATCTCAGGGTCCTGGGATCAAGCCCCACATTGAGCTCCCTGCTCAGCGAGGAGACTGCTTCTCCCTCTCGCTTTTGCTCTCTCAAAAAATAAGATCTTTTAAAAAAAATGTTTCTATCAATAGGTAAGGGAGGGAATCCTCTAGAACAAGATCTGTGACAAGGATATCAATTGAAAGGTCATGAGTTAAAGGAATATATAATGTAGTCATTGTAGCGATGGTTTTTACAGGAAAAGAAATGTCTCATCATTAAGGATTATTCTCAAATAATTTTCTCATGTATAAAACTTGTGAGTTACAGATCTCAAAAATCAGGAGCTGTCCAAATGGTGTATTAATGAGTACACTGTCCAAAGTACATTTTTGTTTGTATTGGTATTCACATAAAATAACTAGATGTAATAATGAACGTATTTATTAAATAGGAAACTATCTTGGAAGGCAAGAACTAGATTTTATTTTTGTTTCTCCAACTCTCAACGTGTGTTTAATAATAGTAGGCAATCAAGAAATGTTGAACCAAATAACTAATTCTTTCATTAATTCTTCTGAACAGACTGGATTATGGACAGAACTTGGAAAGATTGAGAATAATTTCTTAAAGCCACTCCATACAGGACTTAATATGTCAAAAGCACATTATGAAGCAGAAATTAAAAATAGCCAAGAAAATAGCCAAGGTTGGTAATGTGCAATTTCATTTTTGGTTAGATCTAAAAATTAGTCAAATTTTAGAACTGTCAGTTATATTCAAAATAAAGACCTTTTTCATCTCATACTTGTTTATTTTCTAACATGGAACCATGACAGCTAAGTCATTTTATTTATAATTAAAATGATTTTTAGCAGATCTGTAAGCCAGTTAACACTGAAATTGGGTTAACAAAGATTTAAACCAAATTGAAGCATATTCTGGTTTAAAACCAGATTAAAATCAAATTCTGATTAAGAATATAATTGTATTACAAGTATTTGTTTGGATATTACACTAACTTGGGTATGGCTCTGTCCATCCTCACCCTCAAGTAAATCTGTACAAATTACAAAAAAGAATCTTAGATCCAGAATTACTTTTTAAAGTCAGCAAGCAATTCTATAATTTATGCTCTTTTCTGTATAGCTATGGAGTATTTCTTACAGGCATTACTAGAATTTTTTTTTTTAGTGTAATGGGTATAATAATGAAAGTAGCTTATAAATTACTGAAATCTGAGATTTGTTTTAATGGTTAAATGTGACACTTTTTTTTTCTTCTCTTACAGAAGTCCAGAAGTCTAAAGATCTTTGTTCTGTAACTGTAGGTGGAGAAGAGATCCCTAATATGCCTCCTGAAATGCAGCTTAAGGTAGATCTGAAATTTTCCTAAGCTATATCCAGCTGAAGACTTTTGTTTTTTTGCTTTAACAGCAACATTAATATAACACTAATTTCCCTTGGCACTGCAGGTCCTACATTCAGCTCTTTTCACATTTGATTTGATTGAAAGTGTTCTGGCTCGAGTAGAAGAACTCATTGAAATAAAAACAAAGTCTACTCCTGAAGAAAATATTGGGATAAAGTGAAACCTCCATTTCCTAAATAAAAACTAGTAAAATACTGTATTTTCCATTATGATTATTTAATACCCTTATAAAAACTTTTCTGTAAGACACTGCTAGAAAAATAAAGATAGCCTTTCTCATACTGGTTTCTGTGATGACACATTATGGATCAGTAGTATTCTTTGGTTTTAAAAAGATAGTTTACATGGTAAATAATGCCCAAATATGTATTCTAAATTCTGTTGAAAATCCAATACAAACTAATAATTTTGTATTATAATCTCATAAAATGTAGTTGTATTGCCCTCATTCATACAGTTGTAGTGAATTTATAAATACATTTTACACTTTACGTTCCAATTAGATGCTTTGTTATACTTCAGAATTCCTGGTGTCAAATAGGATATCACACCACTGTAAAAGTATACAGGAGAGGTTTTCAATTAGGCCAGTTGGCTGCTTCTCTTAATTTCCCTTTTTTTTTTTTTAAAGATTTTATTTATTCATTCGAGACACACAGATACAGAGAGAGAGAGGGAGAGAGAGAGCACAAGCAGGGGGAGAGGCAGAGGGAGAAGCAGGCTCCCCGCTGAGCCAGGAGCCGGACGTGGGGCTCGATCCCAGGACTCTGGGATCATGACCCGAGCCGAAGGCAGATGCTTAACCATCTGAGCCAACCAGGCACCCCTTAATTTCTCTTTCTTTCCCTACCTCAGGAGGAGTCTAGGGGGCAGAGTCCATCACCACCTCTCTAGCAGCACTTATAATATGAAAGCATCTGCAAACATTAATTTTAGAAATACTGGCAGCCCTTGTGGAAAAGCTAAAAAGTGTATGTGACTTTTCCTTTAGTCTAAGGGGCTAGTTAGAAAATGCTGTGTTTTTATTTTATAGTAAATATTTTCCATCCAACTTAATTTGTATCACTAAGGAACTGCATCTGAGTTTTATAATATATGTACCAGTTTTTTCTAAACATTATTAAATGGATTATCAACAAAACTGAAAATCATTTTTGATCATATACATTTTATTATTTTAAATTTTTTAAAAATCTTTAAATATATATTTGAACATTATAATTTAACTGGTAATTACTTTAACATTCTTGCAAAAGAACTTTTGTAATTGATACTCTAATTTGGATTAAATGAATCACTACTCAGTTTTAACTTTTGAAGTGTCTTCCAAACAGGACTTTGCTCAATGATGTAAGCCTCAGTTGTTATCATTCTATAGCAAATGCTGTCTGTGTATGGTTTGGAGGCAGTCTGTAAGAAGTTACAAACATGCAACATTATTTACAGAAATATTTACAAAAATAACTAATTTTTACAGGGTCATATAAAAAACTTTCACTTATTCAACAGGTATCAAATCACCTTCTTTGTGCTAAATACTAGGTATGAATTAATTATGAGTAACAGAAAAATGCTTGGTCTTTGTCTTTAAGGAATTTCCAACAAGCCAAAAGTAGAATACTTTAAGAACCGCTTTAATATGGAGATCTGTTCCAAGTATAAGAAAGAGTAAGAAACATCTAACTCTGCCTAGGGCACACTTCACAGGGGAGGACAAGCATGAAAACCAAGTGGACAACTTGTGAAGATCATCCTATAAAATAGTATGTTTGCACTTTGACAGTTCTTGTCTACAACCTGATCAATAATTGTACTTTAGAACTTGAAGGAAGATTTAAGAAACCAGCAGGGCCAACACAATGTATATATGCCAAATGCTCTTGGCCTAAAGTTAGTCATTCTTGTAATGGCTACTGGAAGTAAACTGAGAAGATGATAGGCTGAGTTCAGGCTTCAAAGAGCTGCATACTGAAAGAGCAACTTCTGAGGGGAACAGAAGCAGAGTATTCGTTAATCCTGCTTAAGAGGGTGTGCATTTTGAAGTCAAGACCTTAAAATCTATGAGTGCTATGTATGCGTCATTTTCCTAGGTGACTCACCTTAGCTATAGTGCACATAAGATTAATAGCATTTACTGTGTTGTGTACTGGAAGTATCCGTAAATTACTACCCAGGAATCTGAAAAATAATTCATAAATAGATCATATAACTTATACAGACATCTGTTAAGCGGAAAGGAGACAGAAACCTCTTATTGTTTGTCATGTATTTATTCATGCCCTGCCCTATTCCACAGAGGATATGATACGGCTTTATACCCAGAATTTAATAGACTAAAAAGTGTTCACTTTTGTTTTGATCTTGCACGAAAATCTCAGAAATCAGCATGAACTCTGAAACTTGTCACCCTGATTCTTGGAGTAGTCATTAGGCCTGCATTTTATTAAATATGACAAGTTAACATTACAATGTTTATCTTTTGGCAAAACATAACTCAACTGCTTAAAAGGTTTAAGAACTAAAGTAAACACATGTGATTTAAGAAAAGTCTATAGTACTATTCTTCCATACCTCTGCTGAATCCTGAACATCAGTTTCCATTCCTCAGGCCCATGGAGGGCAGCAGACAGAACCAAAAAACTCTTTTGGTGAATATTAATAAACTTCTCAATTTTGGCTAGAAATATTTCTTCAGCTGATATAAAGCATTCTTTAACATCCATCAATAAAAATGCAAGTCCTAGAAAAGGTAAGCATAATATAAAACATCACTTTGTTGTAATAATGAAAATTATTTGTAAACTCAGTAGATTCAACAAAAATAGCTATAATACAGCTCTAAGTGTCCAGGATGCAAACATGTAAGAAACAGAATTTACTGTAACAAATTTTTTTTTTATACATTTTATTTATTTATTTGAGAGAGAGAGACCCATGAGAGAGGGAACACAAACAGGGGGAGTGGGAGAGGGAGAAGCAGGCCTCCTCCGGAGCAGGGAGCCCAATGCAGGGCTCAATCCCAGCACCCTGGGATCAGGACCTGAGCCAAAGGCTGACACTTAATGACTGAGCCACCCAGGCACCCCTAACAAAATTCTTATACTACAAAATGATTTTAGCTAATTCTTTAAAATGCTCTATATAAAAGGATAACTTATTCTAGAGGAAAAAACTTTTTTGGTCAGTAACCATTTTCAAACCAAGGCACTGTACACAATGAAAGTAATGCCTAATTTTAGTTAAAAGTTGTTTTTTGTGTGTTATAATGACTTTTTTTTTTTATAAAGATTTTATTTATTTACTTGAGACAGACAGAATGAGATACAGAGAGCATGAGAGGGAGGAGGGTCAGAGGGAGAAGCAGACTCCCCGCCGAGCAGGGAGCCCGATGCGGGACTCGATCCCGGGACTCCAGGATCATGACCTGAGCCGAAGGCAGTCGCTTAACCAACTGAGCCACCCAGGCGCCCAATAATGACTTTTTTAAAAGCTGGAAATCAAAGATAATCTTAAGCCTTCAACTATTTCTTGGAGAAACCTTTGTAGAGAACATTAACTATTTTTTTTTTTTTAAAGATTTTATTTCTTTATTTGACAGAGAGAGACACAGCTAGAGAGGGACCACAAGCAGGGGGAGTGGGAGAGGGAGAAGCAGGCTCCCGGCTGAGCAGGGAGTCCGATGCGAGGCTCGATCCCAGGACCCTGGGATCATGACCTGAGCCGAAGGCAGACGCTTTACAACTGAGCCACCCAGGCGCCCCAGAGAACATTAACTATTATTAAAACAGTGAGCAGATAATCTAGGATTTTTTCTTTTAAGATTTTATTTGTCAGAGAGAGTACAAGTAGAGGGAATGGCAGGCAGAGGGAGAAGCAGACTCCCTACTGAGCAAGGAGCCCGATGTGGGATCATGACCTGAGCTGAAAGCAGACGCTTAATTGACTGAGCCACCCAGGTGTCCTGTAATCTAGGACTTTTGAAACAGTATCAGGCCTGTAAAAATAGTCCTGAAGGGAAATTTGATCCAATTATAGCTCTTTAAAAGAGAAGACAATCTGAGGAAAGTGATTATATGATTATATGCTAATTGAATGAACTTGCACAATTTACATAAACCTTCCTGAACTTAAGTTCTCCCATCTATAAGAATGTAATAATTCTTTCATAGGTTTGTTAAGAGGATTAAATAAGATACTGTATATAAAGTGGCCAAGGGACACAGGAGGTATTCAAAAACATTTCACTTCTCCCTAGAGGGCTCTATTCAACCAGAAAGGATGAGTTTGAAGTTGGACCACTTTCAGCCTGGAGTTTTATTTCTAGGAGCTTTTGAAAGCTGCCTGTCTTCCAAAACCTCTGCTAGAATTACCAGTCTATCTGCAACCCTCCTGGTAAAATCCTTTACCTCCACCTCTTTTATCATTTTGGTCATTTCCCTACCGCAGACCTATGCTCTGTGCTGCTCCCTTCCCATCCACCTTAGGCTTCTCATATCCTAATCTAATTCCTTCCTGTATTTTGCCCATGACAGTTGTACAGTTTTATGATTTGAGGAAATTTTGTCTCTATTTGGCTCTTTTCTTTTAGTTAGTATTTGTTTCCATTATATTCATCAAACTCTTGTACAAAATCCTGAAAAAACATTCTCCTATATTGTTTTTATATATGGCTTTTGACCAGTGTTGTGATGTTGGCCTCTTTAATAGTGGTAACGCATTAAGTACTGACTGTTGGAGAGATGGCTTTGTTCTATTTGCATCTTAGTTCCAAAGCATGTCGTTTTTACTATCCTCTACCAGATTCCATGGGTTCAGCTTTAGTTCAACAATAATTTTTGTCTGTTTGTTTAAAGAGGAAGCGGCGGGGGAGTGTGGAGGGGGAGAATCTTAAGCAGGCTCCATGCCCAGCACAGAGCCCAGTGCAGTGCTTGATCTCACAACTGAGATCACGACCTGAACCGAAAACAAGAGTCGGAGGCTTAACTGAGACACCCAGGTGCCCCCAATTATAATCTAAACAGAAATGCATGTTGTAGTTGGCCACGTGCATTACTTTTGTAGCAGTAATAAAAGTTTTATACATTTACTTCTCCCAAAAGATAGTACCTTAAGCTTCTTACCTGGTTATTGAACTACCACTATTAGAATTTATACTAATAAATTTTTTATAAGAAACTTAAATCAAGACAGTTAACAAATATACCATACCAGAAAGAGAAAATATAATTGATCCATTTTCCACGGAATCTGAATACCGAATCTTGTGGCTTCGATTTTCTAGGGCAGTTGCAACTTCACAACTCTAAAAAAATTTTTTTCAGAAACACAAACTTAAGACATGCTTTTAGAATGAGTGATTTTTTATTAAAGTTAATGAAAAAATTAAGTTTAATAGCTTCTTTTATAACCACTTAAATACCTATTCATCAAAGGAGACAGTAAATGTTCCCTCTGGTGAAAAAAAAACACTTTAAAAAAAGCAAAAATATTTAGTTCTACTGAAACAGTGTTTGGAAATGAGTTGTGCACTAGTTATTTTGGGACAGAAACTAAGGACAGTATTAAAGAACTATAAGAAACAGAGCAAATGCAAACTTAGTTAAAAAACAACTGGGGGGCGCCTGGGTGGCTCAGTCGTTGGGCGTCTGCCTTCGGCTCAGGTCATGATCCCAGGGTCCTGGGATCGAGCCCCACTTCTCCCTCTCCCTGCTTGTGTTCCCTCTCTCGCTGGTCTCTCTCTGTCAAATAAATAAATAAAATCTTAAAAAAAAACAACTGGGAGACAGATTCTGACATGCATTAATGTAAATTGGAAGGTGGGTGGTGGTGAGTTTCTTAGATGGTTCACAATAACATGAAGTGCCAGACATAGAATACCACAAGGAGACAACCAATTCTCCAATTCATTTGTGTACCTTACAGTTATTTTTATACTTTTTTTTTTTAATTTTAAGATTTTATTTGTCAGAGAGAGAGCACAAGCGGGGGAGTAGCTGGCAGAGGGAGAAGCAGACTCTCCACTGAGCAAGGAGCCCAATGCAGGACTCAATACCAGGACCCTGGGATCACGACGTGAGCCAAAGGCAGACGCTTAACCGATTGAGCCATCCAGGTGTCCCTACTTTTATACTTATTAAAAATATTTATTTATTTATTTATTTTAGAGAGAGAGCACATGGGGTGGAGAGGAGGGTGGCCAGAGGGAGAGGGAGAGAATCTCAGACTCCCTGCTGAGCATGGGGCTCAGTCTAACATGGGGCTCGATCTCACAACCCTGAGATCATGACCTGAGCCAAAACCAAGAGTCAGACTCCTAACTGACTGAGCCACTCAGGCACCACTTTTACTTTACTTTTAAAATGTTCTAAGCCTTAGACAAGTCAGAAAACATGTATAAACACAGCAACAGGGTTTCTACTTTACCATTTTAAAAATCATCTCATTTCCTACTCTATCCATCCAAGTAATTACTTAGATCATTTTATCCAAGCCACTAAGATATAAACGGTTGATAGTGTTTCCTGATTGGTTACAACTCAAGCTGGTTGTTCTCCAAGTAGACAAAAATCCCTTAGGTATGTTAATTTTACATTTTGCTTTAGAACGTGTATATTTTAAGTATACAGGCAGGAATTATATATAAAATATATGCTTCCTTTCTGTCCTAAAGAGAGTATTTTGTGCCAAACAGATCCTGACCTAGAGTACGACTATGGCTCTTCCCATGAATTTCTTCTGCTGTTTTAAAATTATACATTGATTCCAGCAATGGCAGACTAAGTAATTTAGGCCAAACCTCCTGCTGAGGCAACGAGAAAAGCTGGACAATTTTTAAAATCTGCTTGAATGCATCAGAGAACTAGCAGGATAGTGAAAAAGTATAAGGCCAAAATCTACACAGAAATTCAGAGATATGAGACCAACATTTAGGCCACCTTTTCCCTAAGGGCATTTGCCAATTCAGAAAGAGATGAGAGGCTGAACACAGCTTCTGACAAAAGTAGGACAGCTCTCACAGGGGCTATAGCCTACCTTCAAAGCCTTTTAATCCCTGAAATTGTCTTTAGGTGATACTGTATTACTATAAGCACCTTGCAGAAGCATTCCCTAGAGTAACCTTTCTCAATCAGGTTTCCTTATATAACTACAAAGAAAATTATTTGAGTTACTATTTTTTCAATTCTCACATAATTAGTGCCATTCTCATTGTAGTTCATTTATTACATACAACAGATGCTTTAAGGCTTGGATTGCCAGATTTAGCAAATAAAAATAAATACCCAGTTGAATCTAAGTTTCAGATAAACAAGACAATTTTTTAGTGTAAGTATTTCCCATGCAATATTTGGGATGTACTTTTACCAATTTCATTGTTTACCTAAAACCCAAATGTTGTAACTGAATGTCCTGTATTTTATGTGGCAACCCTTAGGGCTTTGGGGATTTAATTCTCTTGTAAAATTAAGACTTTTTTAGAGGAACAGAACGCTATTCTAGGCCTCAAGTTATTTCTACAATTTTTCAAATACAAATTCCAACACACGATCAAAAATAATCAGAGACAAAATTACTTGAAAGAGAACTATAAGAAACAATAGGCAATAGACTCACAGGGGATGTTACATATAGTGAACTTACATAGATACATGCCTTAAAACAGTGATGTTTACTATGTTCAAGGAGATGAAAGACAAGATTGAGAATTTTGGCAAAAAAAATCTGTAAAAGGATATAACATGTCAAAGAATCAAAAAGCTTCATAAAATATGAGTGAACCTTTAAAGTGGAAAGGAGTTTAGTAAGCAGACAAGGAAGAAGACAAATGTGAGAAGAGCAAGGACAGAAAGAGTAAAGGCAAAGGCATTCAGATGCAAAAGTATGATTCTTATATGGTAAGTGTGTAAGTTGTACACAAGTCAGTTAATTTGGAGATGGTATTAGGAATAACTGCTGGCATATCCTAAGGATCCATGTATGCCATGTTAATGAATTTCAATCATATTCTATCAGTAGCTACACCTGTGTTGAGTATATAGTAATGGAAAGGCTTGTCAAATCACTATGCTATACAACTGGAAACTAATGTAATATCGTGTGTCAACTATACTTCAATTAAAAATAATAATAAATTTTAAAAAATCATACTCCAGTGCCTCTGCTCAGGCAGGGCCCTCTGCCTAGAATGACTTTTTTTTTCCCAAGATTTTATTTATTTGACAGAGAGAGACACAGCGAGAGAGGGAACACAAGCAGGGGGAGTGGGAGAGGGAGAAACAGGCTTCCCACCAAGCAGGGAGCCCGATGTGGGACTTGATCCCAGGACCCTGGGATCATGACCTGAGCCGAAGGCAGACGCTTAACGACTGAGCCACCCAGGCGCCCCTAGAATGACCTCTTGACCCCCACCTCACCCCCAACTGCTAGAAATTTTTCCCAACTTTCAATGCCAACTAAAAGAATAATAAAAATAATAAAAGAAAATAATAAAGATAAATACAGAAAGTACTGAATTAAGAAAAAAACAGCCAAATTCAAGAGTAAATTTTTCGGGGGTGGCGGAAGTGTTTGATAACTGGAGGAAAGGAGGTGGGATTCTGAGGAATCAACCCGGTGGGGAGAGAAGCTGGCAGTTCCCACAAAAAGGAGCATTGCTGGCTGCTGCCACAGAATGTTCTGTGGATGTACTGAGCAAACAAGTACTGAGGTTTAAGTGTGTGTAAGTGAACGGGGTAGAGAAGTGTCAGGAAAGTTCACTGACTCAGCAATTGACTGCTGAGTTCGCACTCAATTGCTGGGAAGACGGTCACTGAAAGTTGGGAAAAATTTCTAGCAGTTGGGGGGTGAAGTGGGGGTCAAGAGGTCATTCTAGGCAGAGGCCCTGCCTGAGCACAGGCACTAGAGCGGTAAAAGAAGTCTTCAGTAGTACCCATTATGTTCACAGCACCTAGCACAGTTCCCAGAACAGAATGTGTGTTAATGGATATTTGTTTACTTGAATCCAAGCGTCCTTTGGGGGAGTCACCGAAGGTATCTAGTTAAGAAGGTGTATCTAAACCATGCTTTAGAGAAACTGAATTGTCTGTGATGTACATGAGATAAACTGAAAGGAGAGCAATGAAGATGATGAGTTGGAAGGCTGTTTTTTTTTTTTTTTTTAAAGATTTTATTTATTTTTTAGAGAGCGAGCGAGAGCGAAACAGCATGAGAGGAGAGAGGGTCAGAGGGAGAAGCAGGCTCCCCGCTGAGCCGGGAGCCCGATGTGGGACTCGATCCCAGGACCCTGGGATCATGACCTGAGCCAAAGGCAGACGCTTAACCATCTGAGCCACCCAGGCGCTCCTGGAAGGCTGTTTTAAGGAGCCACATCAGAAGTGATAAAAACCTACTGAGGAGTGACTGCTAATGGGTACAGAGTTTTTTGGGGGAGGTGATGAAAATGTTCTCAAAATTGATTTTGATGACAGTTGAACACCGTGTGAATATGCTTTTAAACCATTTAAGTGTATATTTTAAATAGGTAAGTTGTATGGTATGTGAGTTTTCTCTCAAGCTGTGAAAAAAAAAAGTGCTGAAAACCTGAACTGATATGAGGGTGGGTGAGGGTGGAAGCAAAAAGGTTGGAGCTGGTGTTACAAGAGCTTTAAGCCTGAGCAACTGATAGAACAGTAGTGCCATTAATAGAGAAACTGGACAGAGATTTTGCCAAAAAAAAAAAGGCTTAGTGAGATAATAAAACCATTAATTACCTGGTAGTACCTAATAATCAGCTGATATTTAAATTTCCTCAATTGGCCAAGTAATGGCTTTTATAGTTGTTTTTTGTTTTTGTTTTTTTTTAAAGTAGGCTCTAAGCCCAAAATGGGGTGTGAAGTCAGGACCCTGAGATCAAGAACTGCATGCTCCACTGACTGAACCAGCCGGTTTTTCAAACCAGGATCATGCATTTGGTTGTTACATCTTTTGTTAGTCTCCTAGTTTTTTTTAATAACGTTGACTTTTTCAAGCATATTCACACAATGGAAATTATTCAGCAATAAAACAAAAAGGAATAACTGGTATTGTGAAAATTCATCAAAGGAAACCTCATTTAAAATAGAGTCATTGGGGGTGCCTGGCTGGCTCAACTGGAAGAGCATGCCGCTCAGGTCATGAGTTGGAGCCCCAGGTTGGGTGTAGAAATTACAAAAAACAAACAAAAAAACCTTTGAAAATAAACAGGCAGATGAAATGGAGTCAGAAGCCATAAGGGGGTGCTCTCATGCCCTATCAATCTGTCAACTGCTGATCCAGTAAGAAAAGGGGTGGAGGGTGGAGGGTGGGGAAGCATGGCTGGCTCAGTCCTTAGAGCATGAGACTCTTGATCTCCAGGTTGTGAGTTCTATTCCCTCATTGGGTATGGAGATTACTTAAAAATAAAATCTTTAAAATAAAATAAAAATCTTCAAAATTAAAAATAAAATCTAAAGGGGTGCCTGGGTGGTTCAGTTAAGTGTCTGACTCTTGATTTCAGCTGAGTCTTGATCTCAGGGTTGTGAGTTCAAACCCCATGTTGGGCTCCACGCTGGATGTGGAGCCTACTTTAAAAAAAAAAAACAAAAAACTTAAAAATAAAATTTAAAGGGGCACCTGCTGGGGTGCCTGGGTGTTCAGTTGGTTAAGTGTCTGCCTTCTGCTTGGGTCATGACCTCAGAGTCCTAGGATGGAGCCCCGCATCGGGCTCCCAGGGAGCCCAATTCCCCCTCTCCCTCTGCCCTTCCTCCTGCTCATGCACTAAGAAAAACTAAAATCTTTAAAAATAATGATAATAAATAAATGAATAAAGGGGCATAATTGGTTAAAGCATCTGACTCTTGATTTCAGCTGTGGTCAGGATCTTAGGGTCATGGCCTCGAGCCCAGAGTCTGTCTCCATGCTCAGTAGAGTCTGTCTCCATGCTCAGTAGACTCTGCCTAGGATTCTCTTCCTCTCTCTCTGCCCCTCCCCGCTGCACTCACATGCGCACTCTCTCCCAAATTAAATAAATAAATCTTTTTAAAAATACAAAATGAAAATTTATTTTTTTATTTTAGATTTTATTTTTTTAAGATTTTATTTATTTGCAAGAGAGAGAATGAGAGACAGAGAGCATGAGAGGGAGGAGGGTCAGAGGGAGAAGCAGACTCCCTGCTGAGCAGGGAGCCCGATGTGGGACTCGATCCCGGGACTCCAGGATCATGACCTGAGCCGAAGGCAGTTGCCTAACCAACTGAGCCACCCAGGTGCCCTGAAAATTTTTTTTAAAAGTTAATTTTTCAAAATAACCAGGAGCTAAGACTAAATTTTCCAAAGCATGTTTCATGGACTATTAGTCCCATGAAGTATTAAAAGATGTTCCTTGTATTCAAATAATATTGGGAAACACTGAATATTATTTTGTCTCCTTTTGAGGATTTACCACACATTTAAGCATATGAAAGGCTCTTAAGAGTAGTGCAGTAAAAAAAACTTGTATAAATTTGTTTATATAAGCATTCCAAATATAATCCAATACTTCTTCCTACAAATTTAATACCTATTAATATTCTGTAAAACTAGTATTCTGTCTACCAAATCTACTCATAAAAAAGGAAATATAAATAAAAACAGAAGTGGGAAAGGGTACTCAATAACTGAGAGAGTTTATCAGAAAATTTAAAAGAATGTCAGTATGAAAATTTTAATCACAGAAATGGCAATCTCATAAATTTCAACTTAGTAAGTTTACCACCTCTATGACTTAGGTAAATTTTTTAAAATATATAATTTATAAAAATAGACTCATAGTATAAAACTTAACAGAGCAAAAACCATAGAAATCACTATTTTTCTACAGTTCATAAAAAATTATCAGCACAGAAAATTTAATAGAAAAGCTTTTACCTTAAAGAACAAATAATTTCCGTACTATATAACTTCACAGATATAAACAAAAGGAATGAAAAAAAAGTATGGAAAAGGAAACCCCCTCTTGCCTACAAAAATAGCACAGAAAGAGAAAACCACAGCCTAATCATTAGTAAATAAGGATTCAAAAATAAAATATTAGAAAACCAAATTTTAAGAGACTATGAAAGAAAAACCCATAACGATCAACTAGTTTAATCAAGAAATGCAAAGATTAGTCACTTAAGTTCTTCTCAACAGACAACAAAAAATAATGCACTTGAAACTGAACACCTATTTTTCTTTAAAGATTTTATTTATTTATTTGAGAGAGAGAAAGAGAGAGCACATGAAGGGGGAGGGTCAGAGGGAGAAGCAGACTCCATGCTTAGCAGGGAGCCTGACGTGGGACTCAATCCTGGGACTCCAGGATCATGACCTGAGCTGACGAAGGCAGACGCTTAACTGACTGAGCCACCCTAGAGCCCCTGTACACCTATTTCTGATGAAGAGAAAACCTTTATAAATTAAGCTTAGATGAATATTAACACAACAAATATTTTATAGCAACAGGTACATCATATGTAATAAAACACTGGAAGTATTCCCATTAAAATCAGAAACACTATTTTAGATGCTCTGGTTACAGCAAAAGGCCATGAGATACAGCTGTCAGAAATTCTAATCACAAATTATGACTGCCTCCCTTGAAAATCCAATAGAATCAACTGATAATGTATCATGAAAATTCAGTGAAGTGATTAAAAATAAATTACCACAAACTCAAAAGTTGCTACTTATAGATTGAAAACATGGGGAAACAATATTCCATAACAGCAACAAAAACATCAACTATCTACAGTACTTAAAATGAAATAGGAACAATATGAAGAAAATTTTTTAAATCATACCTGAGAAAAATAAAGACTTGAAAAAAAACCCAAAGATATATCTTGAATCAATTTAACTGTGTAACTAACATGAAAATAAATGTGGGAATTACAGCTACAGAAAAAGTATAGGTGTTATACACATTTGATATAATTAATAAATTATAAATATCTAATATAATTGGTATTTGATCATTGATATAATTAATAAAAGTCCTGAAGTGAAAAGAGAATTAGTAATGTTCTATTTGTTGACCTGATTGGCTACATGGTATTCTTTTTACAATAACTCCATTAAATGGTTCATATATACTTTTGTGTACTTTTCTCTATGTATCTTTCATAAGCTGAAAAAAGTCAAACGAAACAGAACAAAAAACCAAAAAACCTTCCAATGGATGAGTTTAATAGGAGTAGAGAGAAATACTGACAGGGAAGACAGAACGGATGAAATTACCTAGACTGCAACCTAAAGACAGAAAAAGTGAAAGAGAGGTCAAAATGCATAGAGAACATTGTGAGAAGATCTAACATACATCTAATGGGAGTTCAGACAGGAAGGAGCAAGGGAATAAAGGAGATGATGAATAAGAACTTGATAATAACAACAATTCAAAGATTCATGAAACCTCAAAAAAAAAAAAGAAGAAGAAAATCTATACCTTAAAACTACAGAATGCCAGGGGCACCTGGGTGGCTCAGTCATTAAGCTACTGCCTTCAGCTCAGGTCATGATCCCAGAGTCCTGGGATCAAGCCCCGCATCGGGCTCCCTGCTCGGCGGGAGGCCTGCTTCTCCCTCTCCCACTTCCCCTGCTTGTGTTCCCTCTCGCGCTGTCTCTCTGTCAAATAAGTAAATAAAATCTTTAAAAAAAACAAAACAAAACAAAACAAAAACCTAGAGAATACCAAAATCTGAAAGGCAGTCAAAGAGGAGAGACAGGTAATCTTCAAAGAAGTGACAAACTGACTGCTAGCTTATCAACAGCAACAATGAAAGTCAGAATCTAGTGAAATGAGTTCCTCAATATGCTGTAAGAAAGTATCTGTAAATCTAGCAAAAATATCTTTCACTTTGGAGCAACTGGAATTTTCATACATTGCTGATGGGAATATAAAACCATAATCCCCACATTTATTTTTATTTTAGTTACACAGTTAAATAGATTCAGTGCTCATTTGTACTGAACCTGAGAAGAGTTGTGCAATTTCTTATAAAAATAAACATATGACCCCTATGACCCAGCAATTCCATTACTAGGTATTTACAAGAGAAATGAAACCTAATGTAAAAAACATACAGACCTATACTGAGGTTAAGAGCAGCTTTAATTCATAACAGCCAAAAACTGGAAACCCAAATGTCCATCTATTGGTGAACAGATAAATAAATTGGGGTAGTATACTCACTCATACACCAAACTACTACCCAGCAATAAAAGGGTACAAATTGTTATATGCAATAACATGAAAGCAAGGCACAAAAGAGTACCAACTATATTATTCCACTTATATGACGCTCTAGAACAGGCAAAACTAATTATAGTGATAAATATCAGATCAATAGTTGCTTCAGGCAAGGAGTGAGAAAAGAAATGACCACAAATGACTACATGAAGGAATTTTCTGGACTGATGCATACGTTCTATATTTTGATTAGGGTGGTGGTTACACAGGTATACACATTTGTCAAAACTCATCAAACTACATTTAAAATGTGTGCATTTTATTGTATGTAAGTTATACGTCAATTAAATTGCCCTTTAAAATATCTTTCAAGATCAAGGGGAAAATAGAAATATTTTGATATTAACAAAAACTGAGAATAAGTTTTTACCTCTAGAAGATACTCATTGAGGTAACTTCTAAATTACATTCTTCAGATAAAAAGAAAGTGATTTAAATTGGGAGGTCTGAACCAAAAGAAGGAAAGGACAGCAAAAACAGTAGCAAAGACATGAGTATATAAACAAATGCTAACTTTAGAAAAGTTAAAAAATAGAATTAAACTAAATATAAAAACAGGATGTAACACAGAAAGGGATGACTGGAATTAAAGTGTTCTAAGATTCTTTTGTCCCTTAAGAGGAAAATAAAGGTAATTATTCACTGTGGATTTTGTGGAGATAAGTATGCATGTTAAAATTTCTAGGGAAACTACTAAAATAGTAGAAATAGAGCATATAATAAGGAAGGGAAGAAAGAAGTAGAAATAGAGCATATAATAAGGAAAGGAAGAAAGGAGAGGGACACAGAGAGAGGGAAGAGGGAGGGAGAGGGGTAGAGAAAGAGAGAGAAACCAATCAATACAAAAAGTGACAAGGAGATAAAAAAGAAATAGGACAAAGCAAGATGGTTAAACATAATAAATGAATTATGAAGTAGTTGTTCTTGGCAAATTAGCATGGGTTGCTGGCTCCCTCTCTCAAAATCAGTCTGAAAAAGACACAGAATTAAGAAAAAAACAGGAATTCCAGAAACCTAACAAATAGAAGCACAAAAAAAACAGTGAGACTTAAGGCTGTCTTAAAACTGGTTTGTGTTATGGAGCTAGATGGCGAAAGCCATTGGGGCAAAGTGCAGCCTGAGGTAGCAGTGGGAGGATAGAATGGATTAAAAAATCTTATTTTTAGTCTTATTCTTGCCTCTCTCATCTTTACTGTGGAACAGTCATTTCTTGCCCCTCCCCTCTAGACATCAGCTAGTGTCCATAGATAAATACCAGCGCAATGGAGAAATCCTGTTGGCTGAGGAGCTAAAAATGGTTGTGGACTGACCAACTGCCTTCATGGATTCAACTTTCCATCCCTTCCCCACCCAAATTGTATGGAGACAGCCTCCCTCTAACTCCACTAAGGTACACAGATCAGTTTCTGTGGTTTATTTCTTTGAAAACAAGTAATATACATGTGCGCATTACTGCTTCTCAAATCCTTTAACATCTCTATTAGAACAGGCTTATAG
Source organism: Mirounga angustirostris (assembly GCF_029215605.1). Lineage (NCBI taxonomy): Eukaryota > Metazoa > Chordata > Mammalia > Carnivora > Phocidae > Mirounga > Mirounga angustirostris. Next base: position 113,639,605 of record NW_026991712.1, read on the forward strand.
AGAAACATAAGAACTTTAAAAAATTTCCAATCTTCAAATATTTAGAGAAGTAGGATGTTGAAAATGGATGCAGTAAAGTTGAGAATTTATCTTTAAAATACATTTAGTTTGGGGCGCCTGGGTGGCTTAGTCGTTAAGCGTCTGCCTTTGGCTCAGGTCATGATCCCAGGGTCCTGAGATGGAGCCCCACATCAGGCTCCCTGCTCAGCGGGAAGCCTGCTTCTCCCTCTCCCACTCCCCCTGCTTGTGTTCCCTCTCTCGCTGTGTCTCTCTGTCAAATAAATAAATAAAATCTTTAAAAAAATAAATAAATAAAAATAAACAAATAAATAAAATACATTTAGTTTATGTTCTTCCAGATCCATATAACTTTGGATAATCAAGCTAAGAATCTTTTAAAATATTGTTCTATTGCTTTTAATTTTTAAATTAAAGATCAATGGCCCAAATGCCTCTTTACCTTAAGAGATGAGCTAATAATAATAGTGGTTGTCCATTTTATTTTTTCTTTTCTGCCATTTTCAGCCATCTGTCTGTGTCTAGATCAACCCAGCTTCTTCTAATAGTGCCACAATCTGATAAAAAGAAACAGCAAACAGGACAATGTAGAAACGTCTAGTGAATGAAAATTAAAGACAGAAATGAAACTAGGTTAATGGAGACACTCTAACGAATATTTGAAAGTTAAAATTTGAAACTGAAAAATATCTGTCTTGTTATACATTGAGCTTATTCAATACCATGCTTCCGATTGCAATACTATGCTTCCTACTGTTAAAAAGGAGACAGAACACCCAAAATGGAGTCATTTGTGCTAAACCCCACATCAGTAAACCAAAGCTTAATATCTAACCTAACTACATTTTCAACCCCTTTGAATGTATGTAACCTTTAACCAGTCAACACCAAATTACCTGGTCAGCACTAGTGAAATAAATAATCCACCCAATAAATCCCTTCCTTTCCCCTCAGGAAGGCAATCTTGCCTGAAACAATGCATTCTTTGCAAATAATTTCTTTTTTCCACCTGCCTTTAAAAACCCCCTTTTCTACAGTTTGGTGGAGCTCCTTTCCCTTGCTAATTGGGATGTTGCCCAATTCATGATTCACTGAATGAAGCCAATCTGATTTTTAAATTTACTCGGTTGAATTTTTGTTATTTAACTCTATTAACAATTACTAAAAGCAATGGTTCCCATTTCAGGGCACTAACTACATGAAAGAAGACTTGTGTCAAGAACTGTGAAAGGCCTATGGTTTTACTGTATTTGCAAGCTAAAAAAAAAGTTAGCCTGCCACAGTTTAATGGATTTAACAAAAGACATAAGACTCTTGGATCAGAGGACAAAGAATGTTTTTTTTTACTTGTTTTTTTACTCACAGCAAGAGAAGTAACCTCATTCTCTCTCTTTTTTAAAGATTTATTGTTTTAGAGGAGAGAGAACACAGGTGGAGGGGAACAAGGAGAGAGAATCTCAAGCGGACTCCCCAGTGAGTGCAGAGCCCAAAGTGGGGCTCAATCTCACAACCCTGAGGTCATGACCCGAGCCAAAATCAAGAGTCAAATGCTTGAATGACTGAGCTACCCAGGCACCCCAGGATCCTCATTCTCTTGCAGCAATTCCTCAAATCCAATTCCCACACGGTTATGGGGAAAAGGCTAGGTAATATCAGCAGAAACAGTGAGGTGTATTATAGGAAAGGAACCCTGAGCTTAGGAATCCCTAATTTTTATAATGGGCTGCAACCAAACCTGCCCTGTGCTCTAGAGGAAAATACTATCTCTAACCTATAAAACTATTCACTACACATCCTTGAAAAGATAGTTGAGGGGTGGGGCCAGTATATGTGTATTTCTGTTGGTGCTGTTAATGCCTGTCTAGGGACCATACTTTTAAGAACTGCTGCACTAAAGGAAGGAAGAGTTTTCTGGGCGAGAACAACACAAAGTACTGTACACATTGGCAAACACCAAGTACTGTACACACTGGCAACCAGATAATAAAAGAAAATGATATAAGAAAATTTCAAAAACATCAGTGTGCTGAAGTTTAAAGTACAGGGGCGCCTGGGTGGCTCAGTCGTTAAGCATCTGCCCTCAGCTCAGGTCATGATCCCAGAGTCCTGGGATCGAGCCCTGTGTCGGGCTCTCTGCTCAGCGGAAAGCCTGCTTCTCCCTCTCCTACTCCCCCTGCTTGTGTTCCCTTTCTCACTGTGTGTCTCTCTGTCAAATAAATAAAATCTTAAAAAAAAAAAAAAAAAAGTTTAAAGTACAGTTGTCTGAGGTGGGTGGGAGAAAAGGTAAAAATTAATTACTGTAATTCTAGTAGCATTCAAATGAGTATCACTGTGGTCTAAATTTGGCACTTTTCTGATTATTATGGACACTGACACTCTTAAGCCACGTTTCCATTTCTGTCAAATGGGTATGTCTTTTGTCCATTTTTCTATTAGATTTTCCTTTTCTTTTTCTCATTTGTAGAATTTCCTTATATATTCTAGACATTAATTTTTGTCAACTATTTGTATTTTCTCCCAGTTTAGACTTGCCTTTTCCCCTTCTTTATATTATATGATACACAACTTAAAATTTTCAATATTGTCAAATTTACCAATGTTTTTATTTATTCTCAGTGCTTTTTATTTAAGAAATCTTCTCTACCCAGAAGTCACAGATATTCTCTTTCATTGTCTTCTAAATTTTTAGTTTGATCTTTCACATTTAAGTCTTTAATTCATCTAGAATTTTGTATAGAGTCTGAAGTAGGGATCCAATTTCATTTTCTAAAAATATGGCTACCTAGTTGTCCCAACACTATTTAGTAGTCTTTTCTCCCCCTCATTATTTGCAATGCAATGTCACCTTAGTGACACATTGTTTTTACATATTCATAGGTCTACTTCTGGGTTCTATATTCTATTCCATTGTTCAGTTTAATTATTCCCAAGTCAATGTCATGCTGTTTTTAATTTTTATAGTTTTATAAAAACTCTTGATTTCTATAGGGGAAGTCTCGATATCTTACTCTTCTTTTTCAGTAGTGCTATATGTGTTCTTGGGTCTTTTTTCTTCCCTCTAAATTTTATTTTATTTTTTTAAAAGATTTTATTTATTTAGAGAAAGATCACGAGTTGGGGGAGGGACAGAGGACAGAGAGCATCTCAAGCAGAGCCCGACATGGGGCTCGATCTCATGACCTGAGTCAAAACACTTAACCGACTGAGCCACCCAGGCTCACCACCCTCCATAAATTTTAAAATCATCATGTCAGTTGCTTTAAAACTAGAAGTGCAGGGCGCCTGGGTGGCTCAGATGGTTAAGCGTCTGCCTTCGGCTCAGGTCATGATCCCAGGGTCCTGGGATCGAGTCCCACATCGGGTTCCCTGCTCCTTGGGAACCTGCTTCTCCCTCTGCCTCTCTCTCTGTCTCTCATGAATAAATAAATAAAATCTTTAAAAAATATAAAATAAAATAAAATAAAATTAGAGGTGCATTTACCTATAAAACAATTTGGAAAAAACTAAATTCTTTATGAAACTGAGTCTTTCCATTTATTAATATGGTATATCTTTCCATATATTTAGGACTTATACTCAAGTGTTTTCATTTAATATCTGTCATAAACTATTTCCTTATGTATTTTTAGGAAATATGTAAAGGCTATATAATTTCTGTTGTATGGATTTGCCACCCTTTATTTGACCCTTATGTAGGAAAGGAAAATAATTTTCCTTTTACCCTTATGAGTTCTTGGCTGAGATCCCCTATAATGAAAGACAGATTAACAAGAGAAAAACAAACCATTTTATTAACATGTATACCTGACATATACATGGAAGATAACCAGAAAAAAAAGGAGTTAATTCCTTGAGAGAGCCTAAGCCACCACCTTAAATACCATCTTCAGATAAAGACAAAAGAAAGTTGTTATGGGAGAGGCCAGTATTGGGAAGGTACCAGGAAAAACACAGTAAACAAGAGTAAGGTTTGTTATGCAGATTTAAGTCAGTGCCATCTTTAAGTCTCTTGTGATTTAGTCACCCTTCTCTTCCTGATACAGAGAGGAAGATACTTAAAAATGGAGGCTTTCTTCAAAAGTGTGAATGTACCTTACAAAAGGGTAACTCCTATTCTGCTTCAGAGCTTCTCCTATGTCTGTATTTCTTAAAATAATCAGCTCAAAATAATCCTTATGTCAAATAGGCATATTCTGCTACCCTTCAATTATCTCTGGTAATTTACAATGGACATATGATGTGGTCCCAAACTTTTCCAATTGTAAATAATTAGCAATAACATGGAGTTATCTTGCAAAACCACAAATATCATATTCCTCCCCAATTAAAATCCTTTAATGATTCACCATGGCCTACTCAAGGTGTACAAATTCTTCCTTTTCAGGCTCATGTCCTACCATTCCTTAACGTAACACATGTGCTCTAGCTATTCTGAAGAACCTATAGTCCTAAACAAGAAATGCTTTTTCACACCTCATCTCTATATATTCTGAATAAAATTCCCCTCACTTTCTTGTCAATTCCTATTTTTTAAAATTAGCAGTTTGTGTGTTACTTCCTCTAAAAAACTCTCCCTGTTCTCCATAGGCAATCAGGACTTCCCTCTTCTGTGGACCTATAGTAGCCCAAGCATATCTGTTAAATTATTCATTAATATAGTTAAATTTGTTTACATAGTTGTATTCTCAGTGAAGAGACTTCTCACTGGAGGCTCCTCAAGGAGAGGAACCATGTTTTATTCATCTTTGTATTCCCAATGCCTAGCACAGTGCCTGGCACTTTTGCTAAATATAAACAGTAGTCCAGAAGTCAGAAGCAAAATAAAGGTTACTGCAAGCTGGGAACAAATAAGGTAAGTCCTGGATGACTGCCATTAACAGTGGAAGGGTTTTGCCATGTGTCTTTATCCATATAAAGCTTAAAAGGCACCATCCTCACAATGTCAGTCTTTCTTCCCAGTAAACAAGGCAGGGTTTGCTGAGTTTACCTGGTGAGACTCTGAGTATTCTGGGATCAGATTCTTAGGAATAGACTGAAGTCACATGAACTCCTCTCCTGGGTCATACCTACCCTCTCACTGTATCTGACATGCAGCTGGCAAAGGCATCAACAAGAGCTCAGCATATCTATCATGAACTCTAGTTCTCTGTATCAGGTTGATCAAAGGGCAGGGGGGTAAAAGAATGTGGGGGGATTTTATAAGTAAATATATGTGGCAGGTGTGTAGATGAACCAATCACTTTCACCTTACGAAGTAAGGAAGCCAAAGTATTCTACCATGATCTAGCTGATGATCTGTTGGGTGATGGGCAGTGACAAATAAATGTGGATATGTTAGGCAATAAACAATGCTTTCAAAAACTATGCTATGAATACAGATCTGTGGTTAGTGTACAAGTGGCAAAGTAACCTGTGGAGGCAGAAGAATTCTTAAATTCTTAAGTGGTAATGAATAAACTTAGATTCTACAGAGGCTGTGTTCTTGGTGAGAGCTTTTCCTATTACCAAAATCTCATGATGATCAGAGTCCCTTGAATAAACAGAATGATATGTAGTCAGAAGTGAATTAAATGGCTTTCTGGGTCTTTACCCTGAGCACATGTCATAGTTCATAATAAATATACAAATAGAATTACATGCTTACAAAACATCTTGTTGAAGAAACATTTTGAAGAGGATGTACTGACCTGACTTGGTGGCAAAATAGCAAGAAGCAAATGGCCATTGGGAAAGTAGGTACCTGGTACTCCATCTATGATACTTCAGAATCATCCCTGAAGAACTCTGTAAATAGTTGCCAAATGCTTATTCTTGCCTAAAAGAAGGCCAATTAGATGCAAAGTTGTTTTAAACTATAAGAAGTATATGGGGTTGAGTTCCATGAGTTGCAGCAGAGTCTAGTCAGGAATAAAAGAGAAAAAAACCCTGCATGCATAGTTAAATGTATAAAAATAAATTTCCAAACACATTTAAAAGAAAAAAATAAATAAAAGAGAAAGATGCAATTCAAAAGCCAGGGGGATCAAATATAAAGACTAATTCTAGAAACAGAATGAAGGTTCCTGTCACTGAGTTTAGTTTAGTGTCTGGTGAAAGGTAAAGAAGCAAAAATATCTTAGCAACAAGAAAAACTGTATTAGAATATTGGTGGTGTATCAGGGGTGGGGGGAGGGGTAGAACTGCCAAAGACAAAATGGGTGCTTATGGCTTTTATGATTCAGTGAGGATGTGGAGTTTATGTGGAATCTATGCCAAATATAAGGCATACATTCAGACCTTTTGGTAGAAGATCCATAGTACAGTAGAGAAAATACAACGGGAGTTAGACCAGGGTTCTAGTCTTAATACTGTAATCACTCAATGTCTTTAAGCCTATTTTCACACATATAATTACATACAATGAGACGAATAATACTGGCTTGCCAATACCTCAGAGTCATTCAGAAAATCAAATGACATAATACAAATATATTATCATCATTATATACTTTAGTCAATCCTTTCAACCAAAACAAAACAATAAACTATTTTCACAAGACTTTTGGTACTTTTTTCAAACGTTCCAACACAAATAATCCCTCAGTTACATTTTTCTCCCTAGAGATCCCTTCCCATTCCTGCAGATAAAAATATAAACTGGGTATTTCTCTGATTCATTAGCTGTCATCCTGGGACTTCCCAGCATCTCTCTCCTGTGTTAGAGCCATGTTTCCCTTTCCTTGACTTATTCTTTTGTTTCACTGAAGCATTCTTTAGTAGTTCCCTTAAAAAGAGTATGCACGGCAAATAAATAATATAAAGACATAGATGTATTTTGAGCCCTTGCATGTCTGAAAATCTTTATCCTATTTGATTGATATTTATAAATATATGTATATGTGTGTATTTATATATGTTTGTGCCTATATATCCTATTAGATATGTTTTCTTTCAGAACTTTATAAATATTACTGTTTTCTAGACAACCAATGTAGCTGTGGACAGATTATGTTGATTCCTATTCCTACTGTGTAAGTGACTTATTTTTCATTTGTTTTCTCCAGAAGCTTTTTTGGTACCTTAATGTTTAGCATCTTTCCTAATCTCTAGTGTTCTGAAATTTCACAACAATGTGTCTTTGGGTAGATCTTTCTACCAGCATTGTACTAAGTACTCAGCAAGACCTTTTAATCTGGATACTCATGTTCTTCAATTCTAGAAAACTATTTTGTAATACTTATTTAATATTCCCAATATTCTTTTTTTTTTTTTTTGCAACTGCTATTAACTGGGTATTAGATCTCATAGCTTGATCTTAGTCTTCTACTGTTTTCATTTTTTTGGGGGGGGGGGGTCATTTTCCAGGTGATTTTTCCTAACTAGCTCTAAAGGTTTTTTCTTAACCTTTTTTTTTTACTGGTTGCCCTAGAGTGTACAATATACATTTACATCCAATCCAAGTTTATTTTCAAATAACAGTATACCACTTCATTAATAGTACAAGTCTCTTATAACAAAAAATATTCCTAAGTCCTCCATCCTATCCCTTATGTCATTGCTGTCATTCTTTTCACTTTTACACAAGCTATAACCATCAAATACATTGTTGTTACTATTATCTCGAACAAGCTTTTATCTGTTAGATGAATGAGGAATAAGAGAAATACGTTTTTTACTTTCACTTATTCCTTCTCTATTGTTCTCCCTTTCTTCACATAGATCTGAGTTTCTGACACTATCATTTCCCTTCTCTCAAGAAATTTTTTTTAGGTTGTACAATGTGTTATTTTATTTTAATTTTTTAAGGTTTTGTGCATATTCCAGTTAGTTAACATATAGTTAACTAACATATAACTCTCAAGAAATTCTTAACGTTTCTTATAAAACAGATCAACTGGCAACCAATCTTTCAATTTCTGCTTATCTGAGAAAATCTTTATTTCTCTTTCACTTTGAAGGAGGACACAGCAAGACAGAGAATTCCAGGTCAGTGGTTTTATTCTCTCAGTATTTTACTCCACTCTCTTGCTTGCATGGTTTACATGCAATTACATCCAAGATCAGGGTGCCATCCCAGATGGGTTCTGGTGAGAACTTTCGTCCTAGTTTGCAGACAGTTGGCCACCTTTTTACTGTGTCCTCACATGGCACAGAGTGTGATAGCACCAGCAAGCTCTGGTGTAATGTAATTCGTATCTTTGCTCCTCTTATAGATAAGGTGGTTTCTATCAAGATATTTTATCTTTGATTTTCTGTAGTTTGAGTATGATATGTCTAGGTGGGGTTTGGTTTTTTGGGGGTTTTGTTGTTGTTGTTTTGGCAATTATCATCCTTGGTGTTCCCTGAGATTCCTGGATCTGTGGTTTGGTGTCTGGCATTAATTTGGGGAAACGGAAATTCTTAGTCACTGCTTCAAGTATTTCTTCTGTTCTTTTCTCTTTCTTCTCTTTTTGATATTCACATTACACATAAGTTACACTTCTTGTAATTGTTCCACAGTCCTTGGATATTTTGCTCAGTTTTTTTCAGTATTTTTTTCTCTTTGCGTTTCACTTTTGGAAGTTTCTATTAGCATATCCTCAAGCTCAGAAATTCTTTCCTCAGCTGTGTCAATTCTATTAATGAGTCCATCAGATGCATTCTTCCTTTCTGTTACATTCTTTTATTTCCAACACTTTTTTTATTCTTTCTTACTATTTCCATCTCTCTGCTTACACTACCCATCTGTTCTTGTTATATTGTCTACTTTTTCCATTACAGCCTCCCACATATCAGTTACAGTCTAAACTCCTAGTCTGATAATTCCAACATCCCTGCTATATCTGGACCTCTGGTGCTGTCTCCTCAAATTATGTTTTCTCCCTTTTAGTATGCCTTATAGTTTTTTGTTGAAAGCCTAACATGACCTACTTGGTAAAAGAAACTCTGGTATACACAGGCCTTTGATGTCATGGTGGTAAGGTCTAAGGGGAGGAGAAGGATTCTACAGTCCTATTATTAGGTCTCAGTCTTTTCAGGAGCCTGCAATGCTGAGCTGTGAATTTCACCAGTGTTTCTCAGATTTTTCCCCTGCTTAGGTGGGACGGGATGCCTCCAGGCAGCTAAAGCTGGGTACTTCCCTTGGCCCATGTTGATTAGTCTATGATAAAATACCAACAGGGTTAGGTTCTGGTAAAATTTTTTATTTTTTTTATTTTTTTGGGGGGGAGAAAGAGAGTCTTAAGCAGCTCCACGCCCAGTGCAGGGCCCAAGGCAGGGCTTGATCTCACAACCCTGAGATCATGACCTAATCCGAAATCAAGAATCAGATGTTTGACCAACTGAACCACCCAGATGCCCCATCTTGAGGGCAGAATTTTTAAGTCAGGATGCTCTCACATATTTCAAAAAAAATTTTTCCCCCCTGCCAGAATCACAAAGGAATTTTTCTTCAATATTCACTGTGAGAACCTGGTAGAGCTCCCAGAGGTGGAACTCATGAAAGTGTGGGGGCCTGCTATGGCCTGAATGATGTTCCACCAAAATCATATAATGAAGCCCCAATCCCCCATGTGATGGTATTTCAAAATGGGTCCTTTGGGAGATAATCAGGATTCGATGAGGTGAGGTCAAGAGAGTGCGGCCTTCATGATGGGATCAGTGCCCTTAAAAGAAGAGATGCTACAGCAAAAAGGTGGCCCACTGTCTGCAAGCTAGGAAGAAAGTTCTTGCCAGAAACCACCCAGGATGGCACCCTCATCTTGGGACTTCCAGCCTCCAGAACTATGAGAAAATAAATGGCCATTGTATAAGCCACTCAGTCCACGGGATTTTGCTTTGGCAGTTCACACTAAGACAGGGCCCCCTAATTAGTGGGTCCCCCTACTTATTGACACAGTGCCTCCAGCAATTCTTCACTTACACTTTAGGTTTTCCCATCCCATCCCAGTACTGTACCTGCAGAGGTTTCTGCTTATTGGTTTCTGTTCCATAAGTGATTCTTCGTATCAATCCCTCTGTCTCTACAATTTTGGGTGCAGAAGTTTGCCACGTGACCTCACTTCTCTGACAGATTTGAGTTGTTGATTTTTCAGTTTGTTCAGCTTTTTACTTGTTCCTAATTCCATTACATGCTAGACTAGAAACCAGAAGCCGAGAGTTTTATTTTTAAAATTTTAAACTACCACATATGTATATTTTTGTTACTAGGAGCACTTTCTTATTCTCTGATCATTCTTCTTCATGGCATCTCTTTGTTTTATGAATTCAATATCTCTCATCTCTCTGAGGTAACTAATTACATTTTTTTAAAGTTTTCTTCCGTTGTCCACATTGCCTCAGTTTTCTACAGATCTCTTTTTTCATTTAATCTAGTTTTCATGTTGGAAGGTTTCCTCAAATGTCTAGTGATCCTTAATTGTCTTTTCTTACTTATGTATTTGTTAATAAAAAATACTTACGTATTTGATATTATAGGGACTATGGACACAACAGTGAACAAAACAAATCTCCACCCTCATGAAGCTTCCATTCTAGTGAGATGATTCCAAAAAAAAAGACAAATATGGGTGATGAGAGAGTGATAGAAGGTAGCAATGTGTACCATGAAGAAAAATAAATTACAGTACATGGGGAATAAGTGCTGGAGGCTATTGTTATGTAATGTTGGATCGTTACAGAAGACATCTCTTATAAGGTAAGAGATGTGCCCGGTATTCCCAAAGCCATCTTCCCAGATGAATGTCTCCAGAAACAAACCTCCAGCCTTCTCCATCGGAGAACTGTAGGGTGAATTTCCCTGAATGTTCAGAATAGAGAAGAGAACCCAAGGAAGTTCTAACAGATTTGCATATGAACTTTCAAAAATCTTTTCTCCTTCCACACTCTGCTCTTGATGTGCACCAATACCTGATGCTTCCAAGTACAGTACTCAGCCTCTTGTCCATGAGGCAAAACTCCTCTCTTCTCATTAATTTCTCCCTCTGTAGGCACTTGGATAACTTTCTTTTATAACCAAATTGATTACCATTCCTCTCTGTCTTCCAGTTTCCTCATACTCATTTAAATTTCTCACTTGCTATTTTACTCCTTCTTTGTGTTTGTTAATTAAAAAAAAATCTTTACTATCATTTCAAATGTTTGGAGAAGAAAAGATAAACAGATGGGGTCAATCTGCTATTTTAGACAAGAAGCCTGTGGTATTTTGATTAATTCCTTTTTAATTTCCATTGCCATCACTTATATATACCATCCTTATTCTAAACTCTTCCAAAATTCTCTCAGGTTTCTCACTAAAATACTCCCTCTTATCTCTGCAAATGCAAACTTCTTATCTCAATCTACAAAACCTTCTCAAATATTATCCCACAATTATCTTTCCCTAAATAATAATTATCTTTCCCTAAATAATATCATTAGAAGACTTCCCTTTACTTGTTTGCGATATGAATTCACCTCCTTACTATATTCCCTTAACACTTAGCACAGTGGTGTTTACTAAAGTAGCTGGTCAATGAATTATGTTCCTATAACATTAGTGATAAGATATGCTGACAATATTAACAGTAGGCTTCTAGTAAGAAAAGAAATTATTTTGGTTGTAAGCAACATCTTATACATTTAACTTCTAAGATCCCTCAGTAGGAGAATCCATTTTATAGTGCCAAGTAGAAGTATTAATCTGAAATAATAAGATGTGTATTATAATCCCAAGAGAAAGCACTAAGAAAATAACTAAAAAAGAGTAAAAGAAAAATCAACAGAGAAATTAAAGTGGTAAACTAAAAAATATTCATATATTACAAAAATGGTAGTAAAAAAGGAACAGAGGAACAACAACAAAGACATATAAAGAACAAATAACAAAATGGTAGATTTAATGGTGGTGATGGTTGTACAGCATAGAATATGCTAAAAATCACTGAGATTAAAATTCACTCCAATTCACTTTAAAAATTCATTTTAATTCACTTTAAAATGGTTATTTTGGTCTTATGTGGATTATATCTCTTAAAAAAATTTAAATAGCAGGCATAAATCCAGCCATATTAAATAATTACATTAAATGTGAACAGATAAAATGTTCCAGCCAAAGCAAAATCCACTACATGCTGTCTTAGTTTCAAAGATATAAACAGAATGAAAATCATAAAATAGAAAAAAGATACACCATGCAAACAGTAACCATGAGAGAGCTGGAGTGACTATATTAATAAAAAACAAAATAGACATTAAGAAACATCACTAGAGACAAGGAGAAATGCTTTACAATGATAAAAGACTCAATATGTTAGGGATATATAACAACTAAAATGTATTTCCATCTAACAGAGACCCAAAATACATGAAACAACAGTCATATAAAGTATGTCCTCTAACCACAATAGAATTAAATTAGAAATCAATATAAATAAAAACAAATGCCTTCATGTAAAGAAATTAAACACACACAAGAAATAAATGAGTCAAAAAACTAATCACAATGGAAATTAGACAATATTTTGAACGAATGAAAATAAAAATAAAATATATCAAAATTTATGGGATATAGCTAAAGCAGTATTAGAGGGAAATTTATAACTTTAAAAGACTAAATTTAAAAAGGTCTCAAATTAGCACCTTACTCCATTTTAAAAAACTAGAAAAATTAAACCCAAAGCAATTAGAAAGATTAAAGCAGAAATCAGTAAAACAGAATACAGAAAAACAACAGAGAAAATTAATGAAATAAAAAGTTGGGCCTTTGAAAAGATCAACAAAACTGACATTGAGCTAAACTAACAGAGAGAAACAGAGAGAAGGAGGGAGGGGATATAAACTACCAAATCTGGAATGTAAGAAGGAATATCACTGCCAACCTTTCAGAAGTTAAGATTATAAAGAAATACTATAAACAACTTTGTGTCAACAGATTTGATGACCTATATAAAATGGACACTTTCCTAGAAAGACAAAAATTACCATTAATGAAAAAATAGAAATAAGAGAAATCTAAATACAGGCATACCACAGAGAAAGTGTGAATTTGGTTCTGGACCCACCACAATAAAATATCACAATAACGTAAGTTAAATGAATTTTTTGGCTTCCTGGTGCATATAAAAGTTATATATACTATATTGTATAGTCTGCTAGATGCACAATAGCATTATATCTAAAAAAATACCAATGTACCTACCTTACTTTAAAAATACTTTCTTGCTAAAAATGCTAACCATAATCTGAGCTTTCCGTGAGTTGTAATCTTTTTACTGTAGGAGGGTCTTGCCTCCATGGTGATGGCTGTTGACAAAGGGTGACTGAATGGATAAAAATACAAGACCCATCTATAATGCTGCCTACAAGAGACTCACTTCAGACCTAAAGACAGACTGAGACCATACAGACCCTACAGACTGAGAGTAAAGGGATGGAAAAACATATGCAATCAAAAGCAAAAACAAAACAAAACAAAACAAAAACCCAGACTTTAAAATGAAGACTGTAACAAGAGACAAACGAAAGCATTACATACTGATAAAGGAATCAGTCCAATAGGAGAATATAATTATAAATATCTAGGCACCCAATACAATAACACCTAAATACATAAAGCAAATATTAACAGACATATAGGGAGAAACTGGCAGTAATACAATAATAGGGGACTTTAACACCCTACTTACATCAATGGATAGATCAACCAGACACAAAATCAACAAAGAAACAGTGACTCTGAACAACAAATTAGACCAATGGACCTAACAGATATATACAGAATATGTCATCCCAAAACAGCAGAATATCAAGTTGAATCAGTAATCAAAAAATTCCCAGTGAACAAAAGTCTGGGACTAGAGAGCTTCACAGATTAATTCCACCAAACATTTTAAAAAGAGTTAACAATATTTGTTCTTCTAGTCCATAAGCATGGAATGTTTTTCCATTTCTTTGTGTTGTCTTTAATTTCTTTCATCGGTGTTTTATAGTTTTCAGAGTACAGGTCTTTCACCTCCTTGGTTAGTTTTATTCCTAGGTATCTTATTATTTTTGGTGTAATTGTAAATGGGATTGTTTTCTTAATTTCTTTCTACTGCTTCATTATTGGTGTATAGAAATGCAGGATTTCAGGGGTGCCTGGGTGGCTCAGTTTGTTAAGCAACTGCCTTCGGCTCGGGTCATGATCCTAGAGTCCCGGGATCAAGTCCCACATCAGGCTCCCTGCTCAGATGGTAACATCTTTTACAATAAATAGTATGCAACAGAAGAGTTCGAATTATCAAACAGAGTTCTCCTACATTTTTGTAAGAAGCAACTATTTTTCATTTTCTTAAAGCACAGAAATCACCAAGGTGAGGATATATTGATAATAAGTTTCTATGCACATGGAGAGAAAAAGAGGGTAGCACTAAAGTGAGTTCTTAAAGGAAGAAAGGAAGCCCCAGGAAGCCTTTCTGGACTGAGAATTGAGACAAACTCGGAAGAGCACAATGATTATCTGGCTTGGCAATCTACCCAGCATGGCTTTGGGAGGTACAGATACTGGGAATTCTCAAATATTAAATCAAAACCTAGAATAAATGGGACCAAGAGTTTTTAGATTTTTAAAAGACTAAAGTATGTGGTATTAAAGGTTATTCTTTAAAAGACTGTGTAGTCATCTTTAGAGCAATATAACAATAATTAAGAGCAAAATTCTATGGTTGGAGTACCTAGATTCAAATCCTGGTCCCTTCATCTACTAGTTATATGCACTTGGGCAAGTCATTTTTACCTCTCTAAACTTCAGCGGTCTTGTTTGTAAAATGCAAGTAACAGTCCTACTTTCATAACACTTCTGTGAGGATTAAATCACATCATGAAGTAGCAATATGGTGTACTGTTTAATAAGTGTGTGGCCTCTAGACAGGCTCCCTGATTTGAATCCTTGGTTCTGCTATCTACTAGTTGTAAATTATTTGATCTTGAGCAAATCACTTAACTTGTCCATACTGCAGTTCCTCATCTGTAAAATGTGGATAATGGGAGTGCCTGGGTGGCTCAGTCTGTTAAGCATCCAACTCTTGATTTCAGCTCAGGTCATGATCTCGGGGTCCTTGGATGGAGTTCCATGTGGGGCTCTGCACACCCAGCAGGGAGCTGCTTAAGGATTCTCTCTCCCGCCTCTCTCTCTGCCCCTCCCCCCACTCATGCTCTGTGTGTCTCTCTCTCAATAAATAAATCTTTTTTTTAAAAAAGAGAATTAATGTATTATTGTGCATAAAGCACTTAAAGGAGTAGAGCACATATGTGAAGTAGTCATTACTGAAATGCACTTTGCAAACAGTAAGCTTCAATAAATGTTAATTACTACTATTAAACAAGAGACATGATACACCTAAAATTGTTATTTCTAAATGTATAATTTTTATTTTTTAAAAAGAGAATGCTTGTGGTCAATGTAGTAAAAGGAGAGCTGGCCCTTGTTTTATAAGTAACAGAATTTGATGTCTGTTATTTCTACTCCTCTTAGAATGCTCAAATCCTATGGTTACTTTGTAGTTTAGATTATGCCTCAACATTTCCACGAAGAATTCTCGGACTATATTTCAATTTTTGGTCTCCTTCCATACTAGTCCCACAGTAGATATTTAATAAACATTATGTTATTTAACTGGGTAACCAAGGAATCCATATCCCAGGCTTCTCCTTCCAACACAGACTCCTTAGGGAGACAAGACGGGAGACAGAAAGCTGAAAGGATTTCAACTTGGTAGTAAAATTAAAGGCTGCACAGAGTGGAGACATACTAACACAAAAGATCAGTTAGAAATGGAATGAGAGGGCACTTGGGTGGCTTAGTCAGTTAAGCGTCTGCCTTCAGCTCAGGTCATAATCTCAGGGTCCTGGGATCAAGTCCCACATTGGGTTCTCTGCTGAGCAGGGAGTCTGCTTCTCCCTCTCACTCTCCCTCTGTGCTTTCTCTCTCTCCTTCTGTCCCTCTCAAATAAATAAAATCTATAAAAAAGGAAATGGAATGAGAATGGTGTATAAATATATTTAAATATATATATTAGTGTGTGGAAAGCTCAAAAGAGAACACAAGCAACTGAGCACTAAATTTCATTTTTGGCTGGGTTTTGAACAACCAATGTGAAAAGGAAAAGAGAATATGTAATTTTACATTTCAGGAAATTCTGGCTGAGAGAGGATGGCACCAACAGTCACGTACACCTTTGGGTAGTATGGACATCTTAAGAATAGTTAAGTCATCCAATCCATGGACAAAGTATATCTTCCATTTATTTGTGTTTTCTGTAAAGGGCCAGACAGTAACTACTTTAGGTTTTGTGGGCCACACAGTCTCTTGCAATGACTCAACTCTGCCACTATAGCATGAAAGCAGCCAGTAACAGACAAAAAGTAAACAAATTAATGTGTTTGGGTTTCTTAAAATTACATTTAAGGATACGAAGATACGAATTTCACATTAATATTCATGCATCACAAATATTTTTCCAATCACTTAAAACTATAAAGAATTATTCTTTTTTTTTTTTTTAAAGATTTATTTATTTGAGAGAGAGAGAAAGAGAGCACAAGTGGAGGGAGAGGGAGAGAGACAATCCTTAAGCAAACTCCCCACAGAGCCCAATGCAGGTCTCGATCCCAGGAACCTGAGATCATGACCTGGAGCTGAAATCAAGGGTTGGCTGCTTAACCAACTGAGCCACCCAGGCACTCCTATAAAGAATTATTCTTAACTCCAAAGGTGGAGGGCCAGATTTGACTCCGGGGCCATAATTTTCCAAGCCCTCCCTAAGGCATTCATGGTATATCATGATCTTGGTTCTCTCCTATACATCTAAAATGGTACTAGATTTGTACCATTCTTGGAAGAAATGAAAAAAGAATCACTCAAATCATGTTCTATAGGTTTAATTCTCTTATAGAATCCAGTTAAGAATGGCTGCATTTTAAGTGATAAAAATTAAGAGTTTAAAAAAAAAACTGGTTAGGATATGAAGCACAAGGACTCTTACACATGGGTAGCTGAAATGTAAACTAATATAACCATTTTGGAAGATAATTAGGGATTGTTGGGGTAATCTCTGATGGGCCCTCAGTGTCCCTGCATGTTTTTTTCTGAAAATGCCAAGAATATCAGGCCCTGACTCTTTACCCAGGTCATTTTTCATTTGCAATGAGCAACACTGAGAAATGCATTGAGCAGGCTTATCACCACTCATTATTAAGTGTTCCTCTCTGTTAACGTAACCAGTTACCTGTGTGTCTAAGTCCACTTGTGTTATTCCAACACGTCTACCTCTTGTGGATTTGGAAGCCAAGGAAACCATTAGGAACCTAAATCTTTGGCTACTACTTTTGCCATAATTTTCTTTTAAATCCTGTGTCTGGTCCAGGCATCAAGCATCTTCTGCCAGAATCAAATAAACAATATCAGGCCAACTTGTTAGCTTGCAAGTAGGATAAAATCTCAGACTTTTCAGAGTTCTTGACAGGAAGTATCTACCAAAGTTGAAGATACACAACCAGCAATCAAACTCCTAAGTTTATACTGAAAAGAAATGCATACAACGTGTATTAAAAGATTTGTACAAGAATGTTCATAACAGCATTTTTAAACTTTATTCCTCATACTCTTGCTTAAATCTTTAATCTATCTTTCAAGGCTAGAATGATTCATGTGGTAATGGATTAGAGTTGGCAACATCAGTATGAAATCACTATCAGCTTAACAGAAATACAAATGAATATATATAGAAATACTCATAGATGTGTGGTCATACATGGATTAGTACACACAAGTATGTATTTCTTTGCTCTGTTATCTGAGAGGGGCCTAAAAGAAATGATACTTTCTCAGCAACAATCACACCTACCAGTCAGACTTTGGTTTCTAGTACCATTCTCCAATAAAAAGAAGCAGGGCTCTTTGGAGAAATGGCTTATTCTAGGACTGGGACAATAAATATACAAGCTGAGCCTAGAGTATTCTGTAGTGACAGAAAGGAAGGAGGTGATTAAAAACAAAAACAAAGGAAAAACTTACATTGAGATGAATATGACAAAAAGAGTAATCAACTGAAAGAGACTCCTACAGCCAAAGCTGGAACAATGTGAGTAGCAAACTAAGTAAAATAATATAATTCAAAGTATAAAACAAATATCCACACATCCATACTGATATAAAGGATTGAGTAAATTAATAAATGGGGGAGAAGAGACAAATCTCCTGACACTGCCTCCAAGAGACACTGGAGAAACATGATAGGTACTACCTCAGCCAGGTGGCAAGAGTCATTAAATAGTCATCAATCACGTTGACAGTATGTACCACTGATACAATGTAACCTTCCTCTCAATAATCCATAATCCTAGTCCTACCATGAGAAACACACCAATTCCAATAGTAGGGCATCCTATAAAATACTTGACCAGCACTCCTCAAAGCCATCGAAGTCATCAAAAACAAAGAAGGTGTGAGAAACTGTCACAGCCAGGAGGAACCTAAGGAAACATTGTAATTAAATGTAACGTGCTATACTGACTGGAATCCTGGAACAGAAAAAAAAGGACATTAAGTAAACAACTAAGGAAATCAGAATAAACTATGAAGTTTAGTTAATAATAATATAATAATAATGGTTCATTAATTGTGACAAATGTACCATATAATACAAAATGTCAGTAATGGGGAAACTAAACAGTATGTAGGAATACTGTGGACCTCAATTTTTCTGTAAATCTAAAACTATTCTAAAAAATAATGTCTATTAAAAAAAAAAATCCTGCCTCTCCTTCAAGGTCCATTAAAAAGCCTATCTCCTGCAAGAAACTATCCCTGATCCCCTCCAACTTAAATGAGACCTCTCCTTCCTTCCACCTCACACCAGCTCTGCTGAGCACCTACCATATTTTGCCCAACAAAATGATTTATAAACAGGTTTCATTTCCCCTAAATCATAAGCATCTTAACATCAAGTTTATATTTGTCATGTTATTTAATACAAAATTAGGTTGAAGCAAAATTGAGAAACCAACTAATCAAGATGAAAGTCACATTTAGTTACGGTTAGTAAGTCCTAAGGCAGTTTCATTCTACTCCTGAACAACTCTAATAATTAGAAAGTTCTTCCTGCTGGTCTGAAACCAAATGTTCTATAATTTCCTCATTTATTGCATGAATGAATGAATGACAACGAGCTCTATGAGAGCAGGGAACACCTTCTGTTTTACTTAATACTGTATCTCCAGCACCTTGCACGCAGTAGACACTCAAAAAACACTTGTTTTGGGGTTGCCTGGGTAGCTCAGTTGGTTACGTGTCTGCCTTCGGCTCAGGTCATGATCGCAGGGTCCTGGGATCCTGTCAGCAGGGAGCCTGCTTCTCCCTCTCCCTCTGCCCCTCCCCCCTGCTCATGCTCTCTAATAAATTTTTTAAAAATCTTAAAAAAAAACCCAAAACCACACATTTGTTTTTGAATGAGTAAATGGCTACCTGGCTAGGGAAAGGGCTGTAACTTTTATTTCCCCTCCCATACAATTTAATTTACTGTTTAGCTAATGACCACCCTCCTGATAATATACTCACATAATATATAGTCTCATATGTAGGTTTTACGAACAATTTAAACTAATTTAACTGAAGCTATGAGGTTTAGTAATTTTGTGCAATTGCAAGTGCGAAAGGAACTGCGATCATTAGATCCCCAAGGGTGTACAATTAACGACTAGAAATGAATCAAAAACTACGGCTGAGGCGGCAAGGTCGCCCCCGGAACGTCTGGGGAAACGCTCCTGGACTAGCAGCCAGGCCCGCGGCTCATCCAGTCCACAGCTCCGCGACTCTGGGCAAACCACCGCACTTCCAGTTGGCCTGCTTCCTCGTCGGAAACTAAAAGGCTCGGACTCAAGGCGTCTTTTTTTTTTTTTTTTAAGATTTTATTTATTTATTTGAGAGAGAGAATGAGAGAGAGCACATGAGAGGGGGGAGGGTCAGAGGGAGAAGCAGACCCCCCGCTGAGCAGGGAGCCCGATGCGGGACTCGATCCCGGGACTCCAGGATCATGACCTGAGCCGAAGGCAGTCGCTTAACCAACTGAGCCACCCAGGCGCCCATTGGACTCAAGGCGTCTTAAGTCTTTGCTGATTCCAAGGCCCTAGTATTCTCAGCTATTAGGGTTTTGTTTGTTTTTCTCAAGTTTTCAAATTCAAATCGGTTCAACCCTGCACAAAAACCTCCCGTAGATCGCGTTCCCGCTCAGTCACCTCAACTGACAAGTGATCTTCATGGCCGCGTCCATTCTTGAGATTCTCCCCCCCACCCACCCCGGGGCAGTTGGGGGGAACAGGTTACAAACAACAGCTAACGTAAATAAAATATAAATTCGCAGGCTGCACGACGACAGGGCTTCTGAAAAAGAAACACTTCTACAACCCTACATGAAAAAATGAGGAAACCCCTTTCCACACAACTCTCGAAGGAAGAAAAGAGTGGGGCGGATCCTCTCTCACTCCGCCAAAGCTCTGAGGTAAAGACTGCACCCCGGCAAGTCTGAGGAAAAAACACAGCCGCAGGAGAAGGAAGCAAGAAAAACGTTAAGAACCAGGTCCTCGGTAGCCGCAAACACACCTACCAGATCAGCGGGTCCCTGGGGCCACGTCGCCTCCCAAACTTCCAGAACGTTCCCCCAAGTCGCCGGAAGCACGGGGGGCGGGGCACAGAGGCCCAGGCGCGTTCGTGGCTACTCCAGCCGCGGTGCGCGCGCTCCACCGGCTGAGCTTCCGCGCAGGCGCAGACCTCGCTAACGATGGCCCCGCCTTTCCTACTCTTTAGCTTGCAAGGTTTTCACCAACTGCTTGCTAAGTGGTTAGGAAAAAGTGGAGGGGTTAGCTTGTTTTTTGCGTTTGACTTAGTCGCCTGGAGGTGACTCTTCACAACTTTCTAAAATGCAGGCTCAATTCTTTTACTGTTATTGACAATATGAAATCAAAGTGGCCTCAGGTTTATCCAAATTATGAAAAAATAAAGACGCACATTTTCATTCGTGGCCGTTAAGTATAACGTAGTAGAAGCCTGTGTGTTTACTCCTTTGGAATCCATTGCTTTCAGACCTGACCGCAACTCAGCAAATTATTAAGTGCTGGTGTTCACAACTGTAAAAATTGAAAAAAGAAAAGAAAAGCCAACACTTGCCTAGAACTTATGGTTGGGATGCCAAACTATTTATGACTTCCTTTGTAAAACACGTAATTGCTGGGGGAAAAACAATACTGCTCCAGGAAAAATCCTTTGGAGCGCACTTGTACTGTGGATTCATTATTCCCTGAAGTAACCATTTTGTAAGTTTAGAGTTGTATTACTGGTATTAAAATTAGGGGCACTCTTTTACTGCTGCTGTTGGACATTAAAGCCGGGATAGGAGAGGTCAAATCAATCAAGACCTGACTCCAGCCACACCGTGTGGGTTTCAGAACTCAAGGAACTGACACAGCTGCTGGTGTGGGCAGGAAGGTTGGGTCGCCAGAGGACCCTCCTTGGAAGGTCCTCATGTTTTGAACAGGCTAATTGCAGAGGGGCAGGAGAGGCATCCAAAATTAAGCCGCAGGGGGTCCCAACAAGTAAGAGTGCAGAATAGCCTTTCCTTTCTACCTGTTGTACTAGGAGACTTAGCCGAATTGAGAGCAGCAACTCCAGTTGAGGCAGTAAAACTGGCAAGTGCGAAGAAGGGTCCATTCTGGGGAGGGTACTGAAGTTCTGGGTAACTGACCAGAATAGGGAGGGAAAGAAAACTAATCTTATCGAGAACCTACTGTGTACCAAGTACTATACCAGATACTTTGCATACATGATTCTATTAATCTCCATAAAGGCTGTAAAGTATACGTTATTCTCATTTTAAAGATGAGGGAACTAGGGCTCAGAGAGATTAAGTTACTTGGCCAAGATAATATAGCTAGTAAAAAAAGGGCTGGGATTCAAACCTATGTCTAAGTCAGATGTCTAGGCCATCTTCCTACCTCTAGAGCTCCGCCTCCACACAAAGACCCAGGTATAAGAACTGGAAAACATCATTTAAGTCACATGAGTACAAAAATGACAGCAGAAAGCCATAGACTGTGGAGATAGTATTGATTGTTCATCCTTCCTTCCTTTAATTTATCCTTTTTTCTTTTTTTTAAAGATTTTATTTATTTATTTGACAGAGACACAGCGAGAGAGGGAACACAAGCAGGGGGAGGAGGAGAGGGAAAAGCAGACTCCCCGCTGAGCAGGGAACCTGACGCGGGACTCCATCCCAGGACGCTGGGATCATGACCTGAGCCGAAGGCAGATGCCCAATGACTGAGCCACCCAGGTGCCCCTTTAATTTAGCCTTAATTTTTTTTATTAAAAGAGAGATGGAGGGGCAGAGGGAGAGAGAGAATCCCCAGCAGGTTCCATGCCCAGTGCAGACCCCACGTGGGGCTTGATCCCACAAACCCAAGATCATCACCCAACTTGAAATCAAGAGTGGGTCACCCAACCAACTGAGCCACCCAGGTGCCCCAGTTCTTAATTTTTTCAATCAACAAATATTTGTGTAGAAAAACAGCCTAGTCTCTGGAGTCAAACAGCCTGGGTTCATATCATGCCTCCATCATTTATTTAGCTATGTGACCACAGATAAGTGACAGCTTCTTGGTTTTCCTATCTTAAAATAAGAATAATAATTGTGTCTGTTCATAGGTCAATATATGTAAGCTTTCTAAAACGGTGTCCAAAACGTAAGCACTCGATATGTTTACGTGCTATCATTATTATTTAAATGTTCCCTTAATGTTATCTTGCAGCTGTATGATATCTGCCCAGTCCATTCCTTCTCCCACTCTCCTAGATAACAGTTTCATACCTTCTCTCCTTTCTTCAAATCTCTAGCACCTTTTCCTCATCCTCACTTTCCACTGAAGGTCTTCCTTACTATTTAAATGAGAGAAATAAAAGCATCAAAAAGTGAACTTTCCACAGAGGCCTACAAGCACATTTAGCCATCTATCATCATCTTTAACCACAGATTCTGCTTTCCTTCCAATCATGGTAGATTAACTGATTAACTGTGAATGCTCTTAAATAAGGTCAACACTCCAGATGGACACTAGATCCCATCTCTTCTTGTTTACTCAAGAACATAGTTCCAACAGTTTTTCCCTGTCTCTCTTAAAACATCAATTTTATCCTCTCCACTGGGCCATTGTCATTAGGAAATAAATATTTCATTATTTCTCTCATCCTAAAATTTCTTGTTCCCTCTTCCCACTCCAGCTATCTACTACTCTTCTTTATAGTAAAACTCAAAAGGATTGTCTACAATTTCTGTTTTTAATGCCTCTTCTCCCATTCTTTTTTAAACTTACTCCAATGAGGTATTTTTTTTCCCACTATGCCACAGAAATTGTTCTTGTCATGGTCATTGTTAAATCTAGCAGACAATTTTTTTTAAAAGATCTTATTTATTTATTTGACAGAGAGAGATTGAGAGAGAGAGAGCACAAGCAGGGAGCATCAGGCAGAGGGAGAGGGAGAAGCAGGCTTCCCATAGAGCAGGGAGCCTGATGCAGGGCTTGATCCCAGGACTCTGGGATCATGACCTGAGCTGAAGGCAGACACTTAACTGACCAAGAGCCCCAAGCACAGCAGACAATTTTCAATACCAATTTTACTTAGTCAATCAGTGGCATTTGTTACAGTTGACCACTTTCTTCTCTTGGAAACATTTCTTGTATACCCCAATAGCATGCTGTCATGGTTTTCCTGTAACCTCACTAGGCACTTTTCAACAACTTTTACTGTTTATTTTTTCAATACCCAACCTCTTAGGACCCCCTCAAGTGTAGTCCTTGGAAATAGTTTCTTCTCTGGCTATATTCACTCTTTTGGTGGTCGCGTCAACTCATGGCTTTAGATATACGCCATATGCTGACAAATTCCAAATTTCTATCTCCAGCTTTAGCCTTTCCCCTAGACTCCAGGATGGTATAAGCAACTTCCTATTTAATATTTCCACTAAAAGACTTCTCAAATTTTGTACTTCCAAAACTAAACTAATTTCCCTCTGCAAATCTGTACCACCCATAGTCTTCCCCATCTCACTTAATAACTCACACTTCTCTTGTTAAATTTAAATACCTTGCCTGTTTCTTATATACTCCCTCTCATCCATCAGGAAATCTTGTTGCCTGTATGTTCAAAATACATCCAGACTCTCACCACCTCCCTGGTCTGAACCATCACTAATCACCTGGATTATTGCAATCACTTCCTAAGAGAGCTCCCTATTTATGCCTTGCCCCTTACAGTCCTTTTTCAACATAATAACCAGGGTAGTCCTGTTAAAATAGAAGTCAGAGGGGTACCTGGGTGGCTCAGATTGTTAAGGGTCTGCCTTCGGCTCAGGTCATGATCCCAGGGTCCTGGGATTGAGCCCCACATCAGGCTCCTGGCTCGGCGGGGAGCCTGCTTCTCCCTCTCCCTCTGCCTCTCCCCCTGCTCGTGCTCTCTCTCTCTCTGTATCTCTGCGTCTCAAATGAATAAATGAAATCTTTAACAAAATAAAATAAAATAGAAGTCAGAATTAAAGCTTATGTTCTTCTGATGACCTATAGGGCCTAAGTGCCAATTACTACCTAAACCCCTTCTACTACTATCTTCCTAATTTGCTCCTTCTGTTCCAGACACATTGGCCTCCTTCCTTTCCTCATTATCTCCAGGCATGCTCCTGCCTCAGGGCTTTTGCATCAGCTTTTCTGTCTAAGGTACTCTCTTCCCAACTGTATTCATAGTTCACTCTCTCTACTCCTTTAAATCCTACTTAACTATCATCTTCCCAATAAAGCCCACCTTGACTTCCTCATCTAAAATTAGAACGACTTCTGATCCCTCTTAACCTGCTGTGTTTTGTTTCATATCATTTGCTACCTTCTAACTTACTATTTAATATACATACTTACTGTGTTTATCGTTTACAGCTTTTCTTCTCTCACTAGAATGTAAACTGCACAAAAGCATGGACTTTTGTCTGTTTTGTTCACTGATGAATCTCTAGTACCTAGAACAATGTCTGCTACCTAATAAACACTAATAAATACACTTAAATGTTGAAGTATCATTTGCCTTGACATAGAAGGCACCTTCTAGTTCGTGTCTCAATAATAACATATCAGACTTCATTGAATGTTAGTGGCCATAATATGAATAGTACCAATGGAGGCTTCAATTTTTATTAAAATTCTTAGTCTTATTACTATTAGGCTCGAAATAATTTATTTCAAGCTTTGGTCTTCTGGGTCTAACTAATTTGTCTGAGAGGTATATACTGGAAATAAATGTTTAACAGTTAACCCTGCTAACGAGTTTTTATCTGGGAGGCTTATATATTACAGTGATTCATTCATTACCAGAACAAATCAGGCTATTTGAGTTGTGCTTTTAAAGGTTCTCTACACAATTCAGGTCCAACTATATTGAAACTGACAACACAAATATATTTCGCAACTCTATAACAGCCCAGCTCCCTGATTCACTACTTGCTAGAATTCCTACACAGAAATATGTTCAATTTACATTTACGGTTAGTGTCAGAACATTCCTAATTCAGCAGTGTGAGAAAGTTATAATGAAAAATTAATTCCATAAATTATTTATTCCTGGATGGAAAATGTAAGCTTGCACTTGAAAGCATATAATCAATAAAAAATATATATTTCATAAACCTCGCAATGCCATATTTCCACATTAGTTGTAGAATGACAAGCTGTTATGAGACAGTATGAAGAATAGCTTAGTGTTGCTGTGAGACCCTCTAATCTGCTTAGTGGCTTGAATGCTTTGATAATCAATGTACTTCAATATTTTCCCTTTTAGTCAATTGCAAATATTGAACAATTGCAAATATTGAACAAGCATTCTCTTTTGAGGCTCTACTCCATGTTCTTTTTGTTATCTGCTTCATTCCCGACATTCTGACCTTGATGCTATAAACTGTCAAAAGGAAACACACACACACACAAAGACTAAGAAAAATGTAGAGGAAATCTGATGAAAGAAAGTGGCTGTTTTCAAATCTAATCTTTCATCAATTTTCTTTGATACAGGAACTGATATTGTACTATATTCTTAAATCTCACCATGTATATAAATTCTTATTTTTTAAATGATTGGATTTAAACAATTCATTGTACTGAAAACAACAGGCTCAACTTAATTAGCTGTATGTTTTATTTATTTATTTTTTAAGATTTTATTTATTCATTTGAGATAGAGACAGAGAGAGCACAAGCAGGGTGAGAGGCAGAAGGAGAAGGAGAAGCAAGCTCCCCGCTGAGCTGAGAGCTGGACGCGGGCTTGATCCCAGGACCTGGAGATCATGACCTGAGCCGAAGGCAGATGCTTAACCGTCTGAGCCACCCAGGCGCCCCTAAACTGTGTTTTAAAAATAGCTGGTTGTTTGGCTTCAAAAGCTTTTCTGTTTCCAAATAGGTTTGGGTATGCATGTATATGGGTTTAGAAAATCAAAGCAAAACATATTCAGTTCTTTTTTAAAAGATTTTATTTATTTATTTGTTTGATAGAGGGACAGCGAGAGAGGGAACACAAGCAGGAGGAGTGGGAGAGGGAGAAGCAGGCTTTCTGTGGAGCAGGGAGCCCAATGCATGGCTCGATCCCAGGACCCTGGGATCATGACCTGAGCTGAAGGCAGATGCTTAACGACTGAGCCACCCAGGCACCCTTTATTCGGTTCTTTATTCAGGCACTAAGAAAGAATTTTTGCACTTTCCCACCACACTGGTTCTGTTCATCCTCTTTGACTTAAATCTCTCCTGGTTCTCAGCTGACTCTCAATGGTAATCCCTTGTGCTTTAGCGACTTTCAGTTTAATGTGATTATTGAGCATAATTGTAATTTAATGGTGGATTCCTCAAAATTTTGACATTTCGACAGATTCTTGTTTTTGGCAAGGGAAACTGCCTTCAGTTCTCAGTCATAATGTAAAAGCAACTAAGATGAAAACTCAACACACCAGCAAAAACTAGATCTGAGAACATAAAAATAGCTGAATTTAAGGTAATTTTGAACTGTATAAAGAAATTTCTACACTTCAAAGCATAGTCAAGTTTTACCATATGAAAAAGCATAAAAAATACATAATATTTATCTCTGCCCCTCATCAGATCAAGGGTGTGCACCAACTAAAAATTTTGTGGTTATCACTTTACCAGGTATGTACCTCTTTTTGAGGCAGCCAGAGTTCTTTTTTTTTTTTAATTGAAGTATAGCTGACATTAAATATTATGTTAGTTTCAGGTCTATAACATACTGATTTGACAATTATATATATTACAAAATGCTCACCACAATAAGTGTAATTACCATCTGTCAACATACAAAGTTATTATAATATTACTGACTACATTCCTTATGCTGTACTTTACATCCCCATGACTTACTTATTTTATAACTAGAAGTTTGTATCTCTTAATCCTCTTTTCCTATTCCACCCATCCCCACAAACCCCTCCCCTCTGGTAACCACCAGTTTGTTCTCTGTATTTCTGAGTTTCGGAGTCTGGTTTTTTGGTTTTTATTTGTTCATTTGTTTTTTAGATTCCATATATAAGTGAAATCATATGCTATTTGTCTATTTCTGTCTGACTTATTTCACTTAGCATAATATACTCTGGCTCCATCCATATTATTGCAAATGGAAGAATTTCATTTTTTATGGCTGAGTAATATTCCATAGTGTGTGTGTGTACACATACATACTGTATATGTATATAATATACATATATTGAATTTTATATATATAAATATATTCATCACATATTTTCAATATGAATATATATTCATATATACATATATTCATATATACATATATTCAATATATTTGCTTCTTCCTTATCTGTTATATATATCACTGATATATATATCACTTCTTTATCTGTCCCTCTATTGATGGACACTTAGGTCACTTCCATATCTTCGCCATTGTAAATAATGCTGCAATGAACATAGAGGTGCATGTATTTTTTTGAATTAGTGTTTTTGTTTTCTTCTGGTATATACCCAGCAGTAGAATTACTGAATCATATGACTGTTTTTTTTTTTTTTTAATTTTGAGCAACTTCCATATTGTGTGGCTGCATGAATTCACATTCCCACCAACAGTGCATTAGGGTTTCCTTTTCTCCACTCCACATCCTTGCCAACACTTGTTATTTCTTGTCTTTTTGATACTGGCCATTCTGACTGGTGTGAGGTAATAACTCATTGTGGTTTTGATTTGCATTTCCATTCTGGCTAGTGCTGTTGATCATCTTTTCATGTGTCTATTAGCCATCTGTATGTCTTTTGTGGAAAAAGGACTATTCAGAGCCCCTACTCATTTTTTCCCTTTATTTATTTATTAATTTTTAGAATTGTTAAAAAATTTTATTGTGATAAAATATACATAAGATTTATCATTTTAACCATTTTTAAGTGTACATTAATTACATTCACACTGTTGCTCAGTTATCACCACCAACCATCTCTAGAGTTTTTCATCTCTATAATGGAAACTCTGTACCCATTAAACAATAACTACCCATGACCCCTTCAATCCAGCCCTTGGCAACCACCATTTTACTTTCTGTCTTTATGAATCTAGGGACCTCCTATATGTGGAATCATATGGGCCTTTTATTTATTTATTTATTTATTTATTTATTTTTAAAGATTTGATTTATTTATTTGAGAGAGAGAGTGAGAGAGAGCACATGAGAGAGGGGAGGGCCAGAGGGAGAAGCAGACTCCCTGCCGAGCAGGGAGCCTGATGCGGGACTCGATCCCGGGACTCCAGGATCATGACCTGAGCCGAAGGCAGTCGCTTAACCAACTGAGCCACCCAGGCGCCCCATACGGGCCTTTTATGACTGGCTTATTTCCCTCAGCATAATGTCTTCAGGGTTCATCCACATTGTAGCATGTGTCAGGATGTCCTTCCTTTTTTTAAAAATATTTTTTAATTTAAATTCAATTAATTGAATATAATGTATTATTGGTTTCAGAGGTACAGGCCTGTGATTCATCAGTCTTATATAATAATACCCCATGTTACTTATATCACATGCCCTCCTTAATGTCCATCACCCAATTATCCCATCCCTCCACTCCCGTCCCCTCCAGCAACCCTCAGTTTGTTTCCTATAATTAAGAGTCTCTTATGGTTTGTCTCCCCCTCTGGTTTCATCTTGTTTTATTTTTTCCTATCTTCCCCTATGATCCTCTGTTTTGTTTCATAAATTCTACATATCAGTGAGATCATATGATAATTGTCTTTCTCTGTTTGACTTATTTCACTTAGCATAATACCTTTTAGTTCCGGGATGCCTGGGTGGCTCAGTTGGTTAGGTGTCTGCCTTCGGCTCAGGTCATGATCCCGGGGTTCTGGGATCGAGTCCCACATCAGGCTCCTTGCTCGGTGGGGAGTCTCCTTCTTCCTCTCCCTCTGCCTGACACTCTCCCAGCTTGTACTCTCTCTCTGTCAAATAGATAAATAAAATCTTAAAAAAAAAAATACCCTCTAGTTCCATCCACATTTGTTGCAAATGGCAAGATTTTTTTTTTGATGGCTGTGTAATATTCCATTGTGTATATATATATACACAATGGAATATTAGTACCACATCTTCTTTATCTATTCACCTGTCGATGGACATTAGGGCTCTTTCCATAGTTTGGCTATTGTGGACATTGTTGCTATAACATTGGGGTGCAGGTGTCCCTTCGGAACACTACATTTGTATCTTTGGGGTACATACCCAGTAGTGCAATTGTGGGGTCATAAGGTAGCTCTATTTTCAACTTTTTGAGGAACCTCCATACTGTTTTCCAGAGTGGCTGCACCAGCTTGCATTCCCACCCACAGTGTAGGAGGGTTTCCCTTTCTCCGCATCCTTGCCAACATCTGTCATTTCCTGACTTGTTAATTTTACCCATTCTGACTGGTGTAAGGTGATATCTCATTGTGGTTTTGATTTGTATTTCCCTGTTGCCGAGTGATGTTGAGCATTTTTAAATGTGTCTGTTGGTCATTTGAATGTCTTCTTTAGAGAAATGTCTGTTCATGTCTTCTATTTCTTGATTGGATTAGTTGTGTGTTGAATTTGATAAGTTCTTTATAAATTTTAGATATTAGCCCTTTAGCTGATAAGACATTTGCAAAAATCTTCTCCCATTCTGTCAGTTGTCTATTGGTTTTGTTGACTGTTTCCTTTGCTGTGCAAAAGCTTTTTAGCTTGATGAAGCCCCAATAGTTCATTTTTGCCTTTGTTTCCCTTGCCTTTGGTGATGTGTCTAGCAAGAAGTTGCTGCAGCTGAGGTCAAAGAGGTTGCTTCCTGTGTTCTCCTCAAGGATTTTGATGGATTCCTGTCTCACATTTAGATCTTTCATCCATTTTGAGTCTATTTTTGTGTATGGTGTAAGAAAGAGGTCCAGTTTCATTTTTCTGCATGTGATTGTCCAATTTTCCCAAACCATTTGTTGAAGAGACTGTCTTTGTTCATTGGATATTCTTTCCTGCTTTGTCAAAGATTAGTTGACCATAGAGTTGAGGGGCCATTTCTGGGCTCTCTATTCTGTTCCATTGATCTATTTGTTTTTGTGCCAGTACCATAATGTCTTGATGATTATAGCTTTGTAATAGAGCTTGAAGTCTGGAATTGTGATGCCACCAGTTTTGGTTTTCTTTTTCAACATTCTTTTGGCTATTTGGGGTCTTTTCTGGTTTCATACAAATTTTAGGATTATTTGTTCCAGCTCTGTGAAAAAAGTTGATGGTATTTTGATAGGGATTGCCTTGAATGTGTCGATTGCTCTAGGTAGCATAGACACTTTAACAGTATTTGTTCTTTCAATCCATGAGCTGGCAGGTTTTTCCATTTCTTTGTGTCTTCCTCAATTTTTTTCATGAGTCTTCTATACTTATCTGAGTACAGATCCTTTGCCTCTTTGGTTAGATTTATCCCTAGGTATCTTATTGTTTTTGGTGGAATTGTAAATGGGATTGACTCCTTAATTTCTCTTTCTTCTGTCTCATTGTTAGTGTATAGGAATGCAACTGATCTCTGTGCATTGATTTTATAGCCTAACATTTTGCTGAATTCCTGTTTGGGTTCTAGCAATTTTGGAGTGGAATCTTTTGGGTTTTCTACATAAAGTATCATATCATCTGCAAAGAATGAGAGTTTTTGACTTCTTCTTTGCCAATTTGGATGCCTTTTATTTCTTTTTGTTGTCTGATTGCTGAGGCTAGGACTTCTAGTACTATGTTGAATAGCAGTGGTGATAGTGGACATCCCTGCCGCATTCCTGACCTTAGGGGAAAAGTCTGTTTTTCCCCACCGAGAATGTTATTTGCCATGGGCTTTTTGTATATGGCTTTTATGATATTGAGGTATGTTCCCTCCATCCCTACACCGTAATGAGTTTTAATCAAGAAAGGATGCTGTACTTTGTCAAATGCTTTTTCTGCATCTATTGAGAGGATGATATGGTTCTTGTCCTTTCTTTTATTAATGTAGTGTATCACATTGATTGATTGAACCACCCTTGCAGCCCAGGAATAAATCCCACTTGGTTGTGGTGAATGATCCTTTCAATGTACTGCTGGATCCTACTGGCTAGTATCTTGGTGAGAATTTTTGCATTCATGTTCATTGGGTATATTGGTCTGTAATTCTCCTTTTTGTTGGGGCCTTTGGTTTTGGGATCAAGGTAATGCTGGCCTCATAGAAAGAGTTTGGAAGTTTCCCTTTCATTTCCATTGTTTGAAATAGCTTCAGAAGAATAGGTATTAATTATTCTTTAAATGTTGGGTAGAATTCTCTTAGGAGGCCTTCTGGCCCTGGTTTCTTGTTTGTTGGGAGATTTTGATTACTGCTTCAATTTCCTTACTGGTTATATGTCTATTCAGGTTTTCTATTTCTTCCTGGTTCAGTTTTGGTAGTTTATACTTCTCTAGGAATGCATCCATTTTTTCCAGATTGCCTACTTTGTTGGTATAGAGTTGCTCATAATAGTTCTTTTAATTGCTTGTATTTCTTCAGTGTTGGTTGTGATCTTTCCTCTTTCATTCATGATCTTATTTATTTGGGTCCTTTTTCTTTTCTTTTTGATAAGTCTGGCCAGAGGTTTATCAATCTTATTAATTATTTTAAAGCACTAGTTCCTAGTTTTGTTGATCAGTTCTACTGTTCCTTTGGTTTCTATTTCATTGATTTCTGCTCTAATCTTTATTAAATCCCTTCTCCTGCTAGTTTAGGCTTTATTTACTGTTCTTTCTCCAGCTCCTTTAGGTGTAAGGTTAGGTTGTGTATTTGAGACCTTTCTTGTTTCTTGAGAAAGTCTTTTATTGCTATATACTTCCCTCTTAGGACTGCCTTTGCTGCATCCCAAAGGTTTTGAACAGTTGTGTTTTCTTTCTTTTTTTTTTTTTTAAAGATTTTATTTATTTATTTGACAGAGAGAGAGACAGCGAGAGAGGGAACACAAGCAGGGGGAGTGGGAGAGGGAGAAGCAGGCTTCCCGCCAAGCAGGGAGCCCGATGCGGGGCTCAATCCCAGGACCCTGGGTCCATGACCTGAGCTGAAAGCAGTTGCTTAACCAACTGAGCCATCCAGGTGCACCAAACAGTTGTGTTTTCATTTTCATTTGTTTCAATGAATTTTTTAAAATTTTCCTTTAATTTCCTGTTTGACCCATTCATTCTTTAGCAGAATGTTCTTTAACTTCCATGTATTTGAGTTCTTTCCAACTTTCCTCTTATGATTGAGTTCAAGTTTCAAAGCATTGTGGTCTGAAAATATGCAGCATCTTTTGGTACTGGTTGAGACCTGATTTGTGACCCAGTATGTGATCTATTCTGCAGAATGTTCCATGTGCACTTGAGAAGAATGTATATTCTGTTGCTTTAAGATGGAATGTTCTGAATATATCTGTGAAGTCCATCTGGTCCAGTGTGTCATTCAAAGCCCTTGTTTCCTTGTTGATCTTCTGCTTAGATGATCTGTCCAATGCTGTGAGTGGGGTGTTAAGGTCCCCTACTATTATTGTACTATTATCAATAAGTTCCTTTATGTTTGTTGTTAATTGTTTTATGTATTTTGGTGCTTCCAAGTTAGGGGCATAAATATTTACAATTGTTAAATCTTCTTATTGAATAAACACTTTTATTATAATATATTGTCCTTCTTCATCTCTTGTTAGAGTCTTTGGTTTAAAATCTAGTTTGTCTGATATAAGGATTGCTACTCCAGCTTTCTTTTGACATCCATTATCATGATAAATAGTTCTCCACCCCTCACTTTCTATCTGAAGGTGTGTTTGGGTCTAAAATGAATTTCTTGCAGACAGCATATCGATGGGTCTTGTTTTTTTATCCAACCTGATACTCTGTCTTTTGATTGGAGCATTTAGTCCAGTTACATTCAGAGTAACTATTGAAAGATATGAATTTAGTGCTATTGTATTACCTGTAAAGTCAGTGTTTCTGTATATTGTCTCTGTTCCTTTCTGGTCTATGTTACTTTTGGGTTCTCTCTTTGCTCAAAAGATCCCCTATGATATTTCTTGCAGGGCTGGTTTAGTAATCACAAATTCTTTTATTCATTTTTATTTTTTTATTTTTTAAGTTTTTATTTATTTATTTGTCAGAGAGAGAGAGCAAGAGAGCTCACAAGCAGGGGAAGCGGCAGGTGAGGGAGAAGCA
Source organism: Mirounga angustirostris (assembly GCF_029215605.1). Taxonomy (NCBI): domain Eukaryota; kingdom Metazoa; phylum Chordata; class Mammalia; order Carnivora; family Phocidae; genus Mirounga; species Mirounga angustirostris. The sequence continues at coordinate 113,673,348 of NW_026991712.1, forward strand.
GGCTCTCCTCTGAGCAACAAGCCCAATGTGGGTCTCAATCCCTAGACCCTCGGATCATGCCCTAAGCTGAAGGCAGACACTTAACCAACTGAGCCACCCAGGCATCCAGATCACAAATTCTTTTAGTTTCTTTTTGTCCTGGAAGCTTTTAATCTCTCCTATTTTGAATGACAGCCTTGCTGGATAAAGTATTCTTGGCTGCATATTTTTCTCATTTAGCGCCCTGAATATATCATGCCAGTCCTTTCTGGCTTGCCAGGTCTCTGGGGATAGTTCTGCTGCCAATCTAATGTTTCTACCCTTGTGGGTTACTGACCTCTTGTCCTGAGCTGCTTTCAGGATTTTCTCTTTGTCTCTGAGATTTGCAAGCTTCATGATTATATGTCGAGGTGTTGACTTATTTTTATTGGTTTTGAGGGGGGTTCTCTGTCTCCTGGAATTGAATACCTCTTTCCTTCCCCAGATTAGGGAAGTTCTCCTCTATAATGTCCTCCAATATACCTTCTGCCCACATCTCTCTTTCCTCTTCTTCTGGGATCCCAATTATTCCAATATTGTTTTGCTTTATGGTACCACTTACCTCTTGAATTCTCCCCTTGTGATCCAGTAGTTGTTTATCTCTTTTTTCTCAGCTTCTTTATTCTCCATCATTTTGTCTTCTATATCACTTATTCTCTCTTCTGCCTCATTTATCCTAGCAGTTAGAGCCTCCGTTTTTTTAAAGATTTTATTTATTTGAGATAGAGAGTGAGAGAGAGAGCATGAGCCAGGGGGCAGAGGGAGAAGCAGGCTCCCCTCTGAGAAGGGAGCCCAATCTGGGGCTCAATCCCAGGACCCTGGGATCATGACCTGAGCCAGAGACAGTTGCTTAACCGACTGAGCCAACCAGGTGGCCCTAGAGCCTCCGTTTTTTATTGCATCTCATTAATAGCCTCTTTTATTTTGACTTGATTAGATTTTAGTTCTTTTAATTTCTCCAGAAAGGGACTTTCTAGTGTCTTCTGTGCCTTTTTCAAGCCCAGCTAGTATCTTTATAATCATTATTCTGAACTCTAGTTCTGACATCTTACTTATATCCATACTGATTAGGTCCCTGTCAGTCAGTACTGCCTCTAGTTCTCTTTTTTGAGGTGAGTTTTCCATCTTGTCATTCTGTCCAGAGAAGAATAGATGAATGAGAGAACAAAATACTAAAATGGCAACAATGACCCCAGAGAAATATATACTAAACAAATCAGAGGGGACCCAAAACTGAAAAAAAATTAAAACTAAAAGAAAAGAGAGAGAGAATATAATCAGACAGGTGAACAGAACAGAGCAATATACTGGATACTGTGTGTATTTTGGTCTGTTATAAAACTGGATCCCAAAATTATAAAGAAAGAAAAACTTATACATGTACAAAAATAAGATTAAATACAATGAAAAGATAGAATATAACTGTAAAAATGAAAATTAAAAGACAAAAAAAAGGGAGAGAGAATATAAACAGACAGGTGAACAGAACAGAGCAATACACTAGATTCTGTGTGTATTTTGGTCTGTTTGTTAGAAGAAACTGCATCCCAAAATTGTAAAGAAAGAAAAACTTTATATATACATATATATATATATATATATATTTTTTTTAAGATTTTATTTATTTATTTGACAGAGAGAGACAGCGAGAGCAGGAACACAAGCAGGGGGAGTGAGAGAGGGAGCAGCAGGCCTCCCACTGAGCAGGGAGCCCGATGCGGGGCTCGATCCCAGGACCCTGGGATCATGAACTGAGCCGAAGGCAGACGCTTAACGACTGAGCCCCCAGGCACCCCTATATATATATTTTAAAGATTTTATTTATTTATACGACAGAGAGAGACACAGGGAGAGAGGGAACACAAGCAGGGGGAGTGGGAGAGGGAGAAGCAGGCTTCCCACTGAGCAGGGAGCCCGATGTGGGCTCGATCCCAGGACCCTGGGATCATGACCTGAGCTGAAGGCAGACGCTTAACGACTGAGCCACCCAGGCGTCCCTATATATATATATAAATAAAATTATGTACAATGAAAGGCTAGAATGTAACTGTAAAAATGAAAATTAAAAAAGACTTTTAAAAAGTTGATAAAATAAGAAATTGGTTGAAAAGAAAAGGGGAAAAATAATAAAATTGAAAGACTAAAGAATCATGAGGAAAAAACCATGAATTCTATATACTATTTTCCCCTAGTGCTGGAGTTATTGCAGTTCTGTGTGACCGGTAAACTTGGTCTTAGCCGGATGTTCCTGGGAGAGGGGCCTCTTGTGCTGATTCTCAGGTGTCTTTGACCTGGTTGAAATTGCACCGCCCTTGCCAGGGGGCCAGGCTAAGTAAGCAGCTCCGGATTGCTCTATGTGGCTTTTGTTTCCTGAAGGCTTTCCATGCCACTTTAGAGGATGAGATTGAAAATGGGGGCCTCCCAATCTCCAGCTGCGGAGCCAAAAGCTCGTGCCCCCACTCCTCAGTGCACCCTCAGGGAAAAGCAGTCTCCATGGTCTCCATCTGCACTCTGTGCATCCTTGGCCTGTGACTGCGCATTTCCATCTCAGGCACAAGAATCGGCTTTGACTCTCCAAACCCTGCAGACTCTAGCAGCATGCACCGTGGCTGCTCCTCTGGGGGAGGAAGGAGAGTTTTGAGGGTTCTGCCCCCTATTGGGCCCCTGCAGTCACCCATCTGTGCTACAGTTCGAGGTTTATGGCAACCCAGAGCCGAGAGCGCACTCCTGGACTCGCTGGTTCAGCTGGCTTCCCTGCTCCAATGCCTGGGAGCTCTGCCGCACTCAGGCACCCCCGGTCTTCCTGTGACCCCAGGGATCCTGAGACCACACTGTCCCATGTAGGATTCAGCCCTACTTTGCCACTGAGTGCCTTTCGGGCAGGGACTCCCCTCACTGGAGCAGATTTCTAAAAGTTCTGATTTTGTGCTCCGCTGCTGTATCACTTTTTGGTAGCTGCCTTACAGAGGCTCCCTCTATCCTTTATCTTCCAGTATATGGCCTTGGATTCACTTCTCTGCACCTCCTACCTTGCAGAAAGTGGCGGCTTTTCTATTTGTAGAATTGGAGCAAATCTTTTCTTAGATCTCTGGTTGAGTTCACAGGTGTTCAGAATGATTTGATAGCTATCTAGCTGAATTCCTGGGCCCAGACAAAACTAAGCTCTCCTACTCCTCCACTATCTTGGAAAGTTATGCCTCTTTGCTCCTCTGCTCACTTTTTAATTGAATTGTGTTTGTTTGTTTGTTTGTTGCTGAGTTGTATAAGTTCTTTATATATTTTGGATATTAACCCCTTGTCAGATATATCATTTGCAAATATCTTCTCCCATTCAGTAGGTTGCCTTTTTGTTTTATTGATGGCTTCCTTTACTTTGCCAAAATTTTTTGATTTAATGTAATCCCAATTGTTTATTTTTATTTTTATCTTTTACTTGCCTAAGGAGCAGCTATAATTATATTAATTATCTCTTTATCGCTTCCTCCCTTTATCTCCACTATCTCTCTCATACTACATCCATAGAGAGCTCCAAGGAAACAGCTGGGCAGGGAGGGAGAAGGCTGCGTATTGAGAAAAGTATGGTCCCAATATATAGCATTTTAGGTAGGGGCAAAAAGAGGGTGAACCCAAGAGCAGTGTAAACTGAGAATTTTGTTTTTTTCATGAGCTCATAATTTCAAAGTAATAGAAGATCAGACAATAAGGTAGGCAAAGCCAGTAAAGTGGAAGTTCAATTGTTCAATGCCTAGTAGTCATGGAAGTTGAAATAAGAACTGACATACATTCAAGTGGATAGGGAGGGCACATGATGGGATGAGCACTGGGTGTTATATGCAACTGATGAGTAACTGAACTTTACATCTGAAACTAATGATGTACTATAGGTTGGCTAATTGAACTTAAATTAAGAAAAATAAGTAAAAGTTAAAAATAAGTGGATAGGGAACAGAACCAAAAGAAATATATGCATTCTACCTGTTGATAAACACTTAAGTCTGAGCACTCTTACAGAAACTGAGTAAGAGAAGAAAATGCAACATGGAACCTATGAAAAAAGATTTCAGGACAAAGGAAAGGAAATGGCAACATAAAGAGAAAGGAAAAGCATAAAAATGATCTACTACAGGACCGAAAAGAAAACTTGAAGAGACTACTCGCATCCCTAATAGAGTACAAAAAGCCACGCAAGTTCTATAAACATGCATCTATAAAGTATGAGAAGAAAGATATAAACAGGATGAAATGGAAATTCAATAGAATGTTATGATTGAAATAAAGGACAGGGAATGATAAAAAAATAATGCAACCACAGAATTAAAATCCCCATTGGCAATAAGAAAGACTTGACTTTGCAAGAATATTGAATAGATAATGAGGGTTACTTGAGATACACTTGGTGAAGAGATATAGGTTAGAGGTAAGTGGGACAGATAAAAGCAGGAAAAGAGAGAAAAGGTCATTGGTATTCATGAAGAAGAGAACAACAAATGGGAGAAAATCAAATATATGATGAGAAAAAAAAGGCTATAGATGCAGACAGAAAGAAAGAACCATGTTTTTGGCAGAAGTAAATGACAAAGACCTACAACTAGACAAGTCTGACAATTTTTTTTTTTTTTAATTACAAGACTACAGAAGAAGTTCTACTAAGATCTATGAAGGAAACAAAAGATGTTTCCGAGAAAGCACAGAAAATCATGTTCGCCTCAGACTTCTCTGCTGCTACACTAAATTATAGGAGATAATTACTCCAAGCTATTTTTCAGCCAACTGAGAGATAAGGACAGGAGAATTATAAATATAGCCACAAAGCAAAACACGAATGTAATGCATTCATTTATGCCCCTCTTCAGATCCTTTTGACCCCTTGCCTCCCTGGTCTCAGCACTGGCTCAGCTTCCCAGGCCAAACGAACCTGTCAGAGTCTCTTGCCATTCTTACAATAATAAGTCCTGATTGCTCCAACTGGATTTTGTCTCCTGACACCACTAGCTGACTCAGCCTTCCCAGGCAGGTGTTAAAGGCTAGCTTTGGCAGGGTCTCCATCATACATGCTACCGCGGAAGCTGCACTGGCCCAGTGAGATCCATGGAGGGAGGCTCTGGCTTTTCCAGTAGCTGCCAGTAGGGGCCCAAGTCGCAGCCAGGAAGTGTGGAGGAATTAACTCCTATGGGGCAAACTTTGAGCCATGAAGAGAAAAGAGGGAAGAGTAAGCAGTTAAATTTTCACCCTTCTTTCCCCCGATGGGTCCAAGATTCAGAAGCTCCCTTGGCCTCTCCAAAGGTGTCTTGTGTAACCAAGCAGGCAGCTATTTGTCATGGAGCTGAGCATAGCTTTTTACCTTGTATTTGCTTCCTTCCTTCTCTGTTTTACTTCACTTTTTCCCTCACTGTTGCTTCCCTGGGATTGAACCCTCTGATAAAACATCAGTTCCACAAGCTTTACCTTAGGTTCTGTTTTCTGGAGAACTGGGCTAAAACAAAAGTCAAAGTTACTCTTAAAAGGTAAGACACATAATGTAAAAATTCTGAACGATAATCTGGATCCAAACACTCAAAACATCTAAACAGTATCACAAAGGAGTAAGAAAAGGACATAAGGCCAGAGGAGAGTAGTGGAGAGAGAGCTGTGCTAATTTCTCATTTCCAGTAGGGGAAACTCAAAAGATGTCATCACACATTTAATACTTGTGAGTTGGAGAAATATAAGGTAAAGAATGTTTTAGGGAAAATGGTGTTAACTGTATGGAAAATTAAAAATGGAATACTAAATTTTTAAAACATTACAGAAAAGCAAATGAATCTGATTTGTAGAGAAAAAGACACAAAAAACAAGAAGGAAGTTTAAAACATAAAAATCTAAAACAAGGCGTGCCTGGTAGCTCAGTCAGTTAAGCGTCTGACTTCAGCTTGGGTCATGATCTCAGGGTCCTGGGATTAAGCCCCACATTGGGCTCCCCACTTAGCAGGAAGTCTGCTTGTCCCTCTCCCTCTACCTCTGCCCCTCACTCCCGCTTGTGCTCTCTCTCTCTCAAATAAATAGTAAAAAACTTAAACAAAATTAACAAATTTAATCTTATAAATGGTGCTGAAGATATTTAAAGAAAAATAAAAGTATACATCACCAAATAAAACAAGAGAATGGTAGAGATGATAAAACAGTTTTGGAAGCTGGAAGCAAAAGGAGTGACAATTAATCTAATAAATCCAAGAAAGCTAAAGCCTAACTTAGCAATGGGGAGAGTCAGAAAGCAATTCAGAACTCCCAGAGGTTTAGGAATTTGTTTCAGAGCTCCTGGTGTATCAGAGGTGTGACTAAAAGGCAGAAGAATTACTGAAATTCTGTGTAAGAAGTATTCAGAACTCAAGATGCTCTGTACATAACCAGGTGACTCCTCCTCCCTAACCTCAGCAGAATCAGGGGTTCTTTCCCTGGAGAGGGTAACCTGACAGTCTCTGATTGAGAGACTACAGGTGTAACTGAAAGTGGACTTTGCTGGAAACAGGAGGATAAAAGAGCACATGTACACAGAAAGTGATGCCCTCTTCCCACAATTGCTCTTAGAATATTGGTATCAAGGTCATTTCTTCCAGACAGGAGATTGGAAGATTATTCTATGAGGAATCTAACTAGGTTAGGTGAAAACATCCTCAAGATGCTGACATTCGTGTTTCAAATGAACCCAATCAGATGATTCCACAGAGAAGCCTACTATCAACAAACCCAACTCACATATAGTCTCTGAAAAAGATTTGAGTCCCTAAAATATGAGCAAAAAGCCAAAGAATGCCTCTAATGTAAAAAATAGAGATTGAAACAAATAGAAAAAAGCAAATTGGAAGAAACTCACTGTGTAGAGAGTATAAAACTGTAAATATATAATTTATACCTTTAGATGAGGAAAAAACTGCATCCAAGGAACAAGAACAAAATACTATATTTTTCTTTTCAGTGATTTTACTTATTTATTTGAGAGAGAGAAAGAGAGCAGGAGTGAGGGGAGGGACAGAGGGAGAGGCAGACTCCCTGATAAGCAGGGAGCCCGATGAGGGGCTCGATCATGACCTGAGCTGAAGTCAGACGCTTAACCGGCTGAGCCACCCAAGTGCCACAAGAACAAAACACTATTAAGAATGGAAATTTCACTCCCTCTCACACTCCCTCTGTGCTCTCTCTCTCTCTCAAATAAATAAATAAAATCTTTTAAAAAAAAAAGAACAAAAATTTCAAAGAACAAAATAAAAAATAAAATAGCAGTAATGAAAATGCAAAACTGAATGGAAGGACTGAGAGACAAATTTGAAGAAATGCCCCAAGAAGTAAAGGACAAAGACAAAGAGATTAATATGAGGGAAAAAGTATAAATTGTCCCATATCTAATAATAGGAGTTCCAAAAAGACAGAACAGAGAAAATAGAGGAGGAAGAAATAATTGAAGGAATACTCTAAGAAAATTTTCTACAATGGAAGAACATGAGTTTCCAAACTGATCGGGCCTCCCACATGTGTAGGACAATGAATGAAATATACCCACATCAAGTACATGGTCATAATCTTTTATAACATCAAGGACAAAGAGAAAGTCCTAAAATTCTTCAGTCTACTTGCAAAACATCAAGAACCAGTATAGCATCAGACTTAACAACAACACTGGAAACAACATATTCAAAATTTGGAAGTAAAATTACTCCCAATCAAGAATGTTATATTCAGTTAAACTATCTTTGTAAGTACATGGGTAGAATAAAAGTGTCTTCTGACTTTCAAGTTCTCAAAAATTATGCCTCTCATGCACTACTTTGGAGGAAGTACTCTACCAAAATAAGACTATAAAACAAAGAGGAAGATGTAGGACCTAGACAATGGGGAGTTTAATAAGGAGAGAAGTGTAGGAATCTTCATGTTGAAGGTGAAGGGAGATCCAAGGAGACAGCTTTGTAGAACTCCTAGAATAAACTATCCAGATTGGAACAAATTAGAAGGCTCTAAGAGAGAGATTTTCAGGAGGATAAATTGAAATGGATACCTGATGTGTTTGAACATACTGAAAGACTACTTAGATAACTGATGTAGGGTTTAGCTATGAATAAATTATATTTACATAGAAAGTGAAGCAGACAAACAAAAAGCACAGTTATAAATCCAGGGAAAAGGAAAAACAGAATGGAAGAAAAAGTAATCATGTTACTTACTGACTTAACGATTAAGTAGTATTTTCATAATTATAATAACGTAAACCCTAATTCCTGACACAACTAAAATTATGATACAACTATTTTGGGTCATCAGTGTAGGTGAATGAGAACCAAGTTCTCATCTTCCACAGTGAGACAACAATAGATAATGTCTAAAACTGAAAAATTAATTTGTGATAGATTCTGTCAAAGGGAATTCATTTCATTTAAAGAAATAGCAGCAAACAAGAAATAGCTAAGAGGCTTGAAAGTGGTTGCTATAGGAAGTGGGATTTGAGTGGGTAGAATCAGGCAGGGGACTGACTTTTGTTTTTCTACAGAAAATTGCAGAACAATTTCACTTTTTAAACCATATGCGCACATAATTTTTTAAAAGATTTTATTTTTAAGTAATCTCTATACCCAATGTGGGGCTCAAACTCACAACCCCAAGATCAAGAGTCACATGCTCCACCAACTGAGCCAACCAGGCACCCCACATAATTTTAATGAAAATAAAAAATAAGACGAATGTGTCCTTTCTTAGTTAGTTCTGTGCTTTGAAACTCATTTGACTTGTTTTGGTGGGCAAAAAAAAATTTTTTTTAAAGGGTAGGCATTTATTTACCTATTATAATTATTAATAGTAGTAGTAGTAGTAATCTCTACACACAACAAGGGACTTGAACTCATGACCCTGAGATCAAGAGTCACATGATCTTCTGATTGAGCCAATCAGGCGCCCCAGTGTGCAAAAAAATTCAATGATAATATTAAAGGTTACCATCTATATTTTAGTTATTTTTAATTTTAATTCCAGTGTAGTTAACACACAGTTTTATATTAGTTTCAGGCGTACAATATAGTGATTCAACAGCTTTATACATTACTTAGTGCTCAGCATGATAAATGTACTATGTTCTCATCTAGGTGGTTTCAGGTCTCCCATTTAGGTCCTTAATCCATTTTGAGTTTATTTTTGTGTATGGTGTAAGGAAGTGGTCCAGTTTCATTCTTTTGCTTGTAGCTGTCCAGTTTTCCCAACACTGTTTGTTGAATAGACTGTCTTTTTCCCATTGCATATTCTTGCCTCCTTTGTCAAAATTAATTGACCATACAATCATAGGTTTACGTCTGGGCTTTGCATTCTATTCTATTGATTTATGTGTCTATTTTTATGCCAGTGCCATACTGTTTTGATTACTATAGCTTTGGAGTATATCTTGAAATCTGGGATTGTGATACCTCCAGCTTTGTTCTTTTTCAAGATTGCTTTGGCTATTTGGGTCTTTCATGGTCCCATACAAGTTTTAGGATTATTTGCTCTAGTTTTGTGAAAAGTGCTGTTGGTATTTTGATAGGGATTGCATTACATGTGTAGATTGTTTTGGGTAATATGGCCATTTTAATAATATTTGTTCTTCCAATCCGTTAACATGTTGTATCTTTCCCTTTGTGTTGTCTTGAATTTCTTTTACTGGTGTTTTGTAGTTTTCAGAGTACAGGTCTTTCACCTCCTTGGTTAAGTTTATTCCTAGGTATTTTGTTATTCTTGATGCAGTTATAAATGATATTGTTTTCTTTTAGGAAGTACTACTCAACACTTTTATTTATATTTCATTGGAAAGAACCTGGCCACAGGGTTATAATTAGCTGCAAGATTAGCTTCCTAAGTCTAAATGTACTATTTATTCTGAGTAGACAAGTGCCCAGCTATAAAATTCAGGGTTCTACTAGGAAGGAAAAGGAGAAGAATAGATATTAGAGTAGGATATAGCAGTTGCACCAGTCAGGGTTGTCCAGAGAAACAGAACCAATCAGAGATATATATTAGACTTATTTTAAGGAATTAACCCACAGGATTGTGGGGCCTGACAAATCTGAAATCTGTAGATCAGGTTGGAAACTCAGGCAGGAGTTGGTGCTTTTATCTTAAAGCAGAATTTCTTCAGGAAACTTCAGTTTGTGCTTGTAAGGCCTTCAACAGATTGGATGCAGCCCACTCACATTATTGAGGATAATCTCCTGTACTTAGTCAAGTGATTATAGAGGCTAAGTACATTTACAGAATACCTCATAGCAACACCTAGGTTAGTGTTTGATTAAATCACTGGGTACAATAGCCTAGCCAAACTGACATGTAAGACTATCATAGCAGTCTTTATCATAAATAGATTATACTACATATTTACATTAATATCTCCTTCATTTTATTGTGAGCATTCCCCAAATCATCAGATATTCATATAAAACATGATATTTATTAAAGTAGCATGATATCCCAACATATCAAAATAAAATTATTCCTATATTTCAGGACTTTAAAAACATGGTATACATATATATATGTATATATGTATTTCTGATTATTCATTAAATTTTTATTTATTTTTATTTTTTTATTTTATTTTATTTTTAAGATTTTATTTATTTATTTGAGAGAGAGAGAATGAGAGAGCACATGAGAGGGGGGAGGGTCAGAGGGCAAAGCAGACTCCCTGCTGAGCAGGGAGCCCGATGCGGGACTCGATCCCAGGACTCCAGGATCATGACCTGAGCCGAAGGCAGTCGCTTAACCAACTGAGCCACCCAGGCGCCCTCATTAAATTTTTAAAAGTAAGATTATCAAGTCAATGATTATAAAGATTTTTAAGGCCTATATTCCTATTGCCAATGTGTCAATGTGCTTTCCAGAAAGTTTGCACCAATTTACACCAACAATATATGAATGCAATTCTGATGTCACTGTACTCTGGACAAAATTAGGTTTCATAATTTTATCAATTAAATAGATGAACATGTTTTGTTTTGTATCTCTTTACTGCTATATAAAACATTTAATCATTCACTATATTTTTATTGATCCTTTCTATTTTTTCTTTTGTTAATTTTGTTTTTACCTTTTGCCTAGTTTTCTGTTAGGCTACTAGCATTCTCCTGATTGATGTATGAGGTATTTATATATTAAGAATATAAATCTTGGTCATACTTGCTGTGAATGATTCCTAACTTGCTTTTCTAGTTTTTTCTTAGTATAAAATTTTTACTTTACTTCAAGTAAAGTAAATCCTTCCTTTAAGTAAAGGAAGAAATTATAGATACTTCAAGTTTTCACTTAGGGTAAACAGTTGATCAAAATTAATAAAGGTATAATCATATTATTGGTGATTAAAATTAAGGGAAATGAAACATGAAAATGAGATTATTTTCATACACAAATGAAGCATCACTCCCACGGATGACTCAGGTAACTAGTCACATCTTTCCAAAAAACATACTTGGGAAAACTCACATTTTTTCCCCTTAGAATTCTTACATATGAAATATTTTTCTTCATTTAGTAGTATTACTAACTTCAGAATCTACTGACTGAATTGTCATTTCTAAGATGTTGTCAACATTATGTTCAAATAAATTTTGAGATGATCAGTAATTTTTAAGAAAAAAATTATGGAAGAATAAACATTGAACTTATGATTTTTTTACTGCTTCTAAATAAATTTAAAAATTTTAAAAGCAAATAAGGGTGTTAAATCTGTGATGGTAATAATAGCTGCTTGACACTGACATGCTACAAATAAATCTGTGTGGCAATATAAATTGACTCAGGCATTTGTGCCACATATGACAGCGCAAAATATTTTTATTTCCTCCTTAGTAAATTTTAGATTTTCTTATCTCATTGACTATGAAAAGCACAATCATCCCACACACTGTTCTTGAATTGCATTTAATATAACCTGCCCAGAATTCTAGCTTGATTTTCAAAATTGAGGTGAAACTGAATTCCAGGTAAGTTATCTAAATTGACCAATAATTTAAATTTGTATTGTAGAGTAATACTTGGAATTATTTTTCTACTTTAATATATTTCAACTGGTTAGTTGAGTCCAATTAGTTCCAATAATTTTTTATAAGGTTGGCAAAGCATCTAATTTGTTTTCATTTGTAATTCCTAATTAAAATGGGTTAGTGGATATTCACTTATTTTACTTATAATATTCTCACTTATCAAATGTATTACTTACTGAATCTATTCATATTTTTAAAAACCTTTTCTTTTTTTTTAATTATGTTATGTTAGTCACCATACAGTACATCATTAGCTTTTGATGTAGTGTTCCATGATTCATTTTTTGAGTGTAACACCCAGTGCTCATGCAATACATGCCCTCCTTTATACCCATCACTGGGCTAACCCATCCCCCCATCCCCCTCTCCTCTAAAACCCTCAGTTTGTTTCTCAGAGTCCATAGTCTCTCCTGGTTCATCTCCCCCTCTGATTCCCACCCCTTCATTTTTCCCTTCCTTCTCCTAATGTCCTCCATGCTATTCCTTATGTCCCACAGATAAGTGAAACCATTTGATAATTGACTTTCTCTGCCTGACTTATTTCACATAGCATAATCTCCTCCAGTCCTATCCATGTTGATGTGAAAGTTGGGTATTCATCCTTTCTGATGGCTGAGTAATAGTCCATTGTATATATGGACCACATCTTCTTTATCCATTCGTCTGTTGAAGGGCATCTCGGCTCTTTCCACAGTTTGGCTATTGTGGACATTGCTGCTGTGAGCATTGGGGTGCATATGGCCCTTCTTTTCACTACATCTGTGTCTTTGGGGTAAATACCCAGGAGTGCAATTGCTGGGTCATAGGGTAGCTCTATTTTTAATTTTTTGAGGAACCTCCACACTGTTTTCCAAAGTGGCTGTACCAACTTGCATTCCCACCAACAGTGTAAGAGAGTTCCCCTTTCTCCACAACCTCTCCAACATCTGTTGTTTCTTGCCTTGTCAATTTTTGCCATTCTAATTGGTGTAAGGTGCTATCTCAATGTGGTTTTGATTTAATTTCCGTGATGGCTAAATATGATGAACATTTTTTTATGTGTCTGTTAGCCATTCATATGTCTTCTTTTGAGAAGTGTCTGTTCATGTCTTCTGCCCATTTTTTGACTTGATTATTTGTTTTTTGGGTGTTGAGTTTGAGAAGTTCTTTATAGATCTTGGATATCAGCCCTTTGTCTGTAGTGTCATTTGCAAAAATCTTCTCCCATTCTGTGGGTTGCCTCTTTGTTTTGTTGACTGTTTCCTTTGCTTTGCAGAAGCTTTTTATCTTGATGAAGTCCCAACAGTTCATTTTCACTTTTATTTCACTTGCCTTTGGAGATGTATCTTGAAAGAAGTTGCTGTGGCCGATGTCAAAGAGGTTACTGCCTGTGTTCTCCTCTAGGATTTTGATGGACTCCCATCTCACATTGAGGTCTTTCATCCATTTTGAGTTCATCTTTGTGTATGGTGTAAGAGAATGGGTTGAGGTTCATTCTTCTGTATATAGTTGTCCAATTTTCCCAGCGCCATTTATTGAAGAGACTGTCTTTTTTCCATTGCATATTTTTTCCTGCTTTGTCGAAGATTATTTGACCATAGAGTTGAGGGTCTGTATTTGGGCTCTCTATTCTGTTCCATTGGTCTATGTGTCTGTTTTTGTGCCAGTACCATGCTGTCTTGGTGATCACAGCTTTGTAATATAGCTTGAAATCAGGCAACGTGATGCCCCCACCTTTGTTTTTCTTTTTCAACATTTCCTTGGTGATTCACTGTCTTTTCTGATTCCATACAAATTTTAGGATTGTTTGTCCAGCACTTTGAAAAATGTGATTGGAATTTTGATCGGGAAGGCATTGAAGGTATAGATTGCTCTGGGCAGCATAGACATTTTAACAATGTTTATTCTTCCGATCCATGAGCATGGAATAAAACCTTTTCTTTTATGGTTCTTTTTCTAATGCTTTGTTAATCATGAGTCTGGTCAAACATATTTTCATTATTTACCAGCTGTTTGCATTTTAATTTTTGTTAAAAAACAAAAATTTCCCCCAATTTATCTTTTGCTTTTTCATTCTGTTTATGGTATTTTGGGCATACGTTAGTTCTAAATTTTAAATAGCCAAATTATCAATCTTATACTTTATGCTTTATGTTTCAGAGTTGTATGAGTTTTCTGAGGCTCATGCACTTTATTTCAAGACTATATATATATATATATATATATATATATATATATATATATATATAAAGATTTTTATTTATTTGACCGAGAGAGAGAGCACAAGCAGGGGGAGCAGCAGGCAGAGGGAGAAGCAGGCTCCCACTGAGCAAGGAGCCTGATGCAGGGCTAGCTCCCAGGACCCTATGATCGTGACCTGAGCTGAAGGCAGATGCTTAACCAACTGAGCCACCCAGGAGCCCCTTATTTCAAGATTATATTAAAACACTGTGCAGGGCGGCTGGGTGGCTCAGTTGTTAAGCGTCTGCCTTTGGCTCAGGTCATGATCCTAAGGTCCTGGGATCGAGCCCCGCATAGGGCTCCCTTCTCAGTGGGAAGCCTGCTTCTCCCTCTCCCACTCCCCCTTTTTGTGTTCCCTCTCTCACTGTGTCTCTCTCTGTCAAATAAATAAATAAAATCTTTTAAAAAAATAAAACACTATGCATGTTTTTGTATAGTACTCTTTTGGCTTCATTGTTTCAAGTTAGATTTTGGTATCTATGGAGATGATATTTTTCATATTATATATTATTTTTATATTTTCATCCATATTATAATATGGATGTACTATACATATAGGCTTTCCTACATTAAATCATCTTGCATTCATTAAATTGTCATGTATTAAATGTTTGAGTCTTTCAGGAATTTTGCATTATTATAAGTGATATTATTCCATAATTTTCTGTTTTATGCTATCTTTAGGCAGGTTTTGGTGATCACACTGTGATCGTTTCTTAAATTGCATCTGGAGGCTTTTCTTCTTTCTCCATACTCCAAAATGATAGATCTTGAATGCTTTCTCAGTTTCTTCCAAGGTGTATATTTTCTCTCTCTTTTTGAGCCTGTTTTTGTAATTTATATTTCTCTAGAAGTCCATTTCAACCGTTTTGTATGTAGTTGTGCAAATTAACACCTTACTATTTTGTTATTTCATCTCTAATATTGTGTACTTATGCTTTTCTCTCCATTGTGGAGATTGTTTTAAGAATCAGCTCTTAGACTTACCAGTTTCACTCATCTCTGATTTCTAATTAAGTTCCACTATTGTCTGTATTAATTCCTTTCTTCTGATTCAATTTAATGTTATTTTTCTCACTTCTTAAACTTGAGTGTTGTTCTCTATACTTTAAATCAGAAAACTGTAAAATTATTTTATTTACCTTTTTGGCTTTAAAAGTAGATTATGCATGTTTTGAGAGTTGCATATATCTAAGTAAAAAAACAGTTTTGTAAGGGTGTTAGACATATTTTCCTAAGCATGTAGTAGTTTAAATGTAGGTATATTTCTATTTCAGTTTTTTATAAAGTTCTCTTGCCAGGCTAAAATTGAGCATAAGTGGAGAGAAAAGTGGTACATTTTATATGAAAACTCTTTTAAGAAAAATATGTCCTTGTGTGAAAGTATATTTTCTTAATATCTTCCTGATTTGGAAATTCATTGTTTAATTGATTGGGATATTATTATAAAAATGTAGAATCAGAATAGAACTGAAATTCTCAAAATTAAAATTCTTATGCTAATGTTGGCTAAATTTGGAAGTAGTTAAGGAACCACTGTATGAAAGATGAATCATGGACACTAAAAGTAACTCATGCAATATTAACATGATAAAAATGTACACTTCTCATACCTAAGCCAGATTCAAAGTGTTCTTGGTGTAAGAATTTACAATATGAAAACAATATAAATATCACTGGAGAAGAGTGTATAGATAATTCCAAGTTAATAAAAGCTCCTGCAATATATCATTAAACAGAGCCAAACCAAGTCCCCACTTTTATCTGTCCAAACCTCCACAAAACTAGCAGAAGATGGGTTGGGAGTAGAAAGGTCATAGTTTGTTGGGTTTCTGAATTTCAAAAGACGTTATACTGTGTACCTTTGTTGTCTCAATTGAATCTCAGATGTGACATGTCCAAATTGAAAATTATCTTTTTTCCAATCAGGAACCATCTACCTTCCTTTTTTTTTTTTTACTTGTTAGAATTATGGGATACGGGTAGGGGATCACCGTTATCCCTTCTCCCAAGTCTTCACCCTCAAATGGCAACCACATCTTGATCATTCTACCTCCAATTATCTCTCAAATCCATCCTCTCATTTCTATCCTTGATTTTACTTCCTAAGCGTGGGCCACTCTTTTTCTTTAATTATTCCAATGACCCCCTTACAGGTCTTCCTTCTTCCAGTCTCTTCTCATCCCAAAATATTTTCTATATAATCTTAATAAAAGTCCTATAATGTATTTGTCTTTTAAATTTTTTAAAAATATGTTGCCTAAATGGCCTGTTTGTAGTCCTTAGCATGGGTTACAGGGTTCTTCATGTTTTGGCCTGCCTGTATTTTTCCAGCTTTATCTTCCACTGCTGTCCCACATGCATTCGGTGCTTTGTCATTTTTGTTTTTTTTTTAAGACTTTATTTATTTGACAGAGACAGAGATAGCGAGAGCAGGAACACAAGCAGGGGGAGTAGGAGAGGGAGAAGCAGGCTTCCCGCAGAGCAGGGAGCCCGATGCGGGGCTCGATTCCAGAACCCTGGGATCATGACCTGAGCCAAAGGCAGACGCTTAACGACTGAGACACCCAGGCATCCCTCGGTGCTTTAATTGTATTAAATACCTGAAGTTTTTTTTTTTTTTTTAAAGATTTTATTTATTTATTTGAGAGAGAAAGAATGAGAGAGAGCAAGCACATGAGAGGGGGGAGGGTCAGAGGGAGAAGCAGACTCCCTGCGGAGCAGGGAGCCCAATGCGGGACTCGATCCAGGGACTCCAGGATCATGACCTGAGCCGAAGGCAGTCGCTTAACCAACTGAGCCACCCAGGTGCCCTACCTGAAGTTCTTTAAGTGCCCTGTGTCAGTTAGGAACCTTTGTGCTTGATCCCACTGCTCCCTGCCTCTTCCTTGATGGTCCTGATTCAATGATTATTCCCAACTTCTTTTCAAAGTGCTGAAGTTACTTCTATCTTAAAAACAAACTACCACTGTCTCCTGTTCAGTCTACTTCCTTGAAAGGGTAAGTTCTACTTCTTTAACTCCTGCTCACCTTTCTGCCCTTCCTACTACTATAAAAAACACCAACTGACAAAACTGCCAGTAAAATCATAATGTCCAAATCTAATGAACTAATCTAGGTGTGCACCTTAGTTGACATCTCAAACAGCATTCAACACTGTTAACTACTTCTACTTACCCCCAAACAAACAAACCTACTTAATTTTCTGTGCTTTGTAGAACACATGAAAAACATGTGAGTTAAAAGATAAAATCATCAGTACCACTTAACCATCATCAGCATCTTATTTCCTTCAAGTCCCTTTTTCTATATAAGTATGGAAAATTGGGATATTATAAATATATATTTTGGGTTTTTTTCTTTTAAACATCTTCCCTTGGAATTAAACAGATGTTTTGGAGACAATTATAATCATTGCATAATGTGTTATATAGATGTACCATACTTTATTTAGCCTTCTGCTACTGTTGACATTCAGCTAGTTTTCAATTTTCACTAATATACCTAGGTCTCAGATTCTTATTTCTTAATGGGAGATTCCAAGAAGGGAAAGTACTAGGTTCAGGATATGAAGTTATAAACACTCATGATATAGACTGTGTAATTACTTACAAGGAAAGGTAATTTATATTCCCATAGCAATGCACGAATATCTGAAATTTATCATTCTCTTGCTAACACTGTATTTTTTAAAAAAATCCTTTCAGTTTGATAGGTTCAAATGGAATCTCTTAGCCTTGATTTGCCCTTCTGATTAGTAGTGAGATTATACATTAATCACTCTTTCCTCCTCACCTTAGCCTGCTAGTTCTCTTACTTCAGAATATTCCTTTTCATTCTCCTTCTCAGGCTTTTTTCTATTCCACAGTATTTTGTCCTCAGCCCCTGGAACGTCCCACAGACAGCTCAAACATCCTAAGCTTGCTTCAATTTCTGGCTAATGATATCATCAACCACCCAGGCACCCTAGTCAGAAACCTGAGTCTTTTAAGATGACTCCCTCCTCTCATCCCCACATCAGTTACTAAGTTTTTCCAACCCACATCTTAAATCTCTCAAATATGTCCACACCTCTCTATCTCCCCAGCTACTGCTCTCATCCAAGCCTTGGTTTCTGGAATACTCATCACTGATCTCCCTGCCTTGCCACCCTGCTCCATTCCATTCTATATACCACTTCCAGAATATCTCTTTTTCTTTAAGATTTGAGAGAGAGAGAATGTGGGGGAGAGGGGGAGGACAGGCAGAGGGAGAGAGAGAATTCCAAGCAGACTCCCTGCTGAGCATCAAGCCCCCTGGGCTTGATCTCAAGACCCTGAGACCATGACCTGAGCTGAAACCAAGAGTCAGTCACTCAACCGACTGAGCCACTCAGGTGCCCCCAGAGTGATCTTTCTAAAATGCATATCTGGAGCGCCTGGGTAGCCCAGTCATTTAAGTGTCTGACTCTTGATCTCAGCTCAGGTCTTGATCTCATGGGTTTGAGTTCAAGACCCACACTGCGTTCCATGCTAGGCATGGAGCCTACTTAAAAAAATAATGAAAATAAAATGCAAATCTGATTGTGTTACTCCCTGGATTCTACATCTCCCTATCCAACTTTATCCCTTGCCCTTACCATCTGTTCCCTTCTCTCCAGCCATATGGAACTAGAATTCCCCACTGCCTCTAAACTCCTTTTGCCAAGAGTATGCCTCTTTTGTCTTGTGAATTCCTACAATAATAACGGAGCCTATCCAAGTTATCATCCCATCATTTCCCTCTCCTTTTTGCACTGATTACACTTTATACAGAGCTATGTTATGACACATTACAATTTCATAATTTTTTTAAAAAGATTTTATTTATTTGAGAGAGAGAGAGAGAGCACAAGCTCTCGTGGGGGAGAGGGGCAGAAGGAGAGAGAGAAGCAGGCTCCCTGCTGAGCAGGAAGCCCCACGCGGGGCTCAATCCCAGAACCCTGGGATCATGACCTGAGCCGAAGGCAGATGCTTAACCAACTGAGCCACCCAGATGCCCCTGAATAAATGCTATTTTTGATAGCAACTATAAAATTCCTTTCAATCTTTTCCCACCATCTGATTATTCACCAAGTTCTATAATCTCAATCTATCTGATATCTCTTTTACCAGATTCTCCTCCATTTCCAATTTCTAAGGTTGACAAAACTATTTTTTAATTGCATCCTGAGACTTGGGTGCTTCTTCAAACCAGGCCATCTTCAATAGAGCTGACAGTTATCTTTCTGAAACACACTTGGTTTTGTTACCTACTTAAAAAAACAACTTTGATGACTACCCATTTTGATTGTAGTTGGTTATTTCCTCAAAACATGGAAAGCTTGTCTATTGAGAGTTAAAAATAAAGGAATGCACAGTGGAAGGAGACACAATTCTCACTAAATCCAGGATTTTGACTAAACACTATAGCATAGTTTTTAATAACTTTAAGAATCCAACTCCAGTCCGCTCTTTAGCTCTATCTCCTACCACTCTTCCTCCTAATCCTCAACACACATCCTGGTTACCATTCTTAATGCATTGTTGTGTCCAGTATGCCGTATCACCAAGAAAATTCTTCCTCATCCTTGAAAGCCAGCATCTGGTTACCTGGTTGTTCCAAGAGATGGTATAAAGGGGCTGTTTACATAATCTTTATCAGTCCTCCAAAGCAAGCCAAATCAAAATAAAAATAAGATTTTTTTTTGGTATGGACAATTGGACTGTTTGCAACTTCATATAAACTATGTATAAAAGCATCTTTTAAGGACACTTCTATTTTTATTGATCTATAACATACAATCGAAGTAAAAGCAAAGTACTTTCTATACAAGTACATCTTCAAGCTAAGCCCCCTGCTGGCCTACACTTCCAACTAGACTGCAGCCACTAAGCCCTTTATAGAAATTCTGAAGGTGTCACAGACTATTAGTTGCTCTAAGAAGCTTTCTCTAATCTCTTTCTGACAAGCTGTTTGTAGCTTCTCCTTCTGGGCTCACACAACTCTGACCATATACCACTGTTATCTTACCAAATAATAGTATAGTTGTGTTATTTCTCTTTTAGTTTCTTCCACTAGGGTAGCTAATCCAGGGTAAGGACTCTATTATCAGTTTCCTTATGTGTAAAATAAAGATGATAAGAAGACAAATCTCATATAATTATTGTGAGAATTGAATGTTAGTGCATATTTAAAGCACTTAGCACAAGTCTAGCATATAATAGGAGCTAAATAAATGTTAGCAATTATTTTTCCCTTTGTGTTTGTTAAATCATGAAGTACTAGCCCGAAGAGTCCCACAGCAAACAGACTGGTAGATGCACAAAAAGCATAAGAAAACACACATGTCCTGAAATTACCTAAGAGGTCACTACTTAAGCAAAATGCCTTCCCTATTACCTATTTGCAGATGTGACATGAAACTGAATGGCTTTTTAATGTATAGTAGTTTAAGAAGAAAGTTTTTAAGACCTTAGAACTAGGAGAGAAGTTTCATTTATAAAGTTTTGAATTTCTGAGCTATTTATTAAAAAGAACACATAAAACAATTTCACATTTGGAGAAAAGGAAATAACACAATGTCTTGGGAACTGGCACTGTTTCTGACTATCATACATTACTTCTTTATATTACAAACTACCTATAAATATACTTGCTCTCAGGCTTTATGAAAAAATCAAATGAGCATGTTGTGTGGTAGAAATAACATCAAATTAAAATTAAGGAATACTAGATTCTAGCCCACGAAATAGCTGTGGGACCTTGGGCAATCTTTTAATTCCTCTGGGCTTCAGAGTTATTTTTTGGAATTTGAAGGGATTAGACTAATCTCTAAATTCCCATCCGGCTTGAAAATACAATGTTCTTACAATACTATATTTTAACCTTTCTCTTACATGGTTTCTCCCTTCACTAGAAACTGAACACCCTTTTTGTGAGTGGGAAACAGGAATCAAGCCTTATTTATCTTTGTACCTCAGTGCGTAGAACCAATGCCTCGTTTCTTGACTGAATGAATGAGTGCACCCTACAGAGCTTCTAGTTTAAAAAGGCATAGCAAATTTATGGTATAACAGGTTAGTGGCTAATGTTAATATAATTATGTTATTATACAACAGTAACAAATGATTGTGCATTAATATGATTGTGGATATTCAATATACAGATTCATTCTATTGTTAATTTGTTGAAAACCATTATTTTAGAAAAGGAAATCTAAACCAAAAGGTTTCCTTACTTCTGACATATTTTAGAGAAATTATGTGTTAGTTACATAGTTTTTTTTTTCAGTTACATAGTTTTGAGAGAGGCTAATTCTACTAAATTTCATCATCCTAAGAGCAGTGTCCACTTATATCAAGCAGGTATCGAAGTGATCACTCTCCAGTACCATTTTGTAGAAAAGATTTTTATCTTTGCCTTGCTACCAAAATTACAGACTGAAAGACAATGTGATCAAGGAAATAAGGAACTAGAGTATATAGACACATGGAGAAAGTAAGCATACATGCGTGTGTGTGCACATACACACACACACAGTTTAACTCAGTAACTCAAATGCCTCATGTACCCATTTTTAAATTAATATTTAGTGCAGGCTTACTGCTGGAACAGTTTCAAAATATCTCTAATATGGAATGGAAAATGAAGAGTGATTACCTATAAAGTCTATATAGGTGAAACAAATGGACAGTTCTCCCACTTCTTTTGAACAAGGGCAGATGTCTGTCTCTGAATATACCCCAAAAAGAGAGTTCCAAGGGATTCCATTTCTCTGTTTCAGTATCAATGTGACTGAAATTTGAAGTGCATTTACTTCACAATTTCCTGGACCTGCACTGTTGGGAAAGTGAAGGCTTTTTCTAATATTCAGCTATCAGGCTCAATCTGAGTTTGAATGGTACTCACTGATTAACTACATAAATTGACACAAGCACAATATGTTTTTTATTGTCAAATTACTGTTACCATATGCAGGGCAAAAAGTAAAGGGACTCATCTACTTGTACATTAACATTTTAAATTCTTGAATTATAAACAAGTGAACAAATGATCAGTTAGGAAAGGAAAACTGAAGGGTTTCTTTATAAGTCTACTAATTTCTCTAATAATTAATAAAACATGCTCAAAAATTTTAGAAAAACACCTTTTTCTACATATGATATATTAATAAACAAATTATGTTTACCTCAATAAACTGTAAAGACTCCCTCAATATTAAGGACAGTCTATCTCTGGCTAATCCAATTATTATTTGGATATAATATAAGCATCAAAAAATAAAGTGGTGGCATAGTTCAAAATTTTCCAAAGTGTTAATACTCTTAATGCTGAGTTTCCAGTTCCAGAATTGTCCATTCCCCTTGGGGTGAACAATCTTCAGAGGAAAAACTAGCCATGGTGATGCTTGCTGAGGAATCATCAAGGGGAGAGGTTAGTTCACTCCATCTGTTCAAAGTGTCAACATGTGCTTTACCCTGAGGTTTTGAGCTGTCTCGTGCTAAAAGTAGTGTCTGATTGATTAGATACTGTGCTAAATTTAAGTCTTCAGGAACAGAATTCGTAATATTTAAGTTTGAATCCTGTTCAGAGAGCAGTTGCTTTAATAGTGTCCAATCTTGTTCTGCAAAGTGCTGATCATCTTCAAAATCCATGTCTGTAACATGTGTTTCTGATTCCATTTTCTGCTCAAATGCTTCTATTACATCCATCTCATATATTGGAGAGAGGGTTTTTGAAGGCCGATGGTCATACATGTAGGTTTGTGCCAGTGTGTCACAATCATCTATGTCTCCTGAAATAATTCATAATACTACACAATGTAAAAATTGCACATGTTGGTACCCCTCAGAGTTTTGTAGAACAATATTAAAACAATATAATAGTTATAGTCCAAAAAAACAGAATGGAAAAAATAACACTTATACAAAATTGACAAGATTATTGAGGCATTTCTTTTTCTATATTTAAAAAAAAAAACAAAACACCACCGAAGGATGTTTAGCAGCAAAATCAACATAGGCAACTAACAATAATTCTCCATACTTTAATTTGAAAACTTGTGATACAGAAAACAACAAAAATTATTTAAACATAAACATAGAATGTGCACATGTATCTAATTCACTACAATATAAAATTAAAGAGAAAAAAAGACATGGTTATTTGATGGTGACTTTAAGTTAAGTCAGTTCCAAAAGGGGAATAAATACATTTTATCTAAAGCCTTATTTGTATATTGCACATGCAAAAGAGGATGCAAGCAAGGACAAACAAAAAAATACAACTTTAAAGAGCTCCCTATTGTTGTGATTTTGCTGAACAAGGGCTATTGATCAGTGTCTTTCTTAGTTCTGATATACAATAGCTATGCAGTCAGCCACTATTGCATATTTTAAATGTGGGTCATTAGTTTAAATTACTATAATAAGGAAGACAAACACACAAAACAATTAGACAGGAAATCATCTATACATACGAAATAAGCCTGGGCTTTTTTCATATATTATTGTTGCTTCTAAATATAATCTCTTTTAGGAAATTTATCTTTTTACTTGAAAGTTTTAGAATTATAGTGATCCTCAAAGTCTTAATCTCTGTAAAATGCTTATAAATTGTAATAATTAATTTAGTTAAAATAGTTCAGTGCTTTTAGTTATATTACTATAGTTATTGCACAGCCCTCTTAGATATATACTAGCATAGTCCATAAAACATATCCAATGTATAATAAAATTTCTAATAGTCAAGAATTCTATGTTAAATTAGACATAAATAACTAAATAATAGCAAACTAAGTTTTTCTCTTTATTCTTTCATGTAAAATCTCTTAATAGATTAGCTCTAATAATAACCAAAATTTTACTAGATCTTAACTCTGCACTAGGATTTTAAGGGAACAATAAAGATTAACTAGCTAGTTTTCATATTATTAAGAAATTTAAGTTTTCATTTGAAATTTGTATCTGTTACTTAAGTAATTATTCTAACTAAAATAAAACATTTGGGGCTACCTACAACTTCTAAAATTCTATAAATTCATTTTCTTATGGATTTAGCATTTCTATTTCTGTACGTTACCTGCAGATAAAGCAATATTAGCTTTTTTGGTAGCTGTAGAATGGTTCTCTTTCACTTGACCTTCCTGAGGCAGAAGTTGACTCCGACAGGAGTCCAGAAATTTTGTGGAGCTGTTCTTTGGTATGTCAGAATTGGGTTCTCTTTGATGAAGCTCCAAATGACATGGTCTTTCTTGAGATTTTATATCATTATCTGAGAGTCTGCTATGTTGCTGAAAGTCATTACCTACATTGCTTCCCCTGTTTACTTGTTTATCTTCTGGAAGAAGCTGTCTGCCTCCTTTGGACAGGACATCTACTGTGAACTTTTTTCCTGTGGCTGAAGCACTCTGTTTATCTTTCCTTGATGAGTCAATGCTGCTGGGACCCAAGAGAGAGCTTTCGTTTTTATATACACTATTGCCTTTATCTTGTTTACATTCTAAAATACTACCTTCACGTCCTTGTGTGTACCTGGAATAGCATGTCTTTCTATGATGTTCATGAGAAATGCCATCAAAAACATCAGAAGGTGAAAGAGAATTCACAGAAGGCTGAAAGGCAGTATGAGCTTCCCCTTCATCAGATCCTAGTTCTTCACATTCATCTACTGAAAGTAAGACTGACCTTTTAAAATTTTTAGTTGCAGAAAACTCGTGATTTTCATTTTCTGTTGCATCTTCAAAAGCCAAATTAATTATTCCCTGAAACTGCTGAGGAGCTGAGTTAGATGTACAGAAATTTTCTCCAACATTTTCAGCTTCAGATCTTTCATCTTCTGTTTCATCTGCTGAGGAAGAAACTTGATCTACTTCTTGAGCAAAATGGACACTGCCTCGTAGAATATTTTCTCTTTCCCTAGGGTGGGCTACTGTAGATCGAGACCAAATTTCTGGCCGTTTCCTAGGAATCTCGTCATCACTTGTCGAATTAACTTGGAAAAGATCATTACTACTTTGCTTTTTCATTTTCACCTCAATTCTTAAGTTACTGTCATATATTTTTAATTCTTCAGGCGTACTGGTATCACTGCTACTTCTTCCAAGAAAATCATGGCACAACATAGTGCCACATTTTGAAATACCTCTGTCATTTGACCCATCATCATCCTGAGACCCTCCAGCATCATAGTCTTCAGATCTGGGCTTTATGTCATCAGAGGATGTGGTGGCACTGCCAGTGTCAGATTCAGGACTCTCTCTCTGATGCAGACCACTGGTACTCAAATTCCAGTGGCTCAAAAATGGAACCTCTGGAGTTTCATGGCTCTCTGGAGTTTCTGTTGTTTCCATATCTTTAGGAGAATTTTTTCCTGATATTTGTTCCAAAACACACTTGGAGGAAATATCTGAGTCTGCTGTAGCATGTTTGATTTCACTCATAGCAGAGTCATCAGACAAGTGACTAGGAATTTTCTGTTCTTCTACATGAACTTTAGATTTTCTGTCATCTTGGAGAGAATTTAAGGTACCATTTGTCCTTTCAGGAACACATGGTAAAACATCTTTGACACATTTAATGCTTAATCTTTTGTTTATATCTTGTTTCCCTCCTTGCTTCTCCCTATCTGATACTGAATGGATTTGCTCTGCATTTGCTGAGTCTAAATCACAAACAGGATTAGAGTTCAAGGAGTTTTCACTGGGATTTGAAATCATGGATTCTAGGACAGTGGTGTTATAAAATTTTGGATCTGCATTACCACTCCCATCAGAAAAGCAATGTATTTTAGCTGTGTTGTGATGATCTGATTCTTTGCTGGAAAATTCTGTTTCACTTTTATGTGAACAAATCTGTTTTGACTCCAGTTCATGCTTTATTGATTTATCCAGATTTGAAATAGTTTGGCATTCTAATACTAATTTCTCTTTCTCTTGATTGCTTAATGGCTTTTGTGGGTCAGGTTTGCATGATGACTGGAATGCTTCTCTACTGCTGATTTCTGATGTGAGATTAATTAGAGGTTCATGAGGCTTCTGTTCAGAAATATCATCCTTGTTATTATTATCACGCACATCATGAAATATATTTTCTTGGACAACACATGTTTCACTTTTTAAAGGTCTTTGAGAAGAAGGCTGAGTTTTCAATATAACCTGTCCAGGAAGCGTTTTCTGTTTTGAATCTTTATTACTCAAAGTTTCACTTTTCTTAGACTGATTTAAGTTTTTAGACATTGCCGCTATTTTTGCATTAACCTTAGGCAAAGGTGTGTGTCCTTGCTTGACAATTTTTTTCTTAGGTGTTTGTTTATCTGTAGTTGTATTGTGGTCCAATTTTGTCACATTTTCATCAGACTGCCTTGAAGAGACTGAAGATTTTACTGAATTTGGTGACCCTCCTTGAGACCCTAATAAAAGAAAATTAAAAAATATAATGCACTTTCTAATTTGTGAATGAAATGCAATATCTGTTTTTAAATTACATTAGAAGAAATAAAATAAACAATGAAATGAAATATCTATGAAATGGACAAAAGATTAGGTGTTAGTAACATGATAAAATAAAAAATTTTTTATTACAAATATAGGGGGACTATTCCAGCATCTTAGCAAAATTACTTAAATAGGATCTTTCTTCCTCAAGAGTCTTGATCCTTATGCCAGAATTGGATTTGCATAAATAAATGAGGGTGCAAAAATCCGATTTTCTTATATCAAAAGAGCAGGAAGGGTCTTCCCTTTGACGTTTTTTTGGGGAAAAAAGATTGTTCCACACAGCTGAAAGAAGAATCAAGCTAAATATAAAATAGAAATGTTGAAGTTACTGTTTTGGTTTTTTTTTCTGTCAAACATGAACAAAACTAATTTACTTCTCATAACAAGATCATTATTATTGTAGATCATTTGGGTTAACTACTTAGATGTGCAGTGGAAACTAAAACTGGTAATTGGAGGGCAAGGATTAAGTTTGAGAATCTATTTGTTTACACTGGTTGAGTCCTAGAGATGATAATTAAAACTATCAAACAGAATTGCCAAATCTTTTTAAATGTTTAATTTTTAGTTATTACTAGAACATGAATAATTTTTCTCTGGCTTATTTTAAAATTTACTTTCAGTATTAATTCATTATCAAACTCAAAATTGTTTTTAGGTTTTTACATACTGCTCTTAACCTACATGAATGCTTAATGCATAAAGCAAATTAATTTTAAAATCAGTTATTAAGTCAGCTAAGTATGCAACCTGATCAGTATGCTTTTCTTTCTTAGAACATGGCAAAACAACAGGCACAGCACAGAGGGAAAATTC
The DNA here is from genome assembly GCF_029215605.1 of Mirounga angustirostris. Taxonomy (NCBI): domain Eukaryota; kingdom Metazoa; phylum Chordata; class Mammalia; order Carnivora; family Phocidae; genus Mirounga; species Mirounga angustirostris. Next base: position 113,700,924 of record NW_026991712.1, read on the forward strand.
TTCTTCCTATATATCACAGTTCTCATGACTGTGCCATTACTTTTTTTTTTATGTTATGTTAATCACCATACATTACAACATTAGTTTTTGATGTAGTGTTCCATGATTCATTGTTTGCGTACAACACCCAGTGCTCCATTCAGTACGTGCCCTCTTTAATACCCATCACCAGGCTAACCCATCCCCCTACCCCCTCCCCTCTAGAACCCTCAGTTTGTTTCTTACTTTTTTAAAGGGCTCTAATATTAGTGCTGGTTTTGCACATGGAATTCCTATAGTTATCAATGAAACTGAAGAAATCTGGGCACAATATATAGAAGGACCAAAAATACAGATAAATTAGTGACTCCCTTAATTACTTCTCATAAAAGACAATAAAAACCAAACCCACATCCTGAAATACCAAAATACTTATCTAGGGGTACCTGGGTTTCACTCTTGGTTTTGGCTTAGGCTCAGGTCATGATCTCAGGGTCCTGAGATCCATCCGCCCGCCTCCTCCCCAGCTCTGCCCTCCAGAGCCTACTTGGGACTCTTCCTCTGACCCTCCCCTTGCGTGCAGGCCCACGCTCTCTCAAATAAATAAATCTTTAAAAAAAAAATACTTATCTAAAAGTAAAAGTGTAAAATCTCTATAGTATTACACAAATGTACAATGAGTGAAACCATGTTATATTCTTATTTGTTGCTAAAGTTCCAAATCAGAGTTTTGCTTATTCAATTTAAACACAGAAGTAATACCCAGGATTATATCAGCTTTACCTTGAGTTTTAGCAAGATTAGACGAGGCATTTTTTGTCCTCTGTTGAGCTGTAGCACACCCACTGCCATTTCCTTTTTTCTTTAAAACTGCCTGTGGTACTGGATCACTATATCCTTTGCTAGTGACCTTCTTTAGCACACTAAGAAAAATGATTGGCATTCAGTACTGCACTCAGATAGCAACACATGAACTTTTAAAAAACTCATATATGAAATGTATTTTTTCTCAAAGAAATTAAAAAGTATCTTTTTTTCAAAAAATAGAAAAACCTTATGTTCACAGGACTTTACATTTATAAACCTGCAGGTCAAGTATGACAAAGCAATACATAATCAATGCCACAAGTGTAATCTATCACTTTGTATCAATAATCATTTTTCATATACTATTTTCTTTTAATAAAGTTTTAAAATATTGTGTAAATATATTCTCTAACAAAGAAGAAAAGATATTTTTTAAATATTTAGCTAGAAGTTAGCATATAATTAACTTTCAGAGAAAGCTAATATATAGGTAAAATAACTAATGAAGATTTACCTGCTACTTATATTAGTTTCTTCTTGAATGCCTTTTTTATTTGAAGTTCCATTGGTAACTTTTGAAACAGGTCGAGATTTTACTGCTGTAAATTAAGAAAAAGTCAGTCATGAAACAGAACACTGAATATGTAAAAGTCGTGCATAAATTCACTGGCCAGACACTATATCCAAAGATAAACGTTAATGTGGGAAGAAGTATGTTTTCTCTCAGTTTGCATGAACACATGTAAATAAATGCCTTCTGGCATCTGAAACTAAATAAACATCCAAACACAGAATCATTTTTTTCTGGGAACTTTAACTGTCAGGAGCTATTCAAAGTGAGGGTACTAAAACCCACCTACAGTAGAAGTTTTGGTACTTTCCACACTGTTTTTCACTGTCTGTCCTGGAGATTCACAAAAGGACAGTTTATCACCAGAAGGCTTCTCTTCTCCTACTGATCCATTTTCTTTTGGTTCATTCAGGCATTCAGTGGAAATCAGTAATTCCATACTTGAACTGGTCGATCTGCTGGAAGGCCCTGCGATGCTGAGGCATGGAGAATCTTTTCCTGTCACTCTCTTCAAAGGCTTTGCTTTGGCTTGCACATTTAAGTTCCCAGTGAGTACCTTGGGTCTGGCACCTGTAATGTGCCCTTCCTGATTTCTCACTCCTTTCTCATTTAATGAATTTTTCTGTCCATTTGCTGCTGCTGCTGCTGATCTTTCCACAGCTTGTCTAGGCGACGTGTTTGTTGACTTAGCATTATCATTGTTTTCTGTTTGGGACTTTATTATAGCTTTGGGCTTTCCAGAAACATTCTTCCCCCCAGTTTTAAGTTCTTTTGTAACCTTAGATGCTGTTTTTGTACCACCCTTTTCCTTTAAATCATCATGTTTCAAAGTTTTATTTACAGTGTTTCTATTAGTACTTGAATGTCCAGATGCTCCTAATCCATCAGATTTCATCTTTTGCTTAGTAGAGGGATAATTCCAACAATCCTTCTTGATATTTCCTCTCCAAGATTTGTTTTTTATAACACCAGAGTCAGAAACTTGTCTCCTTTGCTACAAAGAAGAAAAAAATTCTTTAGAACTTGACTGAAGTCTTTGACTTACAGTACTTTGTTTCAATAAGCCAGCTTTTCAAAGAGGAAAAAGTAAAGATCACATTATGATATAGGGCCACTCAAAATTTGAATTATCTTTGACCATTTGAATGTATCTTTAGTCACATTCCCTTAATTGAATCTGAAATATAGCATAAAAAATTAAAAGGCAATTCTTTTTTAAAAAGGCATACTATTTAGCTTTGTGAAGTTATGGTAGAGATTAACACCTAAAGGTGTCAGGATGCCATGGGTCAATGATAACAATGCCCAATATTTTTTGAGGGCCCACTCCCAGGTTCTGTGCTAAAACACTTTTCATACGTTATCTCACTTAATACTCACAACACTCCTATGAGAGAGCTCCTGTTGCTATCTCTATTTCGTAAACAAGAAACGGGATTAAAGCCGGTAAGTAATTTACCAAGGTCACATGCTTGTAAGGATGGAAGTAGGACGTGAGCTCATGATTTACTGCTTTAAGCAGGCAGTATAATGCCGGCTTATATATGGTATAATTTGAGGGACATTATAAAGATTTTCATTAAAAACTGTCTCTTCAATCCTATCCAAATGCCAGAAATTTTATCACTAAAGGTTTAATCCTTGGAGCTGGGGGCTGCAAGCCCCTGGGAAACGAGACAGTACATCTGAAAAGTTTGGCTTTTGGAAAAAACAAAATAGTGATACAGCTCTGGCTATATGGAGAAAGTGGAGGAAAAGGGGTCCTAAAAATAGGTGAAGTAGGTAAAAAGAGGAAAAGAGGACACTTAAGACACTGAAGACAATGCGCCTATATCATTTTGGTTAGACCCAACCTTGCTATGGAAGGAGATAACAACCTTTTAAAAAGTGGTAGGAAGTGCAGAATAAAGCTTTAAGGTTACATTGCCACTCTTTATGAAATACGTACCCCCCTTTGAAAAGCTGTATGAAACTGCAGAGTTCTGAGGAAAAGCCTGTGCTGTCTTCATCTTTTTATCCCTTAGAACTGTGCCTGTAACATACTGGGTACTCAAAAAATGTGATGCATGGTGTCAAACCTGAGCATATATTGATATACAGTTCAAGGGCTAATATTTCTGAATATAGAAAACTTCCATTTACATTAAAAATTTGTCTAAGATAAAGATAACATATATGGGGGGTGTGAATACACACAGTAATAAATAACCTGGCTAAGTTTAAGGAAAAGCTAGGTGTAGTGCTAATAAAGGTAATCATTAGGTTCTTATCTCTTATCTTTAATTGACTTAGGATATTTAAGAAGTCATTAACATCTCTGGGCCTCATATTCTATATTTCTAGAGGGTGGAGACTGGTCCTACTCAGTGCAGTGTTCCAGGATTCTATGTAATATTTATAAAGTTCAAATAGGTTTGGTCCTCATTTTTTGTTTTCTTGATCAACTCTTAGCTCAAAAAATAACCTTTCTCTATTTTTAATACCTAAAATCAGGTAGGCTTCTGATTTTAGACTTCTTCTCACCCTTAAAATTGATCTACTTAATTTACTGTATCCTTGAATCTATTTTAAATTTAGCATCATGCTATGGGTGAGATCTATGCAGTATATAGGGTAACCATACTCCTTTAGAAACTTTATATTAACATAGTATAGCATGATGAGGATTCAATGTATACACATATCTAGGCATTCTCTAACTTATATCTGCAAAGTTTATATATATTTCTTACATACAAATGGCCAGGTGGGAAGATGCATGCTACTGACAAATATGAGACCACATGCTATTGAGAAAAATGAGAAAAAGAGGGCAACTCTCAAGAGAATTCCCCTTAGACACCCTTTTGGTTCCAGTACTATTCCTTTTTTTGTTTGTTTGTTTAACTTTTTATTGTAGTAAAATTTACACATAATCAAAAGAAGATAGAATAGTATAATGAACCCCCATGTACCTATTATCCAGCTTTAACAGTGATCAGCTCCTGGCCAGTTTTGTTTCATATATAACTACCATTTTATTTTGAAACAAGTCCCAGACATCATTACCTTAAGTATTCTGGTACCAGCACTCTTCTTAAATCTGTCTTACCTCATTAACCTTCTCCCACTTTCAGATCTCATCTTTTCTTGTAAAACACATTTATTCATTCCGTTCTTACTGAGCACTTACTACATACCAAATAATTGCACATTAATTATTTCACTTAATTTTCACAATAATTCTGCTAGGTTTTATTAGTCCATTGTACAGACAAGCAAGCTCACCTATGGCCGAGATAACAAATGTGAAGTCAAGGCCACACTGTCCTGGCAACTGTGCCAGGTGGCAGCGTTGCATCCCTTGCGCTTGGCTGGAGAGCCTTCTTCCTCCACCCAGCCTTCCCTCCCACACTCCCACACACACTTTCCCGCCCCTATGTAGGGGTAGGCAAAAACACCTTAGGCAGATAAAAAATGACGCTGAGAGGCCCCAGGAAACCTGTACCCTGCACTCAGCCTTTTGACCTCATGGAGGCCACACATTTTCCATTTCACTCCCTCACAAAACCAATAAAATTCTAGGTAAGGATTAAAAAAAAAAAAAAAAAGTGAAGTCAAGGTTTTAATTCTTATTATACGATGTCCAGCACCCATTTCAGTATACTGCCCTTCTGAGGGAAACATATTACCCGGTTTTCTTCCCACTGTGGTTAACAGCATAAACCTTCAGGCAACCTGAATGCCAGGAAGGTAAGGAAGAGCAATGAGAGTCTGTTCTCTTTCACTGTAAGGCAAGGAAAGAAGAAAAGCCTGGTTGATAACAGTGAGTAGAACAGCAGAAAGAAAGGCAGATCGAGTAATTCTTGGGGGCCCTAAAAAAACACTGGGGATAACAGGGAACATAGAGAAAAATATCTTAAGTTACCACTTCTTAGAGTATGTTCTGTGGAACTGTACAGTATAACTAAGAATGGTCAAGGGGGAGTCTAGCAGCGTTCCATGCTTAGGGGAAGAAAAATGTTTCACATTATAATAAATACACCAACTCATTTGTGTGTGGGAAGGGATAAAAAAAAAAAAGACAAAATTTACCATCTTAACCATTTTTAAGTGGGAAGTCCAGTAATGTTAACTATATAGACCTTGGGTAACAAATCTCTAGAACTTTCTCATCTTGTAAAACTGAAATTCTATACCCACTGATAAATTGCCCTTTTCCTATACCTCCAGCCCCTGGCAACTGCTATTCTCCTTCTTGTTTTTCTGAGAGTTTGACTACTTTAGATACCTCATATAAATACAGCAAGTAACTTTTAAAGTAAAACACAACTAACTATACTCTTGGTACTGATTGCCTTTTTCACACCAAAAATGTACTGTGTGGATTAAAATCTTAGTATAGAGAAAACTGGGCCAACTAAAATCTTCTTTAAGAAGTAGGTTAATTAGAATATTAGACATTGAATTAGGTCTAGAATTTTAGACAACTTCTCATCTGTTGGAATAGCTCCAGTATGTTAGTTGCCAAAAAGGTTTTCAAGGAAATAAAAAAGGTAGAATATCTCACTTCCTATGCCAGCTGGATATTAAAAATCCACATAATTTAAAAATTTACAGAATATTTGCTTGATTAAAGACTCAAAATTATTTTCATTAAGAAACAGCTTTACTTAATGAAAGAATACATTTAAACAATCACTGAAATATAAAATAATGACATTTAAATTATTTAGCTTCTTTTTTCATTTGGACCTGTAAAATTTTTAAAGTTTACCTGAGAACTACTGAATACAGGCTTTTTGCCAAGTCTTCGATCATCACCTTTGTCAAATGCAGCTGTAGAAAGAAACAATTTATTTTTATAGGAACCACTAACATTTCCATAAAAGTAGAGGGAAAACCGTATGAAAAAGGTCATGTTTTAATGGAAGTAACTTAAAAAAGGCTAAAAGCAATCTAGTACACACAAATAATTCCATATTATATTTTAGAACTTCTTTTTTAAAGAACCCCATTTTCAATCTTATTTTCTGGTCTCTATGGATTTTATAATAGGGGCGCCTGGGTGGCTCAGTTGGTTAAGCGACTGCCTTCGGCTCAAGTCATGATCCTGGAGTCCTGGGATGGAGTTCCGCATCGGGCTCCCTGCTCGGCAGGGAGTCTGCTTCTCCCTCTCCCACTCCCCGTTTGTGTTCCCTCTCTCACTGTGTCTTTCTCTGTCAAATAAATAAATAAAATCTTTAAAAAAATAAATAAATAAAAAAAATAAAATTAATAATAAATGTAAAATCTCATGAGAGGATTCATACATTTAGAAAAAACAAAAATTTTCTCAAGCTGTAAAGTTTTAGAGATAACTGGTTTCATTTAGTTTTCCAAAATTTAAAAAATTATGGATTGTGGCAAATGTAATATTTTATAAACCATTAAATATGAGAAAGTGTCTATCCTAAAAAATGTAAAAATACTCTGTTGAAATTAACTACAAATATTTCCTGGTTTTGCAGAGATATCATGAGGAAGAAGGAAAGAGAAGAGAAAAAAATAAGGTCCTGTTGAAAATAAAACAAGAAACAATCTTCAAACCTATATCATTCTTTTTAGAATTAATAAAAATTCACTTTCTAGATTAGGTTTAAATGGGAATTATTGGGGAACTCATGTTTTTATATTCTTCAAATAAGAATTTGAATGACGTCAGGAAAATATATAGAGATAATGGGATGAGAGCTATAAATATAGTTCAGCTAATGTATTTATTTCTTTTGAAGGTTATATTTCAAACTATTTAAAACATAGTTTGAAGAAATATCATCTCCAAAATCATTTGTTATTTATTAAAACAGCTGGTGAAAAATATATTAAATTATATGTAACATTCCCATTGCATCTTCTACTACTTGTGTTCTATAGGATCTGTGCTATAAGACAAAGTAGGATCCTAGAAATGGTATTATAAGGACTGATTTATAGTAAGCAAATGACTTTGCACTATCCTATACAAAAAAAAAAAAAATTAATATAAGATTTCTCCCAAAGGTCAGTAACTCAATTAGAATATAAGAAATGCTATAACAAAGACAATCTAGAATCATTCCTTTATCTGGGGTTTCCCAATGCAGTAACTATCTGTAAGTCAGGACTCATTATAATTCAACATACTGAAGATTAAAAAAAATATTATTACACTGATAGGATAGATTGAAAAGTTCTTTTTGACAATTAGTACAATTACCAATAATATTTTATTTTACATATGTATACATATATATTTGTATGTATTTTTAATTAGCACTTTATAGAATTAAGATAAAGAACATTGTTTAAGGCACAACTTAACTATGAAATCCTCTAAAATGAAGAAAAACAAAGTTTACTACCAATCAGAAGAGAGCTGAATGACACCTCATGCAATGCCGATCTTATTTCTTCACACTGAATAGATTTTTGTAGTAAAAACTATCATCTAAAAATCAGTATAGAAATAGTCATAAGGAAAAAAATCTCAAATTCCTGAAGACCTTGCGATTTTCATTGTTTCATGATTTTGTTCTTTCATTAGTTTGTTGGAATTTCTGTGAAAAGTGCTCTTCAGTTCATATCTAGCTACACTATCATGTTATGCTCATAATGCAAGACAGAGCAAATCATATTCTGACTATCCCATTAAAGAATTTAACATATCTATGTACTATCAAGAATATATCACATATGGGCTTTCATGTTTTATAGTACAAAAACGTTCGCTTCCTAAAATACAGTCTCTTAAAATGTTTTTAAAAGTATACTTGGTGAATCTGCAAATATTTTTTCTAAGGCACCTGCTTTAACCCAAAAATAGTCATGAAGCCATTTTTAGTTCCACACCCTCAAAATTTGTATCTTAATATTTTTGAAACAAACATACATTCTGAGCATCATACATCTTTTGTTTAATGCTAACGTTTCAAATGGTACCTATTAAATGTCAGAGACTACTGTGAGGCTCCTGAGGGACTCTCCGCAATAGCACACACCGTATCACTGAACCAATCAATTGTGAAATAAAGCCATCTAGTTTAGACAAAACCACAAGAAATGATATATTATGCAAAAGATGGAAAAGCTTTACGGCAAAATATATTTAAAAAGGAAGAGAAAGTATGTTTGGTAATATGTTCTACATGGATTACATTTTCCTATACTTCTAATCTCTTTATAAGAACGCTTTTAAGCAAATTTAGCTGGAACATTGCTGCTAATATAGAGTAGGATTAAAAACTGATAAATATATATATAAAGGAAATGAATCATTTTCCAAGAACAGCAAAGCATGATTTATTAAAACTGCCTAAACATACTATCATGAGTTTCAATTAGCAAGCTATTATTGAACAGAAGCAAACGATATTAATCCTACCACTTATTAGCATCCCCTCAAAATATCTCTTGTCACAGAGATCGTAAAATAAGAATAAAAAATCTCAAGGCTAACATACCTGCTTGGATTTTCTGTTGATCATCTGTGCTCATCAGCTTCCAGCTTTCTGTGTGACGAACAGCATAGAAAGACTGAACCAGGAAGATCCACAGCTTATCACGCAGAGCCTGGATCTTGCACGTAAAACCCTGTGTTCAAGCAACAAATCAGCAGCTGGTGAGAGCCACATTGTCATAGCAACCAGTCATTATTCCTTTCCGAATCTACTTACTCCTAAGCTAGATCAATGATGTCATCACTTAGATTTTTTAAATCGTCGGGTACATGTTATTTATGAAGGCTTACTCTTCAAAAACAGAATTTTATAGTGAACATGAAGCTAAACCTTATCCTTTTAACCAAACATTATTTTAAATCACCAGTGGCCTTTACATGAATACCTTCTACAGCCTTTTCAAATCAACTATGACATTACAAGGTCAAATACTCTATGTAACAGTAATAAATAGGATGAAATTTTTTATCTTTCTTGTTGAACAAATACAAAATGCCAATAATTTGCAATAAGCTTACTAACATTAAGTGCATTTAAAAATAATATCTTAATTTTGCTTTTTCCTAGTCAATCCAATTTTAAATATGATTTTTTTTCTGAAGACAAAAAGGAATTAAGAATATATTATAAAAATAAAAATAGATTATTAAAAATTCTAAAAAATTTAAAATGTTCTGTAAGTTTTATATGTAGGACATTTAATACAGTGACAGGGGAGAAATACTAGAGTTACACTGAACCAATTAATATTGTTAAGTTCCAAACTATGTTTAGAATTAGTGAGTCAAACTGCCAAATTCTGAACTTTTGCAGTATGTCTGTTTAGAGGTAAATGAAATTAAAAAATTTTACGAAAAATTCCAAACAAACACAAGGGTAGAGACTATAACCAACCCCCCATCACCTAGTTTCAATGAACCATGCAACATTTAAAATGGGCATATATTTTAAAATCTTAAAACAATTCAAATATTATATCATTTAAATAAATTTCATCACTTTCAATACCATTTCCTTTGTACTGTCAGAGTTCAGTAATGTGTCCAGAGCCATAAGAAGAGAGCAACTATTCTCAGTGGTAATGTTTTCTTCAATTGCTTTTAAAATTTTGTCCAATAGATCAGCTGTGCTGCTCATTGCTTGTGACTACAAAACAGAGACATTTATATTTAATAGGAATGCATGTAAAATGTGTAAGAAATGTGAAAGTCTGGCTTAACAACAGACCATTTATCATAACTGGCCATATGAAGTCAACCAGAAATCTTATCCTCTGTTAATAATATAATAATTATTATAATTACATAGTTACAGTAATAACCATTATTATAAAAATCCCTTTCCTTTAAAAAAATATCTGCACACAACACACACACACACACACACACTGTTCCTACGAGGCAAAATAGTCCTAAAAATGGAACTAGAAATAAATAATCAAAGTTCTTTATTCAATAACTAAATTTACAACAAGTGGATCCCCAATAAGACCGAGAATTTTGCATAGACCATAACTGTATTACTGACAGAACAGTATCTTTATGACTGGTTTCTAAAATATGGCTTATGCTGATTGAGAGCTACTGTTGGCCAGAGTTACATTATGCCTTGCCAGTGCATTCATACCTGCCCCCTCCTGCCTTCATTATCTTGTGAGCCAAAAATCCTGTCCATCACTGCTCTAAATCCTATGCAAGCGTGCCATCTGCTATGGAATTTATTTAAGTCACACTAATTTAATCAAAGGCAACCTGCGTTTGAAAACTCTTACATAATGGTAACCAGAATACAAAGATGGGGCTAAATATAGGATATAATTTTAGACATAGTACCTGTAAGAGAAGAGCAAAATTTTCACTTTGAATGATCTTGGAGAAGTTTTCTATAATAAATGCAATACATTCTTCTTGCAGCTGAGATGCCATAGTCAGTGCTACTTCTGTCCACTTCACTCTGGGTAAGCTGATGATTAGCCTGTCACTTTCCATCAGAAGAAAAGCAGCATTCTTATCATTCTTATAATTTCAAAAAAATTGGAAAAAAAAGTTAATTACTATTCATATATAACTTTCTAAGCAAATAAAATACTTTTGTTTTCTTATGTTTCCTGCAAAAAAACCCCCCAAATTCCAGGTAGCTAATGTCTTTGTCCTTACTTATAATTATTTGTTCATTCAAAAGGGCAAAATTTGAGCTGGGAACAAACCACCTCTAAAAAACCTGAGAACAGAAGTATAATATAACTACAAAGAAAAACTTGACCTCTCTGAGATTTTCACTACTGAATTAGTTTTTGTGCTTATAGATATCATTCATAACTATATGGCTACACTGACATAACCTTAATTCTTTTCTGACTATAAAATACATGTACTTTATTACAAATTTAGAAAGGTTAAAAATTACTTATATTCTCCAATGATTTTCTTCCTCCTCTCTAATTAGGTAAGACTCTTTATATTTTATTCATTTAATGATGATTCATTTTTATACCACAAGAAAAAAATATTCATGAATACTGATCTCTATGGAAGGCAGAATGACAATTTACAAATACCATGTGCTGCAAGGGAAAGGAAAAAATGGCAACGTATACATTACTTTATCTTATTCATATTTGATTTCTAGTTCTTGAAACAATGCTTAGTAAATAACTGTTTAATGAGTAAATAGTTATCCAATAGATAGTAGCAGATTGAAAAACATGGCCACAAATTCTTTGTAGCTCCATCCATTGAGAGTTGGAATTTATTTACTCATCCCTTGAATCTAAATTGGCCTTTTCACTTGCTTACAGAAATAGTGGTACTGTGCAAGTTCTAGAGCCAAGGTCTCAAGAAGCCCTGCAGCTTCTGTCTTTATGCTTTTGCAGTTCTGGGACCACAAAGCCATGAAGGAGCTGGGTAAGAAAGAGCACATAGAGTGGGAACCCAAGCTCCAACTTAGCCACCAGCTGAAAGCAGCTGCAGGACAGAACTCAAGAAGAATCAGTAGAAGAATAACCCGGTCAACCCACAAAATTATGAGAAATAATAAACTGTAGTTTTAAGTCACTTAGTTTTGGGATAGTCTGTTAAAGAGCAATAGATAACTGATAAATCTGGAAGTGACAGACTGAAATCCTTAACATAGGCTGCATGATGTAAACTTTGCACACCCTTTGTATGTTTCAGATCTCAACTCCAACTCTATCTTCCCTGATCTCTAGCCCTACATCAGATCCCTTTTATACGTGCCATCAGAGAACCTGTCCCTTTTCTTTAGAGTACTTGATTCATTTGTAATTATTCGATCATGAACACAACTACTTGATTAATATTTGTCTCTCTCACTAGGCTTTATGTTTACTGAGAGTGAAACCATGTCTGTTTTGGCTCACCACTATATCCCCAGGGCCTAGTACAGAATTGAGTCATAGTAGACCCTCAAATATTTGTTCATTTCTTAGCATCATCAGAGGGTGAGAGTCTATATGTGAATTCCTAAGCTGAATTAAGTTTAATCCTTGAACAACAAAACTTTTAACATTTTACCCACTTACCAAGAATTCTTTAAAAATGTATTATATAGTTCCCTTACTTTATTAGAGTAAAAATATCATACATTGCTATAATTCCTTTTATGTTTTATTTTTTTTTGGTACCAAAACCCTTTCCTCCTCTGGTGACATCCTGAGTAACTGTGCTTTTAGGCAATAAGCTGAATTTGCTCTACTATAGGGACTGTTCTGGTGGTGAAGCCAAATGTAGGTTATTCAAATAAACTTGGCAGGTATCTACAAAGTGCTGACTACACACATAATGTTATGTGCTATGACAATTTAAAAAAAAATACAGATATAAAGTATAGTAGTAATTTATGTTGGAATCTGTCGGAAAACTAAATTTGGACATAAATGATAACATAGGTGGTATGTGATCTTATTCCAATACTGATCTGAAGAAATAACATTAAATGTTAGATAGAGTTCAAAGAAGGTTGAGGTTCAAAGGAGGAAGAAAATGTAATACATTTCTAGACCAAACACAAAATTTTAATCCAACAGTTAACACAACATATGCTCCAAACTTCAACAATATATAAAGGGTAGTACTAAGCCACCCATTTTCCTTCCTCCCAATCAATATTATTTATTTTCTGTATCTTTCCAGAGTTATTTCATACATACACACACAAGAAATATATGTAACATTGCCTTTATTTTACTCAAATGGAGGAATTAATATGAATGATACTCTATACTCGACCTTTATACTTAAGAGTACAACTTAAATATTTTTCTTATCTGAATATAAAGAGCCTTGTTATTGTTTTAACAGCTACATAATAGCCCACAATATGGATAAATCATTCAACCAACCCTCCACTTATATTTACATTGTTTCTGATTTTTTGCTGTTACAATGTTATAATGAAAGATCATGTAAATAAAATTATTTCATACATATGGGAACATTTCTATAGAATAAATTCCTAGAAACAGAATTGCTGGGTCATTACTACCTGTCTTAGCTTGGGTTCTGCCTAAACCCCAAGCCTGAGAAACAGGCTTGTATGCAGATTATTTATTTTGGGAAGTGATCCCAAGAGAATCTGAGGGCATTAGGGAAGTGAAACAGGGAAGGAGGGAAAGCCAATGGAAGGGTATGTTTTCTTTTTTTTTTTAAGGTTTATTCCATAAAACTTTTATTTCAAACTGATAAACACACACACAATGCGTATGTGTGTATCAGATCACAATGTAAAATATATTTCTTACTGTGGGTTAAGGTTTTATTTATTTATATTTTTTCATATTTGGTCATTTTATTTTTTACAGATATTATAATTTTACCAATACCTAAGTATCACATTTTCTTTTTTTTTTATTATGTTCAGTTAGCCACTGTATAATACATCATTAGTTTTTTTGTTTGTTTCAAGTTTTTATTTAAATTCTAGTTAATTAACATAGAGTGTAATATTACTTTCAGGAGTAGAATTAGTTTTTGATGTAGTGTTCAATGATTCATTAGTTACCTATAACACCCAGTGCTCATCTAGCTCCTTACTACTATGAGCCACACAATCTGCATCACCCGGAGCTTGTTAGAAACATAGAATCTCAGGCTCCACCTCTGACTTACTGAATTAGAATCTACATGTAACCAAGATCTTGAAGTGTTTTGTGTATATATTAAAGTTTGACAAGCACTGATATAGCATTCACTATTAGAGGCAACTGGGGCTCAATCTTGCCAGGGACCCTTTGAAAAGCCACAGAGAATGCACTTTGATTTATTCTGCCCTAGGGACAAAACAGGGAAACATTTAACCACTGGCTCCCATCTCCCATTAATCAAGGCTTATCCCCTGGGATGTTAACTTCCTTCTACTCCCAGGTTTGCCTAGGTGTCAGAATTACTGAGTTGTAGGGACCTTGTGTAGAGTGATAGTGAAGACTTAGGACAGAAAGTGAGAAATATGTTTGATGTGGCTGAGGGAAATTGCTGTTGGATTGCACACATATGCAGCTGGATCCTGCAGCAATGGCTGGAGTTCACACATTGGCCAAGAGGATATGAGGTGGGGCACCAGAAGTATCCTAAACATTGCCAATATATATTCAATGGAGGACTGTTTTCCAAACTGTAGATTTCTCTCCTAGCAACCTGGAGAAATATTTTTAGTGGCTTACGATCAGCATCAGAAAACAAAACAGAGAGAAAAGAGAAAAATAGGAAATATCAGTACATCATGTAATAATGGTAAGTACTCTTTTGTGAAAGTTGTTTTGGTTTTATATGTGTGAGTGTACTGCGTTACAGTGTAAAAAGAAATTCTTACTCTCAGTCACAGTCAAAAAAGGTTGAAAACAAAGCAAAAGTTGTGCTAATTCTTTTCATTCTAAAAGATAAAAAAAAATTTTTTTTAAGATTTTATTTATGTATTTTGACAGAGAGAGAGAGAGACAGCGAGAGAGAGAGCACAAGCAGGGAGAGTGGGAGAGGAAGAAGCAGGCTTCCTGCTGAGCAGGGAGCCCAACGTGGGGCTCTATCCCAGGACCCTGGGACCATGACCTGAACCGAAGGCAGACGCTTAACGACTGCGCCACCCAAGCGCCCCAAGATAAAAATGGTTTGATACTGTAATTTCCATGTCCATTTCTCTTAAATGAAGTTGATTTATTCAAATTAAGAGGTGTTTGTATCTTCGTGATCTAATTTTGTCCTATTTTTAAAAATCAACTTGTAGAAATCCTATCTATATTAGGAAAATTAGAATCAAAAGTATGATATGAACTGTCATTTGTCTTTACTTATGGTCATTTTTACTACACAGAAATTTTGCATTTTTATGTAATCAGAATTTTTTAAGGCTTCTGAATTTTATATATTCACTCCCCTGCCAAGGTTATAATTCTCCTAGGATTTATTGTAGTATTTTAATGGCTTTTTTTTTTCACATTAAAACCTTTGATCTAGGGGCGCCTGGGTGGCTCAGTGGTTAAGCGTCTGCCTTTGGCTCAGGTCATGATCCCGGCGTCCTGGGATCAAGCCCTGCATCGGGCTCCCTGCTCAGTGGGAAGCCTGCTTCTCCCTCTCCCATTCCCCCTGCTTGTATTCTCTCTCTCGTTGTGTCTCTCTCCTGTCAAATAAATAAATAAAATCCTTAAGAAAAAAACACAAAAAAACAAAACCTTTGATCTATTTGGAATATATCCCTGGCATACCAGGATGTGAGTTACAGATTCAACTTAAAATTTTTCCAGCCTAGCTTCCTGGTTGTCTTAATACCATCTATTGAACAAACACTATGACTCATATTATTTCCTAATCCTTATGATATTGTGTTAATCAAATAGGTCTTAAGCTATCTTTTGGCCTTAGGACTAATAGCATAATATATACCATTTTGTTTTACGCTAGAGACCATGCCCATACCTTGTTTTAACTTTCCTAAATTTAAAAACTCTTCACAATTTGCTTTTTTAAAGAGCTTAAACAAAATATTCTGACACAGAAAAATCTAATCATGTTTTGAAATAGTTCAAGTAATTACACATTATAAAATCATAAATTTTCTAACACCTTTCTCTCTTATACCCATGCCTCCCCCCTGCTTTCTCTTCTTCCCAAAAGCAATGGTTGTACATGGTAGGAGGGAGCAGTCACATCTTACTGAACTGCCCTCACATTAATAAAAAAGCGAAACCCTTCAAATATAGTTCCATGCAGCATTTTCTTATCTCTGTTGGTATATGACAGTGTTGGGCATGTCACTAATGGAGGTCACCAATGGTGTAGAGCACCCAACATGGCACATGCAGCTGAACTGAATTAGAACAAAAGACTGAGAAGATTGCTCTTTCACTTTTTGGATAACTTAAATTTTAATTTGAAAAAATTAAAAATATTCTATTAATTTTTTTTTAGTATAGTTGACACACAATGTTACATTAGTTTTAGGTGTACGACATAGTGATTCAACCTCTCTATACATTATGCTGTGCTCACAAGTGTAGCTCCCATCTGTCACCAGACAACACTATTACAGTACCGCTGACTATACTCCCTACGCTGTGCCTTTTATTCTTGTGACTTACTCAAGTCCATAACCGGAAGCTTCTATCTACTAGTCCCTTTCACCCATTTTGCCCATCCTCCCACCCCTTCTTTCTTGCAACCCCAATTTATTCTGTATTTATAGGTCTGATTCTGCTTTTTATTCATTTTTTTTTTAAGATTCCAAATATAAGTGAAACTATATGGTGTTTGTTTTCTCAGTCTGACTTATTTCACTCAGCATGATACCCTCTAGGTCCTTTCACGTTGTCACAAATGGTAATATCTCATCCTTTTTATGGATGTGTAATATTCCTGTGTATATGTGTGTGTGTGTACATCTTTTTTTATCTATTTATTAGTGGACATTTAGGTTGCTTCCATATCTTGGCTATTGTAAATAATGTAGCAATGAACAGAGAGGTACAATTATCTTTTTGAATTAGTGTTCATTTTCTTTGGATAAATATCCAGTAGTGCAATTACTGGGCCATACGGTATTTCTATTTTTAATTTTTTGAGGAACCTCCATACTGTTTTCCACAGTGGCTGCACCAGTTTGCATTCCCAATAGCACATGAGGGTTCCCTTTTCTCCATATCCTTGCCAACACTTGTTATTTCTTATTTTTTTGATAACTAGTCATTCTGCCTGATGTGAAATATCATTGTGGTTTTGATTTGCATTTCCCTGATGATTACTGATGCTGAGCATCTTTACATGTGTCTGTTGGCCATCTGTATATCTTCTTTGGAAAAATGTCTATTCAGGTCTTCTACCCATTTTTTAATTGGACTGTTTGATTTTTGGTGTTGAGCTGTATAAGTTCTTCATATATTCTGGATATTAATCCCTTATTGGATATACCATTTGCAAATATTTTTTCCCATTTGGTAGGTTGCCTTTTTGTTTTGTTGATGCTTTCCTGTGTAAAATTTTATTTTGATGTAATCCTAATAATTTATTTTTTTAAGGCAATCTATTTATTATGTTAATCACCATACATTACATCATTAGTTTTTGATGTAGTGTTCCATGATTCATTGTTTGCGTATAACACCCAGTGCTCCTTTCAGTACGTGCCCTCTTTAATACCCATCACCAGGATAACCCATCACCCCACCCCCCTCCCCTATAGAACCCTCAGTTTGTTTCTCAGAGTCCATAGTCTCTCATGGGTCTAATAATTTATTTTTGCTTTTGTTTTCCTTGCAGGGAAATCTCTCCCTAGAGGAGACATACCTAGAAAAATGTGGTTTTTTGGTTTATTTTTTAAAAGATTTTATTTATTTATTAGAGAGAGAGAGAGAGAGAGAGAGAGAGAGAGAGAGCATGAGAGGGGGGAGGGTCAGAGGGAGAAGCAGTCTTCCTGCTGAGCAGGGAGCCTGATGCGGGACTCGATCCCAGGACCCTATCCCAGGACCCTGGGATCATGACCCAAGCTGAAGGCAGACGCTTAACCAACTGAGCCACCCAGGCGCCCTAGAAAAATGTTGCCACGACTATGTCAGACATATAACTGCCTATGTTCTCTTCTAGGATTTTTATGGTTTCAGGTTCCAAATTTAGGTCCTTAATTGAGTTTATTTTTGTGTATGGTGTTAGAAACTGGTCCAGTTTCATTCTTTTGCATGCAGTTCAGTTTTTCCCAGCACTGTTTAAAAATATCCTATTTTTTAATCAAAAGCTAAGTATATTTTATTTATATAATAAAATATGAAGAATATATTAATGTTTCTTAAAGCTTGACTATTCACAAAGAAAGACTTAATTTCAAAGTTTCATTATAATCACCAGGATACCAAAGGCTACTGGATGTTTGGCTGTTCTGATGTTCACCTTTTCATCCGTCTTGGAAGGAAAAAAAGTGGGCACCTGGGTGGCTCAGTTGGTTAAGCGACTGCCTTCGGCTCAGGTCATGATCCTGGAGTCCCGGGATCGAGTCCCGCATCGGGCTCCCTGCTCGGCAGGGAGTCTGCTTCTCCCTCTGGCCCTCCCCCCTCTCCTGTGCTTGCTCTCTCTCATTCTCTCTCTCTCAAATAAATAAATTAAAAAAAAAAGAAAGAAAGAAAGGAAAAAAAGAACATTCACAAAGCTTATAAGGACCTGATTAGAGTCATAAAATCAAAATATTGTAACAGAGGTAGGTAGAGGCATAGTATGAAGGGCTTATTCTACAGTTAAACTCACATACTTACCACTTGTAAAAAAAAAAAAAAAATCAGACTTCTTAAAAAGACACTCAATTACGATCCCTCCCAATCTGGCCTTAGCCTCTCCCCAGACTTATCTCTTCTCATTCCAGTTACAGCAGAATATTGGAATTGCCTGTCTCCGGGTCTCTGGTACATTTTAAAAGTTTGTCAGGAATATCCTAACATACTTCTTTTATTCTGAAATTATCCTCAACTTTAGCTTCATCTCAAATTACTGTCCTCATCCTTCTAATCAATCATTTTAACCTCTGTGATCCCAGTACATACCTAAATTATACCTTATATTTATTCATCCATTTATTTACCTATATGACAATATATACTGAGTTGCCTAATATGTGCCAGGCACTACTCTAAGGCTAGGACTACCAGGGTAAATTAGACTGACATGGAACTTTTTTTCTTTTCAAATTTTTATTTAAATTCTATTTAGTTAACATACAGTTCAATATTGGTTTCAGGAGTAGAATTCAGTGATTCATCACTTACATACAACACCCAGTGCTCATCATAACAAGTGCCCTCCTTAATATCCATCACCCATCTAGCCCATCCCCAACCCTCGTCCCTCCATCAACCTTCAGTTTGTTCTCTGTCTTTAAGAGTCTCTTATGGTTTGTTTCCCTCTCTTTTGTTCTTGCCCCTCTCATATGTTCATGTTTTGTTTCTTAAATTCCACATGAGTGAAATCCTATGGTATTTGTCCTTCTCTAACTAATTTCACTTAGCACAATACTCTAGCTCCATCCATGCCATTGCAAATGGCAAGCTTTCATTCTTTCTGATGGCTAATATTCCATTGTGTATATATATATACACCACATCATCTTTAACCATTCCTCAGTCGATGGACATTTGGGCTCTCTCCATAGTTTGGCTATTGTTGATAATGCTGCCATAAACATTGGGGTGCATGTGCCCCTTCGAATCTGTATTTCCGTATCCTTTGGGTAAATATCTTGTAGTGCAATTGCCGTGTCATAGGGTAGTTCTATTTGTAACTTTTTGGGGAACCTCCATGCTATTTTCCAGAGTGGCTGACCAGCTTGCATTCCCACCAACAGTGTAAGAGGGTTCCCCTCTCTCCGCATCCTTGCCAACACCTGTTGTTTCCTTTGTTGTTAATTTTAGCATTTCTGGCAGGTGCAAGGTGGTATCTCATTGTGAATTTGTATTTCCCTGATGATGAGTGATGCTGAGCATCTTTTCATGTGTCTGTTAGCCATCTGTATGTCTTCTTTGGGAAAGTGTCTATTCATGTCTTCTGTCCATTTCTTAACTGGATTATTTGTTTTTTGGGTGTTGAGTTTGGTAAGTTCTCTATAGATTTTGGATACTAACCCTTTATCTGATATGTCATTTACAAATATCTTCTCCCATTCTGTAGGCTGCCTTTTAGTTTTGTTGATGATTTCCTTTGCTGTGCAGAAGCTTTTTATCTTTTTTTAAATTATATTTTATTTTATTTTGTTATGTTAATCCCCATACATTACATCATTAGTTTTTGATGTAGTGTTCCATGATTCATTGTTTGCGTGTAACACCCAGTGCTCCATTCAGTACGTGCCCTCTTTAATACCCATCACCAGGCTAACCCACCCCCCCACCCTCTCCCCTCTAGAACCCTCAGTTTGTTTCTCAGAGTCCATAGTCTCTCATGGTTAGTCTCCACCTCCAATTTTTATCTTGATGAAGTCCCAGTAGTTTATTTTTACTTTTGTTTTCCTTGCCTCCAGAGGTGTGTCTAGTAAGAAGTTGCTACAACCAAGGTCAAAAAGGTTGCTGCCCGTGTTCTCCCTTAGGATTTTGATGGTTTCCTGTCTCATATTTAGGTCTTTCATCCATTTTGAATTTATTTTTGTGTATGATATAAAAAACTAGTCCAGTTTCATTCTTCTGCATGTCACTGTCCAGTTTTCCCAACACCATTTGTTGAAGAGACTTTCTTTTTTCCACTGGATATTCTTTCCTGCTTTGTTGAATATTAGTTGACCATATAGTTGTGGGTCCATTTCTGGGTTCTCTGTTGTGTTCCATTGATCTGTGTCTGTTTTTGTGCCAGTACCATACTGTCTTGATGCTGATAGCTTTGTAATATAGCTTGAAATCTGGAATTGTGATGCCTCTAGTTTTGTTTTTCCTTTTCAGGATTGCTTTGGCTTTTTAGGGTCTTTTGTGGTTCCATACAAATTTTAGGATTGTTTGTTCTAGCTCTGTGAAAAATGCTGGTGATATTTTGATAGGGATTGCCTTAAATGTGCAGATTGCTTTGGGTAGTATAGACATTTTAACAATGATTGTTCTTCCAATCCATGAGCATGGAATGTTTTTCGATTTCTTTGTGTCCTCTTCAATTTCTTTCATAAGTGTTCTATAGTTTATAGAGTACAAGGTCTTTTAACCTCTTTGGTTAGGTTTATTCCTAGGTTACCTTATTGTTTTTGGTGCAATTGCAAATGGGATCAATGCCCTGATTTCTTTTTCTGCTGCTTTGTTATTGGTGTACAGAAATGCAACAGATTTCTGCACATTTATTTTATATCCTCTGACTTTGCTGAATTCATGTATTACTTCTAGCAATTTTTTGGTGGAATCTTTTGGGTTGTCTACATAGAGTATCACATTGTCTGCAAGTAGCCAAAGTTCGACTTCTTCCTTGCCGATTTGGATGCCTTTTATTTCTTTTTGTTGTCTGACTGCTGAGGCTAAGACTTCCAGTACTACATTAAATAGTAATGGTGAGAGTGGACATCCTTGTCTTGTTTCTGACCATAGGGGAAAGGCTCTCAGTTTTTCCCCACTGAGGATATTAGCTGTGGATCTTTCAAATATATGGCCTTTATGATGTTGAGGTTTGTTCCAACTATCCCTACTTTGTTGAGGGTTTTTATCAAGAATGGATGCTGTGTTTTGACATGGAACTTTAATGTTAGTACTCATTATAGTCTAACTTGTATTTTGCTTAGTTATTTAAATGCCATTTCTTCCATCAATTTGTGAAATGATGAAGTCAAGGTCCACACTTCTTAAAAAAAAATCTTTGCCCATAGTGAGCACCTACCACATTATCTTTAGAATGGCAGCAATTGGTTTTAAGATCTGTTTCGTCATTTACTGTAGACATTGTGAACTTGAATAAAGCACTTACTTCTCTGATTCTCTTTTCTCATATGTGAAATAGAGATACCTGTCTTATATAAAATTTTTAAAATGAAAATTATTTTTTGAACTGTAAAGATGTAAAAACACCTACTAAATAATAACAATAATAATAACAGTAATAATAGTAAATGATGTTTCTACTTCTAGTAAACTGAATTATAGCTGGGCCATTTGTTTGCCTTCACGAACAGGGAGTAACTATTCACTGACCAAAGAAACTAATACAAAATATTAAGCAACAAAACTACACAGTCCTTCATTAGCATAAATATAGATTGGGATTTATTTTTTGCAGTGGTATCTCACTAGCTGATGGTCTACACTTCTTTTCCCGGTTAGGTTTAGATGTATCTTCCACGTCACCCAGTCTGATGTATCATTCAGGGTTCAATCAGAGAAAGAGAACCACTAGGAGGTAATTATATATATAAAAGAATTTGTTACAGGGATTTGACCATATGCAACCATGGGAGCTGGTTAAATGGTCTTTGCATATGATGATGTAGTTTGAAGACCACAGGGAAGGCAGCTTAGAAGGGAGGACAGATATGAAGTACAGGACAGCAAGAACAAGCTGACATCCAAGAGCACAAACTATAACCCACAAGGATGAACTCATTTCAGTTCTCACTGCCTCCAACCTGGATGAAATGGGTATCCTTCAGGAGATGCTGGTGCCCTTCATCATGGAGCTAACCATATCCTTCGCACAGGGGTAAGAGGAGCCAAAAGAGGACAAAGGGCAAGGTGGAGCAGTTGCAGCTCGTCTGCTACTCCATGCCAACTAGGTGAGCCAGTAAACAAGCAATATGTATGAAAGAAAGTGCCTGCCCCAATAGTCCTGGTGTTTAAAAAAAAAAAAAAAAAAAAAAAGGCTGCTGCTTCACTTTTATCCTCCAAATCTCATCCCAAATTGTCTCTTGTGGCCACTTCAACTGGAAACATTCAAAGAGGGAAATTCTGGGAAACACAGTTTATCCTAACCAAGCTGACAATGTTACAAAACTTACTGCAGCCTGTCCTTTGTCAACTTGGCACCCATACACTTCTCTTTAAACAATATTTAATTCCCAAATGGAGACAATAACAAAGTTATGCTTTTTGCCTAACATGGTATAACTATCCTGTATACAATAAACATGCTAACCCTTTCCCAATAAGAGGATACAAAGTCCCTTTTTTGTCTTTGGATGATATTTATTGTTTTCCAGGCTGATTCACACTCTCCTTTGGTATCCTGTAACTTTAATATGGAGATATAAAATTAACTATTATTAACATGCCTTAGATGGTAGAGATATAAGACAGTGGAAAAAGTATATACAAACAGTGGTTTATATAAACAAATATTCACATAAAAAAGGGAAATGGGTATTTGTATCATCACTACTACAGCACTCATTTCTGTAACTGGTAACTTGGTCATAGCTGGTATTTATCAAGCCTGCTGTTTGAGGATGATAGAAAACATGGAAAGACCAGTGAAATCATGAGCATGGGCTCACTGCCAGACTTGATTTACTGTGAAGTGAGTTCATTAGTCACAAGTGATGCTGTATGAAATACCATGATTGTGAAGAAGGCAATCTGTAAGTCCATTGGTTAGTGGTTTTAGCAGAAACACTGGGGGCAAGGAAGGCGAATCTATATCCAGAGCAAATGTCTACTTCACTGAGAACACAGCACTCTTTTCCAAGTAAATGCTGGTCCTCTTGGGAAATGTTGCCATAGAGAAGTTTCAGCACTGTATCCAAATCTACTTTGGTGAGTGGAAGGAAATTCATGTTGATACTATAGCAAAACCTCCATCTGTGGCACCTCTCTTTTGTTCATGAACCAAAATATACTTCCTAGTGGTTCTGCATCTCTGAACCCTAACTAATGAATCTGGTACAGGGGAACAGAACCTTAAGGACAGGTTCTCAACTGGTTCTGGGCTATCTGGAATTGGTTCTCTCATCTTGCTTTTATAATATAATTCTACATTTATATTTAAAACACTGAAAGTACCTATAAAATAAACTTTTTGATGACAAACACAAACAAGGGCATTCAGATTATACTTACTAAAGACTGAATCAACATATTAAGACAACTTTTCTGAATCTCAGAAGGTACATTTGCAAAACTTCTCTCAGACCAAAACCTTGCAAAATGCTTTACAATCCACCTGTTAAAAAAAAATCGAAGAATCCCAAGTTAGAGAAATGAAAATATTTTTAATTATAATACTCATATAATACTTTTATTTCCAATGATATAAGTTGTACATATATATGTGATGAGTAACCTTTATAGTCAATTTTTTTAAAGACCTTTATAGTTAATTTTGTGAGTTCTCTGATGGACTTAACTGTCCTTCCTTTTCTGTAAACACATATTTTAAATCCACTCTGAGTTATATGCACAGATTTTAACATAAATAATCATGGTTCAGCTAAAATAAAATTGATCCCAAGCATCTTGAGTAATATCTAAGTCAATACTTTTCCTCACAATTGTTACAACTAGTTAAGCATTAAGCTATACATAATGTGCCCAATAGGCCAATTCCAAAATTTCCCCAGAAAATGAGAAGAATGGAAGAACAAAATCCCTACATTAATAGTATCAATACTACTTCAGATCACTTACTTCATGCAGTCAGCAAAAAGACTGTCCACTCCAACTGTATGAGCAATAATCAGGCACTCTAATACAGATGCCAACCTTCTGGGAACAGGCTAAAATTGACAGAAAACACCACATGTATTCTTTTTCAACTTACAGAGGCTAAAAGTATTTGGTTCATAAAGATGATCTGATTTATAAACCTAAACTACAGAATAAATGTGTGTAATTCAAAAGTCTGGTCTATTAAAATTGAGTATCACTAACAACCTTTAGTTTTCTAGAGTAGAATTTGAGCTCTCTCAGCTGTCAGAATGCACACAAGTTTTATTCTAATTTCATTTAGCTTAATTTTATTTATTTAAATTCAATTTAATTAACATAGAGTGTATTATTAGTTTCAGAGGTAGAATTTAGTGATTCATCAGTTGCATATAACACCCAGTGCTCATTACATCACGTGCCATCCTTAATGCCCATCACCCAGTTACCCCATCCCCCCACCAGCCCCCCCTCCAGCAACCCTCAGTTTGTTCCCTATAGTTAAGAGTCTCTTATGGTTTGTCTCCCTCTCTGTTTTTGTCTTATTTTTCCTTCTCTTCCCCTATATTCTATCTGTTTTGTTTCTTAAATTCTACATGAGTGAAATCATATGGTATTTGTCTTTCTCTGACTGACTTATTTTGCTTACATTTGGCTTAATTTTTTAAAGTAAAATGGTATAATAATTTCTAGAACATCACATTGCAATGCAACCATATGGTCTAATCTGCTTCCTAAAGTATAAATATAACTCTAAGTACATGTGCAATGGGAGGTCCTACACTGACCTCAGACAAAATGATAGAATTAGATCATAATTATATAACATATTTTTAAAAGGTCATATGCAGAAGTAAAGAATTAAAACAAATAAAATGTAGATATAAATAGTGACAACAAGTCACTGCTCTTGGTGTTAAGCCTCTGTGCTACATATTGCCCATATCATTTATTCTCAGGTTTTGGATTATATCCTAAGCACATCTACTACCGATTAGGGTGAATAGAGTTCAACTTCTCTTTTTACACATTCGTTTATTGTAATGTGAGGTTGATACACTTAATAAAGATCACTGATCAATTTATGTATATAGTCTCTAAATGTGTCCTTCTGAAGATCCCCTGCTCTCAGAGAAGAGCAAAAGCTTCTTCAGAATTGGATTCAGCATTGTCTTTCTAATAAGGTCAGTGATTTCCAACTTTCAAAATTATGAAGTGCTATTAATTTGAGTTTCTAATACTCTTCTCCTGAAGTATTATATTAATCTTTAATAAATTGAATGTAAATATTTTGTTTTGCAAATTAACAATTTGGTTTTTCCCTTTGAGATAACTGGAGGTACTCTAGGTTATTCTAAAATCAGAAATGGCTGTCACTATATAGATTATACAATGGTAATTCTACCAAGTTAAATTATTTGGTTTTCTGAACCACTTCAGATAACAGCATCAAACTCATGGGAAGAAATTACTGGTATAAACATAAAAACACCCAGAGTCTGAAAAATTGTAAAACTAAAACAAGAGTTAAAAAGTCCAACAATCTAATTTTATTTAGGAATAAGCAGCCCTTTACATTGTGATGTCCGTTAATTGATATACAACTTAAGAAAAATTTCCATAAATAATATTAAAATACAAAGTAACTTGGGGTGCCTGGGTGGCTCAGTTCATTAAGTGTCTGTCTTCAGCTCAAGTCATGATCCCAGAGTCCTGGGATCAAGCCCCGTGTGGAGCTGCCTGCTCAGCAGAGAGTGTGCTTCTCCCTCTGCCTCTGCCCCTCCCCAATGCTCGTTCTCTCGCTCTCAAATAAATAAAATCTTAAAAAAAAAAAATACAACGTAACTTGCTGCTTAAAGCAGAGACTAGCAAACTATTCTTGTGGGCCAATCTAGCCCACCACTGTTTTTTTTGGTGAATAAAGTTTTATTTGAACACTACTATGCGGTTCATTTACATATTATCTATAGTTGCTTTTGCTCCACAACAGCAGAGCTGAGTAGCTGTGATAGAGAACGTATGGCCCACAAAGCCTATAATATTTGCTATCTGGCCTTTTACAGAAAAAGTTTACTGACCACTGGCTTAAGAGGTTAACTTTAGCTATCTGAGAATTTTACTTATATAAAAATGCTAATTCCCAAGTATTTTGTAACAGGATGACTGACCTTTAGTCATTTTCAAAATATGCTTGCAGAATTGGGGATGACATATATTTAAATTACTATCTAAAATATATTTTTAAAGAGGTGGCAAGGGGCACCTGGATGGCTCAGGCAGTTAAGCGTCTGACTCAGTTTCAGCTCAGGTCATGATCTCATGGATTGTGGGACTGAGCCCCAAATGGGGCTCTGCACTCAGTGGGGAGTCTCCTTGAAGATTCTCTTCCTCTGCCCCTCCCCCTACTCTCACAGCAGAGAGTGCGCTCTCTCGTTTTCTCTAAAGTAAATAAATAAATCTTAAAAAAAAAAAGAGGTGGTAAAAAATATATAACGTAAAGCTAACTGTAATTCTATAAATTAAGTCTAAAAATTTTAACTGTGTAAAATGTAAAATTGTGAAGTTAATGAAATAACAAAAGCTTGTCAGTAGTTCCAGGGCCAGTTACCCATTACCTTATACCCAAATTTGTATTACTGTGGAGTATGTTATAATAGGCTTACTATATTTAAGTCACTGCCAAGAAACTATGTAAAGCAAAAAGTTTAAAGATCAAGTGATAAAATAAAAAATTATTGTCTCAAATACCTGTTACCACAATAATACAGATGATATTAAAAGAAGCACAATAAAATGAAATAAGTTTTCAACAAAGTATACTGACAATCTTTTTAAAATTTCATTTTCTTGTTTTAATGTCAACAAATATGCCCTTTGCGTTTTTAAAATTAAGTGAATTACTGCAAGTAAAATGCAAGAAGCTGCAATAACTATACATACTCCACGGGAGGAAAAGATGGCGGAGGAGTAGGGGATCCTATTCCAACCGGTCCCGGAATTGAGCTGGGTATCCATCAGACCACTCTGAACACCCACGAAATCAGCCTGAGATGTGAGAAGATATACCTGGATCTCTACAAACAGAATATCGTAGGCAGTTGATTTCGAGGTATGAAGCGGGAAGCCGTGATTCTGCTGGCAGGTATCAGAAGATTAACAGAAGGGGGAGGGAGCTGCTGGGATCCTGCACCACTGGTGCACGACAGCCTCCTGTGCTGGGGACTGGGCACAGATTCGCAGACCGGTAGGGGTGGGTAAAGGACTTTAGGGCAGCCCCCTGGACTGAAACCTGGAGTGGCGGGGCTTGCGTGTGAACTGGGGGCAGCCGGTGGTTTTAGAAGCACAAAGGACAGAGGCGTGCCCCCTAGCCCCGACCTGGAGGCAAGGACTGGGAGCCCTGCTGAGGGGCGCACAACCCAAGACGCTGGAGTTTTTAGCAGCACAGACAGAAACAGAGACAGTGTGGCCTGGAGAGCTCACTAAAGAACAGACTGTGATCTCTCTGTTCTGAGGCAGAGGGTTGGAAACGGTCTCTTCTGCTCTGACTCTCTGAAGAGACTCAGAAAGCCGCCAGAGAAAAAAACCCCAAAAAACTGGTTTTTCACTGAGCCTATCCACCCACGCCCCCGACAAGGGGCAGGGCAACTCTGCCCAAACAGGGTTGCCTGAGTAACAGCACGGCAGACTCCTCCCCTAGAAGACAGGCTGGGAGAACAAGAGGCTGACAACCCTAAGGTCCCTATAAAACAGGTGCATCTTGCTTGGCTTGTGGTCAATAATTTGGACTCTGTACATTCCCTCAACCATCCCTCAACAGAATGACTAGGAGGAGGAACCCCCAAAATAAGAAAGACTCAGAGACTTGACTTCTGCCACAGATTTACAAATGGATACAGATATAAGCAAGATGTCGGAAATGGACTTCAGGGTAACAGTTATAAAGACGATAGATAGAATGGAGAAATCGATTAATGGCAATATAGAGTCTCTAAGGGCAGAGTTGAGAGCTGAACTGGCAGAACTTAAAAATGCTATCAATGACATCAAATCTAATCTAGATACTCTAACAGCTAGGGTAAATGAGGCAGAAGAATGAATTAGTGATCTAGAAGACAAATTGATAGAAAAGAAGGAAAAAGGAAGCCTGGGAGAAACAACTAAAAATCCATGAAAACAGAATTAGAGAAATAAGTGACACCATGAAACGTTCCAATGTCAGAATTATTGGGATCCCTGAGGGGGTGGAGAGAGAGAGAGGACTAGAAGATATATTTGCATAAATCGTACCTGAGAACTTCCCTAATCTGGGGAATGAAACAAACATTTGTGTCCTAGAGGCAGAGAGGACCCCTCCCAAGATCAAGGAAAACAGGCCAATGCCCTGGCATGTAATAGTAAAACTCGCAAATCTTAAAACCAAGGAAACCCTTTTACGGGCAGTTAGGGGGAAGAGATTCCTTACGTACAGAGGGAGGAACATCAGAATAATGTCAGACCTATCCACAGAGACCTGGCAAGCCAGAAAGGGCTGGCAAGATATATTCAGGGTACTAAATGAGAAGAACATGCAGCCAAGAATACTTTATCTGGCAAGGCTTTCATTTAGAATGGATGGAGAGATGCACAGCTTCCAAGACCAGCAGAAACTGAAAGGATATGTGACCACTAAGCCAGCCCTGTAAGAAATATTAATGGGAGTTCTATAAAAGGAGAAAGACCCCAAGAGTGATATACAACAGAAATTTACAGAGTCAATCTATAGAAACAAAGACTTCACAGGCAATATGATGACAATAAATTCATATCTTTCAATAATCACTCTCAATGTGAATGGCCTAAATGCTCCCATAAAACGGCACAGGGTTGCAGAATGTATAAAAAGACAGGACCCACCCATATGCTGTCTACAAGAGACTCATTTTGAACCTAAAGATACATCCAGACTGAAAGTGAAGGGATGGAGATCCATCTTCCATGACAACGGACCTCAAAAGAAAGCTGGAGTAGCAATTCTTATATCAGACAAATTAGATTTTAAGCTAAAGACTGCAGTTAGAGACACAGAAGGACACTATATCATTCTTAAAGGGTCTATCCAACAAGAAGATCTAACAATTGTAAATATCTACGCCTCCAACATGGGAGCAGCCAACTACATAAGCCAACTGTTAACCAAAATAAAGAGTCATATTGATAATAATACGTTAGTTATAGGAGACCTCAATAATCCACTCTCAGCAATAGACAGATCATCTAAGCAGAAAATCAACAAAGAAACAAGAGCTTTGAATGAAACACTGGACCAGATGGACCTCATAGATATATACAGAACATTCCACACTAAAACAACAGAATACTCATTCTTCTCGAGCACACATGGAACTTTCTCCAGAATAGACTACATACTGGGTCACAAATCAGGTCTCAACCGATACCAAAAGATTGAGATTACTCACTGCATATTCTCAGACCATAATGCTTTAAAACTGGAACTCAACCACAAGAAAAAATTTGGAAGAAATTCAAACACTTGGAAACCTAAAGACCACTCTGCTTAAGAATGTTTGGGTCAACCAGGAAATCAAAGAAGAACTTAAACAATTCATGGAAACCAATGTGAACGAAAATACATCAGTCCAAAACCTATGGGATATTGCAAAGGCGGTCCTAAGGAGTAAATACATAGCCATCTAAGCCTCACTCAAAAAAAATAGAAAAATCCCGAATTCACCAACTAACTTTATACCTTAAAGAACTGGAAAAAAGCAACAAATGATGCCTAAGCCACGCATTAGAAGAGAAATAATTAAGATTAGAGCAGAGATCAATGAATTAGAAACCAGAAATACGGTAGTAGATCAACGAAACTAGAAGCTGTTTCTTTGAAAGAATTAATAAGATCGATAAACTACTGGCCAGACTTATCCAAAAGAAAAGAGAGGGGACCCAAATTAATAGAGTTATGAATGAAAGGGGAAAGATCATGACTAACACCAAGGAAATAGAAACAATTATTAGAAATTATTATCAACAACTATATGCCAATAAACTGAGCAATCTGGATGAAATGGAGGCCTTCCTGGAAACCTATAAACTCCCAAGACTGAAACAGGAAGAAATTGACAACCTGAATAGGCCAATAACCAGGAACGAGATTGAAGCAGTGATCAAAAACCTCCCAAAAACCAAGAGTCCAGGGCCTGATGGATTCCCTGGGGAATTCTACCAAACATTCAAAGAAGAAATAATACCTATTCTCCTGAAGCTGTTCCAAAAAACAGAAACAGAAGGAAAGCTTCCAGACTCATTCTATGAGGCCAGCATTACCTTAATCCCCAAACCAGGCAAAGACCCAATCAAAAAGGAGAATTTCAGACCGATATCCCTGATGAATATGGATTCCAAAATCCTAGCTAATAGGAGCCAACAATACATTAAAAGGATCATCCACCACGACCAAGTGGGATTTCTCCCCGGGATGTAAGGGTGGTTCAACATTCACAAATCAATCAACATGAAAGAACACATTAATAAGAGGAGAGAGAAGAACCATATGGTCCTCTCAATTGATGCAGAAAAAGCATTTGACAAAATACAACATCCTTTCCTGATTAAAACTCTTCAGAGTATAGGAATAGAGGGAACATTCCTCAAGTTCATAAAATCCATCTATGAAAAACCCACAGTGAATATCATCGCCAATGGAGAAAAGCTGAGAGCCTTTCCCTTAAGATCAGGAACATGACAAGGATGCCCGCTCTCACCACTATTGTTCAATATAGTACTAGAAGTCCTAGCAACAGCAATAACAACAAAAAGACAACAAAAAGAAATACAAGGTATTCAGATTGGCAAAGAAGAAGTCAAACTCTCTCTTTTTGCAGATGACATGATACTTTATGTGGAAAACCCAAAAGACTCCACCCCCAAATTACTAGAACTCATACAGCAATTCAGTAGTGTGGCAGGATACAAAATCAATGCACAGAAATCAGTTGCTTTCTTATACACTAACAATGTAACTGTAGAAAGAGAAATTAGAGAAACAATTCCATTTACAATAGCACCAAAAACCCTAAGATGCCTCGGAATAAACCTAACCAAAGAGGTAAAGGATCTATACTCTAGGAACTATAGAACACTCATGAAAGAAATGAAGAAGACACAAAAAGATGGAAAAACATTCCATGCTCATGGATCAGAAGAATAAACATTGTTAAAATGTCTATGCTGCCCAGAGCAATCTATACCCTCAACGCCATCCCGATCAAAATTCCAATCACATTTTTCAAAGTGCTGGACAAACAATCCTAAAATTTGTATGGAATCAGAAAAGACAGTGAATCGCGAAGGAAATGTTGAAAAAGAAAAACAAAGGTGGGGGCATCACGTTGCCCGGTTTCGAGCTATATTACAAAGCTGTGATCACCAAGACAGCATGGTACTGGCACAAAAACAGACACATAGACCAATGGAACAGAATAGAGAGCCCAAATACAGACCCTCAACTCTATGGTCAAATAATCTTCGACAAAGCAGGAAAAAATATACAATGGAAAAAAGACAGTCTCTTCAATAAATGGCGCTGGGAAAATTGGACAACTATATACAGAAGAATGAACCTCAACCCATTCTCTTACACCATACACAAAGATGAACTCAAAATGGATGAAAGACCTCAATGTGAGACGGGAGTCCATCAAAATCCTAGAGGAGAACACAGGCAGTAACCTCTTTGACATCGGCCACAGCAACTTCTTTCAAGATACATCTCCAAAGGCAAGTGAAATAAAAGCGAAAATGAACTGTTGGGACTTCATCAAGATAAAAAGCTTCTGCAAAGCAAAGGAAATAGTCAACAAAACAAAGGGGCAACCCACAGAATGGGAGAAGATTTTTGCAAAGGACACTACAGACAAAGGGCTGATATCCAAGATCTATAAAGAACTTCTCAAACTCAACACCCAAAAAACAAATAATCAAGTCAAAAAATGGGCAGAAGACATGAACAGACACGTCTCAAAAGAAGACATACGAATGGCTAACAGACACATAAAAAAATGTTCATCATGTTTAGCCATCAGGGAAATTAAATCAAAACCACATTGAGATAGCACCTTACACCAATTAGAATGGCAAAAATTGACAAGGCAAGAAACAACAGATGTTGGAGAGGTTGTGGAGAAAGGGGAACTCTCTTACACTGTTGGTGGGAATGCAAGTTGGTACAGCCACTTTGGAAAACAGTGTGGAGGTTCCTCAAAAAATTAAAAATAGAGCTACCCTATGACCCAGCAATTACACTACCGGGTATTTACCCCAAAGACACAGATGTAGTGAAAAGAAGGGCCATATGCACCCCAACGTTCATAGCAGCAATGTCTGCAATAGCCTAACTGTGGAAAGAGCCGAGATGCCCTTCAGCAGACGAATGGATAAAGAAGATGTGGTCCATATATACAGCCATCAGAAAGGATGAATACTCAACTTTTACATCAACATGGATGGGACTGGAGGAGATTATGCTAAGTGAAATAGTCAAGCAGAGAAAGTCAATTATCATACGGTTTCACTTATTTGTGGAACATAAGGAATAGCATGGAGGACATTAGGAGAAGGAAGGGAAAAAGGAAGGGGGGGGAATTAGAGGGGGAGATGAGCCATGAGAGACTATGGACTCCAGGAAACAATCTGAGGGTTTCAGAGGGGAGAGGGGGAGCAGGTAGCCTGCTGATAGGTATTAAGGAGGGCATGTGTTGTAATGAGCACTAGGTGTTATACGCAAATAATGAATCATGGAACATCAAAAACAAATGATGTACTGTATGGTGACTAACATAATAAAATAAAATAAAATAAAAACCTATACATACTCATAAACATATTAAAAACTAGAGGCAATGGTCCAAAGGCTATCCATAAGAGATTTTTTTTTAAAAATGTTATATGTAATTGGTTTATTAAGGAGTCTCAGTTCAGAGGAGATAATAAGATAAAACTTTTTTCGCAATTAGTGCTGACAACTATGCTGTGTCAAATTCCTTTTTTCCCCATCTCTTAATGATATTATAGGCAAATTCCAGTATTTTCTGGTTATTTTTGATATTGGAATTCAGCACAGTACTGTTTAAACACCTATTTTATATTTTACCTTACATCTTTCTCTCCCCCATCACTGACTACATTTACAGTTGGGGAGATCTGGAATAGGAAATAGAGAACATGGTCTGGTCTCCTCCTCCATTTTCTGGGTCTAACTCTTGTGGAAGAGGGCTACAGATGGGGCCATGGATGGCCATATAACTAACCAGACACAACATGGTAGTAGGTTGATGTCACTGAGTTTGCTCTAATTAAAATGTTGATGGTCTTTGCTGATGACTCTTTTAGGAGCACACTGAATTTCACCCTAGCCTCTCAGTGGATAAGGGTTCTTTTAGTGGTTCATGATGCACAGCACTTCCCTAGGTGGGACACAGCATCATTTGGCCCTGTACCAGCATCCTCTAATCTTCACAGAACCACTAAGATCCCTGCCTACCATGTGTAACTGGGGTGTGGAGCAGATGCCCCATACTTTCTTCTATATATGACAATATCTATTGTCCCTAATAACCAAGCTAGTACTGGCTTCTCCCTTTAGAAATCCCCACATTTGAGTATACTCTCACTGGTTTCTCAGGCATATTCCAGACTCTCCCAAGAAATCTCTTACCATTTTCTCCTATTCTTTAATGGAAGCTCCAGAGTAGGCTGGCTTTACAGATGTGGTATATGTCCATTTGAGGGATAAGACATATCTCCTCATTGCAGATACCCTCTATCTTTAATCTTTATTCAGGATATGCTTTTATCTCCCTCCTAACTTTCACTTGGCTGGGAAGATGGGGGAAGCAGATGAATGAGAAGGAAAATCTTTCATCAGAACCCTTAATCCTTCACCTTCTACAAAGTTGAAGACACCACGGACCACCCTCCTTCTTCTAGTCCCTTACTTCTAGAGACTGGAATGAATGACTGATTAAAGGTAGCTGAGGAGTTTAACTGTTTCTCAGTAAACCCTGAGTGGGTGATAGTGGAGGTGGTGCTATATGCAACTATTCATGGCTCTGTTTTAGTCCATGGGGTACTTCCTCAGCTACAACTTATATAGAGATAGGAAAAGTCCTACCTAAGACAAAAATCTAAATTTAAATGTTATTCAAATTATTCAAATTACCTAATTAAAATTCATACAATGCATACTATTGTCTCAAGTACCCAATAAGAAGGAAATGCTGATTAAAACAATTCTTCTATGATTTATTTTTCTGTTGATTATAAAAGTAATACATGGGGGCTCCTGGGTGGCTCAGTCGGTTAACCGTCTGCCTTAGGCTCAGGTCATGCTCCCAGGGTCCTGGGATCAAGCCCTGCTTCAGGCTCCTTGCTCAGTGGGGAGCCTGCTTCTCCCTCTTCCCTGTCCCTTCCCCCCTGCTCGTGCTCTCTCTCTCTCTCCCCTTCTCAAATAAATAAATAAAATCTTAAAAAAGTAATACATGACCACTATAGAAAATTTAGAAAATGTAGAAAAGCATAAATTAGAAAATAAAAAATAACCTATCAGTCACAGTGTAAATTAAAACAATGGAGAATCTAAGAATAATGTACAAAATGGCATCTGTACAAATGCACAGTATGAGATCTTTCTTTAGACAATAAATTTATGTTTGCATAAACTAAAGTTAAAAGTTAGTATTCATACTCCACCTGAGGAGACTGAGAGAAATATATTCCACCCAAGTACATGCTATAAAGAGAAGTCACAGAAAGGAAGAGTGTACTTTCAGGGAAAAGACCCAATGTAACACTTGTGATAAATGTGTTTTGATAAATGGAGAAGGTAACTTTGGTCCCTACTTCCTTAATTCCAAACCCTGAGTCCCAGGTGTATATTCTACCTTTGAATTATAAAGGATATTCCTATATCCTTTCAATAAACCCCATGTCGATTTTATTTTACTTAAATGAACTGAATTCATTTCTAGTTTTTTGCAAACATACCATATGAGCTGTTTCCCATAAGTTAGAGTTCCCATAAGTTAAATTGACTTACTGTTTTAAGATTCAAAGCACTATTCACTATCAGGGTTAAAAATTTAGTAGGTAATAATGGGTGACTTTAAGCATTGGGTACAAGATTTCTGAGACTCAATAATTACCTTCTGAAAGAAATTACAGTAATCTCTTCTTAAAATATAGATTGCTACTTCTTTTAATCCTTCTAGTCCATACATATCAGCCATATTGAGTATCTGACTAAAATAAAAATAGATGTTAATTCTCCAATTTGAAAACCAAGGAATAACACAATAATTTCCTGATAATATATAGTCTGTTTAGAAAAATAATCTAAATTATTTTAACTCTAACTTTCTGCCCTACATAATAGATAACCTTTATGAATAATAAAAAGGACAAAGGTCAAAAGCTGAAAGCACTTTCACATGACTTGGTTAGTAGAGAATAACAAGAAGTAAATCTGGAGATGTTTCAATCAAATTCCCCTCATATTTTCAGTGACATATATATCAAAGTTCAGGACGCTGTTTCAAAGGCTGTAAAAGTTAACTCTTTGCAACAAATTTGTATAATAAAAACTTACTTAGGAGAAGGGTAATTAATTGATGCTTATCATATTGAAAATCTCTACAAATGACCTTAAGATTGGAAACAGTATCCAATGACTCTGAGAGTTTCCATTGCTTCTTTCATTTGGCAAGTATTTCCCAGCACCACACTTACTTTAGGTACTTAGGAAACTGACAAGCGTTAAGAGCATGATAGAATTTCACATAGGTTTCCAGGGGGGAAACTTCAGTATTTAATCCCCTGAGTCATGACACTTTCCCTCCAAAATCATATTTATTCAGTTTGTAATTAAAGGAACCAATGAATATTTAAATTAAAAGAGCAGCTTTCATTTGTTTGATATTAGAACAGCAATAAAAGAAGAGGACATCCAAAAAATTAGAAGAACAAGGTAGATTTCACTTCCGGTATGATTTTAGCAACTTAGATGGCATTTCACTAAAGAGCACTTAATAACCATTGTTGGTCTTTAAGATACCTATATTCTTAAAGTAATTTTAAGGTTTTTCTTTTTCTTTTCTTTTGCTGTTTAAGAGAGTAATCCTAAAATTTAAAAATAAAGTAGTAAGAGAACTGTTTGAAATTTGATAAAGATTCAATTTTACTTTATAAAAACCTGTTATTTATTTTTTAAAACAAATAAGATTTTTCTAATAAAATTTGAGTCTTAATCTTATCACTGTGAGTTGCTAGATCATCTTTTCTTCTAAATAAGGTGACATTGTTTTTAGATATTCCCAACACACAAGATATGGCAAAATAATAAAAGTGAAGCTTTTATTTCACTGGTACTTTAAAACATAGCTCAACAAAGCAGAAACCACAAAGTAGTAATACTTTTATATTTAAAAATCACTAAAAAGTAATACATACCCAACATTAGCTTTGTCTGGAAAGTCCAAAGTTCCTCCATATATAAAATGCATCATAACATTCATTTCCACATGGTTTATACTGAAAAATAAAAGAAAACTTAATTCAAATCCAGAAATAATTAAGGTTTAACTGATATCAATGATACATTCTATTTTCTAAAAAATTTTAGCCAAGATAAAGGGGGTTTTTTTGCTTTTTTGTTTTTTTAAAAGATTTTATTTATTTATTTGAAAGAGAGAAAAAGACAGCTAGAGAGGGAACACAAACAGGGGGAGTGGGAGAGGGAGAAGCAGACTCCCTGCTGAACAGGGAGCCTGATACAGGGCTCAATCCCAGGACCCCAGGATCATGACCGGAGCCGAAGGCAGACGTTTAACGACCGAGCCACCCAGGCGCCCCTAGCCAAGAAAAGTTTTAATCTCACTTTTATCTGAAGAATATATTCTTCAAATAACATCCAATTATTCCATTAATTTAAAATTAAGTATAAATGCAGCTATAGATTTTTATATAAGTAATAAAATGTTATTAGTATGTTATCAAATCACTGGTACTTGTTGAGCATCTTCTGTAATGAACTTTTGTTTTTTATTTTTTAAAGATTTTATTTATTTATTTGACAGGGAGAGTGAGAGAACACAAGCAGGGGGAACAGCAGAGGGAGAGGGAGAAGCAGACTCCCCACTGAGCAAGGAGACTGAAAAGGGTCTCAATCCCAGGACCCTGGAATCTTGACCTGAGGTGAAGACAGATGTTTAACCAACTGAGCCACCCAGGCACCCCTGTAACTAACTTTTAGAGTTAGAAGGGATGTGAGAGGTCACAATACAATCTCTTGCTCATTAGGAAATTCTCTCCCCAGCATCACTGACAAATGGCCTCTGGTCTTCTTAAAGCCTCAGATAAACAACTCTATACACTAGATTCTTGTTACGCTGTACAGATTTCTGAATGTGTAATACCTATCCAGCTGCTCTAGTTTGACCAGCATCCTCTTTATACAGATGAAAAGTAAAGATATGACTTAAGAAGTAGTCTGGAGTGATAATTTTTATGTCCTACTGACTACTGGATCTCAAACTGAATTCACGGCCTCCTACCTCTTCCCTACCTACCCCCATGCCCCAGACTCAGTCTTCTTTCTGCTATTCCTATTTTGTTCATAGTACTGTTATAGGGCTTCTTGCATCTTGTCATACCCTCTGCCTCTGGTAAAGGGGACTGAATTATCTGGTTCATGGGCAACAATCACTGGTCATTGGTCAGGAGGAACTCAAAATGAGAGGTAACTGGATTTCCTTTTTCCTTTCTTCTCTGAACAAGCATGAAGAGGTGATTGGGAAGAAGTGCATCTACTATACAATTTCAGACTTTCTTTTGGGTGGGTTGTCACAGAAGGGACATAGTAAGCAAGTAAACTTTGGTTCTTGCATTAACACACATTTTACTGCTTTAACAGTTTTTATCTATAATAAAGGAAATGTTAGGGCACCTGGGCATTGACCCTTGATTTTGGCTCAGGTCATGATCTCAGGGTCAAGAGAGGGAGCCCGCAGAGGACTCTATGCTCAGCAGGAAGTCTGCTTGAGATTCTCTCCCTCTCTTTCCCTCTGCCCCTCCCCCTGCTTGCACACACATTCTCTCTAAAATAAATAAAATCCTTAAAAATAATAATAATAATAAAGGATATGTTTTCTTACTTCATCTGCTAGTTCTTTCATATTATTTTGATCAGGAATAAAGTATATTATTTGCCCACCCCAACTCTAATACCATCTAGATTATCATCTACATACCTAAGAGGCTGAGATTCATCTTAATCTTCTCCCTCATTATATCACATCACTTATACCTTCAAAATTTCTTGAATTCAGCCTTTGCTGTCTATTTCTCCTCTCACTACTCTGGGTTAGCCTCATTTTCTCTCATCTGTACTATGACTATATCTTCTCTCTCATGCTGGTTTCCTACCTGAAATAATCTCTTCATATCCCATTTCCCACACTGCTATTAAAGTGAAAACCCTTCAACAATTCTCCATAGCCCATAGAAAAAAAGTCCAAATTCCTTAGCTTGGTATATAGTGTTCTTTGATCATCTTACCTCTAGTTCTCCCTCTCTAGAAGCTGTTCCAAGAAAAATGAACTACTCATTTCCTATACCTGAACTACTTACAATTCTTTATACATCTATGCCATAGTATATCTGTTTACTGTTTAAAATGCTCTCCCTCTCTACTTATTTCATCTTGCAGACACCAGACATGTGGCTCTTTATCTCTGATTGTTTCTTTAATGTCCCCAAGGCCAAAAAAAAAAAAGAAAAAAAAATCACTGAATGGTAAAGAGTAATAACTAACATTTATTGAGCACTTATGAGCCAGTTACTGAGCTAATAAGTATTTTGAATGCCATTTGCTCATTTAATCATAACTCAATAACAGATATTATTATTAGTCTTATTTTATAAATGAAAAACTGAAATTAAGTAACTTGCCCAAGGTCAAATGGCTAGTGATACACTATAATTTAAATCCAGGCTGACTGACTCCAAAGTGTAGGCTCTTAAGCAGTACACTATACTATACATTTCCATTATCACATTTATCAAACTGACTTGTAATATCTTTGTTTACACATTTGTTTCTCCTTTAGACTGAGTTCTGTTGGGGCAGGCTGTATTTTAGATTTATCCTTGCATTTCTAGTAGCAGCCGAATGTCAGCATTGATTCAGTATCCCCCAGGATGAGAATTTTCTTCCCCTACACAATACTGGAGCTCTGCAGTGGAATCAGCGCTGATAAGATTCCTACAGTTTGTTAAGCACAGTATCTAATATCTGCTAAAGGAAAGAAAGAAGGAAGGCAAGAAGAAAAGAAATGGAGTCCCACAGGGTAGGACTCAGAAAGGTGTTTGATTCTATTATCTTATAACAGATGCTCAATAAA
The DNA here is from genome assembly GCF_029215605.1 of Mirounga angustirostris. Classification (NCBI taxonomy): domain Eukaryota; kingdom Metazoa; phylum Chordata; class Mammalia; order Carnivora; family Phocidae; genus Mirounga; species Mirounga angustirostris. The sequence goes on from NW_026991712.1 coordinate 113,740,767, forward strand.
CGTTTGAAGAATGTTTAATGAATGGCTTGTTAAGGCACTTATGGCATCTTCCTAACCCTTCAGAGGAATACTGAGTTGAAAATATACAAGTATTTTTCAGTTATTTTTTAATTTTATTTTATTATGTTATGTTAATCACCATACATTACATCATTAGTTTTTGAGGTAGTGCTCCATGATTCATTGTTTGTGTATAACACCCAGTGCTCCATTATGTGCCCTCTTTAATACCCATCACCAGGCTAACCCATCCCTCACCCCCTCCCCTCTAGAACCCTCAGTTTGTTTTTCAGAGTCCATAGTCTCTCATGGTTCGCCTCCCCCTCTGAATTCTCCCCCTTCATTTTTCCTTTCCTACTATCTTCTTCTTCTTCTTTTTTTTTTTTTTAACATATATTATTTGTTTCAGAGGTACAGGTCTGTGATTCAACAGTCTTACACAATTCACAGTGCTCACCATAGCACATACCCTTCCCAGTGTCTATCACCCAGCCACCCCATCCCTCCCACCCCCCACCACTCCAGCAACCCTCAGTTTGTTTCCTGAGATTAAGAATTCCTCATATCAGTGAGACCATATGATACATGTCTTTCTCTGATTGACTTATTTCGCTCAGCATAATACCCTCCAGTTCCATCCACGTCATTGTAAATGGCAAGATTTCAGTCCTTTTGATGGCTGCTTAATATTCCATTGTATAGATATACCACATCTTCTTTATCCATTCACCTGTCGATGGACATCTGGGCTCTTCCCATAGTTTGGCTATTATGGACATTGCTGCTATAAACATCGGGGTGCACATACCCGTTTGGATCCCTACATTTGTATCTTTGGGGTAAATACCCAGTAGTGCAATTGCTGGGTTGTAGGGTAGCTCTATTTCCAACTTTTTGAGGAACCTCCATACTGTTTTCCAGAGTTGCTGCACCAACTTGCATTCCCACCAACAGTGTAGGAGCGTTCCCTTCTCCACATCCCCGCCAACATCTGTCATTTGTTAATTTTAGCCCTTCTGACTGGTGTGAGGTGGTATCTCATTGAGGTTTTGATTTGGATTTCCCTGATGCCGAGCGATACTGAGCACTTTGGATGTCTTCTTTGGAAAAATATCTGTTCATGTCTTCTGCCCATTTCTTGATTGGATCATTTGTTCTTTGGGTGTTGAGTTTGATAAGTTCTTTATAGATTTTGGATATTAGCCCTTTATCTGATAGGTCATTACAAATATCTTCTCCCATTCTGTCAGTTGTCTTTTGGTTTTGTTGACTGTTTCTTTTGCTGTGCAAAAGCTTTTTATCTTGATGAAGTACCAAGAGTTCATTTTTGTCCTTGCTTCCCTTGCCTTTGGCGATGTTTCTAGGAAGAAGCTGCTGCGGCTGAGGTTGAAGAGGTTGCTGCCTGTGTTCTCCTCTAGGATTTTGATGGACTCTTGTCTCACATTTAGGTCTTTCAACCATTTTGAGTCTATTTTTGTGTGTGGTGTAAGGAAATGGTCCAGTTTCATTCTTCTGCATGTGGCTGTCCAATTTTCCCAACACCATTTGTTGAAGAGACTGTCTTTTTTCCATTGGACATTCTTTCCTGCTTTGTTGAAGATTAGTTGACCATAGAGTTGAGGGTCCATTTCTGGGCTCTCTATTCTGTTCCATTGATCTATGTATCTGTTTTTGTACCAGTACCATACTGTCGTGATGATGACAGCTTTGTAATACAGCTTGAAGTCTGGAATTGTGATGCCACCAGCTTTGCTTTTCTTTTTCAACATTCCTCTGGCTATTCGGGGTCTTTTCTGGTTCCATACAAATTTTAGGATTATTTGTTCCATTTCTTTGAAAAAAGTTGATGGTATTTTGATAGGGATTGCATTAAATGTGTAGATTGCTGTAGGTAGTGTTGACATCTTCACAGTATTTGTTCTTCTAATCCATGAGCATGGAATGTTTTTCCATTTCTTTGTGTCTTCCTCAATTTCAATCAATGTGATACAATACATTAATAAAAGAAAGAACAAGAACCATATGATCCTCTCAATAGATGCAGAAAAAGCATTTGACAAAGTACAGCATCCTTTCTTGATCAAAACTCTTCAGAGTATAGGGATAGTGGGTACATACCTCAATATCATAAAAGCCATCTATGACAAACCCACAGCAAATATCGTTCTCAATGGGGAAAAACTGAGAGCTTTTCCCCTAAGGTCAGAAATACAGCAGGGATGTCCACTATCACCACTGCTATTCAACATAGTATTAGAAGTCCTAGCCACAGCAATCAGACAACAAAAAGAAATAAAAGGCATCCGAATTGGCAAAGAAGTCAAACTCTCACTCTTCGCAAATGATATGATACTTTATGTGGAAAACCCAAAAGACTCCACCCCAAAACTGCTAGAACTCATACAGGAATTCAGTAAAGTGGCAGGATATAAAATCAATGCACAGAAATCAGTGACATTCCTATACACCAACAACAAGACAGAAGAAATTAAGGAGTCGATCCCATTTATAATTGCACCCAAAACCATAAGATACCCAGGAATAAATCTAACCAAAGAGGCAATGAATCTGTACTCAGAAAACTATAAAATACTCATGAAAGTATTTTTCAATTAATTTAATACACATTTACTGGACCCTACTATGGATAAGTACTGGTTTCTGCTGATTCAAAAACTCCACATCTTTAATGCTTAGGAAAAAAGTCAAATCTCTACATATTCTTATTTATATACTATGGATATGAGAAGATGTGATCTCAGAATAATTATGTCACATTATCTGTAGTCTGTTAATCTAGAACACTAGCATAATTATTACAATGTATACTATTCCATGCACTTTCCCTCAAAATTTCAAGAGCCATTCTTATTGTTAATGAGAATTGGTCATTTATGTTTAAATAATAGTTTCTTTTAAGACTTGACATATTTAAGTAAAAGATAATAATGACTAAATAAAAACAAAAGTAGTTTTATTAAAATAAATAGCAAAATCTAGACATTTGAGCTTATATATCAATATATGATAGTTATAAAAATGACAAGAAACCACTTTCCTGCAGTTTTACAGATGTTTTACTAAACTGCATTTTCATTACAGTGTTGTAAGTCATCTGTATTTTTACTAAAAGTATTTATAATGACATAATCAACTGGCCTAGAAAAACAACAAATCACTTCAAAAGCCCACAATTTAAATGGAAAGACTGAAACACTATCCCCATTTAAATGTAATCAGAATAAAAGCTTTTAGGAGATGAAAACATTACATACACTCAGGGAGAAAAATCTATCAGAGCTCTAAGACCAGAGAATAAACATGCATTTCATCTACTAAAATCTCTGTGCTTCATGTGTGCTTCCTAAAGTTTAAGGATTCTTTGTGTGTGGGCTAAAGTAACATAAGGACTTATTTATAAGTTAGTTCATTCACATTCAATATTTACTGAATGATAGGCTCTATTCTAGACCTTGAGGATACAAGAAGCTTACATTCTAGAGGGAGGACATGGACAGTAAATATATAAACAAATATATAAAGAAGACAATTTTAATAATAAAAGTACCATGAAAATAACACAACAAGATAATATAAAAGAGGGTAACTGGAGAGTTGGGCTACAGTAACTTGAGGTAGAATAGTATGGAGAAAACCGAGGGGCCAGACCATATAGAGTCTTACAGGTTGTGGTAAAGATTTAATTCTGTGATAAGAAGGCACTGAACAATTTTAGTCAGAAGAGAAATATAGATAATTTATATTTCAAAAGATCATCCTGAAAATTCAGTGCAATCCCAGGAATCTCCAAGGGAGATGAGAAAATCCGAATTTATGCTCCAAAGCCCCAAGCCACCACTGAAAGACTTCTATTTACATAAAATGTAAATATGTGGAGTTACAGAAATATTGGCTATGGTTCAATTTCTAGTGCAGGATGTCGAAAATTTCCCCCTTCTTCCACCAAAACTGGAGAACTTCCTTCCACCTCCTAATACCAGGGCATAGGTAGAATGAGGATTAGGGGACTCTACTATTCCTACCTCAATTTATTGAAGGCTGTCCCTCTTGAAAAATATCACATGCATTATGTCTATAAGTTACCAACTCATTAAAAACACTGTGATTCTTTTCTGTAAGGACAGACAGGATTTCATTCTAATCTACTGCAGAAAACATCCTGCAGACATACAACAATGGCACAGTTCCAAAAAGGGCTGCTAATCAAGCAAAGCAGGCATTGTTGTCCTGGTACTGGTAATGGCCCTTACTTGAACCCATTTCTCTCTAGAAAATGAGAATAATCTAATCTAGGAAAAAAACAAAAGACAAATATTAATAAACACTATATACTACATACCAAGTACTATCTCATTTAACCCTTCCAGTAACCTCAGGAAACTCAGGGAAGGTAAGCAATGTCCCTCAAGTCATGTAACAAGTTAGGACTGGATGTTGGACTGTCTATAATGACACCAAAGTCCATGACCTTTCTACTACACTACATTACCCATGGATACATCTACTCAGGTTCACAATATAAGCTAATGTGAAGAAAGAATTTGTTTTGTAGATTACTTTGTTATAATATAAAAATTCCTAAGAGTTGTGATTTTTTATTTACTTTTTTAAAGCTTTATTTTTTTGTTTTTTTTTAAAGATTTTATTTATTTATTTGACACAGAGAGAGACAGCGAGAGAGGGAACACAAGCAGGGGGAGTGGGAGAGGGAGAAGCAGGCTTCCTACCGAGCAGGGAGCCCGATGCGGGGCTCGATCCCAGGACCCTGAGATCATGACTGAGCCGAAGGCAGTTGCTTAACCAACTGAGCCACCCAGGTGCCCCTATTTATTTGTTTTAGAGAGACACAGAGCATGAGTGTATGTGTGTGTGTGTGTGCAGAAGTGGGGGGAGGGGCAGAAGGAGAGGAAGAAAAAGAATCCTTCAAGCAGACTCCCTGCTGAGCAGGAAGCCTGATGAGGGGCTTAATCTCACACCCACCAGATCATGACCTGAGCCGAAACCAAGAGCCAGCTGCTCACTGACTGAGCCATCAGATGCCCCAAAAGGTGTGATTTTTAAAAAGCAAAATTCCTAAATCCCTTTTAGCCTCAAAATTCCTAAATTCCCTTTAGCCTTCCTACAGCTTTATATCCCATGATACTAATAACATTTTTTTAAAGATTTTATTTATTTATTTATTTGAGAGAGAGAGAGTGAGAAAGAGAGACCACGAGAGGGGTGAGGGTCGGAGGGAGAAGCAGACTCCCCACCGAGCAGGGAGCCCGACATAGGACTCAATCCTGGGACTCCAGGATCATGACCTGAGTCGAAGGCAGTCGCTCAACCGACTGAGCCACCCAGGCACCCCAACACTAAAAACATTTTAGGTGGTAATTTGAACACAAATTGATATGTGGTACAAGAGGAAAAAGCAAACATATTATGTGATAATAATAATGGATGTATATAAAACCCAGTATCTTTCATTTTACTGTTAGAAAACCTTGCTTTATCAAACATGATAAAACAGTTGAGCCAAAAAGAAATGCATCCTTATTTACAATGTGTTAGCACTGGAAGTGAATAAGGGAATTAGGAGTGAGCCTCCACTGCGGATCTAGCAGCTCTAGGTGAGATGAACCAGTAAGGAGCAGAGACTTGCTCACCACAACCAAAGTGATGGGAAAATACTGTAAGGGGAGTGAGCCTGATCATTGCTGGCACTACTACAATGTATTTTTTATTTGGATGGCACTTTTTTTTTTGTATAGTTGACACAAAGCGTTACATTAGTTTCAAGAATACAACACGATGATTCAGCAACTCTGTATGTTATGCTGTGCTTACCTCAAGTGTAGGTACCATCTGTCACGGTGCAACACTATTACAAACCATCCACTAACATATAATGTATTATTTGTTTCAGAGATACAGGTCTTGCACAATTCACAGCGCTCACCATAGCACATACCCTCCCCAATGTCTATCACCAGCCACCCCATCCCTCCCACCTCCAGCAACCCTGTTTCCTGAGATTAAGAATTCCTCGTATCAGTGAGGTCATATGATACATGTCTCTCTCTGATTGACTTATTTTGCTCAGCAAAAAAAAAAAGAAGATAGCAGGAGGGGAAGAATGAAGGAGGGGAAATCGGAGGGGGAGATGAACCATTAGAGACGATGGACTCTGAAAAACAAACTGAGGGTTCTAGAGGGGAGGAGGGTGGGAGGATGGGTTAGCCCGGTGATGGGTATTAAAGAGGGCACGTTCTACATGGAGCACTGCATACGCAAACAATGAATCATGGAACACTACATCAAAAACTAATGATGTAATGTATGGTGATCAACATAACATAATAATAATAAAAAAAAACAATACCATTGATTATATTTCCTATGCCATGCCTTTTATTCCTGGGACTTATTCTTTCCATAACTGGAAGCTTGTACCTCCCACTCCTCTTTAACCATTTTGCCCACTCCCATGCCCTCCCACTCTGGCAACCATCAGTTCTCTGTATTTGTGGGTCTGTTTCTGCTTTTTGTTTGTTTATTCTTTTGTTTTGTTTTTTGGATTCCACATATAAGTGAAATCATGCGATATTTGTCTTTCTCTGAATGACTACCACTGACCAA